>NC_136824.1:16068422-16668422 GCF_951394365.1 Tetrao urogallus
CCCTCCTGACACTTTAAACCTTAAGAAAAAAGAAATCTGGTTCTAAGACAAAAGAAACAGTACACACCAATTCTTGATTTAAAACATTACTGATACTGAAGTCAGATCACAGTAAAGCTAGTGAATCTGCATTAAAAGCAAGTGTTGCACCCATCAAAATCTCAAAATCAGGTTTTCAGTCATTCATTTAGTTACTTCATTAAGGTGATCAGGGAACAAACAGTGAAAAAAGGCTTTGTTAAAAGTAGTAAGCTAACTAAGACATTGATGTCTTCAAATTCTGAAGTATTTTTTGTTCTTTTCTGTATGTACACAGTAATTAAAAAATAAACCCTCTCAACATTAGTACATTACTTTGCCATTCTTGTATCTCTTTCCACCATTGATTTTGCCAGCTGTATATGAATATCCATAGGCTGTAACATATGTAAAGTTGACGAATGCTGAAAACGAGCCTTCTTCCAGTCTTCACCTGCAAGGATTAAATCCATTTAGATGAAACACATTGCTTGCTAATTGCTATAATTAAAATACTGTGAGTATTCAAATAGCATCCCCAAGAAAAGCTGAAGAACCCACTCACAAACCAAAGCAGTCAGAACAATTTGGGTGAGATGTTCTAAGGGCTTTTTAATAGATTTTCTACATTCCTTAACAATACATTGACTTGGCACTGTTAAGCTCAACTCCACACTAAATGATGCACTTGAATACCAAAAATTTTTTAAAGTAACCTAGCATTTTATCAACCATAAAACTTAAGTCCAAATGAACTACTACTAAGGCCAACTTCACCCATATTTTACAGCATAGTAAAGATAATAATAATTGTATGTGTTTACGTTGCTCAAAAGCAAAATAAAGAAATAATACACAGACCTACAACCAAAACACAAGCAGATGTTTCAAGAAAAACTAACAAGGAAATTTCTCAGCTTAACACTAGAAGAGGTGGCTGTTTGTTTGTTTTTAAACTAATCTGTTTACTTAAATTCTGTTTTTTTGTTTGCCTTTTCTCTTCAAAAACATATTTACTAATGACAGAAAGGTGTACTTCAGCAATCCTCTGAGTAAACAGTTTTTCAGTAAACAACTGATTAATAGTTCAAAAGCATTTTAGTAAATATTTAATTATTAGTTTAAAAGTTTTGTTTTAGTACCTGCTCTTCCAAAAAGAAGTTGCACATTTTTTATTTCCACATCAAACTTGTCATAAGCTTTGTCCATAATCTCTTCTAAGGATGAAAAACTAGAAGCTTCACTACTGCCTTGGTTCATGCTGTTCAGCTAGAAAACGTAAGAACAAGATAAGTATAAAACTCATGCAAAATATTAGTTCTAGTGATGGTGAAAAAGACGATTCATGTAACTTCCTGATAGCCAGTTGGATTATTATAGAGAACATACCTTGATTACTTTCACACTTCCCTCACCAAGGCTATTAAATTGTTATTTCTGATGGTGCTATCAAACCATACAATTCATGTAATGTGAAATGAAGTCTTATTATTAATTTAAAAGTTTATAGCTGAAGTACAAACAAAATATTTAGTCAATTAAAAGCAAGTTAAATAATTGCCATTTTTTATTTTCATAGAAGTAACAGAATCAACTTTCAAAATCAAGTAAAAAACATATATCCTCTTATATTAATAAGAGGTACCTCATTCTAAAGATAAACAAAAGGAAAAATAATCACATTTAGCTAAATATATTATTAATTAAAATATTATTATCATGATTTATCAAAAAAGACAATGTTTCTGGGGCAGGTTACACAGCTACATCATAGTCAACCCAACAGCTCTGAACACTGACAGAACTGCTGACTGCAGTTGATTTTTTAAGCACACTAGGTGAGAATACTTTTGCAGATGCACACCTTCACTTTCTGATATTCACAGTTTTACGTGACAGATATGTTGAGGAAAAAAAAAAAAAAAAGACTATTTCCTTCTTCTTCTGTGCTTATGAAAAGAGATCATTCACATACCTGAAATGTACCAAAATCTAAGATCAGCAAATTTGAATTTTCATGGTAGAAACCTGTCTGCGGAACCACAAGGTAGGAAGGTTTCAGATGAACCTTCAAGTCAAGGACTTTCCTCATTTCGATAATATGAACTAATCCTACAAAACAAAAGAGAAGGGACATTACAATTGAAATGCGACTCACAAGAAAACATTTTTCCAGGTCACATACGAAGAAATGTTATCTGAAATATAACACATCTTAGATATAGGCTGACTTTTTTAAAGGTTTGTTTTCCACCTAAACCAATTGCTCTCCACTAAAAGAACATCCATTATTCTAAGTTTAAAAAAAAAAAAACAAAACAAACAAACAAACAAAAACCCAACAAGATAAAAAAGACGTCTAGTAATTCTATTTAGCCAGCAATCAACACACAAAGTTTTGAAAGAAATATTCTATGATATTCGAGGCTTTGCCTCCAGTGAGATGTCCCTTACCTGTAGCAGTTCTTTCCTTGATTTCTTCGAGCTTCATTAACGTGGCTGATGTCAATCTTTCAAGATCCATTCCCTTACTTGTCTGGAAGAATTCTACCATTGCATTTATTGTTCTCTTTTAAAGACAAAGAGACAAGAATTAACAACATATTTTAACAACATAATGATAAGCAATTCAGAAAAAAACTACAAAATAAATCTTAATCGAGCAAAGAGAATGAAAGCAACAGTTAAAAAAAGAATCACAAAAGAAAGAACAATTTTGATTACTACTTACTGCATCATATTTTATTTCCACAGGCTGTGATTCAATACTAAGACTCTGATCAGCAGTACTATCTTCTGGATTAGTATTAAACTCTATTTTCAGTAGAGAAGACTTGCTGTCCGCAATGGAAGCCACAAGAGATGGTATAATGTTTTCCTGTCTCAGGCCGGTAACATACCAGTTTTCAAGCTTTGCTTCCACCCTAAAGACGACAGGTGGGTAATTACTATATAAATTAGAAACTGGAACAGGTCCATCTATGAGGAACAAGCAGTATCAGAAGGCTTTTGATAAAGGAAAATAAGAAATCAAGCTAGTGTCACAGGACTAACAAACCACATGGTTAACTCATTGTAACATGAATAAACTGTGAAGAAATAGGTAGGAGCCATGTTCTTCACAACAAGGGTGATATTTTCCTTTCAACTGCAGTTATTAGAAACAGAATTCTTTTCAGGGTGCTGGGTCTCTCTTGCTGGAATCTCTCTGTGGACCACTTCCCGCCAAGTAAACAATATGGCATACATTTATGTAAAATTTGTACAGCTTTTCTGGGGGTTGTGATCACACCTTTAATAAAACTGTTTTAAGCAAAATATTTCCACAGTTCACAACTCAGCTGGTGACCCTATGCATGAAGTCAAAAGCTAAAGGAACTGCAAATGAAAGTGTGAACAAATGCAGACTCGTTCTCCGGACACTGAAAGCATTCTTACATCACTGTGTAACAATAACTTGTGCTCATTATTTCTGGTGTGATTTCTCTCAGAAGAGAAAGGTTTCCACGTGCTGGCTTATATGTACACACAATGTACACACAGGCATGGATTTTTTTTCTGTAGGAAGTAAGCCACCTCACATTCAATAGCTTGGCTGGAACGTGTTAGCTAAACCATTGCACACTGCTTAAATAATTCCCAGAGTTCATATACAGCACTTCAACATATAAATTCAATAAACAACTCATTCACATTCACACAGCAACAAATAATATTGTTTTCCTCATTCCATTCAATATTATTCACCAAACTGACAATATCTTCTAATTACTAGAAAGAATGAAATAAAAAAAAAAAAAAAAAAAAAATCCATGTAAAAAAATAAATACAATTTTCAAGAAAAAAAAAGGTGTAAGAAGTTTGAAAAAAGTAATATTTCTACAAAAGCAAAATATAAATCTAATTACTTAATGGCTTGTGCTCCTGGGCGTTGTGATATTTTTGTACTCAAATCAATTATCTGTACTTTAAGAGTTTCTGCCACATTCTGGTCTTCTTTAATTGTAAGAGAAGTGCTCACCAGCTTCAATGTCACAATATGGGCAATATACTAGCAAAGAGAGAGAAAACTGCAATTAGTCATCTTCATCACAAAAGTTTTTCTGAACTCCTAATTTAAATGAATCTAATGCAATGTGGAGTTATGGCTAAACCAGCAGCCATACATCCACATGCAATAACCTCAGTTTACAGAACCTTCAACCCTCACCAGACATTTCTCTAATATAAAACATGGTATTTCAAGAAATACTGAGTCAATTTGAATTTTTTTTTTCTTCTAAGAACTCACAGGGGTTTTAAACTGTGAAAGCAAGTGTCAAAAACATATTTTGTCTATGTACCATTTGTGACTGTGTCAATCAGCAAGTTAAGAAAAATTGAACCATACTCCATAATCAATTTGAAGCCTGCACATTTCCATGTGGTATTGACAAAAATGAAAGCACCTTTACAGTTCACAGTTTGTCTAAACCAAGAAATCAACCTTTTCCTACACAAGTGCACTGTTTGCATTTTGCATCTTCTTTGTTGGTCACAGATGCTTGCTGCTGCTCTACTCTTCTCAACCTGACAAGCAGGTAAGCTCACAGGACTGACTGTACAGAGAATAATACAATGTTGCCACTTAGAATTCTGAGCCTTCCCATGGGAAGCACAATAATAGAAAGATTTGTTTTTAAACCATCCCCTTAAAAGTTGTTTACCTGTTTCGGTAAGGAGAGGTGATAGGAGCTCTCACTATAGCCAATAGCAGTAAAAAGCTTAGCCTTCTCTTCTGGTGTCATTAGTTCATCGATAGCTAATAAATAAATATATACATACATAAATAAAATCCACAAAAGCTTACACTTCAGCTAGCAACTATAACCAATTTCCCTCCCACTAGTTTTCTACTGTACTTAAGTTCTGTTGACACAAAGCTCTATATTATATTGCAGTAAAGTCCACTTTGTAAAATAATAAGCAGCCTTCATATATGGCATTATGTATGTAGCACTAAAATTACCATCATTTACATTACGAGACGATCCACATTTTCCAGCAATGAAAAGAGCTTTGAGGAGTACTATTAGAAGCACTTTCTCTTTTAGATGGAAGATGACCAGAATACAATATTTCAGTCGTCACCTGTAAAACAGCTAAAAACTCGATACTCTTCTCCTTAGAAGGTTCTGCAGTATTTAGGGCCATTTCAGAAATACTCCCTATTTTCCAACTCAATCATCAATAGCAGTAAATAAAATCACAAAATAGATCACTACTGTGTGGTATTGTGTATTTCATACTCACTTCTGTACAGTAGGGAACATACAGTAAGACATACCGTAACTTGCTTCTTTGTCTTCATTCAACCAAGTATATAGAAACTCTGAAGTCTTAAAAAGTTACTATATTACAGCCTACACTTACTTTCAGGAACGGATGATTCTTCATCTTCCTTTTTTCTAGATTCTCTCCTACCCCAGAAACCACTAAACCATCCTCCACTTTTTTTTTCAGCTTCAGTGCCTTTCTTCTTCAGTAGTTTCTGTCCGGATCTTATTGTCTACAAAGCAGACATTAAAATATGTAATTAATTATTATGTATTTTGTTTTCCTGTACATTATGTGTTTAATAGGCATGAGAGGGACAGCAACATCACCCCTGCAAGAGGGACTATTCTGAGCTTACCTTCAGAATGCTAAGTGTTTTTTACCTCAACTGCAGACCCCACATTTTCCCTAGCATTGTAACAGGCAACTACTTAGTGTCACAAATGATTTCCAAAATAAAACGTAGGTTTCATCTACCTCTTAAAAATTCTATCATAGCTGGTGTTTAATTAAATTTGCTGTCCACTAGAAAGGCATCAGAATATTTGAAAGTACAGATTGTGTGGTAACAGCTGTATATGTTTGATTCGAATACCTGTAGAGCTAGTCTTGAAATAACAAAAGTCAAAGGAACAAAACAATCATTAATGCAGAGACAACTGCAGTATGGTACAGTCTAGACAGCAGAAACAGCACACACAGTGGTAAGTACTGGGGAATCGCTTCTAGTTTGTAAACTGATTTATTCCTGTCCTGGAAAAACTGGAAGCTTGCCTTCTTTTTTCCCCATTCAGCCATACTCATCACCACAGATTTTGTCAAGACTCTATAATGACAAAACAATCCTATTTGAAGTGCTACAATATTACTGAACAGAAATAATTTCTTACCTCAGCTTGTGCCTGTTGTCTTGCTAGGACTATATTGAAGACATCAAGCTTTTTTTCTAGGTCCTGTAAAAATATAAGACGAAATCATCTGCTACTCAGTCACATTTAGTAAAGTCTCACTACTACAATTTCTCTGCCAATCCTTTCATATTTACTCTCCAACTTCTCTCTAGACATGCTCCTTTCTTTTAATGGGCACATCTGCTTCTGAAGCCTGATGTTAGACAGTATAATTCTTATCCTTCTATCTTACACTTCAGTAAAAAACCAAAGTTTATTATCCTACAACCAAGAAACGTTAATTTACACATCTACATTAGAATTCTTTCTTTCCCCACCAGGTTACGTTGGGCTTCTGATTAAAACTGTCTTTCTAGAACTCTTGTGCTCTAAGAAAACCATCAATCTTGATGGCTGTCATGCATATTTAAAGAATTATGTAATCAAGGGATCAGAAAATATTTGCCCTTGAGTGAAACACTGCATACCTGAATTTGTCTCTGCGTTTCTTCTGACAGTTTGCTCTGTGTCAGTTTGTTCCTGTATGCGTTTCTGTAACTCTTCAGAAGCTGCCTATGTTGTTTTATGTTACTCCACGACCACATACGAGTACATCTTTTGATGTGAACTTCAAGAACGCTGTCACCTGCATACTTCCACCTACAATAAATTCACACATGTGAATAATTTCATATTTCATTTTGTGCCCTGCAACTTAGAAACTGCAGAAGGAGTATTTTATTAATACACAAACACCTTCTTCATTTAAGCAATTCACTTATAAAATTTTAAACAGTTTCTACTTCACTTCATGAAAAGACTGAAGGCTTATATTCCATGTCTGATGAACTATAAATTCATATTCACTACTGACTTCCACATGTTTACAAATCTGGGCTATAAAAGCATAAAGAACATTTAAGCACTTTGATAAGTAGCATCAATTCATTATTCAGAAAAAGATCCATAAAAAAATGTAATCAGCTCAAAACTGAGAACTAAAATTACAGTTGACACGTTTCCCTTGTAATACATGTACTAATTTTTTCTTTAGTTTTTCTAAAATTGTACTCTGACCTTTAGAGAGATCACTGGAGTTTCGTTCAGAGATTCTGGGATCAAAGTTAGCTTTATAAATCATTTTATCACCTGGATCTTTCACATAATCTGCTCTGCAAACTATTTTTACTTGGCTACACAAAGCTACGTTAAGTTTTAATGACACATGCAACCCAGTTTTAAAAGCACATTATCCACAAAGGAGGATGATAAGACTGGAAAGGACTCAACACATCTCGACACATCTCCCAGAGAGCGCATGACTCAATGCAACTTACCATTGCCTGGCATTTTTATGCAGAGGTACATTTGGCCTAAATTTTCTGTACGGTGCATTGCGAACCATGTAATCTATGGACTCCAGAAGGTCAATCATGCTGAGGTACTAAACACAGGAAAACAAGTTCCTTAGCAAAAGTTCGGATTTCATTACATGCAGTATTTCCAGCAGAAATATATATATTCGTAAGGCTGCCTTCAGTGCTCCCCAAACTACACAGAAATGTAGGCCTATGCATTTTCATTGCTACTTAAAGTAGACCAACAGCTATACCTATTGCTGTTGGAGGATGCTGCCATCTGAAATTCTGGTTTCCTTGAGAAACAAAACAAGTCTATTTTTCTTACTTCTATTCGCCTGCTCAAAACACAGTCTTGAACTTTCTCAAATCTTATTTTCTTCCTTTGTCAATATAAAATTGCCCCAATATTGGAACTGCATTTGCACTAATAATCTTGGCACTGTTCTCAATACAGACTGCATTTGGGAATTGATGAGAGCTAAAAATACACTTGAACTGTAAATTATAAATGAATAAGCAATAATATTGCTAAGGTGCTATCAAAATGAGTTTCTTTGTACTTCAGTGGGCTTTGTTGCCAAAGCCAGTACACACCATTCATTCCTACTCTTGCTTTTACCCTTCCTTCTCTCCCATTACAGTGCTGGCTTATAGTTTCAGCAGATGAAGTGAGACAAGGGTTAATCATAAGAGATTCCATTTTCTGTTCTCTATTCCAAGTGCTGTTCTCACAGCTTCTGCAGGTAACAAGGTCAGAGAGCCTGAATCTAAAGGCGGGGAGCAACTGTTACACAAGGATCACATTTTTTAATCACAATTACTGATACAGCTCCTCATAAACTCTGAAGCAGGTGACAACTGACACCAACTCAACTTACCTGTGGCTTTGTGAGTTCAATAGCAATTCTCTGTACTTCTACATTACAATCAAGCTTGGGAGTTTTCAGTTCTGCTTCTGCATTCGGGTTGATAAAAACTCTTGCAGAGGCTGATACTGGTCTAAAAACTTAAAAAATTAAAAAATTGAGATTAATTTAATACAGGTAGCCATCTTAAAAATACTTAAGCCCGCTGCCTGATATATCACCTACTCCACATAATATGATGTGTACACTCAAGACCCACAGAAACAGTTCAACACAGTAAAGTGCAAGGTTTTGCACTTGGGTCAGAGTAATCCCAGATAAGTATACGGACGGGGTGAAGAACTCCTTGAGAATAGCACTGCGGAGAAGGACCTGAGAGTCCTGGTGGATGAAAAATTGAACATGAGCCAGCAGTGTGCTCTTGCAGCTTGGAAGGCCAGTGGTATCTGGGCTCCATCAGAAGAGGGGTGGCCATCAGGGACAGGGAGTGGAATTGTCCCTCCCTACTCTACTCTTGTGAGGTCCCACCTGGAGTACTACATCCAGCTCTGGGGTCCCCAATACAGGAAAGACAGAGAGCTGTTGGAGAGGATCCAGAGGAGGGCCACAAAGATGATCAGAGGGCCAGAGCACCTTTCCTACAAACACAGACTAAGGGAGCTGGGCTTGTTCAGCCTGGAGAAGAGAAGGCTGTGAGGAGACCTCATTACAGCCTTCCAGTATTTAAATGGGGATTATATTAAAAAAGGGGGGGAATCAACTTTTTAGTTGGGTAGACAGTGATAGGACAAGGGGTATGGTTCCTATGAAACATTTGATTCATACAACAAATGAGATCAGCCCAACAATAGTTAGAAAAAAGAAAAAATCTCTACGATGTAAAATTTCACAAAAGCCTAAACATAATGAAGCTAGTATGGATATGCCTGTATGATCAGTACAGACCAACTAAAATGCTCAAAGCAGTGTATGTTCACTCACTCGTAGCTTACTTACTGTACTCGTAGTCTTGAGGCTGGTTATCACCATATGGAATTCCTCTTTTCAGTTGATCCTGTAAAGGAATATGATACTGCCTAGCAATTGAAGGATATTTACTGTTGGTCTACTTAAAATTTAGAAGACACTAGGAATTTAGAGGACAGTTCAACTCCAATAATGTTTCTGCAGGAGTTTCCCCAAACCTTCACCTCAAGTACTTAAAAGTAAAATGTTTTAACACAGCAGACTCAATAGGTTTCTCTCATCAAGTAGAATGTTATTACAATTTAATTCAACTTCATTCAGAAATTCACTGAACCTTCATATCTTGCATCAACTAGTGTTCACTAATTTAAAACATTCTAGCAATCGTGTACATGCAGGCATATAGTGTAATAGATGAAGTATTTGTTTTTAAACTCCTTGAAGGTGCAGAGACAATATATTCATAATCTATCCTTCCTCATATTTATCCCACAAGGAAGCTGTTTCAGTCTTCTGATATTCCACAGTTAAGAGAGAAATGAAAGATACAGTGTCAGGAAAATAATGCAGCAGCCTGAGAGGAATGAGCAACTTCATGCTGGAACTGAGTGCTCATTCAAAATGAGGTCTCTTCGCTGCTGCAATTCTTCAGCAGTGTTTTGAAGATGCTATACAAATACCAATTATTTCATCTAGTTCATGGATTGCAACGGCACTATCAGTTAAAACAGGACACACACTTTTAAGAAGCAGTACATACAATGCATTATATGAAGTACTTGTTACTGTCCTATTTTACAAAGACTATCAATATCAAGCATAGTTTTTACAAGGAAAACATCTTACAGATATAAATCTCTTCCTGTAATTTCTTTTCCCAATTTCTTATTTTAAAATGTTTCGTATTTTACAAAAAAGTACACATGCTAATTAAAGATATTTGCATTTAAATGCATTTTCTGAACTCCAGTAGTGAAAGTAAGCTTTTCAATAAGCTTAAGTGTATAACAGCTAATCTCACAAACAGCCATATGCTCATGTTATTTAAATATGAAGACTGTTGTGTGAAAGTGACAGACTGCCATGGATTACACAGCTTATTTCAACTACGAGGCAGACCAATCAGCTACTGTGCTAAATCTGATTTCTTGATAATACTGCTTACAAGTATGACTGAAATGGCCTATCTAGACGGAAGTCCTAGCATTTCAGGAAACAGGATATACTGCAGACTACATTTAAAATGTATTCTAGTCTCTGTTTCAGAATTTTCTGTGCTGAAAAGGACTTCATAAGCAGCTGAGAAGATTTACACAAGCCATCTTACGCCCATGCCAAATTCCACACTTCCTTCATGACGGCTTATTAAGAATTTGTAAGCATCTCTACTAAACTAAAAAGGCATAATGGAAAGCACCCTGAGGAATTTTAGCTGTAAGAGTATGCAGACAGGACAAAGAAACAACATATTCACAGCATCTTATACATGCAGCGAACTTGAATTCCAACTTCTAGAAAATGAGAATTATCCTACAATGGGAACCAGAACTAAAATAGAAGGAGGTCTTGGGTTTCAAGTTCCACATTAACAGAAAGGATTCAGAGTACGTTTATTGACTGGCTGGTTTTACCAGTTTTGAAGCATACTTCCTTATTAGCATCAAGTCCATCACGTTAAGTGTATGCTTTGTTAACAAGAGAAAAATAAATAAATGATAACTGTAAAAGACTAGGACTGCAGAAGAAATGGAAACAAGGAATATTGTATGAGGATACACGGAACATTTGTATAACATTTATAAATACAGTGTGTCATTAATGCACTGTATTTTGCACAGACATACTTATTCAAACCAAAAGTACAATGCAGATAATATACAGCACGTGTTCAGCGTTCTCCACAAAATGAAACAAACACATTTCTGATCAACTAAGAAGAGTAGTCATACGTACAATATTCCAAGCCAACTGACTTGTTTTCATAATCCTTCTAAGTTCACTTTCAAAACGTAAACTATTCATTCATTTACCAGCCAGCAGCTCTCTAGAATAACTAGCTGCTTCTCATTACCTACAAATCAGCTATCTTTTAACCACATTTATGTAACAGAGATCTGAAACGAACTTAACAGCAAAGGCACTTTTGCAATCAAGTACTCCTCAGCTGCAGTACAGAAAGAGGATGTTTGCCCTCAGCTGCAATTTACGTCTCTATAATTGCCCTATTAGCAGTGCTACATTCCCAGTTTCTCTTTAGACTAAGTAAAAGTTGTTTTACTTTTATTTAATTGCTGCCTTATCTCATGAGTATTTCCTAGGCTTACAACATTACAATTTGCAGTACACCACCACTCACCTAGCTAACAGCAACTCAGAACACTAACAAATTAGAGAAACTAGACACAGCCTTCGAGTAGCTCATACATGCAAACTGGAGTTTATCCCTCCCGTGTAATTACCATTTTAATTATTTCCAACATCATCTCTGCCACACAGTCTATCTTAATTATGTTTCATTTTCAGAAGTTTTACTCAGTCATTACTCAGTCCTACTGAGTACTTCCTATGTAAAGCTGTGACCCTTTTCAACTTGACAATTGAAGCATGCTCATTTTTCCATATCTGTTTCCCAAAAGAGGGGTGCTACCTTCAGAGAAATACTATATTAATCCCTCTAACTTCCACATCGGACAGTGGACAGTTACCACCTACAAGGTATAGTTTGCTAAAAGTAAAAAGAATAAATGCTCTTTACTTGATGTTCTTGCTCTTCTCTTTGGCAATGTTCTTTGCTTTACTGACTTGTTCTTCTGTTTGGCTACATCACATTGGTTAGTTTCACTTACACGGCTTAGGTATCTTGATAATATAAAGTTTCTGCTCTAATAACGTTTAATATTCTGAAATTTTAATAACTCTGCATTTGTTTACTATTTCAGCTTTCATTACAGTAGCTAAATAAGACCTCGTATAGCTCAGACATTTAATAAACAGTACTGAGCAAGAGCACACTACGTCACATGCTAATAGAACTGTCCTTACAAACCCAGTTTCCAACCATCTCCAAGTCTGTAGGAGCTGGTAACACATAGAGCTACCAAAGCATATTAACCATCAATGGCACAATGAATTAACATACGGCCCTGCTATCAGAATAGAGCTGACCAAATGTCTGGGGTTGGGTGCTGCTGAAACTAATAAGATGTTGTTTGAAACAGTGTAACAGTCGTGAGATGGAGCACCACTCAACACATTCAACTCTACCTTACCAGTATCTGTTCATGGGAGCCGTGATAATACATTTTGCTGTGTACATTCCAATAGGCACTGAGGCTGTCCAAGCATAAAAGCTGCAAAGAAAAAAAAAAGCATTCAACGGATTCCATACTCTGTATTCAATACATTCTATGAATTTAGCTTCCACTTGGAAAAAAAAAAAGGTTATACAACAAATCTACTATAAGCACTGAGACACACTTAATCTTATAATACCATTTTGAAAAGAAAATTAAGAGCATGCTTTTTAGCAAGTAAAATGCACACATTCACACACACTGATAAAAGGTAATTGGTGTGGGGAGGAGCAAAAGGGCACCCTTCAGTACCTGAATTCCAAATGTGTTTTACATATAGACTACCATAGGAAATGGCAATTTGACAACACTGCTTGAAATCATAGTTACTACACAGATTTCTGTCTTGCTGTGTAATGCTGTTTATAAGCAGATCAGTGTTTGCATTGATTGCTTAAACTATGGAGTAGAAAGGTGTGCCTTACTTAAAGCCAGTCTTTTTAGTTCTACTTATTAAAAAATTAAGTAAAAATACAAGATATTAAGTAAAATACAAGAATTCACAGTTTTTCCAATTTTTCTCTGTACCTGCATACTACATCTCTCCAATAACAGTTGCTAGCTACACTTTTTAGCCATTTAGGAAAAAAAACCAAAACACATTACCTTGTAAATTACTTTTGTAGCATCACTTAGAATTGAAGGTTTCCAGTTCTCATTTGTTGTCTAAAATTCCAAAGGGACAGAAGTCATTCCGTGACGTACCTTACCTACCACATCTGTGGCTTTATACTATTTTTCCGAGCACAGAATAAACCATTTTGGTGCCACCACATTACAGAGATCAACTTCTCTAGACTGCATACATGCAAGTCAAAACCCAATTCCAAATTTGTGAGTTACTTTTAGCTCTCAACTCCTTATCCTAGCCATGAAATCCCATGTATTTATGGCAAACAAGTTAGCTGAAATTCTCTCTCCTCTCTTCTCAGGAGGCCTGGCAAAATACCACATTCTTCATCATGATGTAACATCTGCCTTAATTTATCTACTGGACATGGAAACAAGCTTTCCTACGAAATTAAGCACATTCAGTTTTAAAGATCACTTGGAACAGCAGAAAAAAGAAACTGCTTGTCACAAAATAGTATGATGTTCGTCAGTTATCTTCCATGCTACTTGTACAAACTTCAAGGAATATTTGCATGGAGAAAAGGCTGTCTTACCCTCCATATCCATACAATAATTGCATTCTATTACATGCCTGACTTATGTCTTCTGGTGCCCAATCAAATATAAGTAAATCAAAACCATGAACACATGCATGCACACAAATATTACCAATAAACTAAGCTCGCCCAATGTCATTCCCAAGGAAATTGGACACTGTGGATCTGTAACCTGCAGAATAGAAAAAGAATAGCTATTTGTCCATACTCACCGCATACTAAGAATCATGTCATTAAAACTGATTGAAATCTTGAGCTGTTTTCCTTTGCTTAATTTTTAAGCATTCAGTTGAGTCAGTACCATACAGCTGCAGATTAAAGGCTTAGGAATTCAATTCTGAAATTTTCTTTCAGGTTTTTAAATCTTTGTATAGTAAAGAACTGAAGAACTGTCAAGTACCACGTCTCAGTCAACTACAGCACTTTCTGACTTCCGTTCTTCCCACCACTGTAAATACAGTGTCTCTAAAAACAGATCTAGAATAGCTCTGGGTAATGTTTTATGCCCAATGCTTCCTCTCTACATGCAGCTATCTCATCACAAACTGCTTCACTCATATCTAGGAAGCTGGATGGGGATAGAATACTACCTATTACCTATTAGTTATTTAACTTTTTGTTTTCCAACTCATCCTTAAGTTCACAAGTCCCTGCCATTCTGAATGGAAAGTTCTGCATATCAACTGTTTGTACCAATGTATGACAAATTGTCACCACATAAGTTTAGTGAGCAAGGCAGCACCAGGCAATGCAAAACAGAGATTATCTACTTCACATATCCAAAATAACTCTGGCTTTCAGTTGTACCTTAAGTATTTAATTCTAAGATACACATAAGAAGTCACAGTATTTTTTCAAAATGGTAAATAACAGTTTGTGTCTGTGGACTAGATCATAACGACTGCACTAGAGTCATATAAAATGGAGAAAGCATGTTCCAGGTACTTACATCATCTTCGTATTTAACATGAATGCCTGTGATCTTGACTTGGACATTTTTTATAACTTGAGTTGCAAGTTTTTCCAAGAAAGTATCTTTCTTCTCCTCCTTTGGTTTATCTGGAAAATAAAATAAAGAAATAGCATCCAGTGAAACAATACATATCGAGTTTAGCTACACCAACAGCTATTCCAACGTACACTTAATACTTATTCTAATGTGAATACCTGGTACTTGAGTTTTTAGCTACTTAATTTTTTTCCTTTTCTGTACATCTATATTGTGAAAACATAATATTAGTTTTGTGCACCACAATTGTAAGAAAATTTATGTCTAAGTTTCACCAACAATAGTGCAGCTTACACTAATCTCCAGATCGACTTTTAAGGTATACCTCCCCGCACCCTCCATGGCAGAAGCCCCTTAGAAGTCCATCAGCAACTAACTAGGAGTTTCAATTAGAAAACAGGTAAGGTGTTATTTAGCACAAAATATCCTAAAATACCCAGGTGAAGATGATGCTTAGATAATAAAGGATCGGTTCATTAAAGCTTTTCACAGGATATTGCCTGATACTGCCTGAGAAGATTAAATAGCTTGCATACAATAAATGAAAATATAAAGATACTCTGTGAAATATTCTAGTTTTTCAGTAGTAGAGCTGTACTCTGATCATTTAAGCTAAGTTAGTAAATTCAAAATTCAGAAGGACTAAGCACAAGTGTATCTGATCCAATAACCAACAACAAAATGCTCTCTCTACTTTATGTTCTCTTTCAAAAAGGGAAGGGAAAATAATCAGTGGATGCATATGCAAGACTAAGAGAAACTAATACAAATAGCACGCAAACTATGTAGCAGTTAAAAACAAAATCAAAGTCACGTTTCTTACCCACCTTTTGAGTGATCACGACCTTTAAAGGGTCTCTTAAAATGCTTTTTATACTTTTTACGCTTACGTCCTTTTTTCAGGGCAAGCAATTTTTTTGGGAAAAGCATAAAATTCAAGTTAGCAAAGCAGAAATGCAAGAAAGAAAAGAAAAGACAGCAGAAAGTTTAGCTTGTCAAAACAGAATGCCTTAGTAAACTCTCATTAAAAGAATTAAAGAATTTCATAGCTGTTAAGGAAGCAATCAACTAATTCTCATAACACAGAGCATCATTTTCCATCATTCACATATACATGAATTCACTTTCGTGGAAGCAACTGAAGCACTGCCTTTTCTTTTTCTACTCCATGTCAGTAAAAACTTCAGATTCAGTATACAAATTGCACTGTGATTGAGGGCCATGCCAACTGGAAGTGTAAATGCACGTTTCAAGATCTGTTACACAAGATCCCATGAGTTTAAGGAGTTAGCCATAATCACTAGGCTTCTCAGCAAATACACACTCAAACTTTTTAATGAGTTCATTTCAGATCTCCATTGTACAAAGCAGACCTGAAAACAGAACCATGACTACTTATTAGAACCCTGGTGAATATTTTTTTCTGTAATCCAAGCTCTTATTTCATGACTTCAGGCAAAGGCACGTAACGAAACACTTAATAGAATACTCATGTGGGAAAAACACTGAAGTCAAAATCCAGATGAGACTTCCATGCAAGTGCATAACTTCCAAGTCAAGATATTCATGATGTACAAGAAAACCCAAAGAAGGCTTTCCAGTAAGATTCTCACAACAACCAACAGCAGGATATGAAAGTAATTTGGATGAATGACAGCTGAAACTGAAAAAAAAAAAATGCATACAGAAATAATAATTCTTTAATAGTTTTATATGAAATTAAATTCTAATATTCACACACAAATTGCAGTCAAAAAAAACAAACACAACCACTCCACAAATTAAGCTAATGGTCTGTTTTCCCACATTTCTAAAGAAAACCAGTTTGTTGAGTTGTCTCATTTCTTTCACCCCTCTGGCCATAAGGGGGAAAAGAGCCCAGCAACAGGGCTGCCTGTACTTAACTTTACAAGATATACCACAAGAAGGGTGCATCCTACTAAAGTTGGAAACAAGCACAAAGGCCAGTTTAACTTAGAGGAAGAGCTTTGGTTTTTATGCAGTTTGCGCATTCCTTCAAAGTAAGGAGGAAAAAGTGCCAGCCAAGACTTCAACCTGTCCTGTAAGTACTTACAAAGTAGTCACCAACAAATAAAAAAATAAGAGGGCTAAGGAGGGAGTAGAAGAAAATCTACACCAGTGATTTAATGCTGAAGAATGCCATCAGCATTTTATGACACTCTGAATTTGACACAGATGATAGATAACTTCCTACACGGTCTCCCAGTCTTCTTGAAGAGCCCCAGTCACTTAAAGCCTCTGCCTGAATCAGTAATCATTAAAATCTTATTTCTAGAATCATTGATATGCACATGCTAACCAAACATGCATTGTTTTCTTATTTCCACATTTGGCAGCTTTGGGTTTTGTTGTTGCTGTTGTTTCAAAACATAAGCTGCAATTAACCATGCATACCCACCAGGCTTGGTGTCCTTGTAAATCAGACTCTCCAGCCCATACAGGGAATCCTGTGAATGAGCACCTTGGTCCACATGGCAGCAAATAACCAAAAAATGCATTTTGTTTAAAAGAAGGAAAACAGCCCAATTTCATGTTACATTCAGCTCCTGTAATAACTGAGTTCATAAACCTCGTGTCAAGACAGTATTTACATTGTAGTACCTAACAACCAGAGCTGCTTCAGAAATACCTACTTTCAAAGACTGTCTACAGATGGATATTATGGCATTTTCTTTTTACCTCTATCCAGCAAGAAACAAGTGTTTCAAACTTTGGTCTCCATGTATGAGTTCTGATACTGACAAATTTAAATAGCTTGGAAAATAGAAAGTGTTCTGCTTCTGTTAGCAGATCTTGCTACCACTTCTCTATCACATTACACTAACCACACAGAGACATGACCATTTTGTTCAACATCTGAATAGCATGACCTACCGAATTAAGATTCTGTGCATATTAATGTCAGTTGAGTACTAATAGAAAGAGCAAATAAAGCCAAGAATTCACAGATCTGAAAACATTCTATTCAGTTATTTCCCAGATTTTTACCATCTAAATGAGTTTAAAAGCTTTTAGAAAGAGCTGAATTTCTTATTAGTTCACAGAACAGCAGAGCAGCTTGGACCCCAAGAACTTTGTATCTAGCAAAGACAGGAGATCTCCTCATACAAGAACTGGACAAGTCACCCTGACCACAATAACCTAGAAGAGGACTGCAATTTAGAATAATCCAGTTTGAATGTTCCCCTAGTTTCTGACTCCTCAGGAGAAAAATTTAGTAACGCAGCCTTGCAAAACATGAGTAAAAATCTAATTGTAGCTCTTCATATGACAAGTCAATCTACTGAGGTATCATTTTAAAAAAATTCTTTCCCAACGACTTGCAAACATTGGAGGCATTAAATCTCTTTCAGAAATACTAAGACTTTTCTGCAGATGCACTAACCACTGCACAAAGCTCCAGATCTGCTATTCCTTGAGTGTTGCCTATTAGATTAAACTCTTCTTATATTCTCCCTTCATCCCACTGCTACTGATGCAAAGAATTACAGCTTAGGCACAGCTATAGCAAAGGTCAAACTTCCGTACTCTATGAATATTCCTTTCCTTCTGTAAGAAGTAACAGTTGCAAAATTCATCCACTGAAGTAGCTTAGCTCACAGATAGTTTCTGACATATTAAAGACAATAAATGAAGCAGGGTTCATTTCTGCACTCCATACAGACTGGTAAACTGTTGTATGAAGGACTGCAAACGTGTATTTCAAACTAGCAAAACAAGAATAAGGCAGTAGTGTCCTGAAGCTGGAAAATAAAGCAAGCAGAGAAGCTACAACACAGACTATCTTTCCCCAAATATTCTACGAACACTTTCATTTTCAGGAGCTTTTCCAAGGCCCATGACTTGCAGAATTACCATTTTCACAGAGATGCATCTTATCAACCATTGTACCTCCTATCACACAAAACCTTCAGTAATCAGGTCTTTAACAAGCACAGTTAGCTGTCATCAGTTCAGAGCTTGGTCTCTGTCCAAAGCAGCCTATTTTGTACCATAATTCTAACATAAGTATTCGTTATGATAAAAAATAAAACCAGACTAACCAGTCTGAAATATTCAATTATTTTAACCAATTAGTTTTAAATTCTTAATGGTCTAGATCCAAACTTTTAAGTAAAGTTTGCTGTCTTCTCGTTTAACTATTTTCTTGTGTCACATTTCTTTCCTCATCAAGACAGTCCCATTTCTTAAACCAGATCCAATGCAGTACCACAGAATGGCTTAGCTCAACAGGGACCTCGCAGATCATCCAGTTCCATCCCCCTTGCTATTGGCAGGGTTGCCAACCACTCGATCAAGCTGCCTACAATCCCATCCAGCTCAGCCTTGAATACTTCCAGTGATGGAACACTCACAAGCTCTCCAGGCAATCTGCTGCAGCACCTTACCACACTCTGAGTAAAAACATGTAACCTAAATCTCCTCTGCTTTTGGTTAAAGCCATTTCCCCCTTGTCCTGTCACTATCAGACCATGCAAAAAGTTGGTCCCCTCCTGCTTGTAAGCTCCTTTCAAGTACTGGAAGGCCACAATGAGGTCTCCCTAGAGCCTTCTCTTCTCCAAGCTAACCAAGTCCAAATCCTTCAACCTTTCCTCATAAGAGGTGTGCTCCAACCCTCTGAACATCTTCATCGCCCTTTTCAAAACCCATTCCAACAGCTCCATATCCCTCCCGTTCCTTCTGCTCACACTCCCTGCTGCTCCTTAATCTCTCTACCCTCTCCTTGAGCACTGCCACCATCATCATGATATCACCATAGATCATATATCTTTCACCATACAGTAAAAACCAGCAGAAACTGAAGGCATTATTGTTGCTATTTTTTTGTGAAAAGCATTAAACCTTTCCACTTTCCTTTAAATTTCTTTTAAGCAAAGAATGACTTCTCACATGCACCTCTAAAACATCTTTAGAATTTCAGTAATGAATGTTGATTTACATAAACATTTGCCTCATGAGATGCAGCTGCTCTCTTTGGTCCTGTTCCCAAAGAGCTTTATGAAAAAGAAAAAAAACAAAACCATACCAGATAACTGAATTCTCATTTTCAATGGACAAAGAAGTGTTACTCATTTTGTTTACCATTTCATAAGCATGAACTAGAGAGGAAAGAGCCTTTTTAAAGCACTGTAGTAAGATTAGCTAGACACTTAAAATTTATTAAATCAATTACAAAACATCTTGCTTCATAGCACAGTAAATTCCCAAATTCCATTGACAGTTTTCATTATTAACTTGTACCTTTTTCGGCTGCTTTCTGCAAGGCTTCCTCAATTCTGGCCAGCTCCTTTTGTTTATTATCTTGCAAGTACTTTTCTTCCTTCTCTGCATCGTATTTAATGCCTGTAAGCCAAGTTGGGACAGCATTACCCTACATTGCAAATGATGTAAATGCATAATCAAGCAATGTGCACATTCTGAACATTAATGTTGCAAAATGACATTTTAAACAAAGGCTACTCTAGTTGCTGAAACCTCCATCCTGCCTCTGAAAATAGTAGGATACAAAAGCTTCTACCAGCATTTAAGCATTGTTTTACAGGAGTACCTTTCCACATACAATGAGGCATGTAAACGTGCTCTGCACTGTGTAACACGGTGTGATTTCTGCTACACCTGTACATGATATTCCAGAAATTTTAAAGTTTTCTTATTATAACAAAGCATCTGATATCAGAGAAAGGAAAGTAGGTTCCCTGATCTTCTCCCCTCCATAAAAATCAGTTCTAACAGAATTACTGCTATTGATTGTTATTAATTAGGAGCAGACTGTATCCTGCAACAGCCAAAAGATCTAAACCATACCAGAAGAGTGGATTCAAGATAGCACACATCAAAGGAATCATGTTTGTTAAACTGAACTTAGAACGCACAGACACAACCAAGACTTTCCATAAAGGCAACAAGTGCTCTTTTTGCCCACCATTCTTCCACTCACTTCCCTGCATTTGTCTAGAAAGTTCCCTGGGGAACCGAGTGTGAAAAACAGCAGCTTATTTAATGGTACCTTTGGATATTTATCTCTTTGATTATTTCACTATGCTGAGATTACTTACTTGCTCCAGGAACTATAAGAAGATACAAGCCTTCTAGAGTTGCAACAACTGCTTCACCATACAAGTTCTTCCAAGGAATCTTCAGAGTCAGTTTATCTACAAAAAACAGATAAAAGTTCACTCAAAGAAAAACCTACACTGTGATTAGTTTGAACATATAGTGAAGGTCATTAGTTCTATTTCTGCATGTTCTAAATGCCTTAGAAGTTGAGGAGAAACTGTGTGAGTACATCTTTTATGAAGCCCTTGGAGTTAAAAATACACACAGAGAAAACGCGAGCAAGAAGTTGCAGTTTTGAGTCCAAAGACTTCAGATCAAAAACTGAGACTGTGATTGGATTGGAATAGAGTATACTTATTTCCAAAAAACATTTCATTTGAAAAAGCAACGCAGACCTTTAGGGAAAGAATTTTTAACAACATGTATCTAAGAGCTGCTAAACTCTTGGCACGTCTGCCAATCTTTCAGCAATCGTACTTAAGTTCTTCATACTCTTAATCGACCCTTTGAAGAGACACACATTCTAGCTCTACTGAACAGCTCCCTCGATCATCCACGTACCTGTGAAACATTTCAGATACTTTTTTCACACTCAGCCTATAATGCCACACAAACAAGGTTACCCAGGGAACTTTTTATCACTTATGTAGGGCAGTCACATTACACATCTGCACTAGTTCAACAGCAAGTACTATTACAGAGACCACCTAAGAAACCTCAATAAAAGAAATTGAAAGGCAAGACTGATCTTGAAGCTTGTACTCAAAATTTCATTTTAAGATTTAGGTTGAAACAAAACAAAACAAAAATCCTTACCTATCTGGCCAACTTTAACTCTGAAAGGTACATCCAGTTCACTCTGTAAAAGAAAAATAAGCATTAAACAGATTCATGTACTGCAAAGGCAACTTGGTTGAGACAGCGGAATTATTATCCTGATTACTCTTAAAACTGTGCACACAAAATTGAAGTTCCAGAACAGATGCAGTTCTCTGTACAACACAGGTATCATTAATCAGCAATGCTCATGTGAACATGGGAATCCATAAATACAGTCAGGCTTGTAGAAAGCCAAAAAACAAAGGAGTTACACATTTCTAGCAGCTCTTTAATACAAGCATGACAATGCTTTGCAACAAAAGTTACTCAAGAAGTAAAGTTTCATCTACATACGAGAATATAATTTTACTTCTTCGTTCAGTCATTTCACAGGTCTTATCTTTTTGATAATCAGTACAGCACTTAGAATTTCTTAATTTTCCTTCCTTACCTACTCCCTTTCTTACTACCATATTACAAAGATGTTTTTGTGAAGGGCTGTAAGTATAAAGTTATCAGCAAAAGAAGCAGGTAAGACATGAGCAACAAAGAAAAATGAGTGATGTCAAGCAAAAATTTAGCATGTTTTCCCTAATTTTCCTGAGTGCAGTGAGAAGCACACAGAAGTTTGTTGTAAGAATCTTTCAGTAGTACAGCTGTTCTTAGCTCAGGACACAATAACCAACCAAGGATTTTTCAGACAAGAATCAGGGTACTGATTGGAAGCTCTTTCTCACTTTTTTTCCCCCCCTTCACTGTTACTCCTATTTTAACAGGAACATTTAAATAACCATATTACATGGTTAATCAGTACATACAAGTTACATTCAGACTGTAAACATCTCAAACATGTCACCCTTGACAGTTTTAGCTGAGAATCAACTTACATAGCCACAAACATAAGCCTTTATTTCATCAAGAGATGAAACTTCTCCCGGTGTACCCACACCTAAACACAGCATCACAGTCTCTCAGAGGACTTCAGTTATAACAGTCTGCAGGAGTCAGGCTTTGAAAATCCATTCATTCAACGCAAACAGAAAAAAAGAATACACAGATCTGCGTATACCAGTTGTTCCTAATAAGTTGTTCTGAACCATACAACCATCTACTGCTTGGACATACAAGTGATAAATCCTATGGAAGTCCAAACTATGACCTTACGGAAATACGATTATGCAGCAGCAGAAGAAATTCAGTTCTCTAGGTTCTACTGGAAGACTAAAGCAGTAAAAGAAATGTACAAACATTTTAGTTTTACTATTTCAAGTTTCAAATATTAGGACAGGTGATATCTGTGTAGAATCATAGAATTTTTAAAGTTGGAAAAGACCTCTAAGATCATTTAGCCCAACCATCAACTCATCACCAATACTGCCCACTAAAACGTGTCCCTCCCCTTTTCCTGAACACCTTCAGGGATGATGACTCCACCATCGCACTGGGCAGCCTTTCCCAACACCTAATCACTCCTTCCGAGAAGAAATTTTTCCTAATATCGAATCTGAACTTTCCCTGCCACAACTTCAGGCCATTACCTCTCATCCTGTTGCTGCTATTTGGGATGAGAACGGGACCCCCATCTTGCTACAAACTCCTTGCAGGCAGTTGTAGACAGCAACCCCTGAGCCTCCTCTTTTTCGGACTGAATCATCCCAATTCCATCTGCAGCTCCCCACAAGACTTGTGCTCCAGAGCCTTTACAGCTTTGCTACCCTTCTCTGGACATACTCCAGAATCTCCACAACTTTCTTGTAGTGAGAGGCCCAAAAACTGAATACAGTGCTTAAGGTACAACCTCACTGCTGCCAAGTACACATGGACTACTACCTCCCAGTCCTGCTGGCTGCACCTTGGCCACCCTGGCACAGTGCTGGCTCACATTCAGCTGTCAACCAGTACCCCAATCCTGTTCCTCCATGCAGCCTTCCAGTCACTCTGCCCCAAGCCTGTACCTGCACATGGGGTTAGTGTAACTGAAATGTAGGACCTGTACTGGGTCTTGTTGAACTTCATCCCATTGGCCTCAACCCATCAATACAGCCTGTTCAGATGCTTCTGTAGGGCCTCCCGACCCTCAGGCAGACTGATATGCAGAAAACATCAGAAACGTACTTGAAAACACCATTGGTCATTTCTCAGAAGCACTTTTCTTGGGCGTGTACTTATGATATAACCTGTGGACTTTTTTCCCTTTGTTCCAATACCATTAGCAATGTTAGAAGCCATTAACCAAGTACCACTTTCAGTAACAAGCAAAGAAGGCACACACTGTGAAGTGAGACTACACACAGTAAGCAGACCTGGGGCTTAGCCCTTAGACCCACTGATACAGCTTGAGAATTACTGGAATACTTACCAGTGCATTCTCCTTTATTTGTAAGTTGTCAAGTGCGACATTACCTACGTGGAAGAAAAACGTTCAGTGATTTCAACATCTATGCAAAGCAAGCTGGAACAAGGAAAACAGCCACAGCCTTCCAAATATAAGGTCTAACACTGGGGAGCACAGGCACATAAGAGTCACACACGAGGAAAAATGCACATGTAACACCAGAGTGCTTCAACACCACACTTCCTAGGGCTATGTTCTTTATAATACAGGTATGAATCATTCCCTGCCATGGCAACTGCGCAATCGAGCTGAGAAGAAACGCTTCGGCCCTCGGGGCACGCGCGGCCCCCACAACAGCCGGCCATCAGCGGGCAGCCGCCCCGCCCCGCCCGCCCCAGCCCCAGCCCCAGCCCCAGCCCCCTCAGGGGCACCACCCGCCGCCTGGGGGCGCCAACAGCGCGGGAAGCCGCGGCCCCGTCGACCACCGCCGCCCCTCACGAGGGAGCGACGAGGCCCAGCGCCCGCCGACTGACCGCCCCCCGGGGGGTGGTCCGCGGTCCCTAGCCGACCGACCGCCCCTCCGGGAGCGCCGCGGCCCTCGTAGCGACCGCCCTCCGCGGGGGAGCGAGCAGGAGGTAGGCTCCGCGGCCTCGGGCCGCCCGCTCGTTCCGCACTGGGGCCGCCAGCCCTCGGGGGACCGGAGCCAGCGAGACCCGCTCCCCGCGAGGAAGCGCCCTCCCCGGTGGCAGCGGCGGCCCCGCTGCGCCACAGAGCCGGGTCGGAACGGGCTCCTTACCCCCCCATATGCCCAGTTTGAGCTGGGATTTGTTCAGGTTCTCCACATAGTCGCCCAGGAAGCGGTTCAGCAGATCCGCCACCACCGACTCCAGCACCATGGCGGAGGCGGGCCCACCGTACGCCGCCCGCGGCCCACCGTGAGCGGAGAGCGGTGCGGAGGGGAGGGACCAGGGAGGGGCGGCGGGGCGCGGCGCGAGGAAGCGCCGGGCGCGTTCCCGCGGTCAGGTGACGGGGCGGGGCCGCGCAGTGCCACACGGAGAGCCGGGGCCGCGCAGGGGTTGAGGGGACGGCGAAGCGCTCGGGGTGGCTGCGGAGCCGCTGTTTGGGGGACAACGGGCAGGGAGAGGAGCGGCCCCGAGGCGGGAAGCAGCGCGCTGAAGTAGGCGCGGGGAGGGCGAGGGTCGCCTCGCAGCGGTGCTCGCTGATAGTTCTTCCTGTGCACAGAAGAACGTTCGTGTTCAGCCAGCCGCCCGAGTGATGTGAAAACTGACAGAAAAGGAGAACGAGGGAGGGGAAATGAGTACTGGCAATACTCAGGCCTCAAGAATACATGAAAATAAGGCAACATGGAGACGATTAGAGACGAGGGAGGCAAATCACAGAACCACCAAGGTTGGAAAAGACCTATAGATCACCCAGTTCAGCCATCCACCCATCACCAATAGGTCTCACTAAACCGTATCCCTCAACACAATGTTCAAACATTCCTTGATCACCTCCAGGGTTGGTGACTCTTCCCTGGACAGCCCATTCCAGTGCCTGACCACTCTTTCAGAGAAGCAGTATTTCCTAACATCCCGCCTGAATCTCCCAGGTGCAGCTTTCTAGTCCTATCACCAGTTACACGAGAGAAGAGGTCAACCCCCAGCTCACTACAACCTCCCTTCAGGTAGTTATAGAGAGCAATGAGGTCTCCCCTGAGCCTCTTCCAGATTGAACAATCCCAGCTCCTTCAGCCACTCCTCATAAGGCCTGTGCTCCAGACCCCTCACCGGCTTTGTCGCCCTTCTTTGAACCCGCTCCAGGGCTTCAGAGTCTCTTGCAGCAAGGGGCCCAAAACTGAACGCAGTTCCCAGCTCAAGGTGCAGCCTTACTAGAGCTGAGTACAGGGGAACAGTCACTTCCCTGTTTCTGCTGGCAACACCATTCCTGATGCAAGCCAGGATGCCATTGGCCTTCTTGGCCACCTGGGCACACTGCTGGCTCCTGTTCAGCCGAGCATCAGTCAATACACCCAGGTCCATTTCCTTGCACAGTCTCCAGCCACTCTGCCCCAAGCCTGTAGCATTGCCTGGGGTTGTTGTGGCCAAGGGCAGGACCAGGCATCTGGTCTTGTTGAACCTCAGCCCATTGGCTTCAGCCTAGCTATCCAGCCTGTCCAGATCCCTCTGTAGGGCCTTGCTACCCCCAAGTGCTGCTTCAGAAAGCTGATAAAAACATTGTGGAGCTGAATGCAAGGGTGTTTTAAGAAACCACCACTAAAGGAACAAGTTTTTGCAAACTGATAAAGGTCTATGAGCAGCTGTAGAAGAGGTGGATCTGAAGGGTTGTGTGTGGTTATCTCCATTGTGCAGCAGGCTCGAATGTGAGGTCACCCCTGTATGTATGGATCTGTTAAATCAGCATGTTCAGTAAAGCATACAGCCAGTCCAGAGCAGATGACAGCACAAGAAGATTCCTTATTTAGTGCTGTACCTCAATGTGTGCCACATCTGTACATTGCTAAAATGCTTAAATGCTTAAGTTTTCCACAAGCATTTTTCAATGTTTAAAGCACGAGGCAGAACATTGCGCCACTAAGACCAAAGTTCAGATCTGCAGTGGTTCTTCAACACTTGATCCATGTTGATCAACAACTTGTTGATCCATGCGATTGGGTGGGAGAAGTTGTATGGCAGAATGCTGGAGACACATGGAAATTGTGGAAAGGTTCATCAGTGGGAAGTTTCACCCTTGTATACCTGTAGGCACCCACTGGTGAGCACCAAGAGCTCACTGAATGCCTTTTCCCTTGCACTTACTGTGGCAGTTCTTGGACAAGAGCTGTCAGATGCTTTATTAAAATTTATTAATCAAAATCATCTGTGTATGCAGCATTCTGAGCCTTTTGCAAGGCTGGTTAACGCCTGTATGTGGATGAATTTGTTTTAAATTGAGTCATTAGTGCCATTTTTGTTCTTTCAAAGAAGTCTACCTGTGTCAAGCCAGAGGTGATTCCAAGGACCTTCCAACTAAACATGTGATGATATCTGACATGACTACTGTAACAGATGAGATTTTTCGTTAGAGAGTGGCATTCGAGTACCACATTCTTGTGCTATGCTCTGTTTAGCTTCAGACAGGAAGAAAAAATTCTAATTATTTAATTTATAGAAACTACAGAAAGTGACAATTGTTTTTTTTACTTCTTTCATGCAGTGCTGTCTGTGCAGAGCCATTTGTACCCTTGGGAAGCATCAGTGCAAGAAAACAAGGTAGGAAATTGTGTGCAGAGCTTCTGCTGCCATTCTGATTGGTAACAAACTTCCATTTGTGATTATTACAATAAAACTTTAAAAGAGCTTTGCTTATTGTGCTTTGTATATATAAACTGTGGCTGAATAACTAAGCTTTGAGCAAAAGCTAATCAGTGACAGCTCATCCTCTTATTGTATATAAATTTAAGAACAATTGTGCAAATCAGTGGCACTAAATGTTCTCTATAACAATTATATAATATAAACAGGGTGATAAAACCATTTTCTTTGCTTCTCGTAACAGCTGTATTGATTTCTGCACAGAAAATTCTGCAGAGATCAGTTTATGACAACTACAAATTGTTGGATAACAGGTGAAAACAGCGTTTATGTGGTCAAATCATTTTCTAATTAACCAAAATGATTTTTGAAAATCATCTTGTTATAGCATGTAGTTGAGTAAATGAAATTTCTGTTGTTGTTTACCAATATGCTTTCCTAACAAACACAAATATGTGGCTCAGTGGATCAAAAATTGCTCCCAAAATAATGTGATTTCACCTGGCACTGAACTCCCAGAAAGCCCAGTCTGTGTCAGGTATCTTGTTTCAGTAAAATCTGCATGTATTTCAAAAGCAAAACAGAAGGAATACAGAGTGGAATTATGAATGGGCAAGCTATGAAGAAGGCAGTTACGTAGATATTTTATTGTACTGTAGACGTACATGCAGTTTCTTTTAAGCACTGAGATTTCTGAAATAACAGACTCAGAACAGAAACATTGGTGTTTGCTTACCATTCACTGAAAGCACAGATAGCGTTCATTCACTGCAAGGAAGAACCGATGCATTCTGCCCATTTTTTTCTAAATACCAACATTGAATAGGCATTATTGGTTTGATAAATATGAATAGAGTCAGTAGCTTAACTCAGCTGAAAGTCCTCAAAACCATGTTTCTTGTGTACTATGGTAGCACTTCATTATTTCCTAAAAGGAGCCATAAACACAGCACTGTAACACTTAACGTTGTGTTTTACTAATTATATGGCAAGATTTGCTCAGGTCCCTCAGGTAGAACTACCTGAAGAGCAAAGCCTGAAAGAATAGGAAATCTGCACAGAAAGTATCGGTTTCAATCTTTAGTTTTATGAACAGAAGTACACATTGTAACAACAAATTTTTTTTGGTGTTGCCTGTTACACAGTCTTGCGCACATAAATAAATAAATATCCCAGCATAAAGCTAATTTGAGGTGGGTACATGGATTGATCACTTAATAACCCAGTTTTCTTCTCATCTTTTACTGCATTAATATTACAAAATCTCCAGCTCCTGCCATCTGACTGTTGGCAAGTGAACAGATGGCAAATTTTATCCACTATACCTCAGAAAGCAGAGAGCATGCCTGTTAGCAGTTGGGAAATCAGCCAAGTAATGTAGCATCGGCTCTCCTCATCACAAAGCCTCCAGGGATTAGAGGACTTTGTGATGAGTTAGATCAGGTTGCCAAGAGTCTTGTCCATACAAGTTTTGAAAATGTCCAAAAATGGATACACCACAGCTTTGCTGAGTATCCTGTTCTTTATTCACCCGAATTCTGAGAGGTTTTTCACTCCTTTTAGGTGCTGAGAATCTCCTGTTAAATAATGTTTCATTGTAACATTCTCAGAAGACATAATGTTATATTTAAGACATACATAGATTTTAGACTTAATGGATGCAACAAGTCAGTATTGATAATTTTGCCATCCTTCTTTTTCTAAAAATGGTAATGACAATAATAATAACTCTGTGGAATTAATACTATTTTATATTGTTGCTGGGTCTATGTTTTTTATTTTATACTGTATTTTTCACTGTTTTTAGTCTTTCTTCTAAGTAGTGCACAGGAGATTTTGTTCATAGTGAATGCCTTTACAGAAAATAAGGGAAAACAAAAGATGGCGTAACACTTTTACATCAACTGCTAAAATGAAGGATGAAAACCACCCAAATTGCCTTGTATAAACTACATAAAACTGCTAAGTAGTAATATCCTGAGATCAGTGTTGGGAACTCTTGCAATACTTGTTTCAAATACATCAGCAATCACTAAATCAATTGATTTGGACATATTTAGATGGCTGAAACACTAAGAAGATGTCAACATACAGCAGTAATCTGCTATTCCTTTCCCTTGTGACAGCTGGAGTCTCACAGTTCTCAATGGAGAGCCTTGGAGAACTCATATTGATACTGTTTCACTGTGTCTTTTTCCCTCTCTGTGACAGAATAATAAAGTATAAAAGATTTCTAGGCACAGAAAATATAAGAAATAATTGGTAAGTAAATGAAAGTGTGTCAGTATATGAAGACAGCATTAACTTCATCTGCTACACTAAGGCATAGTCATTTTACAAAGGGAAAAAGCTTGTCTTTAGTAATAAAAATAACTTCATCCATCTAGAGAAACCCCAGTTTTGTTTCTCCGGATAATTTAAACTAGATATATTGTCCAAAATCTAGTGCAATGGCTGGATTTATTCCTCTATATAGGATGCCACCTCTGTTTCTGAATAAATAGATATTCTACTTTTCCCATTATTCTCCAGGACAAGCTTCACTTCGACTGTGAATAAGTTTTCAGATAAATCTGGATTAAAAAATGGCATTCCTGCAGACTGTACTTCATTCAAAGCCAAGACTCAAAAATCTTCATAGCTTTCATGTGTTTACTAAAGAACAAATACTGCATAAATACCACATGGTAAGAAATAACACTGTATCTGTACAATCTTACTATGACAGGTAATTTTCAGGGGAATCATAGAATCATAGAATGGCCTGGATTGAAAAGGATCACAATGATCATCTGGTTTCAACCCCCTGCTTTGTGCAGTCACCAACCAGCAGCCCAGGCTGCCCAGAGCCACATCCAGCCTGGCCTTGAATGCCTCCAGGGATGGGGCATCCACAGCCTCCTTGGGCAACCTGTTCCACTGCCTCACCACCCTCTGTGTGAAAAACTTCCTCCTAATTTCCAACCTAAACCCCCCCGTCTCAGTGTAAAACCATTCCCCCTTGTCCTATCACTATCCACCCTCATAAATAGTGGTTTTCCTCCTGTTTATATGCCCCTTTCAAATATTGGAAGTCCACAATGAGGCCTCCCTGCAGCCTTCTCTTCTCCAAGCTGAACAAGCCCATTTCCCTCAACCTTTCTTCACAAGAGGTGTTCCAGCCCTCTGATCATCTAAGGGAGTTCAAAGTATCATTTCCTTTACCTGCTGTATCTTATCTGTGTCTAGATTTCTTATTTAGAACCTGCATTTTTGCATGAAATTTCTAAGCCAAAAGGCTTGGTCTCTCTGATTAGTATTGGTCACATGTATGTCATACCAACTGAGATTTGAATTATAAATTACTTAATATCTTTCAGTTGTAACATGAAATAATCTGACTCAATTTTTTATGAGGACTTTATTTGATAGTATTTCTGGAAATCATAGATTTTTTTCTTCAGTGATGAGCTGTGAAGATGAAAAAGCCACTAGCTATATAAGAAAATTGCTTGATATGAAAATGAACTTGTTTCAGTGGATAAATTGCCTTTGAGTGGGGAAAGAAGAAATAATATTCTAATCTGGGTAAGTGTATTTTTATTCACTTGACAGGAATTTTTTACTTATCCATTGTGAAAGCATATGTGAATATCTATTAATCCAAAGCCAAATAATTTAACTTGATAACATTAAATTAACTCCTTGCCCAAGGAGGTTGTGGATGCCCCATCCCTGCAGGCATTCAAGGCCAGGCTGGATGTGGCTCTGGGCAGCCTGGGCTGCTGGTTGGCAACCCTGCACACAGCAGGGGGTTGAAAGTGGATGAGCATTGTGGTCCTCTTCAGCCCAGGCCATTCTGTGATTCTATGATTCTATGATAAAAATGTCAGTTATTTTCATATTCACTTGGATGTTTTAACAGTTTTCCAGCAAAACTCAAAATGATGATGATAGAATTGTACAAGTAAAAATTTATGGGTGGCTTTTTTGGCAAATTACTAAGTGGTTTTGAAGGGATGGGATGCTGAAAGGTTGCATGTTCACTTATTTATTATCAGCTGAAGTTTGCTTTTTAAATGACTAAGAGAAGAACAGAAGGATGTTGCAGTTATAACACCTATTGTTTACTAAAAATTCCAAATGTCACTTAATATAAACTCAAATCAAAAGAGTTTCTTCTCACAGAAGTCTCACGTCAGACATTGCTGTACTAGACTATTGCTTTTGGTTAAACGAAAGATTTCTCTTAACAACGGGAAGTACAAAATCTTTACTATCACCTACTTTTTACAATGTTTATTTATGAGATATCCTAAGATGTTCAGGATCTTACTTGAGGCTGAAAATATGTGATTCCTTATTTGGTAATGCATTACACCAGTTGGAGGGTCAGACAGAAGTAACAAGCACCGAGGTTAACTGAAAAGTAAGAATTGTGGTTCAGATACCTGCTTGTTGAATGTTCCCCAGAAAGCTTGGAAATGCAGTCCATGAGACTTATTCATGAAAATATAGTGAGCATAGCAACGGTGACAGTCCTAACATGTCTTACTTACCTGAAGGCCTGTAAGCTCTCACAGATGAAAGGGACTTATGGGCATACCAAAACTGTGCATTTGTTATTTCTCATTGTATAACATGCATAATTTTGCCAAGATGTCTTAAAAAGTCTGTAAGCAAAAGCCAACTGAAAAAAGAAAAATGCTAGTTAAACGACGTAATAAATCGTCAGTTAGGTCATTCTCAATGAAAAGGAGAAGGATACAACCTGATCTCCCATATTTCTATGTTATTATCTAGTTCTAGCAACAGGAAGTGAAGAACAGGCAAGCCAGAGGCAAGGAAGGGTGTGGGAGCAGAAAAAAAAAAATTCCTTACAGGGAAGAAGGTCGCCATATCAGTTGTTCCTTTGACAGAAAAAGCAAGAAAAACACAGCTAGAAAACTGCAAAAATATGTGGATTTCAACATAGATGATTTGGTACATCGGTCATTCCAACAGATTGAGGCACTGGTGCATCAAAGGAGGAATCCTGTAGTTAGCTGTAGTACTGTTGGTATGAGTAGCACATTTTTATATGTTTATTTTCTTATTTCTTCTGTTACTGCAGATCTACGCTGCTTGATGCAAATGTGCTCTTTTTCTCCTTTACTCTTAATCATGATATTGATCCAGGGCTCATCTTGCACACAGTGTGTGTGCACAGTCAGGGTGCTCCGTGGGCTGCAAAAACCTTTATTCAAAGGTGAACTTTGGCAAACTTCTCCCCGGTGGGTCAGAAGACACTGCAAGGGCATACTCAAGACCAGGTAGGCTGCTAATTTTGGATGGGATCTCTACTGTGATCTCTCGTTACAGAAGAACATGGCCTTTATTTTTTTTTTTTTTCCATTTCAGTGTTGAGACCAAATAGTCAAATGAGAAGAAGCCTTTGAGAAGTATTTTGAAAGCCTATCTGATTTCAGGATTTATAATATTTAAATTTCCAGTGATGGTAAATATGCTTATCAATCCAATTTTACTGTTTCATATTCCTAATATAGATGTACATTATGCTGTGATTCTCACATAGTAAGTGTGTGTGTGTGTGAATAAAAGTGGCAAGTTATCAGGTATTTCGCAAGTGAGGCACTCAGAGGTTAGGTTTCAAGCTATAATATTGAAATGCAGTACTCCAATTAAAATATATATATATCTGCCTTTAACTTCTTTATCTTTTAGTTCTACTCAGCTGAGAAGGAGAACTGAGCAGCCCAGGCCCGATTTTGAAAGCAAAGTCTGCCTTTTAACTTTCACTCTTCTATTCATACTTCCCCATCCTACACTACTCACCAAGAATGACGGCTATTTTCCAAAGTCCTGCACAGCCAACATCCCACTGCCAGATTCATATAAGTAATGATAATGATGTAGTGAAATCTAAACTTCATTTATTTTGGTAATTTTAATAATGATAGTTCATAATGTTGTAGATGTCAAGTTTGGCACTTAGATTGTGCTAAATCCAAAGCTTTAAATTCAGTGCTGTAATTTAACTCTGCCAAAAGTGAAGGCAGGGCAGGTGGATTGAGTGTCATGATTTGAAAATTTGTACAATGCTTTTGAGTGCCTGAGCACCTTCGGATAGTGCTGAGTTCAGCTTCTGAAACTCTTCCCTGTTTTTGACATCTGAGAACTAAACTAAAACCAAACTAGAATTCACTGGTTTTCTTTTTTCTTATGAGGTTATGAAATGAGTAAATTCTGTTGTGATAGAATATAAACGTTGTAACAAATCCAGTTGCAGATAGACACTATTGTATAGGATGGCTTTGCTGTTGAAGCCAAGAATAGTCAATAAAATTAAAAACTGATAAAGTTGTCACGCTACAGATAAAAGACCAGCTTTGCTTTGTCTTTTACTCCCCAAAAGCTTGCAGAGTTTATTGTATCTCTGCAGATATTGTTAGCACAACCTTCACCTTTCATCAAACTGTTCTATGACCTCATCCAGAGATCTGTAGCTGCAGTGTGATTAAGTCACGTGCCAGTGTAATGTGACTGAAGGAAGAATCCTGTTTCCTTGTCCTGTGGTTGGGAGAGGAAGCATTTCACTATACAAGAACTGTCAGACATCATAAACTGAGCTACGCAGGTCACACTGAAAGTAGTGTCTCCTATTTATTTCCATGGAAACTACAACAGATGCAAAGAGCACAGTAACACTGCTCGATAGAGCAAATTCTCAGTTACAAAACACTATTTTTCAACTATTTTTCAAGAAGCGTGTCAATGGCTGTAATTTTTTTCCATGTGAAGGAGTTCATTTCCACCCTTTTCCTTCATCCACACTTCCATGTCAGATGCCATTCTGTCAGACTGCTTCTCTGCTGCCATCTGTCACAGCAACAAAATGTAACAGAATATTTGTGGGAATGAGTAAGTACTGCTGTTCCACCAACATCTGCCTCTGATGTCAGGGACCAACGTAGTAAAATAAGAGGCAATACTTTTTGAGCATCCCTCATACAGTAGCTGAAACTCCATAGAGCTGACTTTTTTTGTACAGGGACTGGAGTAGTGGGTGATCACATACAGAAGTGATTGTGGCAATGTAACTGCAGGCCAGATTCCATAGGAAACCTTCACTTCAGATTTTGGTAAGGACAGTGAATGATAGGCAGGAGAATGCTGAAGTATGGTAGGCAAAAAGTGCAGAGAAATAGAAATAACAGTTTTTCAGGAAGAGCTGAGATTTGAGCTGTTCCTTGTTATCACCTTAACAGAATATTGAAAGACCCCGCACACAAAAGAATAAATCCTGTGGCAATGATTTTTAGTTACACTGTCAGTCCAAATGTGTATCTCAGAGCTGTACAGTACCAAAATGCAGCAGTGATATGATCAGATACAGTGCCTGCAGAATTGAACTCTGCTCTATGGAAAATCGTAGAATCTAGTGAATGGAGGCTAGGGAGGAGATTAGGCAGCAGATTCAATGTAAATATCCAAAGAAGTTAATCCTGTGTCACCAGACTGAAATAATTTGCCGCATAGATTTATCAAAAGAAGATCTTGTCATACCAGTTGCTGTCTTTCTTAACTAGCTCCACTAACCAAAAGAATTCAATAGAACTAATTTAAGAAGATTTAGACAGTGCATGTGATACAGTGTCTAGTGGCAAATCGCTATTTTTGAAATATTAAGTTCAGTTATTCTTTAAAAAAATTGAATTATTTTAAAATCATTGTATTAAAATAGAGAGGGAAAGAATATGTGTAAGTATCACATGGCTAAAGATGAGATTGTAACAGGTTATCCTCAAAGAAAAATTCTGAATATGGAAAAGGAATCCATCACATGGATTCCTGTTCTTCATGTACTGCTGTTGATGTCTGATATGTTTTGTATTTAAAAATAAGTAGAGCAGAAATCCCAGATCAACCTGAGTTCTTATGAAATGTGCAGATAAAACAACACAGGACAGTATGACCAGCAGCACTAATGGCTACTTTATCATTCAGGAAGCATCAGACAGTGTTGTGGTCTGGATAGATTGATGTCCTTTTAATCAGCAATCCTTAAACTGAACAGTCTCATTATTAAGTATACCAGTGTAAACCACAGTACTCATCATTGATCCCAGTGATTGCTATAAGAAAGTATAGTATCCCAAAAGACAGAATCTCCCAGATCTATGCTTCAGTGGTCCCAAAGAGATTAAATAAAGGCACACAGCAGCCTCTGCTTTCCCTCATCAACCACTGGAATCAGTCCACTGTCATAGAAGGAAGTCAGCTGTCATGTTCCTACTTTATTATGTGCCTTCAGATCATCAAACCACGTCACCAGGGCCAGAGGTAGCACAAGGAAATCACCTGCTCCGTTCCCTTCCTTTGTTGCTCTCAGCAGAGTGGGTCCTTGTTTATTACACTTCTAAAAATCAGTGCCACTTCCTTTTCCTTGCCCTTCATTATGATACAGATAAAAAGCTTTCCATACGAAGATAAAATAAGAAAGAACCGAGTTTTTTTGGCAACATCTGATTCAAGTTTGTTTTTTTTTTGACAATTCTAGCTGTATTGTAGCCTTCCTGACTGTTTAGCGGATTGCTGTATAGCCTCCTGCATCCTACTTAGGAAGCAGTAACGGCAGCCTGGAATAAACTGGAATAATTATTAATTATTTGTAGGAAATACTAGGAAACACAAGCTCTTCTTCTACTATATATTCCATAGCCCTAATCACCAGCATCCAGTAATCAACCTATTTATAGATTTAGCCTTACTTCACAAGTTGGATTTTCTCATGAAACCATTAACCCCCTGAACAGTCAGCATACGTGACTTCTTATGGATAAGAATTGTATTGTAAGTTGTTGTACATATTTTAAGCTGTCCCTTATCAGAAGTGAGTAAAAGCTTTTTAATAATAACATAAAAAGTTACAACATATCAACTCTCTTTTCCAGATATTTTTTTTAGGTGAAAGGTTGTTCTTGGCATATGAGAAAGGAATTAACAGCCTCTGCTAGTTGTGCTTCTACTTTTTTTTTTTTTGACAGCAGCAAACCATATGTACTTTTTCCTGTTGTTACTTTAACAAAGAAACGCTCTGTTAAATATTAAACACATACATGAATGAAGCACTTGCATGCTGTGCTGCTGGAGACTGTAGAAATCAGTGTGATGATCTAATCTACTTGAATGACAAATCTCCTGACTTGCAGATTTGAAGAATTCAGTGTAGTAATTCTGAACTACAGACACGCATCAAAAGCCCTGTTGTCCTACACTTTATACAAAATCCTAGTCCCGTAGATGAATTAACTGCAGAGGTGCAGGGTCCATCTGAATTCCATAGCTGGATTAGGAGCCTCTCATATTCAAACGTTTCAGTATTGACGTCTCAGTTTAAAAGTCACTTAAAATATCAAACTTAATATTTTTCCTCTAGGTTGAAACCTCTGAAGCAGTACTGTCACACACGGATGTCCTGTCTTCCTCTCCACATTGCATTTGTTTAACTCATTCACCTTCCTGTAATACCAAGTTATGCTCTGGTTAGATACCTATGTATTTTGCCAGAATAAACATTTATTTCTCCTGCAACTCTGAGAATTAGTCAATCACTATAGTTTCAATGTTTTTTTTTTTAATATTTGCTCTCCTCTAAAATACACAAGCTAAATCTGCACTGGATTTAAATTAGACACTGAGTTGTTCTAAAAACGTTTTCCCTGTTAAGTGGGAAGCAACTAGTAATGGTAGAACAGCCAGTCCCCAGTGTAAATACTAAGGACTGACAAATGTGGCAGACATCTTATTATCCTCTGAACTGAACTAATTTTTTTATTTGCTTGTACTTTCTCATAGAATAATTGGAGTCAGTGTGAAAACTCAGCCTTTTGGCAAAGTTGAACTCATAAGCTGGCAAACAGCTTTGGGAGACAATGGACTCCAATTAGAATCAAGGAGTTGGCTGCATGTAAGTAGCATGTAATTGGTCATGTAATACACACTGTCTGTAGTTTATCCACTTTCACTTTATGAGAAGAGATATGATGGGAGTACTTGCCCTTATGGTAACTAGCAGATCTTATTCTGGTGTGACATACACGCCATAACTGTAGTGTTGGCTTTGTTTAATTTGCAATGAAGTTTAGTCCCTATAGAGTCTGTGGGGCCTCTGAAACTGATAACTGCTATCAGAGTTTTAAAAGTTCCTTACACTATCCTAAACTTCATGTCAACACTGTGTGTATCTCTGCCATTAAAATAATCAAATCTGAAGATGGTGATACTTCTCTTGAGAACAAGAAAAGTATTTAAAATAACTTGAGTCCTAACTTTATAGAACATGATCATTTTGCCCATAAACACATCAGACTTACCTACTTTGGGTGTATACAGTTTAGAGAACTACTGTTTTAAGTTGAAACAGTCTTCAAGGTAGAGCTGTCCAGAAGTAGAAAAAAAGGTTCCTTGGCACTTAGATAGTAAAGGTGGTAGGCACTGAAGCTTCCTGTCACCTGGATCCCTGAACTCTAGCTGACGTTTGCCAACATAGATATCATCTGATAGAACTAACATCAGCTGATTTCCAATTTCTTTATAACAAGGCAGTCTGTAAGAGCAGACGTATTTCTTGCCTAATACCCTCAGTCAGCAGCTTGTACCACTGAGGTAATAGTTATGCAGGAAGAAAAACACTGAGCAGATGGGTATGTTTACTGGGGAGCAAAACTGTGTGCAGAAGCAGAACTTACAATATTTCTGGGAATTAGTGTAGTCACGAAAGGATGAAAGCATATTATAATTAATAACTGCATCCATCAGCTTAATTACAAATTAGGTTGTGAGGCTGTGACTGGGAAACTAAATTTTTTCCATTTTTATCTTTCATAATTAATGCTATTGAACTGTATATAAATGCATATTTTTATATATGAGATACTTCTAAAAACATTTCTATGAAGCATGCCAATGAATTTTTGCTACAGCATTACAATCTCTGCAGTTCCTCAAGATGAGCTAAATAAATCTTCTCTTCTAGGCAACGTCTTTTGCTCTGTGAATCCTGGGTCTGTTCAGCTCCAGGTTGCTAAAGTCCTCCATTACAGATAGATCTTTACCATAAGGAAATAACTTCTCTTTCGATCATCTGCTGCAAAATTAACACACAGCAAATCTTCTCTTTGTTGGACACACACTTTGATTACACACTGCACTAACTTTATGATTTCATAAACTAATGAACTAAGCCAATATAACTGGTAACACACTGATCTAATCTCAGTTGCCATTTTGGTTTGATTATAACATTCAGTAGTTGAGCCTATGTAGTGTGCTTCTGTGATGTTAATATTTACCTTTGTATTTAAAATAATAAAATCAGAAAAAGCACACATAACTAGATTATGCCTTCATATTTAATAGCCCTTTACAGATCCCTCATGTAACACAAATGAGGGCTTTAAAAACATATGCCTTTATTAGAAAAAATCATCCCAGAAAAAGGTGAATTCAAACTTATCTGCTTGCGTGATCAGAGAACAGGTAAGTGTATCTCCTGCATATTCTACAGGAGAAGAATAAAAGAGCTGGACTTGGGTAGCCTAGCAAATTGGAGGGTGATAAAGACACAGCTTTTCTTCATAGATGTCACAAGTGCTATGGAGGCAGGAGAGCTAATGAGGCCATGCTGTCAGCTGTCAAAGGCTGACTGTGGCTGAAGATAAAGGATTATATTCATTCAAAGACTAAGGCTCTAGTCAAAGTTTATAGTAGGTCAAGTCCAAAAAATCTGAAAAGTGGGACTACTCGACAACTGAGATGCAAATTTCTATGTCTGGTATTTCTGAATTTATTAGCAATGCAGTTTTTTTTCGCTATTGATTGTTAGTGTTGTGCACCTGGCGCAGCCATAAATCCCTGGAGATATCAGATAAATTGTCATGCTTTTATATTAACTTGATTCAAAAATTTTAGAAGGCTTGCTCTGTCACCAAGCAAGATTAAAAATAGTTTCTTTTCCCTAGAAGCAGATCAAAAGCTTTTTGAAAGAAAGGGATTATTTCCTGAATGCTTCAAGTGCATAGCAACGTGATGTAATTCATAACATAAATGCAATTCCTGGATGTTCCTCTTATCCAGAAGCGTGACAGGATGTGCAGCTACTATGAATGGAGTAAGTCCTCTTATAAAGATACAGTGTTTTGACTAACCAGTGAATAAGACTTTTTAAGGGCATGACTGATAATAAGTCTTAAAGTAAAATATTTTTACATGTTTTCAGGATAGAAGGATGACCACAAGTGCCAGTTATGCTGTTACCTCTAAGAATTTCTACTTGTTTGGGGCCAAGGCTAGCAGGCACAGAGCAGCCATGAAGCATGACAAAAAATGGAATGTAGTAATTGCAGGCAGTCTGCTATCTGATCATCCAGTCATCAGCTAATGCTGAGAACTGCGTGACCCTGACAGTTCCATATAGTTCAGTCTGTGGACGTGCTTTGAGAGGTAGTGCCTCTGGACACTACAGTTTGAGATAGATTCTTTGGCCCAGTCTCTACAAAGAAAGAATTTTCATGCGGGATCCTCCATTAATTCTACCTCTGCCATACAACCTGATTTATTTTTAAGAGTTTTTCATACAACTTTTTGTTTCATGAGCAATCTTGTGTGTACTGTTTCCTCAATGAATGCTGTAGAACTTCTGGCAGCTTTACTACTTTAGATCCAGTAGAGGGATTTTTATTAGTTCTTAAGACTTCTTTTTTGGGGCAAGTTAATTCTAAAACCAGAGCTTGTGCTCTTTCTGTTTCTGTGGTTTGAACATTATTTTTGTAGGATGTTTGTTCATTTTGAAAAGGCTCCATTTCCTGTTCAGCCGTACACTTTCTTGTGATTTGATCCTTCTGAAAGCATGTTAGACAAGGCTGTACCTTCAAACTTCAGGTAGGAGTTCTTTAAATGCTCCCTGCACAGTCTCAATTAAATTTCCTTTTCTCAAGCCTCCTCATTTGTCTGCAGCTCTGTATTAACATAGTAGTTCTGTTTATTCCTCCTATGGCCTTTACTGTGAATCTATTCATTGTTATGGATCTTGTAGAGTGACCTAATGTATATCAGAATTGGCTTGTCATGCTGTGGGTCTCTGACCACTTGAAGAACAAGGCACTTACTCTGTTGTGTCCTTGAAAGGCATTTACTCAATATGTCAGGCAATTTGAAGTTTTCAGTCTCTCACATCTGTTTTCAGTTTATGATCTCTATTCAAGTTTTATGACTGATGTCACTTCAGCTACCTTCCCTTCAAGCACAGTATTCCAATTCATAGGATTTCATTGCTGATATATTTAATATTTTTCTAAAAAGTCAGATTTTATAACACAGAACTAGAGTTTGAAATACGTGGCGTTGACTCATACTCATCTTGCATCTTCATCAGGTTTGTTATGTCCACTGATTGCCTTTCCTTCAGTGCAAGGTCAGGTTTGTCCCTAGGTTTCGGTGCTTTTTATGAAGACCTGTTCTCTGCTGCATTAGGATTGGTGAATGTGCACTTTCCTGGGAGGTACTTATGGGTAACTCTTCTGCTAATGCAAGCAGACTGTCTAGTGGCAGGTGGTTGTTTTTTAGACCCTGATGAACAGAACTGCCTCAACATGAGGCAATTGAGAGAACTATTTTTGGCCTTCAGTAACAGTACTCTGTTTCTGTACACTAACACCTAGTCCTAGTTCTGTGCTGTTAGATCTAGGCCAGTACAATACTTGGGGGGAATGTGCCAGATTTCCCAGACCACTACAGAACCAGGGTGTTGGGGAATTTCATGGCTATGCCTTCACAGTTACCTTCCTCCTTTTGGCTCAGCTCTCCGTAATCCCAGGCTCTGTTTTGCATGGCACAGCAGTGTAATCTGGACTCAGGCACATGAGAAAATCACCATGTTTTGAATATGAAAGCTCAGCTAGAGCTGGGCAAGATAAGAAAAGCAAAAGCAGAGGCAGAATTGTTGAAATGGCTGAAGTCAGCAGCTCAGTGATGTAGGAGGAAAATCACTTACCTGGAAAGGTGTGGAGCCCTGAAGAAAAAATCGAGGGTGATAACTCAACAAATCTCAGGGTGTGCCTCTGCTAGGGAACAAGGGAAGCCCACAGTCCCCCTGCCCTTCCCTGCCTGCTTCCTTTGTCTAAGAACTTGTTAGTCCCAGCCTGTCGTCTTTGTGCATAAGGCAACAAATAATTGCTTTGTACCTTGAAGGTGTATCTATGGTGCTTGTCTGTGTGTGGTAAAAGTTGTCCAAGCCAAGTGACACAGAAAGAGGAGGATACCACCAGTGTGCCAAAAGCACCAGCATGGAAAGGCTGCCTGATGATATTTCTCTGAATGACAGATAGTTCATATTCAACATGAAAGCAAAAAAGAAAACTGTTGATGCTTTGTGACATAAAGATAATTTGTCTCTCGATGGAAAAAAGCAAACGCTGTTCACTTACATTAAATGTTTAAGGGAAAAAAAGGGAAAGCAAAAACACCACTTTGTCACCATTCACGTCTATGTACATCTGAATATCAAGCTTTATGGCTTACCACTTAACCAAGGCTATTGTGCCAGCAAGTTACCCTCTCCTTGTAGTTGTCAGCACAAGATATGGAAGCACAGTATAGGAATGCTACTGATGGTCAGCAGCCACAAGGTTAAACTGAACACAAGCCAAAGGGAAATGGGGATTGATGTTTCATGACAGACAGAAGCTGAATCATTGCCTAAAGCAACATAAATCACAGCTCTATAATCTCTCAGTAAATTAGTTCTACCTTTTCATTGCATGAGGAAATGCCAATAGGCTTAGAGACAGGAATCTAAAATAAAGGCACTGGCACAACCATATCATTTCTTTAACATAGGAGGAAATAAAATTCAAGAACTACTAGCAGCTGTAATTTAATCATTTTTCCTTCACTTTTATCCATAATTTAGATTTAAGAAATTTTTAAATGAGTGTGTTACCTGATGTATTCACTGCTAACACCAACAATCTTCAGAAATAATGTGGGAAACTTATGTCCCTGGGAAGACCTGGATGCGTTCTACTGTGATTGAAATCATGCTATAGTTAATACTATTGGTTTGAAATAGCTTGTTTTAGAACTTAACTTTCAGAAAATACATTAAAAATATGTATATGTATTGACTTGGAATATTTTATCCTCAAAACTAGTAAACTGTTCTTGCTGCTTGAAAACCTTCCACTGTTCTGTTTGTTACCTTGCCTTGACCGTTGCTGATGTGGACCCTCCCTAATCTCTCTTGCTTTGATTCTTCTCTCAGTTTGTCTCTCTACTCTGTTCCTCCTCTCTTGTTTTGTCTTCTCTGAATCCAGGTCTTTGAGCTGCTGACTACTCGGCCAGCTCTGCTGGTCCCCCCAGTCACCACCATCATAACAATGTCATCTACAGCTCCTGCAGGGTCTGTCATATCCCACCACTTTCCCAAGACAACCTAACAGCTTGCTTCCCTTTCCTCAGCCTCACTCCTCCTTCTTCACATCCATTCAGTCCTAGCAGGAGGATCAGTGCGAGCTCTGAAAAGACAAGCACTGTGCTGAGGCCAGCAGAGCTTTGTTGTGGAGTGTCTGACTGTACCCGTGAGCTGAGTCATGGCTCTCTTATATGCAGCTTTATAAAAGATAAGAAACTTTAATTCTGTCAAACATGCACAAACCATACAAGAAGTACTGACATTTTAGCAAATAAGATGAAAGTCTGCATGAATCATATGCAAATTACAATTTATCAAGGCTTTCTAGCTTTCATGAGAACATCGAGAGGTCTGGCCCTGTTACAAGACCCTGTTACAGCAATGCTGTGTTTGAATCATTTTCCCAAACCCTTGGAGATGAGAGTTAAAAACCAAGATCTTATTCTTAAACTTGATCCTTAGAGAAGGCTGTGCCTTTTGATCGATGTTTCTTGCTAAAATGCAGCCGTGAGGTTAGCATTCAGGCTAGAAAACTTGAGGCCAAACACTTATAAATTGGCAAAGTTACAAATGACTGAAATCCAGCTCTGATGACAGGAAGCGTCAAGCAACGTGAATAACCGGTGTTATGAGATGCACTTGTAATCAGCTTCCTAATGTTTCTGGTATCAGTACATTACATTTGCAGCTCTGAGGCCGTTTTTCAAGCAAAGTTATAAAAAGAATCTGTTTTCCTAGGTTATATTTATGCATTGTAATCATGGCTGTTTAGAGCATTATACGTTCACTTGGTGAAAGGGCATTAAATGAGCTTCACAAATATTTAATCAAGCTGCAGAATGACTTAAGTTTACTTCTCTCTTTCTGTAGAGAGCTAATAGCCATGCCTGGAGGTTGCTGTAGTTACCACTTACTGGAAAAGCAACTAGGCTGTTCTTCCTTTTGGGTCTGAGCTTTCCTGCGTGAAGCTTTGTGTCAACTAAAACACTAAATACAGCTTTCTAGAGAGTAAATCTACTCCATTCAGGCCATTTCACTGACAGGTATTTTGCAAAGCTGTTTTGATTTGGTTTGGTGTTTTTTCCTAATGTTACCACAGAGTGCTGAAGTAAATCCATAAAGTTAACATTTATTATCGTATGTAAAACTGAAATGAAAGCTTGCAGACTTTGTGTAATGGGAGATGTGTTTTTCCCTCGTATTTTGTTTTGTGAATTCTGCTAGAGCTGGTCGAAAACAAATTGGAAGAAATGTAAGTACTGCGTGTTGTTCCTGAAATAGCTTTCCTGGGTCTTTCCCAGAAATGCTGTGGGTTTTGGTTTTTGTCTGTGTTGTTTTTTTTTTAATTTTTTGTTTTTGTATTGTTTTATTTCCAGTAATGATCACAGAAGGAGGGACGATCAGTTGTTTTTTAGGTTGTAAGGTATCAAGTTTCTCCCCTTGTTCAGCCTTAATTGAACATTGTTGAATATGGCTCTCTGGCTATTTGCATTAGTGTGACTGAAAACGATCTCTCTTCTCCAACAGCTGGTGGTATTTCAGCAGGGAGGCAGTGTTCCACTGAGCAGCACCAGCCCTGTATCGCTGAAGATGTGCCAGACTTGGGCAATAAAAGGGACCTTGTTCTGCTTCAGCTCCAGCCTTGTCCAGCATCATGCAGTGACACTTGGAAGTCTTCCAAGAACTTGTGTCACAGGCTCTGCTGGAGCAGAGGACAAAGTAAGCTAACTACTACCCAGCTTTGTGCTGCACCAAAGCTGTTCCCATGTGTGCCAGTTTAGAAAGTTACAACTGAATATAAAAACATTTTAAAGCATCTCTATCCAAAGACATATATGAAATGCAAGCTGCTATTTTTTTCCACTACGAAATTTAAATGAAGATTACAAACAGCAGATGAAATTTGGTTTAAGAGAGTACCAAGGAAGGAGGAAAAGGTAAGCAGCACCTAATAGATATGAAATGCTTGTTGAACTGTTTTAAACAGCCACTTTACTTCATTAAGCCTAGCCATATCTGTTCTCATAGATCATTCCAGAAGCTACAGACAGCAACTTCTAAACGAGTCACATGGGACTGGAGACTCCATTCATTGAACTGTAGCCATGAGACTCCAACTGCAGGGCCATGGCACTACCTGCTGCACAAGTTCTGAAAATAATGAGATAGATGGATATGTAAAGAATATTCATGGGGTAATAGAGAAAATATGATAAAGTTAGGTATGCAACTCCTTCCACACCAGAAATAGTATAGAGCTCCTCAGCCTGGAAAAAACAACAGATGATAGAATAATCTTTAAAAAATCACAGAAAACAGTGAATAAGGAACTATTGTTCACTGTTTCTTCCAGTGCAAGTCCTGCAGATCAAATAATGTTAATAGCAAGCTCAAATGAAAGTGAGGCACTTTTTCCATGAAACAGTTTGCTACAGGAAACTGTGAATACTGAATGCTTACATCAATTTCAAAAGCCCTGCAACAAATTCATAGAGGAGAAACCTGTTAGGCGCTATTAAACACAAGGAAACTGGCTGCAGGTCAGGAAGCCCTGGAGCAGTCTCAGCTGTGTAATCTGTGCCACGTCACGTGAGCTGCTCTCACATTCCTTCTTAGCCAGCCCCTATTGCAATATGCTACATCAACACAATACTGTCATAGAAGAGCCTTGGAGTTGGTCAGATGTGGCCATTTCTGTTTCTGGCACAGCAGCTTTGCCTGCACACCTATAACTGTTCATGGGCCACTCGGCTACTTGTGCTGGTAACACAGCAAGAGCACATCATCACCCTGCTGTTGGGCTCCCCGTATGATAGAAACTAGTTTGCACATGCTTTGAGCCCACTATAGCTAAAGAGATGGAGAGACAAGCTGAATCTAACTGCTATTTATGTTTATTTACAGCAATTTGCTCAAACGTGGACTTTCACCATTAAAACGTAACAGCATAAATATGCATATAGTAAATCCCAGTCAAAAAGTAAATTTGCAGGATGCCAGCTACCTTATCTCTCCTCTTCATTTACATCGTGACTTATCGCAGTTGACATTTCAGTAAGCCTGTAGTAGCTGCTCTGAATTTGAACATTCATAAGAAGAAGATGCAATACACTGGCTTTGATGTCAATAGAATGTCAGTCTCTGCCTACTTTGTTCAGTCTGAACTTAATTGCAGGAACTGCATTAATAGTCAACATAAGCCATCTGTTTAAACATGTGTGTTTTGGAAAGAAGTGCCGTGTACAATAAACACACTCACTGTAATGACTCATATATCTGTTTATGTGAAACGAGGATTTGGCAATTTCCCTCACAAAAACATTAAATTACAGGCTAAAAGCAGTTTTATATCAATTTCATTTGTTTACGTGGCAGGTCTGATGGTTTGACAGTTTTGATGCAGTCTGAGAAGTATGTTAACCATGAGGCTGCTGAACCTCACTGTTTTACCAGCCTTCACTCAAGAACCTGTTTGATAAGTCAGAGCTGCCCCGAGAAATGTCAGCAGTTCATGGAGTTCAGTGGCTGAGAGACACACAGAGGTACATTCACAAAATGTTCTTCAGTGCCTTTGGCCAGGGTGCACAGGGAGGAAGGGCAGTGCTGTCCAGGTCTGATAGAGTGGTTAACAGCAAAATATCCCAAGTAAACATGGTGTGACTGGCAGCCTTGCTAGGCAGTGCATGTAACCACTGCAGACCCATGAATGACCTACTTTCATAAGCATTACACTGAAGTTCAATCACTGATTTTGCACGAGGTGAAGCTGTTCCCCTCTCCTTTGCAAACTGAAGCTTCCTCAAACAGGGAAAAATCAGAAATATGCCACCTCTCATTTTATCTATCAGACTACCACAGGAAAGCAGGTTTTAATTTCCCTTTTCTTCCTTGTAAATGCATATAAGGTGTTGCTTTTAAGAATGAAACGACATGCCATTAGATATCTTTTCTGGTGCCATTTCTAAGTAAGCTTTGTTAAATTAATCATGATAATTCACTGGTGCCTCAGTCTCCTCAGCAGCAGAATAAATCACGAATTATCTAGTTTTATACACACTGATGGAGAGTCTGGCTGCCTGCTTCCCACTCGCATGTCCAGAGTAGACTTCTGTTACATTTATCACTCGCAGACAAACAAAACATACATGGGTGACAGCTTAGAGCAGAGGCTCAGAAACTGCTGGAGAGGAAACATATAGTAAAGGCAAATGGTAATTTAGCAACTATCACCTTTTCTCCCTTGAGAAGTTAGTCTGACATTAGTATAGCCCTGCTTTTTTTCTTTTTTTTTTTCTGGAATGATTTTAAATTCATGAGAGATATAAGAAGCCCTCATTTTGTTTCCTTAATCTTGCTGTTGCCCAGCCTGCTTGGTCCAACGGGCTGTAGTGTTGCATTAAATTAGGTCAGTGATGTTTTAAGATGTACTCTAATATCAGCAGTTTCCTCTTTTGTTTTTCCTACTTTATATATCTGAGGGAATTCTACACAGTAGATAATGTTTATATTTCTGTGAGTTTGAAGTGGACATGGTCTCAAGAAACCTGCAGGACTTCGTTTTAAGTAAGATTTTCTTATATCTCCTGTTTTGTGGTTTACAGAATGTTTGGTAGCAGAGGCCTGTATTCATTTAACTGTATTTATGTAGCTAGCAGAAATATCCCACCCTAATCTATGTATGAAACCATTGTCCCCTTTGACTGCTTACTGTCTCCTAACAGTGTTTTATTCAAATTCTGTACCCCACCTTATCCTTTCAACAGACAGTCCTCCCATCACACATACTGAATATTTACGCCCATCAGAAGTTCCTAGCATGGAGAAACATGCATCCAACCTGCCCCATATCAGCACTTCAGACGCACTAAGCTCTTAGAGCATCTTGGTGACACATTTATTTTTATTAACAAATTCAGCTCATCACTAGAAACATCTGTGTTCACAGCTTTAAAGATTTTGTATCTGCAAAACACGATCAATCCAAATAGCTTGAGATTTTTGTTGGATTTTCTATACATAATGCAAACAAACATCAACAATCACAAATATACCAAAGAAATGGTGATTTTTTCAGCAGTCATGAAACCTATTCTCAAATTCCTTTATCAGAATGGAAAGGATGGCTGCATATTTGTCATTGTTCAGAGGACTGTATTTAGCCAATGTAACAAAATGCATAAAATTATTTGCCACAGCTTGATTTAGCACTGCACAGAGCCCTCTGCTCATGCTGGTTTCAGCCCTGACTGCTGTCTTGGTGCTGAGCAATGGGTGCATACCAAGGGTCAGGCCAAGCCACTTGGCAGGGAACAGCCACCAAAATGGCACAGGGCAGGGAACACAGGATGCACTGTGCAGGACTGCATGTGGCCCATGGCCCAGAGGTCCAAGACATGTCCAGGTCATCTCCTGAGATCCCTACCAGCATCAACTATCCTGTGATTATGAAGTTGACAGAAAGTCATGGACCAATGTCCTAACAAGGGCTGATTTTCATTAGAAATAAGAGTTTAAACTGCTACTAAGTTCTTATCAAGAAAAAGTGAACTATGAGTAGTATCCGGTCTTGAAGCAGTATTTATTTACAACAAAGAACAATGAGTGGAAATACAAATAAGTGAAGCAGATTAGCTCCGTGTTGATAATCCTAGCTCCACATTTTGTTTTTAAACTTTATCAGTTTCTCCTCTAGTAACTTCTCTCAGATTGTGCTGGATTTTGACCTTTAGAAGGTCCCACAAATCGAGTATCTCTTTTTTTTCTGTTCACATTCGTGCAGTTCCCAAGTTTTCTGCCATCTGGCTGTTCTGTGTTAACGTCCTGTCTTCTGGACTCAGGTAGTAACCTGCTAGCATGCCGGATCATTCACTACCATCTGGGACATGCTATTGCCCAGTAACTTCCATCCAGTCCCATTCCTGAGGCAACCTTAGCTCATTCATTCCTACAGGTATTTTTAAAGCAGATGGTTAAATGAAACCATATGCATTTTCAGAACAATACAGAAATGTGCTTCACGTAATCCATTTGGCATGCATTTACTGAATGTGCCCATTCCTTTCCGCTAAAAATGTTCAGGATAAATCTTAGAAGTCTCACTACTGAACTGATTTGTACTCAAGTTTTACACAGATTTGGATCATGTCTAGTGCTTCCAGTGGGAATAGCTCTGTTTTACCAGTATTTTCATATTAATGGTTTTGTTTTAGATTTCTCTTACAAAGCTGGAGAATAGTTTAGGGAATATTCTGAATGGAAATCAGAAGTTTTGTCTTCATGAGAAAGATGTAAAATGATTTCTCAGCTGCATTGCATCCTCTGTCAGGCCATGGGAATAATCACCCTCTCTGAGAAAATGTTTCTGCAGCCAGTTGTAGCTACTTAGATATTCTTTACATAACCCCACAAGACAACACCTCCACCTGCCATCACAAATGGACTACACGTGGCATGATTCTTCCCCCTGGCTGTGCCAAGTACTTTGTTGTCTTGTTGCTAACATGGTTAGCTATTGCTTCACAGCTCTTTTCCTGGAAGAAGAAACTGGTTACATCTGGGAGAGAGAAGACAAAGAGGTGTTTTCGTAGGAATCAGAGAATCTCAGAATGGTTTGGGTTGGAAGGGACTTACAGCCCATCCAGCCTCAGCCATGGGCAGAGTTCCCACCCACCAGATCAGGCTGCCCATGGCCCCATCCAGCCTGGCCATGATTGCCTCCAGGTTATTTAGAAGCACAGTTTACACACTGGTGTGTATATATCCTTTTCCCAATGATTCCACTGCGTGTAGTTTCTCATAACTTAATAATATAGCTAACAGTGCAGTTAATAATACAGTTTTGTAATATAATATAGTTAATAATGCAGCTTCCTAACAGTGGTTTTAACTTTAGCCAAACCAGCCTGTGCTATTGAAGAAGTTTAATTTCAAAAAGTCAGTTACACCCTTCACATGAGTTCAGGAAAGCACACTGTTTAGCAGATAACCTTTACACAAAGCAAAAGCAAATACTGGACAAACAGTATATCTCAGAGCCCTGTAAGTGCACCTTGCAACTATGGGTTATATTTAGCTCTAACCTTGTTTTGAGAACAAGGTCAATCAGATCTCATGTTTAGGAAATTCAGGACACAGTTCTTGCAGGTGGCACCATCTGAGCCCCACTGAAATGGACACTCACTGCTAGAGGTCACATTCACTTCCACCAGCCCTATGCCCTGAGAACAGACAGGGGCATGAGTCCCAGGCGTAACTCACTTATGGCATGTAATGAGGCAGTCTTGCACTGCTCAACTATTAAATGAAGCTCTCCTTATGCTCAGCAAAGAGCAAGAGATCATTATACAGTGAGCTGGTATTACCAGCTGTGGGTTTGTGGCTACAGCCTATGGAGCAGACAGAATATGTCACCATTCTCGTTGCTGATTTGTGTTGCCTGTACACTCCTACATTGATTTGAGACTGCAGAGCTGAATTACTGGCTTGAAGAAGCTTCAACACATGAGGCAAAATAATTAGGGGTGTGAGAGTCATTGTTGATCATAAGCACTATTTCATCATCAGTGACACTGCTCTTACCAACACTCAGGATGAGCCATTTGCCTAGGTGATATCCCTGTATAGGTTTCAACTCTTAAGTCAGCATCAGCTTCAGCACAGCTTACCAATCCCTAGAGGCCAGGCAGCTGTTCTTGTGAAGCCTGTTTTTAATATCTAGGCTTTGCCTCTCTGTTTTAAGGATGTCAGAACAGTGCTGGGGTCCCCGCTCTAGCTCTAGCATCCAGCACAGCAAAAGCCAGCTGTGCCCAACTGATCCCCAAAATCTGATGGTTGGATCCCAGCAAAAAGAAAATCTGGCAAATACAGTTCTGCTATAGGCACTGGACTAAAGCTAACGTGCACTCAACCAGAGTTTCATTTACAATCACAGTTACATAGATCAAATAATCTGCTCAAGTCAGAGAAACATCAGACAAACTTAGGCTGGCTCTGTCATTTCAAGACAGCAGTTATTTTTATTTTTACTGAAATGATAAATTCAAGTGAATTGCTCACTGGAAGTGGCTACTGGTTAGGACAGGAAGGTTTTGTGCACACACAATGAACAGAGCAAGGATTGAAGTTAAATGGTTAAGTGTGACAACTTAAGAAACTGTATTTTGGTAAGGGGAAGATAGAAATAATCACGGGAATTTGAGCAGTGCCACTCAGCTACTCTAGCTCATCCTCGAGATGTGAGAAAGCAAGCATCTTTAGTATGAGGCTCTTATTCAAGTGCTCTTCTCAGTGTGTTTCTTGCCTATTGTGTGAAGGCAAAAGGGAACTCTTCAGGCAACTGAGGAACATCATGAGACAAAGCCACACAGCTACATAAAACCAACAGTGATGAGGAATGTGCAAGCACTGGAGAACTATACTTGTGTGACCTCCTGGACGTCACAGCAGCAGTTTAAACACACAGGCTGTGACCTGTTTCCCTGTACATGGCTCCCCAACTAAGCAATCTAATGAAGACACAGAACTTTGGCTGGTTATCTTACTTCAAAAAACAAAAAGGCTCTCGATTTCTTTTGTTATCAACCCTGTCACTCACCTTATGGTATTCCACATGCCTCCTGAGTTTGCTCTGAAAGGGGTGAGAAATACAAGTAGAAAAGTCATTAAGCTTCAACAGGAAGGAAGTGAACTGGAAAATCTTGTTCAGTGTTTTTCTGTCTAGTACATGCGATGCTTGGCAAGGTCAGGTTCTCACTGTACCACTCAGGACAGATAATTTTGCAACATTACAACATTTACGACTAGAAATAGAAAAGGAATAACAGAGGGAATTAAAAAAAAAATGGAAATCCAAAGACATAGCTGTCTGGTGACCTGTGATGGTATCAAGGCAAAAAGAGGCTGTCATTTCTTGTCATCTGTTGTCTTATCATGGTCTTATCATCAGCTGTTTGTTGGATCCTCTTCTCATCTTTGGTACTGTGCTCAATTATCAATTGTTAAACACCACCAGTGGTTTAGCAGTAGCCATTTCTGTTCCTCACAGGAGCAAAGACCCGCTGGAAGCTCTTTTCCTTGTAAATCCCTTAAATACAAAGAAACTGGTGGCATAAAGCATGACTCCCTTAAGTGATGCAAGCACAGAGGAAGTAGCTCTTCTTCCCCACTCCACTGCCTGTGTGATGCTGTGCACAGTCCGGGCTGAGAGCTAGTTTCAGGCATCTGAAGTCCACCAATTCCTGCCACCTGTGTTTTCTATCAGTCAGTTTTCTGCACAGAAGGTTAGTTCACGGACACTCTGGAACGTTCAACTTCCTTTTACCTTCACTATGAGGAAAGATAATCCAGAAGGATTTTAAAAGAATGAAAGATTGGTTTTCTTCTAACACGCTATTAATAATGTTAATAGAGTGCATTTTAGTGGCAGTCCTCAGCATTAAGTCTGTATTGAATACCATCTTATTTAAAAATGCATGTGAATTTTACGTGGCTCTGTGCGTGTGTGTTCGGAATACGTGGTAATGGAAGATAGATAGCATTTAATTATGCCATTTGTTTCATCAGCGTAAGGCTACTGTTTGTTTTAACCAAACATCCTGCTACAAAAAGCCATCAATAGATGTGACTCATTACCTTTCCTACCTTGACCAAATATCATGCCCAACAATTCAGCCCCCTGTGCAAGCTGAAGACCTCTAATCTAGATGCAGGACAGGCAGGAGACTGAAGCAGGCAGTAGTTACTGGAGAGCACAAGGATGGCCCAGTGAACACGTGGCCTGTGGCACTCCTAGGGATTTCTCCAGGACAGCTTTCCTGGCCTGGGGCAAATACCCTGGTGTCCCAAATGCAGGTTTTCCACAAATTTATACATTTGTCTAGCTTTTTGTCCCCCTGCTTTCTGAGTTACGTTATATCAAATCCAAAGAAATTTTCCCACAACACTTTTAGTTTTCCCCTGCATCCTCTACAGTGGCCATCCTCTTTCAAGAGCTCCTTCCCAGGATGGGCTCAGAGACAGCAGGGGTGCCATTTTCAGCACTGCCTTTTCAGAGCTGGTCTGAAAAAACAGGAGCAGCTTGGAACAAGTGGTGCCATAGATAGAATGTGATACTGCAGTAACTGTGTCTCCTAATCCCTGATCTGCACATCTGTGCACTCAGGCTTTTGAGGTCATAGGTATTTCCTTCCCATGGTGCTATTGCTGATATTTACATGAAAAGTAGCACAGTTACAGGAACTGCATTTTACACTGCATAGTGCTATCTGCACAGGTTTGTTTCTGATCTAATAATCAGGACAATGGCATCAAAATAGGGAAGTACTTGCTTTTTGCAGTAATGTTTGTCCACAACCATCTGAAGAGCCATGCCTAAAGTAACCCTGTTTCAAAAGGCCAGCACAATGAGTACATCCAGTGCAGCAGAAACAGACAATATTTGCGTAGCAAAACAAGAGCATGGGATCTCAGCAGAAAGAACTTATTTTCTCAAATATTTGTCACTGTTTTTAAAGCATGCTGTTACCAGGTGATTCTTTGGCCGGTGAGCACCACTGAGCACCTCTGATCACACTGCTCCAAACTGGAGTTTTGTTTGAGAGAGCAATGTAGGGTACCACCTTTTCATATATGGCATTTTAAAAGTTAGAAAACTTCTGATCAGGACTTGCTTAACTCTGAGAAGCTGTTTTTGAGTGCTAGCAGGTGGATTTTCTTCTTGCTGTTGACTCACACTAGCACTGAAGCATCACGACTTTTTTCAGGTTGACGTATCCGGTTGCATTCTTGTTTGCTCATGCAGGTGTTTTACGTACAGCCCCAAGACAACTGACGCTACTGGAAAGCAGCTGCAGCATAGGCAGCATTGTAGGAATTCACCACTTCGGTCTAGTTCAGCTCTGAGCTCACAAGAAAATAAGCCCAAGTCATCCCTTAGCAGGCAAGCCTATCATCAAACTTCTGTAAGAAAACTTGCTCAGGAATAAGTCGTTTTTAAAGAACATTAGAAAGAGCTCAATTCTCTTTCAGCTGACGAGAGGTGAAGGTTTTCCTCTCCAAACACCTGACCACAGGAGCCCAGCTGGAAACTTACTTCCCTATTACAGGAATGAAGGACTTTCTCCAAGTACTTCATTCCATCCCTGCGTGATGAAAGATAAAAGTTTACAACCACCTGCCACCTGTTTCTAATGCTAGAAAATACATTATGCCCTTTGGCATGGTGAAGAGAGCATGCAGGAAAGATCCCGTAATTGTGTACGAATGGCTGATGGGGAGCAATAAAAGGGACACTGCTCTCAGCAGCATTCGTGCAGTGGAGCCTCCAGAGCAGCTTCCCACCTCAGCTGTTCCATTTTTGTCCCCAAGGTACAGCAGTGGCACAGCACGGGGACATGCACTGTGGTGTGAGTGAAGTGAACCTCTGACACCACAAATGTTGTCTTCTGTATTACATCAGCCTGCTTCTCCATGTGGGTATACCTGTGAAGGAACTTCAGGTTCCAAGGACTAAAAATGTCATCTGCCTGAGGAAGAAGCACTTGATTTCCTCTGGGGAATTCAATACAAGAAGAGAAAAGCAGGAAGAAACGGCTCATTTGTAAGCCAGTCTGGCATACAGTGAGTGTTTAAAAAGGCTTCGTTTCTTTTGCAGCAGTACTGATTCTTCCTTGGAGTTCTGCTTCTTAATTTCACTTCTCCCCACTGGCTTTGCGTGTTCTCCAGCAGCCAGTTTGCCCAGACTCAAGGATTCAGGTGTCAGTGTATCACCTCCTGCTATGCAAATACATATCAGAACATTTAATTATCTGCTTTAGCACCAAGGGATTTATTATTACATTTGATTTTAATCATCTTCTGGAATATACCCAGCCCTTTCCCTGTGCAAGTTATGCTTTGTACAGAGATTGTTTTAAGAAGTTTTCACGTGAGATGGACCAAGGGCTAGCACTGAGCACTCACCATCACACTCAACATCTTTTGGGCTTTTTCTGCTATTCCAAGGAAGAAAATCCTTCCTGGGGTAGTTAAGCCCGAAAGAGAATTAAATACTTTGGTGGCCAGGCAGTACCACAGCCTCCCATGAACAGGCCCATGGATTGCACACAGTTGTACTCTTGCCAGAATGGAGCAGGGGGAGGATCTGCTAGAAATCTATTTGAAAGAGCTTTTAAGCTGTAGATTTGGCATAAGCAAAGCCCTGTTTTTACAGCCTCATAATGAACTCTGAAAAAAACCTTCTCCTATGGCCCCGTGCCTATCTACCTGTAATTTAATCAAGGGGGGGCAGCAGCAGTCCTGGACTTTCAAGACAATTTCTGCCTCCTCGCACTTGCGCAGCCCACCTCAGCAGAGAAAAAAAATGGGAAAAAAAGGGAAGGAGGAGGTGCCTCAAGAATGCAGCTTTAAAGTTCTTATGACAATAAAGCCAGCGCCTCAGCCACTGGATGTTTGCTGATACAGTACAGAAAAAGGTGATCCTTATTTTATCCTAATGCCTTGAAGAAGGTACACGGCAAGTTCATAGCTGAAGCAGGGATTCCCTGCAGAGATCCCAAGCCATCTTCTGTCCGTCCAGCATTGATCTGTCTGCCTTAGTTTATGAAGGGATGCAGAAGCTCAGTTGCTGAGAGCTGGAGCTCCAGGGTACATTCCTGATCAAAGCACAATTACCTGGCAGCTTCACCCAGGCAGCTGTGAAATCAACCATGGAAGGGAAGGGTGAATGAAGATGCTAACTGCGCTAACAGCAGTCAGCCTCTCCATGGTGACGCAAAGCAGGAGTCACCTGCATAATGTGACAGCACAGGTCTGTGTGAGAGAGAGCTGAGCCTGCACACCGCTGCACGTAGCTGCTGCTCAGTAGAAGCTGATGGCGTTATTCTCAAAACAAGGAAAACTGTTAATGCCTGCTTTGGAAATCCAAATCCTCCCCCCGCGTTCTGGAAGGGGGAATTACCAAATGAACCATCTCTCTCACTCCCCAAACATAAGGCACATTAAAATGTTCCTTTCTGTAAACATGGGTGCTGTTAAAACGGTCTATTTAACTGATGCATTACCTGGGTGCTGCCAGAGTTTAGTGCCTGCTGCATGCACATGCTGAGTACGTGCTTTAGGGATCAGAGATGAAAAACAACCCTTTTTCCTCCTCAGAACCATAAACAAAACAGCTTTAACTTGGTAACTGCTTAACACTTGATCCTAGCGGCAAACCAGCCCTTCTCCTTTCTTCTTCACCTTCACAGGCAGCTCTGCTCCACAGCCACCATGGAATTTAGCAACAAATGCCTTACGGAGCTCAAAGCGTTAAGGCACACTGACATGAAAACAATACCAAATGACACAGTGTTTTCAAGTATTCTATAAGAAAAAGAAACCAAAACTTTATTTAGTAGAAAACTTTCAGAATACAAAATGGGTCTGTTTGTAGTATTACAAGGACAACATACTCATTAACGACAATTCCTGTTCTCCTAAGGTGTAGTCCCGTTTCATGCTGCACCCTTTATTTGTTGCTTTCATCCTCACAGAGTGGCTGAGCAGTTCTTCTTCTGCAATGCCATCAAAAAAGAAGTCCTCATTGAAGATGGGATTCCTGCTTCTCTTTATAACAGTGCTTCTCTGTTTCTGTGTTTTCCCTGGCACCAGGGAGAGGGTAATGCAGCAGTTTATGTTTTTGGGCTCTACAGAGTCATCATATAAACCCTCTGCACTGATCAGACGGATCCTCAGCCTTTCATTTTCTGAGCAGTATTCAGCTGACAGTCTCAACATGCCCCCCTTGTCCATGACTACGGTGCTCTCTCCCACCAGTCTCTGCCGGCCTTGGGCAAAGTCCAGGGGAAAGAGGGGAGAACAAGACACACTGCAGCTCCGTGCGGCGAGCAGCCCCTCCGAGGCCCGCCTGATGGCACTGGGGCTGTTATCAGTGGAGCTGCTCTCTTCTGTAGACAGAGAATTATTCCTGGACATGCCAGATTTGTTCTTGGCCTTCAGTGCTCGGCAGAGCAATCCTTCCTGACTTCGTGCCTTGATCAAGGAGCAGGATCTGGGAGGCGATCTGCTGAGAAGCGGGGAGCTGAAAGGAGAGGAGTCGCTGGAGGAGGCAGTGTCGCTGTCGCAAGCACCCTGCCTGTGCAGGTGCCTGGGAGGCAGCCTTACCGAAGTGAAGCTGATAGCAATGGGATTGGACGTGTTCCCTTTGCCACCGAACGTGTTAGCTCTGGATCGAGGCAGCGTCAGGCTGGGCAGAGCCCCGCACGTGTCACCGTGGAAGATCGATTCCTTTCTCCTGGTGTGGGGACTCTCCAGCAAGGTGCAGAAGCCGTAGGAAGTGGGAGCTCTGGGGAAGTGAGGCAGGGAGAGCGCGGCCTGGGACTGCGGGTCTGAGTTGGTGCCTTCTTCCTCCAGCGCTGGGAACTCTTCAGCACTTTCCACCTGGATGAAGTGCGGCAAAGAATAACCGGAGCTGTGGTCAGAGGAACTGAGACGTGCATCCTCTGAACCGTGGTGCTGGCGGGAGCCGGGACCCTGAGCAGGAGCAGCGGTGCTCAGCCGGGGGGGGATGCAGAACTCCGGGATTCTGTCCGGGGTGAGCACGTTGGGGAAAGCAGCAGCCCCCAGGCGGGCTTTTTCCAGCAGATGTTGGCCGGGTGGCAGGCCCAGGAAGGAGGCACACGGGAGGTTCCTGCTGCCCTGCGGCGGTCTGATCTTGTCCAAGAACCACATCGCTGCACCCAGACGGGAGGTCCGCAAAGGAGAAGAGCCGAGAAGGCAAATCTACCTGTAGACACAGAAATGCAAAACTACATTAACGTGCTTCCCAGGCACGCTGCAACAAGGCAAAGCGCTGAGGATGCCGAGAACAGCGGGACGGGCACGTCCAAACGAGCAGCCTCTGCTCGACACGCCGCCGTCAGTAAAGTCTCATGGATTTTGCCGCAAGGACAAAATGAAGCCACCAGAAGAGAGGCTCAACGACATCGAGTCGCTACCCTCCCCGAGCGACCCCTCCGTGCTCCCCCGGAGCCGAGCCGATCCCAGGCCCTACCTGCCGGCTCCTAGCGGCGCTCCACTCCGGTGTCTCTGCGGCTGCCGGTCCTTTTCTAGAGGCGCCGGGCGCCTCCCACAGGAAGGGAGGGACGGAGGGAGCGGGGGGGCTGCGGGGCCCGAACGTCCCCTGTGCCACCGCGCTCCGAACCGAGCCTGGAACGGTCACAGAACGAGCACGTGGCGAAAAAGCCCTTCTCGATTTGCGCCTGGCGCCCTCGCAGAGCAGCGCCCGGCTGGGGAGGGCTAACCCTGAGCCACAGCCGCCCCTGCGGGAGGAAGCCCCTCGTCCTCCCCGTTTCCAGCTGCTTTTCATTCGCGGCCGCTTTCGAGATTATCTATCAAACGCAGTACAAAGGCAGAATTGTCTCGGTGCTTCCTTTCTTCTTGAGAGTCTGGCTGTTTTCCAAACCAAGAGCAGTAGGAAGCGTGGAGCGCGATTTTCCCACCTCATTTGAAAAAGACGTGGCTGCTTTTCTGCATCGGGCTGCGTGTCCCCTCGCCGTGCTATCCACAGAGCGTGAGACAAATAAGCCCCGAGGCAGCACCTGTCAGTAATACAGAGCAACGGTGCAGCCAGAACGTGGACGAAATAAGTAGAAAGGGGGCAAAGAAACGCTTTTGCAAGTCACCTTGACAAGGAGCATCTTAAAAATGCAGGCATGCATGTCCCTTATGGGACGTCGCACAGAGCACGGTGGGATCCGTGAGCTTTCCCAGCACAGCTCTGCAATGCAGCAGAACACAAATGGAGCTCTGCACACTTTATGATCGTGCTAAAGGCTGCTAAGAGAAACCTTCACTGCACACCTGTGAAAGGTTAGCTGAAGCTCAGCTGAAGCTGAACGCCTGTAACACAGTGCCAGGAACAATTTTGTCTTTCCTTTCCTCCCTGAAGAGCTAAAGTTCATGTTTACTTGGCTTGAAATAGACTGGATGTGCTCAGAGGAAACAGATCAAGTGGGTTTCAGGGGCAGGGAACATTTTGAACCTGCTGAAAGGTTCAGCTAGGAACACACGTGTCCTGGGGCTCAGCCCTGCCTCACTGCCGCTCATTTTACAAGCTTCACTTTCGTAATCATCCTCTAGGGGGTTAAATAAGACACAATCAAAATGCCCGAAAGCGCTCTGCAAGCTAATGCAGAGGGATCTGGAGGGGGATCCTGCACCTTCCCCAGCACTTGGGAACACGCTCCTTTGGGCAGCAGAGCTGCACGGCACACATTGCATGGCACACACTACAGCGGCACTGGATGGTAGCACCACAACCCGTACTGCATAGCACAGAACTTCCACAGAGTAAGGGAGCTTCATCCCATGCCTCTGCCTTTAATATCAAAGAAATCTTTGGCCAATAGAGGCCAATCTTGGCCTCTACAAATGGAGAAAAGTGAAGAAACTGGGGGCTTTCTAGAGGGAAGCTTATTATTTCTAGCGACAGTTCACAGATGTTGCCCAGAGCTGGCCATCATGGCATGGTGTGATAAAGCAGCTACCCTGCTTTAGGTGCACCATTGCCATTTAGCCTTCATCTACACTTAGCAAAAAAATCGCTAGAGATTCCCCAAATCCCCTCATCTGTCACCCCCCTCCTTCCAGTGACTGCAGGCAAGCAGGTGCCTAATGGTGGGCGCTGTGAACCCCCCTCCCAGCCACGCTGTGGCCATTTACAGACAGCTGCTGTGCTGGCAGCTCGGCGGCCCTGGAGTACTTGTACAGCTCCCTGGGAACAGGCACTCCAGCGCACGATTAGCTGCTTAGCTTCCTGCCTTCAAAAGAATTGCTCTTTTCCTCTAGTAGTTTCAGAGCGTAATTAAAAAGCAAGTAAGCTTCCTGTTGCTATAAAAACGCCTGCAATAAGCCTCCTCTGAACGGGAAGGGCTACAACTCGTGGATGAGGCTTTCCCACCCCCCCGTACCGAACATCGGGAGGAACTCCTCGACCGGTGCTGGACGAGCCGGGGCAGCGGGAAGCCCCCAGCCGGGAGACGCAGGGCCGGCCGAGGCCAGCCGCTGCTAGGCGGCTCTGCGCCGCTTTCGCTCCCGGAGCCGCGGAATAGCGGCGGCCCACTGGCGCCCCCTGCCGGCCGCGTACTGCGGCTCCCGGGGCTGCGCCGGCCTCGAGCGTCTCGAGGCTTCATCCACCGGAAGTTCTTGATTCAGGGTTTAGTTTAGAGAAGATTTCATTTAGTTTAGAAATGATTTCATTGCAAACAAAGCAATGCCCTGCTTATTTGTTAAAGAAACACGGGTAGCTCCACAAGCTGCCAAGCGTGAAGATAATATGCGTGTACACCCCACACCCAACCACTGTAAGCTATTTCTGTGATGGAAGGAGAGCATCCTTAGGCTGTACAACTGCACAGCTTGTCCAGTGCAGCTGTTTTGGTAGAAGACATCTCTATTTACACTAATCCAGAGGTGTGCTCCAGTTATTCATCTATCATAGAATGGCTTAGGCCGAAAGATACCTTAAAGCCCACCCACCCGCTGCAGTGGGTTGGCTGTCTCCCAGCAGATCAGGCTGCTCAGGATCCCATCCAACTTGGCTCTGAACACCTCCAGAGATGGGGCGCCCACAGTTTCTGTGGGCATCTGTGCCAGTGCCTCACCACCCTCTGAGTAAAGAACTTCTTCCTGATGTCTAACCTAGATGTCTCCTCTTTCAATTTAAAGCCATTCCCCTTGTTCCATAATTAGCAGGCTGTGTAAAAAGTTGATTGCCTTCCTGTTTGTAACCTTTCTTCAAGTACTGGAAGGCCACAGTGAGGTTTCCCTGCAGCCTTCTCTTCTGCAAGCTGAACAAGCCCAGCTCCCTCAACCTTTCATAATAGGAGAGGTGCTCCAGCCCGTTGGTCATTTATGGCAGTGGTTGGCTCAAGGGACTGGAAGGAAACCCAGGGGAAAGCCTTTCACCCCGGGTGACAGTGGGTCCTGAGGTGCAGACACACAGCACAGGAGGTCCCCACCCCCAGCCCAGGGCACATCACCTCCCCTAGGGCTTGGCAGTCTCAAAGAGTCCCCTGGAAGAAGCTCAGACTCTACCCTTCCTGCCCGGCACTTCCAGCCAAGATGAGCAAAAGAAAAAGAAAACCTTTTTGGAGTGTCGACTGTATAGGCAGTAATAGGGAACTTGCAAGGAGAGCAGGGATGAGGTGGCAAAGACTTCCAACAGTCATTCAGTTGTAGTTTCCTGAAAAAACATCAATAGACTGAGAGGCATTTGGACTTTTTTTTGTTAGATATCAATATTGTAAGCAAATATTTAGCACATTGATTCATTCCTGTCATTTGGACAAAGGTCTCATAGCAGCCTGCTCACCACTTCCAGCCTAGATCAGTCATTTGTGTAGCGTGCTCAGTAGTTGCAGAGATCCAGCAAATCTAATCTGAAAACTTTCTTATGCTATTTCATATCATGTAGCAGCTGGTATTTTATCTCATCAGCAGAGGCCAATTCCTGTGCAATTTTGTAAGTGTACTTGCTCCTGTGAACAAATGAATGAAAGAACTGAAGAATGAATGCTGCTTGGCAGCATGAGCATGTGAGTAGCAGGGCCTTTCAGGCACACTTAGGCTTTATGCAGAGCGTATCAAGTGCCTCTGGCCCACCTTGTTGATCTGAAGAGTTCCTTCTTTGAAGTGTATTATATGGTCCTGTGACAAGAAGCTGACACTTGCCATTCAAAACCCAAAGAGATTATGCTGTCCTAATTCCACTGCCACTGAACTCAGCAAAACCAGTCTGGTCTCAGTCTGAAGTATGGTACTGCAGAAGCATCTTGCCATATGTTCCTTTAAATGCTTCTCCATGTTTAAAATGGAGAAGTACCCAATCCCAGGCAGTATCTCCTTCATATCTATTTCAAACCTGACATTTACAGCATTTATACTGTTTCCCCTTCCGCACTCACACACTGTCCTCCAAAGAGCACAGACCAGAAACAACCTTAAACAGAAGGAAGGAAAGGTTAGTTCTCTACTGCACCTCTAACACAGGCTGTTGAGCCTTCCTGGCTGCAGTGTGTCCTGCAGGTACAGTACGTATAAAGCTTAAGTGCACTAGGTGACGTTGCTGTGTTGAAGTAACAACCTGCTAGTACAAACAGCACTCATGGGAATGAATGAGGCAGCAAGCCAAGGCCATTTCAAAAAGGATGATTTACCTTGTCAGAACATGCCAGGTCTTAATTCAGAGTGTTAAATGTTTTAAAAACAGGTGTGTTGACAGACATCACTTCCCTCCCATGTCAAAGACGGGGGTGTCAGTGAACAAGCGGAGTTTCTTGGCTCACCCATGATGACATTAACTGCAGCTGCCTGCAGGCCACAGTGTTCTGTGAGAGCCTGTGAATATGACAGCTCCAAGGAGCCAAGTCTCCCCTGCTCAGCTGCACACCATGACAGCAGGCTTCAAGGAGCCACTGCCCATTTTGGGAGTTCTGCTGTCAGATAGAGGGCTCCTAATGTGCACATGCAGGAGTGCATGCCTGAAAAGCTGCCTCCAGGAGCACGAGAGAATGTGCTTCAGAGTCTGCTGGTGTAAAAGCTATTGTTGTTACAGAATACTGATTGCATCAGGATTTTGTGCTCTCCAGATATACAGCTAGAGTATTTCTCAAGGACAAACACCAAGTTAGTCATCTATTTAAAACTTGATATAAACGTTTGGTGACTAGTTAAAAAAAAAAATCTACAATGCAGAGCTGATTCCCTCCTCCTCATCACATGGTGAATCCCTATTTGTTTATATCAGCTGATCCCTTGACTCTGTTTGATCTAAGATTTGACTGGGAGATATTCCTGCTTTGCAGTAAGGTAAGGCAGCCACTGCCAGTCCAGGCAGCTCCACTCAGTCTCACAAGTGTAACATTAAGAAGCAATTTGATGAATCAGAAGAGGATTTCCTACAAGTATTACAATTTAATTGAACGTTTTGTCTTTATAAAGAAAGTGACACACTGATAGGACTGGCTTCAGCATCTTGGTGGATAGGAAAAAAATCATGCAAGCGCAATCCATTTCAGAGTGGTATCGCTAGTCAGCAGCACCTAATAAACAAAAAAGGTTGCTTTTGGTACAGTGCAAAGCTTTGCTTCAAATGACATTTGAAAATCACCATCTACTCCTAGCCCTGACACTTGCTAGTGTTCATCTATATCCTGCCTCCAGATCTGACTGGCCTCTCCCTCATGGAAAATGCCCAAGATAGAAAAATTATGCAAAGATTATACTTGGATTTCTTTCCAAACTGATGGGAATCCAATGCAAGGAGGAATCGAAGTACCTCCTCAGACCTACAGCATGTAGCCCTCCAGATCTAGACTATGCTCCTGCTTGCTAACTCTGCATTTTGCAGCAAATGGCCTGTCATCAGAATACTCTTAATTCTAGAAAAGGAGAAGCAGAAAGGTGATACATCCTTGCCATGGAGTGTCTGATGACAAACCCTCACTGTGCTGACAGTATCAGCCCCATCCGAGATCTGTATTGCTTTTGGTTTTCCTTTTCTGTATGGGCTACAGAACATCATCTGGCAGCAAAGGTGAAGAGTGAACAACCATTTCACCACGATGTGACCTGGTAGGAAAAAAGAAAATTGTTCATGCAATAGATCTTCAAATCCAACATGACCACCTACAAGCTTCTGAAATGTATTTTACCCTCTGATATGGAACTCCACAGCCTTTGACACAGGTGTACAAAAACTGACTGGCTTAAATTCTTCATCTGATCTGTGGCCTGTCCCTTTGCAGTAGCTGTGTGCCACAGCTTGAAGCTTTAGTCCAGCACAAGCTGTTGATATTTTACCAGAGCTCTATCCTCCTTTGCCTCTAGGTATTTTTCTGTATAATCCTTTTCTTCCCAACCTCTCTACATGAGCAGTTAGATGGAGCCTGGACAAATATTAATTGTTGAAAATACAGCATAAACCAGGCAAACAACACAGATAGCAGAATTCTGCTCTTTACAGTGTTAACATCCTTTTACAAACTATTTTTTTTCTCCCCATAGCATCTCAACGAGCTTTCTGCCATCTGAGCGAACACGGCACTTGCACAGATTCAGAAGGCTGACAGTTGCTACCAAAACCAATGCCTTTTTATTTATTCCCAGTACATCTGTTGTCTTAATGCTAAAGTTCTCACTGGCAGATTCCCTGCTCTTTTGGAGACCCTTACAACTCCACCCTCCATCCTCAGACTGTCCTCAGCATTTCCCCACTCAGGACAGTTCTATTTTAGAAGCACCCAGGTGCATTCAGCAGCTGTACACAAGTTTTCTGTCCACCAAGTTGTTGTGTTTCTGTGCAAGTATTTTTGAAATGAAAGTGTTCTGCATTTTTCACTTTCTATTTAAAAAGCAGGCACTGTTAAGCTCTTGACCCTGTAAACGTTCATATAGATAATCCATGGTTACCTCACTTATGCCAGAGCTCCTTATGCCTGCAGATTACTTGGAAAACACAGGTCATTTTCAGTATCAGTAGTAGGAAAAAAAGCAGCCTATCAGTGAAACTGCTACCAGCATTGATTTCAGGAGATGTTGTGAAGAGCCCTATGGACTTCTGGTGACTTTAGGAATAGGCTTGGGATCTTACAGAAGTGCTACTTATAGTGCTAGGAAATAGAAGGGAACAGATAGTGACAGTTTTGTTATTGAAAGAAATTGTTTGTCACAAATTTCATTTAAAACAAATTAGACGAAAAGTCACATACTATGGGATAAAGGAATTTTGCAGCACCCCCTGCTCTCCTCCCAAATCCCAGTGCTGAATATCTGCCATTAATGGTTTACAACCAGAAAAGTAGCAAACTGGGTTAAAAACGCATACAGAACAACAGCAGTTCAAAACAGTGAACAGCAAAAGCGTGAGAAAAGCAAGGACTTTCTCAGACAAAATCACTTCCAAGTCAGGGAATCCATTGGCATGAGAAAACAAACAGCTTTACTGCTCCCAAACACACAGAGTTTAAACATATGGCTACAAGATATTACTATATAAAGAAAACCAAATTGAAGTTATTGCAGTCATATACACATTGCTACAGGGAAAAGCAGAAATAGGCTCATGTGACTGCATGAGATTCCCCGGCACTTTGTAGAAATCGTAACATGGTTAGGAACTTCAGTTAAGAGGGGAGGAGGAAACAAAACCCTTAGTTCTTCAGCTGCCTCAGCCTCTCTTATTCCCTGAAGCGAGCTCCAAGCCTGATCCCAGTCTGAGCCTCCCTCCCCGGCCCCTTGGGGCTGGCAGCCTCCCCGCTGGAGGCTGGGAGCAGCCGATGTGTTACACATGGCACTGGTGTGCTGGGAGCCTTCCCTCTCCACCCCAAATGCTTAAATGGAAATAAGCTACAATCTGCTTGCCATGCATGTTCCACTTGATGTCTTGCACTACCCAAAAGCATGGCAGAATAAAATATGCGAGCACTTGAAATGCGTTTTTTGCTATCCATACAAGGAAATTAAAGGATAATTTCCTCTGCTTTGTAGCACTCAGAGGCATCTCTTGCCACTTTTTCAGTCTGTCAGTAAAAATAACATGCAGTGAAAGCTCTGAAAAATGGTTTCCCAGCACTGGTTTTATAAGAGGCTGCACAGACAAGGTCGTTGAGAAGAAAGATGAGATAGCAGGGAATACCATTTCCATCCTGTAGCTACGGGAAGCACAGCTCTTCCTTTGTGACCAGCAGCACTTGGAGCTGAGTGTGAAACCAGACTGGTGATCGAGAAGGTTTTTGTTTTCCTCCCATCTGAGTAAGTGATGAAGGAGCCTTCTTGGGTTGTGGCTTTGTACTCTCTCATCTACTCCTAGGTAGATGCTCAGGCACGGATGTGTGTGTGTGAGTGTAGGGATGGTAGGGCAGCCCCTCCTTGAAGTCTTTGGGACTGGAAAGACTTGGAAGCTGTTGATTCACTGCAAAAGAAGAAAAACCTCTGGCCTTCAAGGTCAGCAGGTGTACAGGCACTGACAGAGCATGGCTCTGGCTTCTGATATTTGTAATGTCGAGCTACATAACAACAGCACTCTCACTCTGTCTTGTTTGCTTTATTTGCTATTTACTATGATCAGGAGCACAAATGACCTTTACTAATTAAAATATTACACTCACTGATTCGCTGCTCAGCAATTCTCCTACAGTATCAAAGCAGTGGCATTCAACAGCAGATAAAGTGGCAGTCAGGCCAGGGCAGCTTCAGCCCCAACATAGCTGGGTAGCACTGCCCTGCAGAGGCCAGCCTTTTCAGGCAATCTGAAGTCATTAACAGCTGCCCCACTTCACCTGTCAGCAACTCAGCCCCCTTGAGTTGTCAAATCCTCTTTAGAACAACCCATCTCAGCTCTTACATTGTCATTAAAATCTCTTCTACTTTCTGTTTGACCAAAGGCCCTCAGAAATCAGATAGAATCCTGTCATTACAGGTCATTACAGAACGCTGCTTAGGCCACTGTTCTGAAGAAAAATTGCTAAATAAAATAGAGGCTTGTGGATGTCTTGTTAGCCATACTCCTGATACTCCTTTCCACTGACTTCTTAAAGTACTGCACTATTTAACAGGTCCCTTCAAGGACTGTTTCAATGGTAAATAATCCTACTGGACTGTACAAGACCAAATTTCACCCAGTTTGAAATGCTCTTGGGCTTGTGCTATTGTACAGGATACTTTGATTTAAGTATTTTTGAGAAGTATCTGCAGAGTGCTGCCCAGTGGAAGTGTGAAAAACCATTTCATAAGTCAGTTTAAGTTAGCAGCACTTCATGTCCTCCAGGCAAAGAAATACTTTATAGTTTATCTACATGATAAAGTATCATTAAAAGAAAGAATTAATGGAAGATTGCTATCAGTGAATGACTGACAATAAGATGAAAGATTGATTTGATCACAGGAAATGCAAACAAATTATACCTCCAGGGGCTCAGTGAAAAATGGGGCAGAAACTGACAGTTTATGTGATTAAAATAAATCACCATCAGTCCTGGAGATGGAGCAGCTGGGAGTCAGCTCTCCCCTCAGTTGTGCTGAGTTTACCTTTGTGTAATGCTTCACAACCTGAGAAGAGAATCACGTGCCAAATGCACGCTGTGCTCCCATCAACCTTCACAACAGTGACTCCAGAGTGTCCATCAGTAATATTCCTATCCAGCAGGTCGTTTTTCCCAGGGCACTGGAGCTTCATGGAAAACAATGCAGCAACATGAGGTTTCTTACCAGCTCTTGTACACAGGAACTGCTGGAATTCTCTGGCTGATTTTATTGTGCATTTCTTTTCAATCAGCATCTCACCGGCAATCTGTAACATCAAAAGCAGCAACAGTTTTCTTTCTTCAGCGCTCCCAAAGTAGAGTGTGTGTCTTTTCCATTTTACTGTACTTTTTCCTATATCAGTCCTTTCACAGAGCACGGTCCCCATGCCACCCTTTTATCTCTCCATCTAGGCCATTGGTGAAACCATTCGTCGTACAGTGGTCCTCATTCACATTTCAATGCAATTGAAAAAAACGTATTGACCAAAGAAGGCCAATCTGGTAGGTTTAAAGCACTTCATCTCATAAAACATGAAAAAATATTACATAGCATTGCCTTTCCGATCTGTTATGTCTTTTCTCCTGCCTCAGGTTACATTGTACTCAAACTCCACTTTCTTCTTCTCCTAGAAATTAAGTGCCTGTCAGGTTTCTGCTATTTCCAAATCCAGCTCTGTTTAACATATCAAATCCATTTTCTAAACTCATTCCTAAAGGTTGTGCAGACATTTGATTGCAGAACAAGCAGCTATAACAATGCCTTCCCTGTAGCATGACCACTCTAGACATCCCTCTAGTGTTACCAGCAACTCTACTGTTGACATTAGAGTTTCTTTGAAGACTATTTATACAGGGCAGATTTGCAGAGTAGGCCATTTTTGGATAAGGAATGCAGAGCTGGAAGGGATCTCCTAGGTTGCTGAACATGATCCCCTGCTATTGCAGACACCACATTATTCGATTCCCCATCATGAACTTACACTGCATTGTGAAAAGTCAGGTTTCAGTACTGTTTCTCCCAGAGGAAAATCATTCCAGAATCCAATCACTGCAGATAAACTTCATGTTCTTTGGGTTTTCTCTTGTACAAGAGACTAGTCCCATCCTTCCCCGCAGTAGGAGCACTCACTAGGTGTTTTATATCAAAGAAGGAATATTTATTGTATCTATGGGAAATGTACATCCTAATACATGCCTCTTTCACAACCACTTTACACTAACTGCTCATGGTGACTCGTGGTGACTTATACCTGAACCATTATCCCCAGTGACTGATCAGCGACATTGTGGAGGGTTTTGTTCTTTCTCCTAACTGCAAGACTACGCATTTTAAAGCTCTGAATTTCCTCCTGTTTCTTTTACTTCATCCCTGTGGACAAGTTCTCTTTCTCTTGTGTTAGAGGAACAAGAATTTCTCCATCTTTGTCAAAATCCTCCCCCACAGGATGTCTCACGTAAAGGCTTTCTTTGTTTGAGGGAATAAGCAGAGAATGTTGGTAATCAGAAATCCAAACAAACAATACTTCCTGGACAGAGGCCAAGGGAAAGCTGCATAGAAATATTCTACTCAGAGTTGAAATGGATTGCCATCAGGACTGTTTAGATGAAAATATATGCTCATTTCACTGCTCCTTCTAAGCGCAGGTGTGAGCAGGCACACGTAGGAGATTCACTGTGCGCAATATAAGCTCCTTAAGCATACATATCACTGCTTTGCAATCTGTGGACTATGAGCTCCATGTCACTGTGATGGACAGTCCATCAGTCAGGTTTGCTTGCACTGAACCCTGCAGTGAACATGAGCTTATATCACCAGTATGCTTGGCAGCTATAGCCAGTTCCTCTAGATAGTGACTAGTCAGAAAACAAAAACAACAACATTTCAAGCAAGAAGAATGCATCTAACTGCTCCTAGCTACTCTCTCCTAGGTTACTCTCATCTATAAATGTGGTAATTTCCTGAGTCAAAACTTCCAGTTTCTCACTCTCTTTGCTGTTTGGTAACCAAATAGCAGATGGCTGGACTACAATTAGACATACATACATGGTACCACCTGCTAGATACACTTTTTTGTTCACACTGGAACAGCTGTTATTCTCCAATTTTGCAAATTCAGAGTGAAGGAGAAGAGTAATTTTTTAATTAATTTTTTTAATTAATTTTGAAGCTCATAGAGCCACAGGATGGATGGGAAGGGACCTCGCAGCCCCCCCTCTGCCCTTCCCCTCCTATATTGCGCTCCCCCCCCCTCCGTGGCTCCTGCTGGGCTACCCGGACCTCCAGCCTCCATTTTCCCCCTCATTGCTCTGTTTGTGTCTTTTTAATTAATTCTTTGGCAGATGCTTTAATTCTCTGCAGGGTATGACAGTACAAACTCAAATTTAAGATTATAGGTGATCATAATGTTTTGCAACAGCTTTGCAAGTCAAACAGTGGACATTTAGTAAGTTAACTTAAGGAGTCCCATAACCAAACAACATCGAGCCTCAGCCACGTACGTCTTTTTTTTCCCATAAAGAATCTTCTTCTATGTTTAGTAACACAAACTCAGCTAAGCTATTGAAAGTTTCCTAGCACAATGAATAGGATATTCAGCAATAAAGCCACCAATGCACCAAAAACCTCCCAGAAGATAAGACAGAAAGTGTTATCACTTCATCTTTAATGCCTCATTTAAAAATGAGGGACACAAAGAAATACATACAGTGCATCACTTCCATGTTTTCCAACTCAATGGTCCATAAGTCAGTCCTTGAACCTATCAATAACACGGCATGATTTTCTCAGAGGCACTGATACAGATGAAGTTAATTTTAGCATGGTGTATCAGCCATGGTGGTGATGGGTCAACAGCTGGACTAGATCTTAGAGGTCTTTTCCAGCTTTAATAATTCTATTAAAAAGCGCAGAGCTGATAGATCTTACTGAAGTAATGGCTCTTCCTCCTTGGGAAAACAGGGAGTTTCCTGCTTGACCAACCTCATCTCCTGCTATGACTGAGTGACTCCCTGGTGGATGAGAGAAAGGCTGTGGGCACAGTCTACCTAGGCTTTAGCAAAGCCCAGAGAGCAATGATGAATGGAGTTAAATCCAGCTGCAACCAGTTGCAAGTGGTGCTCCCCAGGGGCCAGCATTGGGGCCCATCCTCTTTAATACCTTTATTGACAGTCTGGATGAGTGCACTCCCAGTAAGTTTGCAGATAACACCAAGCTGGGGGGAAGTGTTCATCTACCTGAGGATAGGAAGGTCCTACAGAGGGATCTGGATAGGCTGGATCAATGGATTCCATGAATATGCAGGCTTACTTGAAAGATATGAGCTGGGCTGCAGGTAGCAGAATCTAGTTTACACTGGTGTTAAAGTTGTCACAAAAACTTGAGCTGATCACTGTTAATATGGTTCCCACTCACAGGTACAAACAAAACACGCCTTACTTTGCTGGAGTCGTTATTTTTAGTGATTGCTTTCCCCTCAAAGGTTCCACATTTAAAAACCAAGTCCAAGTGGTCAATCAGCAAGCATCACTACTTCTTGAAGTGGCTGTACTTCAGTGCTGGGTAGAAGAAAACTTATCTCATGGAATTGCTGGGCAGGAACAGTGTCTAAGCACACAAGAAACATCTGCAAAATCTGACAGAGAGCCAGGAAAGGATTTAGAATTTAGTCTGGTAGGCACTGTTGCCATGTAGCCAAGTTCCCTGAGGCAGAATAAATTTCCCCACAGTACTACAAAGCTGTAACTCCCTCCACAGTCACTAATACCTAGTGCCTTGCTAATATCTAATGCCTTGCTCTCTTTCTTTCCCCCACCCCCTTGTCTAGTAGCTTTGTTTTTCAAACCATTTTCAAGCCATTACCAGTTGGCGCCGTTAGCCAGCACTCCCTGCCACTGAACACCTCTAGCCACAGATGCACCTTCAGAGCATTTCCACCCAGCAGAGCACCTTGTGACAGGCTGCATCTGTGCCACACTGCTGGGGCCTCCTCACCACAGCAGGATGGATGAGCAGCACAGAGTGAGGGTTTGACTCCTGGGTGCAAGTTCTGTTCTGCTTCAGAAAAGTTTCCATGGGTGTCCAGCCTTTAGGCTTGCCTGAGCCACACTGAGAGAACAGAAAGAGTCCTGAGCCACATATAAAATATATGATATGGTTAACATATGCAAGTATTGAAACTTATTACAGCATTAAAAAAAAGAGGGCAACAAAAACATAGAACTGGCAGGTTGGACACATGGTTTAGGCCATGATGAGAGGTGCGTGTGCTTGTTGTCAAGGAGGCAAGACATACAGCAGCTGTGTAGTGCCAACGTTGCAGGTGCATTTAAGGATGTAGGCAGATGCATGATTGACTGCTAAGATGTGCCTTGCATTTGTAGCTCAGGTGCTCTTACACTCTGGTGGATGTCTACTTGCATTCCCAGGAAGTTGCATGCCTTTGCCAGTTTAGCTCCTTATCAGCAGCTCAGCCATCTGTAAGGCCTACAGGAAAACATACATGGATTTCAGCTGCTCACCATGCCCAAATAACCAGCTGTCCCTTACCAGGGCCACACCTCAAACAACCTCCTTTAGCTCTGAGTTCCGTCAGTTATAGAACCATCATTGCTTACTGAAGTGATGCCACATCCTAACAAGTCAGTGCTAATTCCAACCACTGACCAGGAAGTATGAAAAGCCACAAGGTTCCCAGCAGCTACACCTTGGCTCCATTGGTATGCCAACACCACAACCTTCAGCATCTCATCATTCAGTCCTGTGCTTGCACACGTAGCCTCTGGTGACTTGGGAAGAGATTGAAAGGGGCTGTCTCTATTAAAGCCTCTTACTCTACTACTGTGCCACGTCCTGCCCAGAAGCAGAGGAAAGGGGTGATCAGATTTGCAAATGAGAAATGTGACAGTGTCATTTCCCACACATCTCCACCTTAAATTCTAGTCAAGAAAATGATTATTGACATGGACCATCAGAGAGATGAACAAAATTAAAAACTTTGTGGAGAAATTACAAGTTATTCCATTGATCAATTTTTTTAATTTCCATTAATTTTAATGAAATGTAACATCCTGGAATCCCATTTCCCCTGCTAACACCAGTCATACACATTCAGAGTTTCATTCAGAGAAACTTTTTCTTTGAAAATCTGCAAAATCCTGAAGCATTGTAATTTTAACTTTTTTTCCCCTTAAGAAAACATATTTCTTCCTCTGTTCAGTTTGTTCTAGAAATTGGACATACAGCTTATTGGCTTTTTTACTTTTTACTTCTTTTGGATAATTGAAAAGCAAGTCCCATTGAAGCCCTGATGTACAGCCTGTTCCTTGGGATGGAGAATGAAGCAGTACATCATCTAAGATGGCCATATGAAAGCACACTACCAACTTCACAGCAAAAAAAGAATAGCAATCCCTTGTTTAATGAGGCAGGCTCCTGGGTTGAGCCCTTGCTGCATTTCACTCAATTTTCTGGCACTCATTGAAACACTCAGATGAGGACTGTATGTATTCCTTGCTTCCTGAGAGTTGTTCTCTTACTTCAGAATCATTCTCCATTTTCCCAGTACTGCCTCAACGTGAGAGCACCAAGATCATGCAAAAAGGTACATTCCCCAATTCCGTGTTGCTCCTATTAGTTCCCAAGAGCTTGCAGTCTCAGCTTTGGGGAGCTTTCATCTGAGGGGAAGCACAGCTGAAAGTCTGCTCCATAACTGCAGGAGTGAAACTCCCTTTTCCCTATGTAGTTTAGAAATATTTAACCACTTCATTTTTATGACCGTAAATGAATATGAAGTAAAATTCATGTAGAACCATTAGGGTAAATTAATTTTAGAATAAAATTGAATCAAGTAATTGAGGGCTACAAAACACTCCTGTGCAAGCTGCACTTCTAATTTGCATGGTAACTCTGGTTTGGCAATTATGCTGTATTGAAATAATGCTGAAACCAATCCTGAGGCGGAACGGGTACCAGACAGTGCTATTAAATGTAACAGTTGTCATATTCCTGCAGCTGCATGATGACATAACAAGGCCAGGCACACCCAGCAGCACACAGCATCACATGGGTTGCAGTCCCCGGCTCTCTGGAAACATGTGCACTAGCAGCTAATTAATCCAGCAAAGTAGCTGTTGCTTCAGCACTGCAACGTCCATTTTTAAGATTCATTAAGCGCTTCCCTGAAGAGAGAGCTGAATTCTGTCAGGCAATAGGTCAGGTATTGTCATGCATTATGGCCCTGGCGCAGAAATACTTGAAAGCTCCCTCTTAGCCATAAAACAGGGCTCTGCATCACCACTTTGGGATGTACTTTCTTGCTAGGAAAGCAAGGATACAAGGCTCGCAAGCAAGCCATGGCAAGGCCTAATACCCCCCTGGGTGTATCACTGGGTGATATACATCATAAAGAATGGATTTTACAGATACTGAGTGCAGATAGGCAAATCACGCTATTTCCAAAAACAAAGGCCTATCAGGTAAGAACTACCAAAAAAAGTTATTCCTTACTTTTTGAAATGCTTTTTCCAACAAGGAAAAGGTTACCATTATATCAGCCTAGCTGCCCTTACTCTTTTGTTATTGCCACACTAATAGCTGGATTACAATACTATTTCAGACATTCAGCCTTCATTCTAGCTGCTGAATCTGGGTAATCGAATTTTGAATTGAAAAAGAAAAAAAGAAGGACAGAAGGGCATGATGCCTTATTCAAGTGGTAGAAAAAATACAACAAAAAGAAACGAGAGTCAGGAAAAGGACATGAAAGTGCCAATAGTTACTGCAAACCTGGGAGGGAACACATGTGAGCAAGTGGACCTCAAAGTTGTAACAGATCAGTTCAGTACATATTTAATTACATGGATTAGTTATCTGCAGACAGTGAGCATGGAACATGTACCACTTGTGTCATTGTCCAAAGAGCAATAGCAATGAAAACTTCTCTTCTGCATGCCAACGTTCTATCCAAAGTCTTCTATTTTTGCATTCTGTAGAGGTGGCTCCATCTAAAATTGTGCAAATAAACTTGGTTTGTGAACCTCTGTTGTATTTAAACAACAAAGAATCTGCAGACTGGGCTCCTGCAGAGAAATCCAGATCTCTGGCCAGTCTGAGGCCACAAGAGAGACCACACTTCTATACAAGGGAAGAATATTCCATCAGAGAAAGCCTGGAAGACAGAAGTAGCTGGGTGTGAGCCACTAAGGAAACTTATCCACTGGATTCAGCAACAGTTGGAGACATTACTGCAGTTCTTTCTGGATAGAATTGTGGCAAAGTAAAAACAACACCTCTTAATGAGATTATTCATAGATTATCTTTATCCCACCCTTCCTCCCATGAAAGATAATTGGCTGCTCCTAGGCCCTTTCACAAAGCCTCACAACTTATGCTTTCTCTACAGCTTGGACAGAATTCTCCTGTATTTCCTCATCTCACCTCTTTTTCTATCTTCAGACTTTGTAACCATTCAGATTGCTGCTCTGCTGACACAACCAGGTTTTCCCTCAGTTGTTCTACTAATATTTTGTGTTTCATTCCATGTAGTTCCAAATACTTCCAAGACTTGTGTGTCTGCCATACTGATGTAACAGTTCCACTTCAAGGGTTGGCTTTATTTTTTGTTTAAAAAGATCAGATTTGCATAAAATTGCTGGTGAATGATTTTACTTACTTAATTTGGAAGGCTCAGTAAATGCAAGTTGATGACCAGAGCTGGCTCCAGACTTCTTATCAGCATAAAGAATGTTTCCTGCCTGAGGATGAAGAATCTAGGTTACACTTGAAAATAGCTGCTTCTGTCACAGGCAAGTGACTAGGATGAGAGGCCTGTGTACACCCTGTGTTCCAGAAGTAGCTGCTGTTTTATTCATTCTCATCCTCCCTCCTGGCAGCAGCAGCTGCCAGCCTGGCTTCCAGAGCTCCTCCAACACCCATCTTGGCATCCCCATTGCTGCCTTCTTGTGCCTAGAGCTAGTTCTGCCAAGCACCAGATTAACCACACTCAAAAATAAAAAATTCTAAAAGACTCTGCCTATGCTTTCTACCTATAAATATCTGATGAGATGTAGTTACATTTGTGAGTCAAAAAGTCTTGCCTGCAAACTGGAAATAAGAAAATCTGTCCATCTTTATATCCAGTATGAGCCAGGCTCCATCTCACCCGGATTTTCAATCTTACATATAGAACACTATGTTCAAAAATCCTCCACCCGAGCTGCCAAAGTCAACACTGTTCATCACATTTCCAATAACTAGAGAGGGTAGGCATACACACACACATTTGCACAGATGCTGATCAATTGTAGCAAGGAGTAGAAAAAATACAAACTATGAAGCTGGATATACACAACATAGGGTACAGAATGGTACATAAGGGCTAAAGTCTGTGCCAAGTTCCTGTTTGAGCACGTGCCCCAGCAGAGTGTGAGCTCTTGTTTCAACATTAAGGAAGGTTCACTATACTTTAAAGACCCCACAGCATACTTAGGAGCATGAAGCGTGGCAGCACTCCTCTGCTCTTCCTTAAGAGCTCAAGATGAAATAGGTAACAGCATTTCTGTCTGATATATTCAAGCAATGAAAGCATTAGGGATTTAACCACACAGAACTTGCTCAGCTGACATTTTTGCTATCCTCTCATTCCTCTTCCTCCAATATGAAGGTGGCAGGCACACGTACAGAGCACCCATTCTGGAAGGAATGCAAGGCTGCTCTGAAACTGTAAAATTTGCCCTTGAAAGAATAAATGTGATTAAGGAAGAGCAGATCATCACAGAAGTTAATGCAATTGCAAAAAGAAATCCACGTATCTGTTTTCAGCCATTAGGAAAAGCATGTCAGGTCCAACTCTACAAAGCTCTGTCAACACTGGAAAGGAAAGGGTGGCTTGGCAGAAGTGATAAAGCTGATTAGGGAATAAGGGAGAACTGCCAAAAACACAAGTTCTGATTACAATTAGTAGATTTAATCGATTTCTCCGCCACGAGATATTGAAAATGAAGATTAGGAACATCCAGCCTTGTTCTAATGCACACAATGTAGTTGTGTCTACACACATTAAATGCCTCATGGTGCCCCACTTCATCTGTATTACACAAAACACAGAAAAGGAGTAGAAACAGCTCCTGCAGGGACTAATAACTGGAGAATGGGCTTCATGTCTGGGACAGGGCTGGCAGCAAGGCTTCCCAAAGTGATACAACGGACAAGTGTTTAAAACAGTGAGAACGGGAGAAGAATCAATGCCAGCTCAGCCTGTCCAGCAAGAGGTACAGGCTTTTGAATGCAACCAGGCCCTGCATGTAACCAAAATGTCCTGAGAAGAACACAAAGGTGTCTTACAGCTAAGCATAGAATAAAGGAAGTCTCACAACTACCCTTCTGTTTCCTGCAGACCTGAGACTTGCCAGAAGAAGTCTAGTTCTCATTAACAACTGCTCTTAAATCATTACTGATTTAACAGATCAACAGGAGACCACGACAGTCAAGACGTTTATTGGTGAAGTCATAGAAAAGGCAGCTTACTTTTGAAGAAGCAGCCCAAAAGAAGGGTGTGTGAGAAACACAAGATGCACTGATCTATTTTTACAAAATTATTCCCATCTAAGTTGTATTTTGTAATAATTATGTGCTGTCAGTGATTTCACATGAAAAGTGAATTTTTCATTTTGTTGAGGGGAGTTCTAATATGCTATTCCTATGGGTGCAAAGCTGATTGTGTATGAATCTGATATTCAGAAATGATTAATTACTTGATTGCAAATGTTAATTTTAAAATCCTGGTTGAGCATGCATCAACAAGAGTAGACATCTCAGGTTAGGAAGAGGCAGAAATAAGTACACTACCACCAGTATCCATTCAGTGCATCAGCAGAAAGGAAAATAGCAGAAGATCAAAACACCAAGTAAAATATTAAGTACAGGTCATTCTGTTATGCTCAAAGACAACACAGGTAGAGGTTACTTGCTCAGAACTAATAGGCAGGGACTCCACTTCCACATTTATCCATAGGATATGTTCTGCGTATGTAATGTATAATTATACTTTCCCCCTTAGTGTTAGCAACAACTCCTTTCTTTCCCACATGGTCTCTGTACAAGCTAATCTACTTTAGTTTTGTTTGTTGGGTTTTTTTGTTTGTTTTTAAGTAACACATTCTTCATCCATTTCAATAGAGCTGGATAAGCATTTAAGACAAGTGTAGAAAAAAGTCTACAAAGAACCTAGCACCCTGCCCTCTTTATAGTAACTCCTTTGTCCCCCTAGGTCACTGACAGTCTAGTTCTATGTAGCCACTTGGCCTCTGGAGTGAAATTCCATCCATCAGTGTCTTAAAAAGCTCTTAAGATTACTCAAAGTACTGCACCAGCAGTAACTTTCCCTACCCTTCCACAGCCTCCCACAACATGGAGTATTCCAGGTCAGCAGTACAGCAAGATATTATAAGCAAATACACTAGCAAAATAACCAATGTTTGTATGTAGACAATGCATATCACTAAGAAAAAAAAAAAAGAATACTGTCTAGCCTTTTGTATCTCCTGCTTGAGGTCTCATGGTTTGCCTTGCATAAATAAAAGCACAGGTAAGAAAGCAGATCTGGAGACCTAGATGCAAACAAGATTTCCTCAATATTTTGGGTAGAGCTATTAAGGCCTGCAACCTGATACCACAGAAGTAAGCATTCAGCACAACTCCCTTCTTGTTGTGGAAAAGGCTCTACAAAATATACAAGCTCATGCTCACAGCTCCATGCACATACCCCCTTCCAGTCACTACGCAACCACTGAGGCATGAGGGATAGGAACAAAAACAGAGAATGGAGAAGGGACAGAGGAACAAACATAGGCAACAGCCCATCAACCGAGATGCTGGAGGCCTTCCTGTGCTCTGCCCTGCACTTTACCCTAGAGGTGGCCATCCCTCAGTACAGCTCATTTTCCCATGATTTCATTCCTTGGCTCTCCAGTGGAGCTCTGTAATTGCAGCAGTGCCAACTGCCTGCAGAAGCCTAGGGCCATGCCGTGGGAATCCCTGTGTGGCCATAAAGAAAAGAGTGTAACCGAATGGGAGCTGCAGGAAATAAAGCTTACCTAACACTTCAGTTCCACATGAACCCGCAGTCATGCTAAGAGCAGCGTGTGGCCCCAGCATCCTGGGCTGTTTTTCTGCTTGACTAAGAGGTCTGCAAATCAATATTCATTTTGAAGAATGCTATGCTGTTTGTACACACAGAGTTTACCCTGTGGGTCCAGATGTTAGTGCTTTATTAAGCATAAAAATTATAGGAGATTTACAATAAAAAATACTGTGACTGCTGCCAATTTTTCTTTGGCAAACGTCCAGTAGGAAATATTCCTGTGTCAGCTGTAGCTCTCTCCTTCGGTATCACACAGACTCAGACAATGCATTTGTTGGATTCATTTAAGTATCTCCAAGAGCGTTTCATTGTTTTAAAGCATCAAAGAATTTTGCAGCTATAAATCATAACAAATAATCAGTAATCCCAAACAATGAAACCACATGAGAGAAATGAGGTGCAGATGTTGCCAGTCATTGAAGGAGATTGTAAAAGGGAAAGGAAACAGTTGTGTACATTATAGCACTTGTTATGTGAGTGATTCATTTGAAGAAAGAATTTTAAGGTGAAGACTTTTCCAAAACACTGAATCACTACACTTAAAGAAATACAGCAAAAAACCCTCTCTATTACAGCAGCAAGCTTAATGCACTGTGACATCTGGAGAGCCGTGGAAGTAGTAATCAATTCCCTAAAATATGTGGCATCACTCCAATGCTTTACCAGCATCTGTGAAGTACAAGCAATTGGAAAAAGAAGACACTAATTGCTGCATGGTATGAATTTCAGACAAAGTAAAAATTCAATATAATTCTATTTTGAAGAAGTACGAGACAAGTAGTATCTGATTTAGGGCTGTGGGGTACTCAAGCTGCTTAGAAGACTAAATCCTATTTGGAAGCTCATCTAGTATTTCCTGATGTACTTCTCACAGCAAATGTTATGTTCATTCTTTGGCTATGGGAAAGAAAAGCAAAGGGTTGAACTCTGGAAAAATAAGCACTTGTGTAGCTGGTACCTTTAAAAACAACCACAAAGTGTGTATATTCATTCTCCAGAGTATCTGGAGCCCAAACATTGTTATTCACTGTTCACACTGAGAATTATCACTTAGATGCACATGAGTTTGCAGACAGCAATCACAGCGCATGTTCTCCAACTCTTCTCACAACAGTTCTGAAAACCTGGAAGCGTTCAGCAGATCAGAATGTAGTTCAGCCACAAACACTGATGCTAAAGTGTATTTGTCAGAAGCCGTAGGGAGCTTACAAACAAAAGGCCCTCTGAGGGACAGCATTACAGAGCATACCACTGCTGTGGCATTTGTTTCTCTGATGGTACAGATGCTGTGCATGAGGGCAGGCAGACTGCTGGGGCACCCATTTGTGACCCTTTCAGCCTGAGTACTATGCAAGATGCAACTCAGAGGGGACCAGCTTTGCCCTCAGTCTCCTGACCTCACACATTGCCAAATCTGTGTCCCATTAACTTCATTGGGACTGACATATTCTGTGGGAACCAGAGCTGAATAACAACCCTATTCTTCATGCTTTTTGAGCTTCTGAAGCTGCTCTTCCCCTTAGATTAGGTACCAAACATGTTCTTTATTTTATGCAGTCTTTGTCTTCAGTATTCCTTACTAAGGATATTAACTCTGTAAATGAATTCTCTAATTGAGAAGTGGCTGAATTTTTTTGTTTTGTTTTGTGCTTTTTTTGTTGTTTTGGTTTCCCCTAGATATAAGGACAAGTGAAAAGAAAAAGCATAAGAAGGGCCATCCCAGATTTTGAAAATTATACATGAAGCAGTAGCAGTACAAACGGGAGTACAGAGAATTAACAGGCTTTTCAGGAATACCTAAGACTTTTGCTGTAGTAAAGGCAAAATGAGATAATAATTACAAAAGGTATGAAGTTATTGTTACAGTAACCACACAGCCAGAACCACGATTTAATTCGTTACTAATAACAAAAGAAATACAGATAGAAGTCAATTAAATTAGCACTAAGACCTGGATGAAGTCCTCAAAGAAGCCTCCTACTGTAGTTGGTAGAATATCAATACCAGCAGTACGAAGACATTAGCTAAAATCATTAGGACAGGAAATAATGCTGCAACAATCTCAAGAAACCTATGCACCTGTATGGGAACCGCTGAATCACAGCCTGAACCCCTGATGAACCTGAGGAGAGCAATGAGTCAGCAATGAGGAGCACAGGTGAAGGCAACTCACCTGTGCTGCAGGAAGGATGGAGCCTGGCTGCACCTCTCCTAGACCCATTTAAGAGCTGACTGCCAGTAGGGAAGGATCTCTTCTGGAGATCTACTTTGCTGGAGTTTTGTAAGCAAGCCCAGGATATAGGTGAGCATCCTATCTTTTCTGCTTTGGTGTAATAACTATGTAGCTGAGCTCTCTGATATACCTCATAACTATAAAATCTGTACATTCATTGATTGTACAGCACCTTACAGTAGCAGGGTCCCAAAAGTTGTTTTTTTAGGCTTCTTTCAAGCTACCTTTTTAATAGCTGTACAATTAATTACTACTAGAGATGTTATAATGAATACTTCATGTACCTTTGAAGGAATTTACACAGTCGCCTTCATGTGCTTTTAAGAGTCTTCTTCACAGCAACACTTAAAAATAATCAGTGATGCCTTCATCTGCTGACAGATACAAATGAGAGTATGGAAGCCACACTACTAAGGTACTACTTCCATTCATCTTTCACGCTCCAGAGTACCGCTACAGAGTTCAGTAGCAAGCTCTTGAAAGAAAAGACAGTCGTTTCACTGTTGGTTAGAAGTCAAATTCAAGCCAAAAACCAAACAATTAAACAATATCAGTACAGCAACACACTTACCACAACAAGGGAGAAACAAAGGTCCTGTAAGCTGGGTTCTACAGGCATTTCTCCTCTAATGATGTTTTTGACAACATGCTGATTTTGGCCGACTCACTAACAATGAGTTGGACTCCATATAAATGCTGTTGTTTTTCAGCTATTCCTCGTTAGTTCATCTTTCTAAGCCTTCTAATGCAGTTCTTGCTCTGGTCACATCTTAGCCCCAACATCTGCTAGCTGCTTGGCTGGTTAGTGCTGTTATTTATTTTTTGCCCAGTCAGTTTATCCTGCAGGGATCATGCTTCCTGAGCCTTGTAAGTGATGTCATTTCCATGGAGGCGCTTGAAGTGTCTTGCTAAGTGGCAGAACACTCATTTTTAAAATGGAAGATTATTTTATCACTGTCAGTTTTCTCAATCTGCCACACCACAGTGGAAATGCATATGCTCATTGACATAGTAATACACACACTCTAATTTACATGCTTGAGTATGATTTGTGCTGCATTTTAATGGACGTGTTCTGAGACAGATTTAAAATGTATCTGGGGTGGGAGCTTAGGACATTGCTCGCAGCACACAGCAGAGGAAGCCCTGCACACACACCTAAGCTACGGTGTGCCTGAAGCATCACTGAATTGCTGTCCTCCATGGGCTATTTTAAGTAGTAGAATCCTAAAATATTTTCAATAGAAGGATGAATCCAGGGCTCTGAACAAACAAGACAGCACTTACAGATGGTTAACGTAGCTGTTTCATTCCTATGGGTTTGAGGGCTGGTTAATGTCTCCCTCCCAGGCTGGATGTATGCCCCTGGCCTTGCTGTCCCACCTCACGCTGCTGGAGAACACCCCTGGCACCACTGCCAGTCCCAGCCACGTCCCAGGAGCACAGCAGGCTGCACTCTCGCTCTGATAAAGCACACTTACCACAAAGGCTCTGCAATTTTGCAGCTAGGGAAATGGAAGAACAAAATATTGGAATGGTGTTAGAATGTTTCAGTTTTAAAATGTCATCTGAGTACGAGTAAAACCAAGAAATGTTCTATTCTGGGAAGAAAAGAGAAAAAGTGATTTTTTTTTTCCACCCTGTTGCAAACTGAAAAAATTGCCAGTCATATAACTATGGCCAGATTCAGCCTCAGAGATTACTGTGTCTGCAGATATTCAGGTCTCATAAAGCACAGCTGGCAGAAGGGCCTGATGGTTATAGCTTACATGTGCTTGTCAGTATATAAGTGGTGGTGCCAAGAGGATGGGTGCTTGGGGCTCAGCAACAGGGCAAGGGGCAGTGAGCCCAAATTGGAACGCAGGAAGTTCTATTTGAATGTGAGAAATGCTTTGCTTTTAGGGTTACAGAGCACAAGAACAGGCAGCCTAAAGAGGTGGTGGGGTCTGCTGCTCTGAAGATACTCCAAGCCCACCTGGGTGCTTTCCTACCTAACATGCTGTAGGGAACCTGCTTTGAGGTGGGGTGTGCTCATGGCTGTGCGATTCTGTGCTCCAGGAGCCTGGTAGGAACTGGATAGAACCAAAAGGCCAAAAGATTTGCAGGGAATGCTGAAGAGGTGTTGGATGATACAAGAACCTGGCTGTGAGTCTGTTTGGGTTCATCTGTATGGGTGCTGCTCTTTTCCAGAAGAAATGTGTCCACCTGCAAGTTTCAGGGAGCTGAAGTGATGTGAGGCAGCCAGCAATCTGTGTGTGCTCTGGGTTTGTTGCCACTCAAGTATGGCTGTTTCTCATGGCTCAAATAACAAATACTGGTTCCTGGAAGGACCAGTTGATAGACCTCTGTTATTGTTACAATATTGTTGTTATATTGGTGTGTGTTATGATGTTCTCATGAATTGCTACAGCACTGTGCAATGCAAACAGAACAAAACAGCTCAGCTCGTGCCTCTGAGCAGCTCAGTTTCTTCTGAAGGCCCAACAGCTGCCGGCTAGCTCTTTGCTTTGGTTGCAGAGACAGGTTTGATGCTGTGCTCCAGCTGCACCGCGTTCCGTTACTTGGGTGCGTGATTTTGAAGGACAGCTGCGCTGGCAGAGCCCTCATCTGCATGCAGGTATTTCACATAAAGGACTTTATTTGCAAAGCCATCCCGTTTCTCCTGTCAATACAGGCGTCTTGGCACGCCAACCACCGGCACAGCAGCGGAGGCACGCTGAGGGACCTCTGGGCTTCGCCGGCTCCCGCAGCAACGCGGCTGGGAGCGGCGGTGCCACGCGCCGGGGCGGTGCGGGCGGGAAGTGCAGAGCCGCGGGCGGGAGGCGCCTCACGGCCCCTGAGGGGAGCGGCGGCGCGCGGGTCTGCCGCCTCCCCGGGCCCGGTTCGGTCCTCGCCGCTCGGTTTTGTTTTTTTTCTCGTTCCTCCCGGCCCTTCTCGTTCTCCTTTAGGAGCCGCCGCCCGCCCCCCATAACCGCGGATCCGGACGGGCGCGCGCGAGAGGCGCCGCCGCATCTCCTCGGCGAGGGCCGCGCTCAGCCCGCTGCCTCGCGCCCAGGTACGGGCTGGGCCCCGCGCGTTCGGCGGAGGGAACGGCCGCGTTCCGCGGGGGCGAGACGGAGAGCCGCCCGGGCTGCCCGCGCCGAGAGCCGGGCGGAGGGCGTCGGAGCGGTCCCGGAGTGATGACGCGCTTCCTGTCCTCCCGGCGGGGGTCTGCGCTGGAGTCCGCGGCGGCGGCGGCTGCGGAGCCGGCGGGAGCGGGGGGAAGGAGGGGAGGGAGGAAGGAAGGGAGGAAGGAGACGAGCGGCGGCGGGGCGAGGCGAGGCGAGGCGGTGCTGCAGTAACGCCCTTGTCGGTAGGAGCCCCGTCGGACCCCCGTCCTGACCGCTGCGCGGAGCGCCGGTCCGCGCTGCGCCGAGGAGACCGGGGGAAGGAGGAGGGAGGGGGGAAGAGGTCCGCGCCGTGCCGCCTCCGGCGTGCGGAGCTCGGCCTCTCCCAGCTCGGCGCTGCGGTGCCGGCGGAGCCGCACGGAACGCCGCCCGCACAACAAGTTGGAGCGCCGCGGCTGCCGGGAGAGCCGAGCCCCGGGAGGGAACGAGCGGCTCCGCCTCGCCGGGAGCGGGACCGGGCGCGAGGGAAACGCCGGCTCCTTCAGGATCCTCCCCGCGGCGGGAGGCGCAGCCCCCCATAGCGGGTGGGCGCGCGGAGCCGTCCGCCTCCATGCGCCGCGATAGAGGAAAATCCTCGCGGTGCGAAGCGGCGACCTCCCAAGGACGGCCGTATCTCGCTGTACGCGCCCGTGTCCGTCGCGGTGCGGCCGCGCGAGTGTGCACGTGCCCGTTCCCGCAGGCCGGGGCGCGGAGGCGGAGCGGGGGCCGCTCCGGCGGCAGGGGAGCAGGGCGGCCCGGCTCGGGGTGCTGCCTGCCAGAGCTCTGCTCCTGCCCCGCCGGCACGGGCTGTGCGCTGCCCGCCTCGTGCCTGCGCTCCTGCGTGCCCGGGGGGGTTGTTGCCCTCTCTTGCTGCCTCTTCCCCTTCTCCATTCTCCCCTCCTCTCCCTGCCCCCCTAAACCCCTGTAGCCCTTCTATTCGCTTGGTTTGCTCCACGTGGTTTGTTGTGTGTTAAAACCCTGCCGCTGCATAGTGTGTATCTGAGAAGATAATAGGAACGTTCATTCAAAAACTCCGACTTGTTTAAAAGCTTATGTTACAGACCCATGTCTTAGAGCCAACTCTGAGCCTGTTAAGTTTCAAGCCGGCTCAAAGTTTGAAAGCACGGCACGGTACTTCAGGGCATCGGGAGGTCTGTGTGGTTGAGAGCCCATTAGCTATGGAAAATGTCCGTGTGATTAAATACAAACGCACAACAGGTCTGGCAGATTGCTCTTGCTTAAGTAAAACAACGTTTATTTTCAGTTGTATGGCCATGTGTATGTTCTAAGTACGAGTGAAAGCTTCAGTGTTAGGCAGGAATACCTTACAAATGGCAGGATGTGGAAAGCTTTTGCGTTTGAGGTAATGGTCAGAGGCTCTGCAATCAGTGCAGCTGTTAGCTAGGTTAACAGTGAATGAAGCTGTCCAAACTACTTCCCCCCTAGCCTTCAATGTATGAAATCTTTGAGGCAGTGCCTTGAGATTGAAGGTTACCACAGAGCTGGGAAAAGGCTTCTTTCCTCTGAGAAGTGCATTTCATGTGAACTTCACGACAGCTTCTTTAACTGCTGACTGCTGAAGGGCTGAATTTTTCTCCCAGCTTATCTGCTGGTAGCAAAATCACTGAGCCGAAGTAAGATAAAAGCACTTGTTTCTGGTTGTCATTGGAGCCTCTGGATTACTGTGACAAAGTTGGTCAGTATTTAAGTTCTGAATCTTTGTGTAAAACTCGATGAAGAACATGGCAATTTTTAATGGGATACCCATACATTTTATCATCCAAATAGTGGCTCTTTCCCTGGAGTACTTCTGCATAATTGTCCTGTGTGTTCGGAGTGTAACATCTGTTGCGTGATATCATGTAATGGAATGTGGTACGGCTTAATTTAAGTTGATTTGAAATGTTGCCATTGGACTGTAGTAGTGCCTCAGAGGGTGAGAGGTTTTTTGGAGTGCGCGATGGATGCATAGTTTTTCAGCAGTAGAAGATACTGGGAAAGACAAATTTGCATTTGGACTGCAAAGAATTAAGTACTTTAACTCTGAGCTTGGTTTGCTATGCAGTTTTACTTAGACTTCTTTCATCATATGCCAACGCATTTAATCACCAAATTCTGCTTAGATTAGAAAAGGCATTTGCAGTTAAAAATATAACTGAATAGCATAAAACAGCACTGCAGTCTATTTGATTCTTTTTTAATCTTTATTCTTGGAGAGAGAGATGTGGGCTTGAGAGATGGATCTGGCTGTGGCATCCTGAGATCTCTGTAGTCTTCCTGATGGCTTAGTTTTTGCTGTGGAAACTTTTTCTTGTTTGATATGGTTTCTGCAAAAAGTCGACTCAGCATAGCAAGGATGATCTGAAGCATTAATGTTTGGACTGTGTTAATCTATATGCTTACCTATCCAATATGTATCTGTAAAATCTGTGCAAATGCAAGATCTGGGCAGCTTCCAAAAATGCTAGATCTTAATTAGTCATCACAGCTCAACAGTAGTACAGGCAGCCACCTCCGTCCCTTACTGTGGCATTTCAGTGTCAGATAGCTGCTGCGATAGCAGTATTGCATGTTTGTGATAAAGTACAGGCAGCGCCATTTGCTGCAGCATAGCGTGGAAGCATAGAATGTCCTGAGTTGGAAAGGACCCACGCTGGAGCATCGTTCCTATCCGCTGTGTTAGCATTAAGGTACCAAAGCTGCTGTTGGGAGCAGTTCTCAGCTCCTCGTCTCTCCCAGCCTTGGAGTTTTGAAATTGCCAGCTATGTGGATGTCCTGATGTGTTTAAATAAAGGTCATTTCTTGTGAAGAAGTTCTTATCCAGATGCTGCATTTGCGCTGGAATATAATTAGCAAAGGGAGAGATGTGTGAGAGCTCTGTATTCAGCTTTCAAAAGTTCTTTTTTTTCCTCTGCTCATGAATCCTGTCAAGATTTGGCAAGTCTGTTTATACATGTTTTTGCAAACAATAGAGAGCTGATGCAAATTGAGAACAGCAAACAGAACAGTTGTGTGTTGTTGGAAATGGAGGGAGGCGGTCTCACTGTGCAGTGCTTTGCATGTTAGGTTTTGTTTCTGAGTTACAGTATGTTAGTTGGAACAAATGTTACTGCTGTATGGCTGGACATGGCTTCAGATAGCCCTGTGTCTGTACTTGAAGGGGAATGCAGGGTTTTGCTTCTGGGATTTTCTTTTTGACCACACACAGTGATAAGAATGTGAAGTAAATTGAAGAACTCTAAGTGGCAGGGAAATGCAAATGAGATAGAAGAGGGTTTTTTGTTTGTTTGTTTTTCCTTTGGACTAACCCAGTTCCTGAGTACAAAGCTATGCGAAGCACAATATCTCAGCCATTGCAACTCTGTGCACAAGGTTGTTATGGGTATGAACATCACGTTGCTTTTAAGATGTTTTTCATTGCTGCCATTAAGTAATGTATTCCTTTCTCAGGAAAAAAAAAAAAAAAAAGAATTGGGGAAAGAAAAAAAAGAGAAAAAATCTGGGTGTGTTGAAAGGAGCCCAAGCCACTGGCAGCTCACAACCTGCAAGGCCCAGGCCAGCCCACGTGGTGCTGCAGTCCTGGGTCTGATCAAGAGTTAGAGAATTGTGTCCTTCCATCTCTGTGTGTAATAAGCAGATGCCTTTTGAGTGAGGCTTGGGAATGAGGTGGTGGCCATGAGCCTGTGGTTACGCTTGGTGCCAAACTTGTCACTGTGAACGCTGAACGTTCTAGATTGCTGTCCTTGCTAATGCTGCTGAAAACCCGTTTCATGGCTGTGTCAGAGCCGTTTCCCCGGCTGTGCTGTGTGCACACATGCTTATCTTGGAATTGAGTTTGAATTAGCTTGCATACTTGAAGCAATTGTGATAACATTTTGATGTTTTCCACTTCCAGCTGCAAGCTGGGATTCCATCCCCAGAGATCCACCCCCTCGATTCTCAAAGCTCCAGTACTTCTTTTTTTGTTTGTTTTTAGCCAGAAAACACCCTGACTGACTTCACAGGCTGAGGGTGATCGTACAATAATATGGTGCCTTAAAATATCTGTACAGTACTATAATGTTGGCTTCTTACTTAGAGTCCCTTTTCTTGGCAGCAACCAGTTGAATTTGTGCCAGGGTGGGTCAGCCTGGCACTTGGAACTGCCTCGCTGGCATTCTCAGTGGGTAGCTCAGCTTTCTGCGTTTGGGCAGCAGGAAGCGATGGGAGCTGAAGGGAATGGCAAATGGACCATGTGTCTTTCTATTTGGCAGCTTTTGCAAGATTGAGATTTTATTTCCATTGAGAAGTGACATTTAACACAGGAAGAAGCTGTGAGGGTCCCACTCTTCTAAACACAGCAAATAACAGTTGAGATGATAAAGAATCAATGGTATTACATGGGCCATTTAGTTTTTCAAGGTGAATAACAATTTACATTTTTAACAGCTGAGAGAGAGGTGCTTGTTACTGGAGGGTATTCCTGCTGAGTGATGTGAGAGCCTATTACATAACGGGGTTGTCCTCAGTGTAGGAAGGCCTTCTGTGCTGCACAGTGCTTCCCTCAGTGCATGCTCGTATGTCGACAGATTTCTTGCCTTTTCTGGGAGCTGGTATCTGTAAGATGGCGAATCTCCCTTTGTTTCAGGTGGAATCTAGCTGTTGGCAGAGGTGGAAAAGCTGTGTTTTTTTTCTGGAGAGTTTGAATGTACATGAAATACGTAAGCATGAAACAGTTTGGAAGACTTACTGGTGCTAAAAATCAGGCTTGAATGTGTACCAGTGAATACGTTAATTGTCCTTAAGGGCACCGGTGGCAGCTACCTCTGACTGTCCAATTAAAATAAGCCAAATACTGCCTAAGGGGAAACAGCGAAGTGGTAATTGGCAGAGAGAAAGAGGAGAATGAATTGATGGCCCCGGATGAAGAGAAGACCTGTAGTAATCTCATGGGAAGAATGGCAAGAGGAATGCGATCGTGGTATGGAATGGAAGCAATAATCTAGACAAGGTAAAAACATTGAAGTAATAGGAAATAATGTAAATTCATGAACAAGGTTGTAAATGAATTTATAAATAAATGAGATCAGGAATCAGAAGTTGGATGCTGCAGTTCCCGGTAGCCTGCAAGTTCTGCAATTCCTTGTGATTTTCCTATTTTTGATTACAAAATTATCTTGTATTAAGTTCACAGTGTAAAGACTCATCTCCCATTAGCAGGAGGTATCTGAGCTATCTGAGGAAGGGATCAAGTGGTCACCGCTGCTGCACAGCAGGAATGCGGGGGCAGAGCAGAAGGAACCAGTGGCAAACCTCCTAATTTAGGATATCTCTGAAGGCAGTGTTACAGGGAGGGAGAGAGAAATGCCCAGCTTCGTTCTAAAAAGGCAAAGGCTGTGGAAAATGAGATCACTTTGTTTTGGTGTTTATAGTACACCTGGGAAATGTTACGTGCATTCGCTGGGGATCTACAGAGCCTAAAGGAGAACCCAAGGTCTTCCATGTACCCACCCTCTGGAAAATTGTAGACTTGAACAAGTACCAAGTAAAGTTTTGTTGTTTGCAGTTGGAAGTAATTGTCCAAGTCAGTGTAACTGGAAGTGAATTATGTGTTCAGGGAGATCCTAACCAGATCTAAAAGCAGCTGAAGGGAACCAGAGGAGCGTAACTGAAGAGAAGACTGAAACCTGTGAAGAAATTGGTAAACTAAATTTTGCATGTGATATTGGACAGGCCAGACTACAAATTTAGTACTGCAAACCCAGGTATTAAGAGGAGAGGAGGAGAATTGCGGAGTCTAATGGTCCTTATCTGAGGCCATTGCATGAAGAGAATATGGTCATGTATGGGATCGGTTCAGATGGATTAACACGTGCTGTGTTGGTGAGTGATGTTTTGTCCTTAGAGAGACCTGTTTACCATTCTTAGTTGTCTGTTATCTTGTCTTCCTTGGTTCTATGAGGCATTTACTTCTATCACTGCTGACAGCCTGGTAATGACATGCCATAGCCCATCTGCGTGGATCTAGTTTCTGGGTTTCACTGTCTTGCAGCTAGGTAAGGTCTCTTGCTGATTCTTAATGTCTTCACTTTAGTCTGTAATTTTGGGGGCCTCCTCCTTGCTCTGCATGCTCTACACCTGAACAATGAAGCCCTGTTTTTATTTTTGTCTTACTTATTGTGTGAACCAGATCTGTGTGTTATGTAACCGGTTTCCTCACCTGGGAACTGGAGAGCTACCGGTGAGGCCACGAGTGGTGGTGGTGTTTGTATTCAACTGCAGGTGATCAAAGCAGGGCAGGGATTTGAAGTCTGTTTGCTCAGGTGTTGAATTGATGCGTTCAGTGTCCTTGAACAACTGTGTGTTAGAAAAAAGTTGTCAGTTTTGCCATGATTGTAGCAGTTAACGTGTGTGGATTTTGAAGGAAAACTGAAATCTTCCCTAGTCCCTGTCCATGAAATGCATAATAGCACTTCTTGGGGCCAGAGTGGAGCTGGGTTGTTCACAGCTACAGAGGGCCCTAAACCACTGGTGCATTTCCCTGGTTAGAATTCCTTGTCTTTGCTGTCCTCACATTCCTGTATTTAAAAGGTAGTGTTTGGTAATGTGACCTCTGTGTGTTGTGACAACATTCTAAGTTTAATGAGCACCCCTTTGTGAAGTGTGGCCTCGGGTCACACCAGGTAAACTTGTAGAAATAAGCATTCTTAAGTGATTGTAGTCTTTTTTGTTTGTTTGTTTTCTTTTGTTTGGGACTTCTAAGAAGCCACAGCAATTCTTATTCAGTTTGTTTAGCAGGCACTACAGTGTAGTTTTCATCCTGAAGCTACAGAAGTTCCCTTAAAGATAAATTTCAAGTACCTGCTAAACGTCTGCTATCAGGCTCCAATACTGTCGTGGTACCCACCCAAAAAGTGTATCTCCGTGTACAGCTCTGTTCTGTAGCTGTTATGTGGGTCGTCAGGAATGGAATGCAACTTCAGCCCCTGAAGAGGATGCAGAAACAAGGTGGGATTGTAGATAACGGGCCTTCAGTAAAAAGGGAAGGCTAAATAGGTGGTTTCTTTTTCAGTTGTTTACAAGGAACTTCTTAAAACCAAAGGCAAAATGTAGAATGAGCACAGAAATTACATGGACAAAAGGAAAAATGAGAAGTAGGTTTTTTACCTGTAGTTACAGCTTTGTAAAGACTGAAGAGTTACAGTAGTGAGATACAGACTGATCTTTTCTTGACTAAACTCTTAAAAATTCTTGCTCAAGGAGTACCTCATTATTTAAAATAGCATTGCTACCTGTGAAGTGGTCTTTGTACTAGCATGGCAAGGCACAGTAAGCACCCATCTCTACATAGAAGCAGACCTCAAGAAGCTCTGACTATAAGGTTACCAACATTTATTTCTGTGTGGTTTACAGTTAGGTTTTTTTTTTCTTTTGGAGTGAATTTCCTTTGTAAGAAGTGTCTCCAATTTAGCTTATCTTGCCTTTATTTGTGATTTTTATCTTTGAGACCTAACTCCTTTTGGGACAGGAATAAATAGCAGGAAGAAGCAATGGGTGCCGCTTTGCATGGCAATGGAGGTGCTGGGGACAAGCTGAGCAACTGAGGCTTTATCTTCTGTGCCTCTAGCTATGAGTAGATGCCTTGTGCTTGAGGGGGATTTGCTGCTGGAGACTTTAGAGATTCATTTTTAAGGTATCTCCAAGTGACTTAGAACTGTAGATGCGCATGTGCACACATAGAACAGCTGCTGAAGTTTGTGTTATGATACAGAACTTTGCAAAGTAACTTTATAGAAAGTTTATGAAAACTTTAAAAAACAGTTGGATAGTGAGGCTATGGTATTGATTTGAATGCTCCAATGTGGCCATTACAAGTCAGTGGCAAGAGGGCTATTATTTGTGCATAAGCTGCTAAAGTGTTCACAAGTGAATTGTGTTCTGGCACTGTTTTTTTGCAGTAAACCTTTACACAGAATTATCACATCCTGTATCAGTGAATTACTGGCATCAGTTGTTTCTGCGTTCTCATTCTCTCCCTGTGGGAAAAGTAGGGTTGGTAGTTTAAGGCCGAGTTATCCCCACGTGACGCTGCATTCTCTTCTTATAGCCTGTAGCCCATCTGTGGGCTCTGGGACTGTTTTGGGGATCAAAGCTGGTGTAGCCATGTGGGCAGCACAGTAGGGTCCTTCAGCACAGTTGAGGTTGAGACTTCAGGGAGCAGTTATTTTCCTTGCATTGGATATGTAGTGTTGGCTGAGTGATGACTGTTCTTCCCTTCTCAGGAGCATCATAGATATGTGTTTGTTCTGTCAAAAGTGAAGGCAGAGACTTTGGTGGTTGACAGAGAAGTAATTATGTAATTATGCCATAGCAAATTAGTTTCTAAGCCCAATATCAGGTATGGATCTGAAATATTGACTCTGAAGGCAGATATTGACCTGTACCTTGAGTTTGAAGCTTTATTAAGCTTGTATCTCCCTAACCCTTTATGTATTCACTGAACATAATGACAAGTCTGAATTGCTGTGTTCTGATGACATGAGAAGCCTAGAGAACAGATTTTGCTCGTCAGCATTAATTTTAAAACTCTCCTTAATCTGCAGAAGTATGCCTTTTCTCAGGAAACCTAATAGTGCATAAAGAGCCCAGCAGTTTCTGGATTGCCCTATCAGGATTTATTGATGGTGGGTGGTACTTTAAGCATATTCAACAAATGGCAAGCCTAATCTTACTGTAGTAGGGAATCTGTTTCCTTTACAGATGGCACTCAGAATCAGTGCTGTTCAGGGCATCACTGAATAGCAAATAATAAAATCGTAATTCAAATGTAGCAACATATTTTCATGAATTTACTGTTTAGCAAGCTAAACAAACAGCATAGGTGAACACGACTATTGTATTAAACACTGGTGTTATATGTGAAGTATGTGAAGTGTTTCCTATTATTGGCTTGGGTTTGGAATGTACTGGCATAATAATCTGAAAACCATTTTTTCAAAAATGTATTTTGCTGAAATGCTTTCTGATGACAAATTTTGGTTATTTTTGATGAGGGAAGTGCAGCTTTTGACCTTCATAAGTGAGTTACTATTGCTAACAGTGAATATTAAAAATCCACCTTGATCATACTGAGCTACGTTACACACCTGATGATATTTTATCTTGATAGCCAGCAGTTCAGGAAAGGTCAGAAGTGTATTCAGGCCATTTTACCTGGGAATACATCTTTTTTTTTTTTAATATATATTAATAGGAACAAAACTGATCTCATCTTGCGGTGAATTGTAACTCCAAGTTTCTTTCAGCTTCCTGAGCATTAATGTCACTTTGACTCAATAACCTAAATGAGGTTTTTAGCTTCTGGCTTGCTCTCCACTTGTGCCTCATTTAGGATTTTGTATGTTGCTAATTCAGTTTAAACTTAGTTAAGAAGAACTGCTAAGTGTGTGCTTCTGAGTTTCTTGCTTCTCTTTAGTGGTAAAAAGGAGGAAAACACAAGATTTTGTTGACTGATTGTCAGTTATTCTTTGTTACTACTTAGCACAACATTCAAAAAGAAATTTCTTGGATTTTGGTGTTTAACTTTGTCCTTACATACCTGCATCTGTTATTTGTGGAGTTGTATGTATGCAGTGTAAATGTGTATGTGTGTTTTCCCCTCCTTTTTTTTTTTTTCTCTTTCTATTTCTCTGCCTTCCCAAACTGTTCAGCACTGCTGAAATGTTTAGTAGGTTCACGTTGAAGTACAGCTTGTGAAAACAAAGGGGTCATTCCTTGGGAAATGAGTGCCTGCATGCATGCCTGGTAAGCACAACTGAAGTTAGAAACCTGCTTTGGAAAGAGCTAATCCTGCTGCAGTGAAACTTGTGGTGGTTGTGTCTCTTTAGCTAGGTGACAGTTTTAAGACTTGAGATGAAAATCATTGGGGAAACCCACAAAAATTCAGTGTCCAGTTAGCAAGCTTGGAGCACTGAGCTCCATGGAAAGCAGTTCTTTCTTTTGTGAGTTGACCACTCACAGCATGGGTACCTGCTCTTCTTTGGTTCTGCCTTAGCTGTGCTTTCTAGAGAGCATTTGTTTCAATTGCTTGGTGCTGATACTAAAAACAGTCCTTGTGGCTTTGGTTGACTATGGTTTGCGATAAATAACTCCTTCCAAATGCTGGTGAGAAATGCTTACTACCAAGCAGCACAGATTGAATAATTGTCACTAATGCAATTTTCGTCTCAGTTTATTATGTTCTGTGTAAGGGTAGGGATTTTATTTGTGGATTGACAGGTATTGAATCACGTAGAGAAGTTGCTATAAATTCTTACTGACGTTTAGGGATGAGTCTTGTTTGCTGTCTGGTGAGCAGTCCCACCTTGGCAGAGATGAAGATGTATTTAATCTCGCACTCCCTTTCTAGGTTGGGCTGGAGACTCCCTTTGAAAGAATGTTCCCAACTACTGAAGCCTGCTTTCTAAAGGACACTTGAAGTCTAACAGAAGTTTCAAATAAACCCAACCAATAAAGAATGTATTCTTTCTTACTGCTGATAAGGAAACTAGTGTTTTACTACTTCACTCCTCATTTCCACGCCAGATACTTTAGAATTCATTGCATTTGACATTAAAATAACACACAGAACCCCAAGTACTGACTTGGTCGCTAGTGTCTTTTAGGTAGTCAGTGTCATTTGTCCTACAGAGTTTATGAATAGCTTATCAAGCTTACTACTTGTTGCCTTGAGGCATTTTGTTTGAAATGCATGTAACTTTTGTTACTTTCTCCCTCTCCAGCAGAAGCTGCTCTGAGAACTGAGTGTTAAATTGGAAATGACCTTACTTGCCTTCAGTTATAAATAGAAGTGAGAAAGAAGGGGATTCCCCTGCAACTCCTTCCCTCATTTATGGCTTTCATGTTCAAACTCTGTCTTACAGTGCTCTGTGCCTTCCTGCCAACAAGCTGTACTCCAAAACCAGTATACTTTGAGCTGTGAGCTGGTGAAGTTACTAGCACTCCCCTGCTCATGATGCTTGTATCTCTGGATTTTGCAGTGATTAAGTGTTAGTTTGTCGGACGCACTGCCACTGGAATATGAGTTCTAAGTCAGTGATTTCTGGTGCACAGAATGAAAAGCACGAGTCCTGTATTGCAGTGTAAAATGTGTTGTACCAGGTAGGTGGGTAATACAGCAAAATCAGTAATTGCCAGTATTTTGTGCATGGTGTGATTCGGTTTTTGAAGGGAAAATGTGGTTAAGCTCAGTTTCTGGCTGAACTGAAGGGATAATGAAACAAATCTGACAAGTATTTGTTCTGTATCATTTCCCAAATTAAGGTAGTGAAGCTGTGAGAGAAATTAGAATTAGCCTGAAAAAGGTGAGCTGCAAGTAGGCTCTTGCCAGTCCTTCTCTGTCCTTTTATCTTTTCAGAGAAGATGAGATCAGATTTGTCTGGTTCGGGCTCTCCATGACTGGCACAATCAGGTCATCGTGAGCAGTGATTGCTTTTGCAGCATCTCCTTCACTTGTGCCCCACCTCTCCACACCCATCCCTTGGGTCATTATATTGTAATTCTCTCTTAGACATTTGAGATTTTGTGATTTTACAGCTTTGGGCTTTCTTATGTTTGCCTTTTAAGTCAAAATGCTGGAGCTAAAACCGCTGCAACAACTAATGATAACTCATCCTTTGGATGTGTTCACTGTTTTATCATTGGTTACAGTGCTTATTCCTTGTCTGTGCATGCAGAACTATTCGTAAGTGATCACGGTGTCAGTGGTAATAGGCAGAATAATTTTCTCCCCCAAGGTACATTGGCAACAACTTCCTATTCTGCTCCTTCTAGGGGAAAACTCTTGATCCAAATTACTACTTTATTTCAGTTTCAGATGTTGAAAACTGCCTTCTGTCGGAGAGGTGATTCCATCTGTTTAGTAGGCTTAACACTTAATTCTTTCTATGCTATCATGTTAACTAGTGCTAACTAATAGATCATGTTATGATCATAGTGCTAACTAATAGATCATGCTATCATGTATGAACTAATAGATCATGCTATCATGTTAACTCCACTGCTAACTAATAGATCTTGTTTTCCTGATATTTTTAGAGTACCACTGATGGAATGCCGTTTTTCATTATGGTTACACTGTATATTTTTTTTCAGAACTGTGTAACTGTTTTTTTTGTGTGTGTGTGTGTGTGTTTTTCCTTTAATCCTAAAGAGAAGCAGTGGACAGAGATTATGGTGCCAGATGTGAGAATTTCCATTGTACCCACTGGTAAAGTTACAGAAGCAGCAATACAGTTTATTTTGAAATGTTTGCTGTTGGTGGGCGAGGTCCCAGCATCAGGCAGTGACAGACAAGCAGTTCTAGTAATTAGTCCAGGGCTTTGGATTAGGATGATTACATGTAGTACTTCTGGTTCCTCTGCCTTCTCCCTTTCCTTTGCTGAAAATGCCCACCTGGGTGAGCTGCTCTGCTTCCCCTGACACAGGTCACCAATAGAAGATGGAGGTGAGGTCCAGAGTCTGCTCATCTGATTTGTCATCAGATCTAAATTCTCACTTGGAATGTGAGGAAAACATACACGAATGAGGCTGCTTTACTTTGAGTTCAGTTCTGTGGTTATGAACTTCTTTACAGAGACAGCTATTGGTCACAAACTTTGAGATGGCTGAAATATTAAACATAGGGGTTTCGGTTGAATAGCAGCCTTTGTTTTCAAAAAGGATTACAGAAACTTGAATCACCCTCAAAGCCTTCAGCACAAAGATTGATATCCAAAATTTTCCCTCAAGACTGACATCTCTGCTAACTACAGCTCCTGTTTGCATAGATGTTTCCCATTAAGCCATAACTGTTACTTTCATTTGCCACTTCCCAACAGTTATTTGCTAAATGAAACTAATCTCTCTTCTCTTCATACTTCTCCTTAGCCAATTCTTTTCACTCCCCCAAAATATTTTTTTTCTTCATCTTTGCAAGACAGCATTCTACGTTTTAAACTTATAAAAGAACCCCTGCACTCATATCTTGTCTGTGGAAAACAAGAAATGGTTAAGAGTCATTATCTCCCCTTTAATTAAATGTATTTGAATACGGTGCTTCTGTGAAAATTGAAACTGTTGGTTCTCCTGACCATATATTTGGGCATTTCCCTTAACAATGTCTATCACGTAGAGCTGGTGTTAGTAACAGTGACCACTTGGAGTACTGCAGTCATGTGCCTTCCATGCTTACAGAAAGCATGTCTCAGATTTGGAGTATCACCTTTTTCAGTTATACTTCTTGCAGAACAACATTTCTTCGGGAAATTTTAGTGGGAGTTCTGAAATGGTCAGAGGAAACAAGATTACAGTCCTTAAATCTTAAGTTAGAATAAGATAGGGGGAAAAGGTACAATGCAACCTTTTATGAGTATGCATGCTTTTCTGATTCTTTGCAGTGCAATGGAAGTTGCTGGTCTCAGTGTGCGTTTGAATATGTGAGCAATTATCTGACAGTCAAGTAGACTAAAAGCATCTGTTATATGCTGTTTGTACGTATGTTTGTGGTATATACAGTGCTTTTTAATGAGGAGTAGGGGTAATCCATTAAGTCTTCAGCTTTGACAAGTTAATAACAAATTTGTATTTTGTAAATGTGAAGCCACTAACAGTTGAAAACCTTTATGCTGTTGCATTCCAGTTTGCTTGCACAAATGTGTGGGGTGGGCCTTCTTTCTGTTCTTCAAACATGGAAACAAAGCCCCTATTTATTGCAGCTAAATGAAGTAGGCTGCAGTAGTTGTATCTGTGGCATTTATCAGGAGCTAAGGCTTAAATGAGAGCTGGAAGGAGGACAAAGCCTGCTATCATTCCAGAGCAGCAGTGTTCCTGGTTTTGCTGTAAGCCAGGCTGTTTCCTTGTGTTCATGAAGGTCTGTGCTGTGTAATTACCTGTGCTAAAACTGATGCTGATGAAGACCTTTGGCACTGATAGTGTCTGAGGCAAGAAGACAGGTTCATATGTTTACAGCGAACCTGCATGTACAGTGGTCCTTTAGCTATGAGAGAACATCTTGATAAGATGTGAAAAATCCAGTTTTCAGTCACACTCGAGCTACTTCAAAAATTCGAGTTATGTCAACATTGGGAACACTTGGTATCCAGTTCTTTAAGGATGGCATGGTGAATGTTTTGCTGCTGTACATTTTACGTACGTTTCTTTAGCTACCAATATAGAAGGAATCTATTTTCTCTGGTTACATTTCTGCAGCTGAGAAATAGCATACTGTCACACTGTGGAGAATTGTTGTCGGTTACGAATGTAGAAAGTGGAGGCAGCTGTCATATCCAATTTATTAAGAAAACATTTTTTTCCTCCCCACATGTGTCTTGAGGTTTTCTATAAGCATTGCAATGAGTTATCTGACATCCCTTATATAAATTATTCATGAATCCACTTTCATTACATTAAGTCTTATAGTGTAGAAGGCTTGAGCTGAAATCGGTGAAATGAGTGAATTTTGGGAGGAAGTGAGAATTATGATTTGTTTAAAGGAAGAGAGAAACTTGTGCCATTTGCCTTTTGTGGAAGTTTCCATGAATGCTCTTCATAGCTAGGAGTGTGAATGTAACACTGATTGTGTTGTGAAGCTGTGATGGTGCAGTCAGCTAGGCAGATCTGTACGAACCTTTGACAGAAAAAGCTCAATGTAATGTGCAGTACCATGCATGTGAGTTCACCTTTTCCTGTACAGTTGACAGCAGTGAAAGGAATAGCCTAACTTTGAACTTCCTTGTTGATTGTAGGCTTGAATGATGACCATATCTGATAGAGAATCACTTGGAGACATTTCTTGCTATTTCTGGAGCACGTTTGCTTGAGTATTTCGTCATTAAAGGCGTAAAGGCTGGGTTAGCACTGTGGGCCTTTTGGGTACCTTGGATACAGCCAGGTGAAGTGAAGGATAGGACTGGGGCAGTGCCAACTGAGGAGAACTGAATCCCCCAGGAAATCTATTCCTCTTCATAGGAGTGCTCTGCTTCTCAAGTGTGGATAGCTGTGTCCTCCAGCATTTTGAGCTTCCAGTTCTAACTGGTGAAATGAGTTACTTCTGGAGATGAAGTGTGCTTTAGACCTTCAGCTGGGTTCAGGTTACGCAGCTTCACGTTTGTAAAACTGGTATCATCCTGCTCTTCTGTGTGAGTTATTAATCCGATATGTCTCCTTCGTTTCAGAAGGAAATAGTTATTTGAGCAGAATTCAGTATACACTGTTCAGTTTCTTCTGTGATTGTTTTAAAATAAGTTGTCGTATACAATTTAGCACTTGTAGTGGTCAGTTTACTGTTGATTGTGTTTCCTGATACTTATTTCTGTCTCTCCTAAAATTTGGTTAGAGGGGATAGGTTTAAAAAAAAAATCTAGTTGGGAGCTAATACATTGTGGGGAGACTTGTTCTTTCTTAGCCATCCCTGTCTCTTCATTAAGATGTTTAAAATAATTAACATTTTTTTTTTCCCTGTATATCACTGTTGTTTGTTTTTAATGTATCGTTGTTTCATTTTTGTCTTCACCTGACTTTCCAATGAACATAGCAAAAGATAGAGGAAAAGAAGGTAAATATGTTTTCTGCTGAAGAAAAGCTTGCTATTTCAAAGGTTAGAAAGCTTTCTTATCCATTTTGTACATTTTGGCCAGTTTCACTAAGAGAAAAACAGCCACTTCTCAAATGTCATCCGTTGCTGTGGGTAAGCCATCTTTCACTGGCTTGCTGACCTACACTGGGTGGTATGGGTGTTGTAACAGTGATGAATGTTCTTGTCACAGCTTATATGAGAAGCAAAGCAAATGATTTTTCAGTAACGGTATCTAAAACCATCTAGATGGCAGACTTTGGAAGCTGTGAGGGCTGTTCTGAGAATGTCTGTGCTTTTTACCTCCATCACATTGGAGCTGAAGGGAGCAGATGGGAGAAGAAGATGGGAAGGATGGACTTCAAGCATCCATTTTGAGTGCAGATACAACTGACTCGGCAGTCGTCAGAGTTATGCAGGGGTTTCCACATTCATGGTTTTGACAGAAGTAATTTTTAAATACCATTTGGTGATTTGTTAATTGAGACACTGAGCTGTTATGTTGGCTGTGTTAACCTTTATATGCATAAGGGAAAATGGATATGAAACAAGCTAAGAACCCTGTGTTTTAAAGGCTTTGAGTCATAGCCAAGTCAACGTGAGAAGAATGGTGCAAATGTGGAAATGTGCTATTATGCACTGTAGAGTGAAATTGTCTGCTCCAGAGAGAAGTGAGCAAGGTGATGTTGGATGAATTTCCAGAACTGCAGAAGGGTGGGAGAAGAAGCTGCAAGAGAAACAGAGTTAGCATTTACAGATAGCATTTGAAACCTACCAGTCTTGAATGTTAATTGAGCCTGTAGAAGGAATAGCAGGTCTTGCATTGATTCTGCAGACCTTTCCTCTGGGATTGTGAAAGATTGGAGTTAGCTTTATTGCTCTTGGGAGTTCCTGGTTGCTTGAAGTTATGCTGTAGAGGAAGATTGTTGTTAATGCACCTACTTCAGGGAACTTGACTTTGACGACTTGATTCTTTGAATCTTTTTGTGAAGTTTATTCCAAATGTGCTCCTGAAGAGCACGATGATGCTTCTGAAAGGAATTTCACTGCATGGACTCAGGCTGGTCACTGGCAGGGAAGCTGGCTAAGCGTTTTTAAGAACTGCTTAGATGGACTACTCTGTATGCTGCTGGTATTGTTAAGGTACCAATTACAGCTTACCCTTCTGATTTAGACAGTTTTAGAAATGATAGTTTAAATATTGATTAAATGAGATGATACTTCTGCACTTAGTTAATTGTGGTTGGCATACTTGGTAGGATCAGTGGATACAGCTTTTACAGCTGGCATAGTGCATCAGAATTGGAAAGGCTTCATGCAACTGTAATTCCAGCCAGCTAGTGTTTCTTTTTATCTGAGGTTAGAATTTGTTTGTTTGAGGTTTGTTAGCTCAGCTGATGCTTGTTCATAGGCAGGACGCTCTATTTGACTTAACTTTCTCTCACCTGTATTGTAGAGCCAGACAGGTGTGTAATAACTTGGATTGCTGCAGTTGCTATGCATCGTACTGCAATTCGTTGGGGCATGCATACAGATGGACTTTTATTCTGTTGAAATTATTTTAATCAACCAGTGTCCTAATTAAGTTTTCTCAATTGAATGTCCATTAAGCTTTACTTTACGTATTTCAGAGAGCCAGTTCTGTGTAAGAGGTCCTAGAATTAATTATCCCTGTTATTTTTATATGCAAGCATACATACTTCTAGCACAAGCCTTAGGTCAGTAAAAGAAACAAACTATGCAGTATTGATCACTACCAATAAGTACCCTTTCTTTTAACACAAGTAATCCACTGGAGGCTGACATGCTTTATGGGCAGCTTCATTAATGCCAGTACACTTTGAAATGCATGTTAATAACCCTGCATTCACTGGATGACAGCTTGCCAAGTTGATCCTAAATGTCTGTGTTCATGTAATGAGGGGTGTAAAGGCTTGACTATTTTTCTTGGTATGAACTGCCCAGGTCTGTTGTTATTCTTTGAATCATGGTGGAAGAGTTGAAATGATGGCAGGAAATCTACCTAAAGTATCTCTCAAAGCTTTATGATTTCTTAGAAGTTTTCATTTAGTCCCAAACCTTTCCCAGGCAGTTGTGGTTTTTTTGGTGTTGGTTTTTTTTTTTTGGTATTGTGTTCTAATAATGCTGGCTGTGCTTGCTGGCCATGAGATTGCATGTGATTGTCCTAGAAAGTCTTGGAACCACACAGTCAACCCTGTTATACTGATAGAAGGGTATTGTCCAAGTCTGTAGCATACTTGTGTTCTGTACTTCAAGGATCGTTGCATTGTGTATGAAATGGCATAATTTTATAGAGTGCTAGACTTCTAGACTTGCTATTAAGATAGATATCTGTCTCTTAATCTCCAAAATGATGTCATGTAGTATGGAAATAATTACTTAGTATATCACTTATGTATAGTTTTGCAGACAGAAGTTACATAGTGTATGGGAACTGCTGAGTCCCAGCCTGCCTCACTGATGGAGCACCTGTGGGAAGGACCCGGTCAGCCCTGGGGGCACAGGTGAAGGCAATGCAGCTGTGTGACCAGGAGTGGAGCCTGGCTGCGCCTCTCTTAGACCCCATTGAAGGGCTGACTGCCACTGGGGAAGGATCTCTTCCTGGAGATCCCTCCTTGGTGGAGTTTTTCCCTGTGAACCTGGAATCTTCTGGTATGGGTGAACAGTTTTCTTCCCTTCCTTTAGAGCACCTTTCTATTGTGCTGATCCTTCTGTCATCACACCTTTGTTGTAACACCTTTTCCATCGTATTGATCTGCCTGATTTCTACAGGTAGCCAAACACAAGGGGCTGGAAAACAGTGGAAGGTACAAAAGCCAGAATGTTTTACACTAAATGAGTAATAAGAATTGGAGGTGGTGAGATTGACCCCTAAGTTACAGGAAGAGATATGGCAGGGGCATCTGGTTTTTGTTAAGGATCGCTGGGAAAGTAGGACAGCTGAAATCTACATCTTTTAGGTAACTGCTCCTGGTTGAGAGAAACTGTGCTGCTACCTGCTTCTTAGAAAGTAAGGTGGAAGGGAAGGATGCAGGGTCAGGAGGAGCTGCAGTGAAGCAGCCACCTACCTGCTGCAGTGCCTGTCTTCAGGTGTGCAGGTGATGTGCTCGCCTGTTACTGGTAAAGCTAAACAATACGCATGTAAATAGCTGAACTTTGTGTGAGTTATGCCTTCAGAAACACTTCAGAACTGCTCGTGATGGTAACTTTAAGAGGGAAACACCGATATGCCATTTTTAACTGTTTCATTTTAGATTTGTGTTTACTGACTAGTGCGAATACAGTACAGAGATTAGACTGAAGATAGGAGTGTGCTGCTGCTGAGTCTAGCTTTTCCTTTTGTGTCAGCTGCTGCTGGATGGAAACATGATCTGAATTCTCCCTCTCCAAGCTGTTTGTAGGGATGCAATCATAAAGCTGTTTTGTGTTTAGCTGGCTAACACTGGTTGTCCAAACAGCATGCTTGGACTAGCTAAGATTTTCATAATGTGAAAGAGTGAAATACATCAATTTTAGGATGTCTCAGTAAGGCATTTGCAAAGACAAATGAAAACTGTGCCTTTTCAGAAGTACAAGCTATTTGCTGTTCATCTATTCAGAAGATGCTGTGGTGAGAAGGTGCTTTGTGTAAGCTTATGCATCTCAGGAGTTTTGAATAGCTCATGGTGATAATTTTACTTGTAATGGATGTTTGCAGAGGAAGCAGGGGGAAGTGATATCAGCAGAAAACAGCTATGATTGCATACTAAGCCCTCTGTTTCCTTCATTTCAATATGAATCAAATGTTAAAATAGCCCTAAAGGAGTCAAGTTTTAATTTTTACCATTCATTTTTAACGTGTCCCCTTCCAAGTTATTCCCTTCTGTAATCATTATTTGTAACACTGGAAACTTATGGGGTCCTTCTTTTCTATCTTTTTTTCCCACTACTCTTCTTCCCAAGCTGCACTGCAGAATGTCTTATCTTGACGTTTAATAACATAGTTCTTTAAAAAAAAAAATCCTGGCATTCTTAAACACTGTTACTGATAATGACAGTTTAGTGATGACAACTTAGCAGTTTTTAGCTGTTATTGGAGAAAACACGACATCTGAAAATTTTCCATTTTTGTATGCCTTTGAAATGGATGATGCTCTTTGAATAATGATCATGCCTTTGGCTTAACGTTTCGTGGCTTTTGGGTGTGTGTGCTGAATATGAAATTATACTATCTGGTAACTTCTGAATCTTTCTAAATGTTTTTTTTTTCCCCTCATTATTCATCTTTATGGATCCTAATGAATAAGGAAACAACATTTTCAAGTCAGTTCTGAGAAAACTAAGGGGAGGAAACAAATGTATGGTGTGTTTGGTTGTGATAAAACAGTGAGAGTGTGTTGATAATGACTTATCTGCTGTCGTATGACAAGCAAGCAATATGAGAGTTAAGAGTTGCTTTCTTAGATTGAACTTTTAATACAGTGAGAAAGTTGATCATTTCTCATAGGCTGATACTCACTTCTTTCCTATGCAAGTGATAAAGTGGAAGCCTTCTTATGCCCTTTGTCGAATGACATCTCATGTCCTTAAGGCTGGTAGTATTGGTATTACAAAGTAGCCAAGATAAATTGCAGCAAACCTCTGTTATTAATGTTAAAAGGAAGCTGTTGAAAGTGAACATCTGTCACCTGGTTATGAGGAATCTGCAGAGTAGTTTTTCCATGCTGAATGATGTTTCTTTCAGATAATTTTCAGCGCTTCCAGGTAGAAGCTTTCATGCTGTTAGTTTCAATAAGTATGCTTACTCAAGTTGATTGATGGCACATCATGAGTTCACTGATTGAAATAAATGACTCTGCTTCTAGGTGAGATGCTTTTGCTGCTTTACATCGTCAGCCTGGTGGCAGAGGGTATAGAGGTCTGTCTTAGCGCTTGCATGAGTTGAGTATAGACATGAGGAAGGATGTTTCTGTCTTAAACATCTAAATGATATGTGAGGAAATGACGCCGCTCCATGAGCTATGTGTTGATCTCTAGTTAGCTTTCCTCTAGCAGACAAATCACATGCAGTTTTCTGTTACAGCTGCAAATGTTTGATTAGTTGATGAGTCAAAGTTTTAGACTTTCTCAATGTCAACCTGTATTTTTGATTTGGAGCCATGGAACAGACAGAACTGGGGGAGAAGGAAATAAAGTAAGGTTTTAGTCTTGTATCAGGAAGGGTACGATAGTTCCAGTAAGGATTAAAGGTAAACTAAAAGTTGGCTGTAATGTAGGTTTGCTTTGAATCCCCAGTTGTTTCTGGTGTGCCTTCAGCTTTCTTAACTGAATCTGTTACTGCCCTCATCTGTAAAGATATAAGATGAAATGGCTTTTAGTTCATCCATCTTTGTCTGTGAAGCACCTTCCTCTGCTGAGCCTTAAAACTGAAAGGCCCTTTCAGGTATTATAATCAAAGGGGGAAAGGTAGTATCTTACATTACTTTCTTGGCTTTGCAGGTTACTGTGAGTAGCTCTAGAATAGTGGAATCTGATCCTCTTCTGTGTTGGACACTCAGCAATCAGACACTCATGCTGTGAATGACTGCCTTCTGTAATGCCCAGCTTTACTACACAGATGAGCAACAATTGTAAGGTGAATAGTAATGACGGCTGCTATAGTTTCAAGACAAACAAATGACTTCATTTAGATCTTTTTGTGAAAAGCTAACAGCTTGTAAAATAATCCTTGGAGCCTCAAACTGTTTGCAGCAGTGGCCTGTTTGTAACTGGGAGTAATGAAGCCAGTGAGGAATGAAAGGTACACTGTTATGCATATCTACATGCATATATGTGGTTGCATGTGTATTTGCATCACTGGCTTCTAAGACATTGAAACACTGCAAGTAATCCTTAAAAGCTTAATGTGTTACAAGTTTCAAAGCCCATTATTGATATTAGAAAAGTTCTTTGTTAGACCCATGTAATCTGGATTTCAGCAATTTGAAAGGGAGATGAAGTCCATGAAAAAGCACCTCAGCTGTAGATGGTGCATTTCTCACCAAGTTAACACCACAGCATCGATGCTCAAACACTTGTAGGCTGAAAGTATTTCTTTTCATCTCACTGTGTATTCCTTTAGTGCTCCAGTGTAATTTTTTGCTTAGTTCACTTATGTTAGGTTCTAACCCAAGTCTGTTAATGTCAAATGGCTGAGTTGCGTGAGAGTAAAATATAGCCTTTCAAAAAAGCTTCTAAAATACAGCATTTTTAAATGGTATTCTGTTATGATTTGGCCAAAACATTGTGGATTTTGACTACCTTGAAGTTTATGATCTATCTGTCAGATATCAGCAAGGAAAAATGGCTGGTGTTTAAAGGAAGCTGGATTCACAAACAACTTTGAGGTGCCTGAGGACTTGCAGATTTCCTGCAGTTTATCACAGTCATATTGAAAATAATGATAATTTGCTTCCCCACAAGCATTAAGTGATATAAATAGTGACACTGCAGATCCTAAAATTATTATCTGTCGAGTTTCCTCTTTCTGTTCTCATCTCCGCTCCCAGGAGCGTTGATCAAACCCTGTCTATTTGCAATTCCTTGTATGTGCTTGGTAGCAGTTGCTGCTGTTAGGTCTCCATCCCTGGTTTGCTAATAATTTATCTTTGAAGAACTAGAGCATGGGTCATTTTACTGCCATATTTCAAGGGTTGTTTTTTTTCCTTTGTTATTTGGCTTGGTGTGCCTGTAACAGAGGCACGTTCCAGAGAGCAATGACATAACTTGCTGTTGCTTTCATTTACCTTCTCGTTTAGAATATTTAAAATGGTCTTTTTAGACCATTTTAAGCTGCTTTGTTGGCTTGGTTTATTTCGGGGGGCTGAAAGAGAAGGGGTGATGGTGGTCCCTCCAACAGTGCTGTGCCACTGGATGATGTCAATTCTTGCTCGCTGTTGCACTGTTCTGTTGATCCGTTCCAGTATTCTGAGATCCCAGATTGGCTCAAAAGAACCTGTAAGTACCGTGGTATGGGGGAATACTTTGCTTTCACTTAAAGCTCTGCATCCTGTAAGGAAAGGCTGTAGACTTAGCATGTTAAGTTTAAGCTAACTGAATATAGTAGGATGTAATTTGATGATCTGAAGTTACGCGTTACGAATTTTTGTCTCTGGCAGGGTATTGTGTAGTATACGTGATGTTTCACCTCATGCCTATGCACTTAACATGTGTGTTATACAGTGATGCATGATGAAAGCATGGGAGGATTTTGTTTGTAATTTATTTTATTGCAGTTGCCTAGTTTGGAAACAACTCTAGCAGTCCAAGCAGTGTTGTTTCTGAATGACCAAGAAGTGCCACATTAGATGAAATATTTCTGTCAGTATGTCAAGGCTGGCTTCAGAAACTGAAGCGTTGTAGCAGTTGACTTGGTTCCCTCACTGATCTCATGCTCAGCAAGCTCTCTTGCTTTGTCTGTTCTTCACTGGTTCCCTTTCTGGACATCTCTGTAGCTGGAGTTTTAGCAGACATTTCAAAGGTCGTTTTAGATTAAGCAGTCAAGTGTGTCATCTCCTGCGTATGTTTGCTTCAGTGAACAGCTGAACGTAATGTTTCATGTCTGTTATTTCAGACAACTTATTATGGGTCCCTAAAATAAGTAGGAGGCTGTTGGGTCCCCATGACACGCCTTTGCTGTTTTACTTTGGTGTGTTGCAGAGTGTAACAACTAGATTCGAACACACGTTCTGGCAGAAATGGTGCATTACCCATAGGGAAGTGGAGAATTCAAGTAATGGGTGCTAAATTAAATATTCTAGCAAGAATACTGGAAAAGAAGTGTCTCTACTATTATCTCTGGTATTGTCTCTAAGGTGTTCCTTAGTGGGAGTGCCATACCAAGCACTGCATAGTCTTTCAAACAACAGTCATCCTGCAATATTCAGGTTGTAGAGAAACATTTGAACAAGAAAAAAAGCATTGTTGCAAGAATTTCATACTGTGGCAGTTTAGAAATAGGAAATTCTGGATTATGTTTTCCACTGTAAAGTCAGTAAGTATGCAGAGGTTAGGCTTAGTAAGGTTATCACTGTGGAAAGATAATAAGGATAAATGAAAATGCTCACCGGTGTTGTAGGCTTGCAGTAAACTCCACAAGGAGCAATCTCCAGAGAGAGGTCCTTCCTCAGTGGCAGTCAGTCCTTAAATGGGATTTAGGAGAGGTGCAGCCAGGCTCCATCCCTTCCTGGTAGCACAGGTGAATTGCCTGTGCTATGGCTGGGGCCTCAGGTGGTCAATCAGAGGTTCAGGCTGTGATCAACAGTTCCCATACAGCCATCAACTGTATGATGGCTGGAGGAAGGAGCATGAAAGCATTTTAGTCCAAATATGCTTTGCATGTGACTGGGAACTGCAGTGTCTTCATCCGTTATGTCAATCTGTAAATGGCATTCCTTCATCATCTAACAGTGCTTTGAATTTTCTTTAATGAAGAGTAGTGTTTTATTGGAGATTATTTCTGTGCATAACAATATTTGTGTGTGAATGGAACTGTCCCTTATTCTCCACTGTCATTCCTTTCTCCTTTGACATGACTTTGTGTCGATACAGTTGATTCTTAATATAAGTTTTGCTTATTGTTTTGAATGCTAGCTTGAGTTTGAGGACCAACTTGATTATGAAGTATGACCACTCAGTCTTGTCTGGGATTTGCTCCACTAAAGATTGCTTCATGTCCTTACTGCTGTACTGATATTTATTGTCTTCTGGTCTGTGACTGTTTACGTGCTGATAAACACTGCTCTTGCAGGGAGCGTTTGGCTGTTCTACACCAGAGCATGGAAGCACATATTCAAAAATGCTTAATGTTGGACAGTGAAATTTAAAAACAAAAGTGAGTTGGGATTGCAGATCTTGCCTGTTAATGAACTTTGCCATGTTATCCTTTTATTCTGGATAAATGACTATGTCCCATGATGTGTGCACATGTTAAACTCAAAATTCTGGCTCTTACAGAGATTTTATGTAAAGAATGATTTATTTGATTGAAGTTTTCCACAGTTCATTCTGCAGATGGATGCTAAATTATCATCAGGTGTTGATATTTACTGCACAAGTAACTTAAACAGTTTGAGTTTTAAACTGAATTGAACTCATGGATTAAAACTCTTGACTTCTAAATATTCTGAACAGAGGCACTGAGACTTTCCAAAGTTGAAGACAATGAAAAGCTGCAGAGGAATGAAAACGTAATCTTTTATTCTTTTATTTGTAATACATACTACCTTTTTTCTTTCTCTCCTTTTTTTTTTTTTTTTTTTTAAAGCAGCTTTTTGGGGAGCAGATAAGTTATCAAGTGATGTCTTCTACAGAAGACTGTGGTTCAGACTCCTGTGGCTTAAGATACTCCGTATCTTCAAGTGAGGCTGCCACAAACTGTCTTTTCAAATGTACTGTGCGGAAGGAAGAACTGCTGTCAAACTCTTTCCAGTGTCTTTCTCCTTCAGCCTACTGTTTTCTTTTTGGCTTTCAGATCAAATGTGTTACTGGTGTTTGCTGAGGCTGCACATTTCCTGCCTTACCATATCCATAGAATGAATACTGCTGAACCACTCTGACTTCTAAGCTTTACAGTGTTAGGCTGGGTAAGATTTCTTGGTTTGGGCATACAAAGTGAATACCCGATTCTGATCCTTTCTCTTAGGTGATTTGTGTGGATCATTGTGGATAAAGGACTTGGAAAGAAAGTTGAGCCTGTGAGAGGAGAGTATGTTATGTCTATTTCTATCTGCCTGTTTTGGAAAGGCTATTCTCCAGTAATGAGGGGAGCTATTCATCTCTTCTAGTCATAAATAGTGAAATTAGTTTGCAAGTACTTTTTGAGAGATGAAAAGTGTGATAAACTAGTTACTGAAGTCCTCCTCTGTAATGCCTAAGCTTTATGTGTACATATGGGTTAACCTAGTCCACACAAACTTTTCCTTAGGGCTTGCATGTTTACTCTTAACAGCTTTATGATCACATGTTGCTTTTAAACTTACGTAGTAGTGTAATCTGAGTTGAGAGCTACAGTACAGCAGCTAAATATATCCTAGAAGCAATGCTGATAAGTTCAGCATTCAGAAATTAACTTTCCAAATAACGATGGCCTCAATCTTCTCACAGCTATGGCAAGAAAGCAGTCATTTTTTGTGAGGTCATGTTATGTGTGCTCTCTGATTCTATTCTACTGAAATTCAGTTCTTATGCTTGACTGACACCCTGTTAGGTGCATAACTGTGAGTATGACAGCGTTAATGTGAAGCAAATCAATTTAGAATAACAGTAGTGTTTAGTTTACAGTAGATATGCAAAAGCTTAAGTAGTAAGGGGTCAGATTGAGTATAAGTGGTTGTAGGTGGCCAACACGTTATTTGTCATAATACCAATGCAGGCAACAGATGTTTCATCTTGCTTCATTTAATGATAGAGATGGCGGCAGTTGAGTTAAGTCTTCCGCAGTGGAATGTGTTAATTGAATGCTAATGTGGAAATGCATGGTGTGTGTGGATTGTGGTGTAATTGCTGCATAAAATTTTACCTATTAATTAAGCAGTTCAATTTTGTCTAGTTATAAAACGTGGAATGAGGGAAAAGCCATCTCTTGACAAAGTGTCTGTGGTGGCAATTGTCACGGATTGTACAGCGCTATGGAGAGAAGTGCTGCTCTTTAGGCTCTACTCTTCATCAAAGTTTTCTCTGTGAACTTCCAACAGTTAATCTGGTACTGTATTCCAGAGGTAGGGTGGTGACTTGTGTTCCTGGCAGCTGAATTACGCTCAGATTTTAAACCAGATCAGTTTTCATACAGGAGTCTCCTCAATGACTCTGAGAGCACTAAATGTTGTACTGAGAGAGAGAGATAGAAAGTAAGGTAGTTTTGCAATTGGAATTTCACAGGTGAGTCTTTAGGCAGTTACATAGCAACCTCCACGTTTCATTGCTTTTCCCTACATAGCAGATACTTAGATCATGTATTTATGCTGACTGGAAATGGTGTTGTGTATATACAAAAAAGAAAAGTAGTTTTTTTTTTTTTTTTTTTTCAATCTTGAATCTTGTTTTCAAATTCCTTTATCACAGGTGGAAGTTTGGGCTGCTGCTGCTGAGTGATGAGCGTGTGCCAGCTGCCACCATGATGGCATGGGGCGGGGGGTGGCTGCATGTGGGCCTCGGGTTGGACGTGTCTGTTCAGGAGGTAATGCCCTCAATGATTTGCTTTAGTTTTTGGTTAGCTCTGAAGTTCTCAGGCAGCTGGACTAGGTGGTCTTTGTAGGCCCCTTCTAGGTCAAATAAGGCCACCATATTCTAACGCGTGTTAATTGCAAACCAACATTCACAAAATGGACCTGGATGTCAGGCCACTTTCTTGACAGTTGTAGCAGAGTTAGAGATGTTTGTATCAAACTGTGGGCTGTTAGAAGTGACCTCGTCTCTGTGAGGCAGCAAACAGGAAATGAACAGGATGCCTGCTGCTTAAAACATTTCAGTCGCTTTTGGTTTTCTGCACAGTAATGGAAGTGTTTCAAGAACTGCTATTTGTAGTCCTCAATATTTATCAGGTAGGTTCAAGTAACCCTCTGCATTTCTATGTCTTTTTAGAAAAGCCACGAGAGTGCTGATGTGGCCTTGAGGTGACTTGGTGTGTAACATGGCAGTTTCTGCTCTGAACAAGTTGACTCTTAAGAGGTGTAAAAAATGTGGTGTTTCTGATGCTTGATATTGCAAATAAGTACAAAGGCTTCCTAGAGTGTGGAGGAGCTGCTTTTCTTTTCAGGCAGCAAAGAACACTTGTGTAGGAAGAGTTTCTCCAGCATTTCTCAGAAACTACCTGAAAAACTGTTTCAGTGTAGTGGTAAGAGATGAGCACAAATGTCAGCCTTACTAAATTGTACTGAAGGTTCCTTAAGAGTGCGTGGCTTCTCCTGAGCTCAAACACATGATGCTCAGTCTGATACTTAGCAAATCAAACTAAAATCTTTGGTTAGAACTGATGAAATGTGGATTTCTAATAGCTGTCCAGTGACCTGCTAAGTGAATCTGAATGTATGCTAACTGAGCATGCGTAGTGTATAGAAGATAAAAGGTGCACCTAGCAGTGCAGATCCTTACCAAGTATGCATATAAGCTGATGCATCTTGCTTGATGCATGCAGACTAAATCTTGAGCTAACCTGATTGATTTTTAGATTATTATTATTATTATTATTATTAGTTTGCATGAAAGACATTGCTTTCACTGGTGTTTTAAGTACGCCCTTCCCCAAACAGCAAAATCTAAAAGCACTCAAAGCTTTTAGGTCATTGTGTTGACCAGTCTAACATTGTGTATTCTTAAGAAGTAAATGAGAGAAATGCTGTGGTGACTAATTTGTTTAGTAAAAGAAATTACATTTCTGATTATTTTTAGCATGTGTTTTATAGCACAGTAAGTACTTAACTGGCAATTTCTACTTTTGTTTTAAAATTTTTATTTTTGTTTGTAAACTTAATTACTTGTTGATTAACATTGTGATGTATTGTCTACAAATCTTGTTTTCAGTTGAAGAAAATCTAGGATAACATCCATTTTGAACATCTTTCAAACTTGCAGTTGTGTGGGAGGAGGAATTCTGTGGGAGACTGGATGATGTTAGTCCACTGAGCTGTTTTGCAAGTTCTGTTTCATTTTTGGAGATTTGTTGTTGCTACAGTATTTAATATTGAGCAAGCACCCTTTGAATACTTTCTTTTTTGAGTTAATAGCCACAGAATCATGGATTTCATACTCTGGGATAATTCAAGTACTGTGTGAACTAGTTTCGCATTACCAACATTTGGTAAACTAAGGTCACAGCTGTAATTTTCACTGTGGCTGAAATGTGCTACAGCTATTGAGGCCTTTTCTCGTTGTTCTCAAACTCTTCCCACTGTGCCCAGCCTCTTCAGTGGGAAAGAAAGGCTCAGGAATTGCAGTGCAAGTTTGTTCTGGTGAACCTGAAATAAAACAGGGCTTTTGGAACCAAAAAGGAAGATGTGAAAGTAGAATGCAACTTTTCTAAATTTTTGCTGTTGTCATTTAATCACTGTCAGTGTTCAGCTTTATTTTGCAGTGAGTAGTATTGCTTGGTTGTTAATATGCTGTCCTCTTTGAAAGGTAATTTGAGGCCAGGGCATCTCTGTAATTACTGGAGCTTCTTAGGACTGACAGCTTAGTAATAGTAGTCCCCAGAGGGGTCACGTTATGTGACTGTGTGCAGAAATTAGTAAAAAATGGACTGCATGACAGCAGCAACTGCTTATTTCCTGGATCACTGGCAAAGCTGGGTGAGTTTAAGTCCCAGTGGAGAGTAAGGGAGAGTCTTGGAAGATGTAGTGAGTTGGTATTTCAAAGCAGAATCTGGTGGGTGGAACTGGAAAGCAGTTGTGGAGCAGTTCCTGCTGTAAATGAAAGTTAAGGGGAAAACCTCTGCAACTTGAAGAGGAAAAGTTCAGCAAAACTGTGTTTCCAGGAGAAGGAGTTTCCAGGTCTCTGGGAGACCAATAAGCTGCCTCACAGCCTGCATCACACTGCGGGGTGCTTCTGACACCTCTGCAGTGGAAAAGCCTAATATTGTTCTGGTTTCTTTTATGCTGTTCTTCTTCTGAGCTCAGCGCATTGCAGGCCTCACTTCCTTCCATCTCTGAAATTCTTTGTTCCTCAGCCCATCTGTGGGTCTCTTTAAGCTACTTTAGGGCTATATTTCATTTGGTTTTCTCTGTTGCCCCTCTTAAATGCAGGCTGCACTTAGGTCAAGGCCACATGCCAGAGGGAAATATGTCAAGCAGAGATCTAGTTCTTGCTTCATGGCCCTCCTCAGTCTTGTCAGTCAAGAAGCAAGTCTCAGCTTTGATATTCTTGGCTTGAGTTGCTTTTAAAAGCTTGTTGGCCATCTATCTGTACAGCAAAGCACTATCTGACTAGCCAGTAACCCCTGGTGACAGGAGACTTGAGTGCTCATCCTTCATGAGAGCAGCTGGAGTGAAAATCAACTCAGAAAATAACGGTGAATGATGTTAAACTGATGCTGAAGGATGTTCTGCAGCTGTCTTCTGCTTTCAGTAACTTGATAAAATGTAGTTGGTTTTAAGAAACACTGTTGTAGTCTTGTACTGTCTAGTTTCAAGTCAGACGCTTGAAAATGCTTGCACACTAAATACTGGTTCAATGACTGTTTTGTCATAGTCATAGGCAGGCAATTACCTAATTCCAGTCTCAGTAGTAGCTCAGTTTTGTTGCTGGCTTCTCGCTTTGTCTGCACTGCATCCTTTACTCAGGCTGCTCTGAATTTTCTGCCAAGTCAGGGGCTTTGCTTTTAAGCATGCTGTGACAGAAGTGGGTTAATCAGGAGCGCTTTAAATTTTTCATGACAAAATCCATGTAGGAACTGATGCACAGGGTTAGAAACAGCAGCAGAGATGGAATTTGAGTTCTGACCGTGCTGTTTGTCCTGTTGACCTGCTAAATTCTGTCTACCAAAAGTGTATGGTTGCATAACATTATCATTTCTTCATGGACATGCTCAGCTCCTCTGTTCATTCAAATGGTTCATGCCTAGCTTCATGGTAATCATTTACTAAATGTTGGTTCTTACATTCCTGTAGTCTATGGAGAAAGTTAATGTTCCCAAACAGGTATTTTAGTTGTTGTGTTCAACAAAACCAGTTATATTCTCAGTAGATTCCTGTATGTTAACTTTATGGCCTGTGACTTCATGGAGGGAAAGCCATCGGGGTAAATTCCTGATTATTTTTTTTTTTGCAGCCTGACTGGTGTCTGTGCTCTGATAACTAGGATCAGGCTGGTAGCTGGGCTGTGGCATTGCTAGATCTGCAGCTGTGGAGATTTTGTACATCAGCTTCATTTATCATTAACTTGAGCAGATCTCTGTGTTGGCTGTTGCACTTGTTTGACTTTAGTTGTGTTTCTGGGGCAGCGAAATCAGTTTTTACCTGTGTGTTACCTTGATATGATAAAGCCATAAAGTGCAGAATTGGGTGCTAGTCATGGTTATCAGATTTTATGCTTACTGCAAATTCTGAATGTAGTGTTTCAGATCCTTGATTAGGAAGCAGTATGTGCAGCAGCTGATGTTCCCAAACATTTTGCACGTATTTGAAGCGAACTGCAATGGAAGTGCTGTTATGTTCCTCTTTCTTATTACATGAATTGTATTGCCCAAGACTTGAGTATGAGCTTTATACACTTGGAAAATTATTGCACAGGAAATGTATTTAATCTGAAGTAAGACTCTGGGATGAAAACCAGAGAGCTTTTAGCAGGGCTTTTAAGACAACCCAGCTGAGTTATAACAGTAATTTCTCCTTTCAAAATCTGGAAGCGATAGGCAGTTCAGATGTGCTTTCAGAATGCAGGGGAATCAATCCCTTGGGCAAATGGTGTATGAACAAACATTGGAATTTGGACAGCAACTGTGTAATATTCTGAAGATGCTGCAATGCTGTGGCATACTGGGGAGTAAGAGTGCAATGGTTTTGCCTTTTTCTCTCTTAGGACTAAGTTCTGTGCAGATTGTGAGGGGGTCACAGTGACACATTGACAATTTTCAAGAGCAGGCAGTAAATTGCTTGGGTTTGGGGTTTTTCCTGTTTGGGTTTTTTTTTTCCTTTCTGAAACTCTAAGACAGTGAATATAAAAACAGTGGAAACATTTTTTGGTAGATTTTTTCAGTGGGAATTTTAGGCAAGTTTCAGTCTACTCTTCTGTAGGAACACCTTGACTTGTTGCTGAAATGTGGTTGGTGGGTTTTTGTTGTTGCTTGCTTGTTTGTTTTTCAGCCATGTCACCTTGCTGGAGCGCAGTGGTAGCTGTGTGGATGCTCACATGGATTGAGACATCTCTGAGTTAAATGACTTGTATGCACTTGGAAGGTTGATTCAGTTCAGGGATCTGAGAAAGATCATTTCAGAGCGGAAGTGTGATGGAGTTATCCATTCTTTGTTACTGAATAAATATAAACTGTGTAAAAAAAGAAAAGCCAAAAAACAAAAACCCCACACAAGCAAAACCTAGAGCGTGTAGTTGGAAATAGATAACTCATTCTGAAATGGGTTATTCTGTGTACTCCTACATAGCTTGGACAGTGCCTCAGCCCAGAACTACCTGAGAAAGCTTAGTTCAGTCAAAAGAAGACATCTTTCTTTCACTGCAGTAGTGGAGTGGCAGGGAAGCTCAATTTCTTTTGTGTTTGGTTTCAGTGAAAAGTATAAGCTGCACACATTTCTTACATAAGTGTTTTCAACATTGCCTCTTCTTCTTCACCCATTTAAATGGTGATTCCAAATAGTGTCCCCTGGGACAGTGTGAGTGCAGCTGTAATGAGCATAAAAATATGATGATGCTAGGGCCTGAAGATGTGCTGTTTTATCTGAAATGTTAACTTATGGTCCTTAAGACGCAGCAGGCCGAAAGAGAAACTTTATGTCAGTCTGATGTGGTGTACAGCAGTTGTGTACACTTCGTACAGCTACTGAATTCTCAGTCATTGGAGAATTCTGATAACTAGCAGCGATAAAGCTGCTTCTTTCTTTTTCAAGTTATATCAAAAGAATTGTACCTCTTGCAAGAAAATGAGCCCCTAATCTGTTAAATAGCCATTAAGCTTCTTAACGTGTTTGATGAGACTTTGCTGACTTGAATAAATAGCTGTTATTTGGAGAGGGAGACGCATGGAAACTTCTGGAATTTCAGTATGTTACTCTGGTATGTTTCTTACCATCAGGATAGTAAACACGCTGTCTAAGATAAGTGTTAAATAGCTTTATCTGAAAGTAAGGATGCAAAACACTGCTCTTAAGTAGAATGACTTCACTCTAGTGAAAGAGTGAGGAGGGTATAAAAATAAAAATCCGGGTTGTTTATATTGAGAATGAATTTCCAACACATTCTGGAGTTTCTAAAATAATACTGTACTAACCTTCAGGGCGCATGTAGAGCAACCCAGCTTTCGAGGAATGTTTGGAAAGTTGGCAAACTCCTCTTTAGCCATGCCAAAGAGATAAATCGTATGCTTTCTTTGCTACGGTGTAGATGGACTGTAGTTTAGTTGGGAATAGAATTAGCTGGTAAATTCTGTGCTGAACGTAGTTTGAGAATTGCACCATGTGAGCAGCAGTTGTCCTGTTGTGGTAACGCACTGTGAGGAAACTATGTAAACACAAACCTCGTAGTATTTTTTTTACCTGCCCTTTGAAGGGTCATTTTTATTGTTTATCCAGCTCAGGCACCAGCCCTGGGCGTAAAGCTGAGATCCTGAAACTGTTGCTGCACATACTGCTGGTGACTTTTTGTGCAGGCATTTAGCCAAAATTCCGTATGAATTTCACATCACGATTCAATATGGAAGTGGTCACATTGGAGACAGTCTCATAACTTCATTATAACCTTGTATTATCACTTGTAAAAATGAGTTATGTAAGTAAATAGAATATTGGTAATGCAATAAGCTTTATCAGTTTAACTGTCTGTAATTGGAGTCAATCACCTCTATTACTCTTCCTGCAAGGATTTCTGTGGCCCACGCAGTTTGTGTTCATTAACTAGTAATAGCACTACTAACAATAGCAACAGGCTGCAGTTCCATTGCAAACAATAGCAGCAGTGAATGTCTGCTGTCCATGTCTGCAGAAAGATTAAACCTACTTGTTGCTGCCAGTAGGAGGGAAGAAAGATGGATAAAGGCTTTGAAGCTATTTACAGTTTTAATAAAGCCCTGTTTACGGTGGCTCCCTTAGAACTGCTCTGCTCCTCTGCCTAGTTGGTAACTAGAGCTGTAGAACAGAGTCCTGATGGAGAGTGAAACAGAAAAAAGTTAATGATGATGGCATTAAAAACCAGTGCAGCCAGGGGGTCACCACTGAATCTTCTGAATTTCCAACATTTCAGGCCTGAAACTTGAGGATTGCATTTGTTTGTGTCTTAGCTGAGATGCAGTAACTTTGTAGATAAGGCTCAGGTTTTAACTGGATCTGTTACTTTCCACAAGAGCAGACTACAAGTCCTGAAGTCGGTTATCAGGGAGCCGTCACTTTCAGTCTTCAGTGTCTAGAGCTCAGTGCTTGTGTGCATTTCTGAATCTAAATTCATCTCTTCTGTGTCACTACTAATTGGCAATCTGCAGGTGGACAGCAGGTCTCTGAAAATGTACTATTGCAAATAGCAGTGAACTATGACTTGGAATTGTTCAATAGTGCCGGCTCTGAAACTTCATGTGATGCTGTTTTTTGCTATCCCTTTTCTTATGTGCACTCTTTATTCATGCATGGGATCCATCCTTAGAAACATCACCCTTCTGCTTGACTTTTTAAAAGACTATGAAGGAAGGTGCATTTTTTTTAACTGTACTTTAGTGCTCTTGTATCTTAGTGTTCCTAACTTAAATAAATTCTCAATGCACATACAGAAAATGAGTGGTGAAACACCTCAATTCTTAAGTTAATGTTCATGAAACTTGCAAACTAAGCCTGCTGAAAGGCCTTTGTAGCTTCTGATGTGATATACATGATTAGAAATCTGTTTCAATGAGGTTGATGTCAACCAGACATCAAAATGTACAGCACGTAGAGACATTACATAGCCTGAACTATCTAGACTCAGGGTGCAGAAATAGAGCATTGATCGGCATCCATTTTTAAGTTCTGCCTCTGTTTTCTTTCTTGAGGCTGTCTTGACTCCAAGAGCGCTGCTGCCCACTAAGGCTTAAAGTACGTATGTACAGACAACAGATTTCCAGCAGTTAGCTCATTTTGAAGCTTAAAGGTGGCTACAGATGCATATGTATTAATTATATAATATAAATATATAATATAATATGTATAATAGCTTGTGCTTCAGTGCTAAATTTAGTTTCAGAAATACACGCTGTTCCTTGTTTTACCTATGCTTTTTAGTGCTTGTTGTCAAGGAATGGGCTGTCCTTGTAGATCTCTCATTCTCACATGCTTGCTTACTAACTTCATGCAGTTTCAAGCCCATAGTTTGATTTGTCTGTGGGGCTCCAATCTACCATCTGTATAGTAGATCAACAGGAAAATTGTAATTATTTCTTCTCAAAAAGTTTAATAAAACCACAATACAAAAACAGTGGTGGTTGGAATTGCTGTATAGGATAAATTCTTTTATACCTCAGCTGTAAGAATAGGTTAATATTGGAGGGTTAATAATTGGGAACTTCTATTCTTGGAGAGGTGGAGTGGGAGAAGAGGTATTTGAAGGTGAAATGCATTTTTTTGAAGGGGAAAGCTTGAATGGAGATTGGGAGCAGAACTTGTTATATCATGAGTTGTTATCCTTTCTCAGATGAGTGCCTTGAAGGGGAATGCAACCTACATTTACCTACTGTACATGTTGCTTATTTAGAAAAGTTTGCAGTCTGAATAATTCATGACTTAATAGCACAGGAAGAAGCTGTTCCTGTGTATTTTTTGATAGTAATTACTCATGACAGTTGAATTCATGCTTTTTTTTTTTTTTCTTACAAAGACAATGCAAATATTCTGTTGCTTACTTATATTGCAGTAGAATTGCAGAGGTTGAGTAGCTTCAGCTGAATCAGCGAGGCTTTATCAGGGGTTGCTGAATAATTGTTATTGTAGTGTGTATCAGCATAATTGGGTAAGAAATCTGAATTCTGACTTATGTCCAGGTACGTATTTGAATATTCTGAGTGTATGGCATCACAGGGTGAGAAGAAAACACACCTTGTACAGAGGTTTTTCGTTCTGATACTCTGGGGTTCTACACTGCTCAGGTATCAGAAGCCAGCAGGAAGTGTGCCTGTACTGACACAAGCTACTCCTTATGCTTCCGTGAAAAATAGGTGTAACTTCTTGTTTACAGTTGTTGAACAGTTTGCAGTTTGTCCAGTTGTAAATAAAGGATAACTTCAGTGCAGACTCCATGTCAGGAAAGATCAGAAGTTACAGTTAGTTGGAATGATACCCTGATGTAATGGTAACTGCTGTGTACTCATGGTTCAAAACTGTGTTATTTCACATCATTTTCTGTCAGTTTCATTTACCAGGTATCACATTATTGGAAAAAAAGTTTAGTTCTGTTATTAAAAGATGATTCTAGCAAACTCCTTGCAGACACAGTGAGCCTGGCTTATGTTGAAGCGGCTGATCATTGCCAGACTCTGAATGTTTTGTAAGGCAGAAGTTGTTCTCGTCATGATGGAAGTATAGGTGAGTTTGACAGGTAACGCTGTGCTGCTGCCTGCCTTCTCAGGAGGGCACTAAAGCATGACTGCCTTATATTTCACATTACTCTGGTGAATCAGTCAAGTCAGACTTTCTGGCATCAAAGGAAGGCATTGCAGTTTGATGCCAGGATGACATACTGTTCCGGGCACATGCATTTCAAAGAACTTAACAACCATGACTGAATGTGAGTATTTGCTGGAGCTTTTTCTAGTAGTAATAATAAAGTGGAAGTAAGTTAACATTTCTAGTTTGGTAAACCTTCTTTGCTCTCCAACTCCCACAGAGATAATTGAACACATTAAATAAGATCTTCTCTTCCTAGCAGGCAACAAAATTAGAGCTGGTTATGTAGAGGGTTCAAATGACAACTCTGAATGTAGTTTGAGGAATAGAAGTTTGGGGAAAGAGAACTTCCCACTACTAAAGAGGAGCGCGGATCCAAAAGAAAGCAGCACTCGCCTGACAAAAGCTTAAAGTTGGTGAAAACAGGGCGTTTCTCTCATTTATTGCAGAAATAAGTTCAGTGTCATCAGGTGAGAGATTGGAGACTTTTGTTATCTTGAAAATGCATCAGAGTGTAGATGGCTTTAAATGGTCAAAACAGGCAGTTTCTTCAACCTTATATACAGACATACCTTGAGAAGAAATTAATACTGTATTTTCCCCTTGCAAAATTTACTTGTTGAGCCTGTTCAGACCTCCTCGAGCTTTCTCGTGTTTATAGGATGTGTTAAAGATTGGCAAGTCTTTCAAGCTCAGAACAACAGTTCAGACCTGAGAGAGCAAAGCTGTAGTTAGAGCCTCTAAGGTTGAGAGCTGGCTTTTAGCAGGTGATTGTGAGGCTGTGTTGGCTCCACCTGTGTGGTATGAAGGAAGAAAACCCAAGATTGAATACTTCACACACTGAAGCACCATTTTCATAAACTTTACATTGTTGAAGTTATTTTAGTTACAAATGTTAAGGGAAGAATTGTATTTGAGAGTATAATTTCACCTGAGGGATAGTAAAAATTGCCTATGTGCTGAAAACACTTTTTGAGTAGGTGATTTCTGATCATTTATGAGATCTGACACAGCTGTTAACTACACATTATTAAAGAACAAACAAGAAGTTTGTTTGTAGTAGTTATTTTGAACAGATACTACTGGAAGACAAAAAGACACAAATGTTTGGCTTTAGTAAATGCAGAGAAGTGTGAGATTTTGATTAAACTGGAATATTAGTGTTAGTTAATAGAAATTGGCTGTCGAAGTTAAATGACTATTCAAACTTAACACACTGTTTAATAGCACCACTTGAGTAACAAAGAACAAAGCACAGTTAATGTGTTTGTAGTTCAGATAGATCAATAAAAACTCCCAAATTCAAAGCGAGGAGTTACCCAATTTTCTTGATAACCTGGGATTAGCTAGCTCTGCCTACATTGGTAAGGTACAACCACAGAGAAAATATGTGAATGGAAACAACACAGTATGGGGGGAGGCTGGTATCTACCTTTACAGTCTCAGAGAGGTGCCAGTGCAGATACTGCTGAAGTGAAATGCAGTAGCACCAAGAGCTTTGTGAATACAGACTACCTGAACTATCTGTGAGGGGCAAAATCATATGAGGGCAGCTCCTAAGTAATGCCTCCTATTTTATTATGTTGGCCAGCAACATCAGAGGAAGATGAAAGTGGTATGGAAGTAGAGGTTGAACCCTCCAGCCAGTATTTGCTGTGCCACCGATGGCAGCAGAGGGACATTCTGGCAGAATGGAGTCTGATGTGGAGGTGTGGATGAATTGAATGGCCTGGGTTGAAAAGCACCACAGAGCTCATCCAGTTCCAACCCCCTGCTGTGTGCAGGGTCACCAACCAGCAGCCCAGGCTGCCCAGAGCCACATCCAGCCTGGCCTTGAATGCCACCAGGGATGGGGCATCCACAGCCTCCTTGGGCAACCTGTTCCAGTGCCTCACCACCCTCTGTGTGAAAAACTTCCTCCTAATACCTAACCTAAACCTCCCCTGTCTCAGTTTGACCATACTCCCTTGTCCTATCACTATCCATCCTTGTAAACAGCTGTTCTCTTCCTTTTTATATGCTCTCTTCAACTGCTGGAAGGCCACACTGAATTACTCCATGCAGAAAAAAAATGGCACCATTGGCATTCAACAGTGCTTGCTTAATATTAATGGAGACCAGTGAGTGTGAGCAGTGGGTGGTGCATTTCAGCAGTGACAGTGGGTCACCTCTTCTGGTGTGGATTTTTATGAGTGCAGCATGTAGGCTCTTGCTCATTGCTGACGAAAATGAAAAGCTAAGGGTCATGACTGTGTTGAAGAAATAATGTTTTTGTAGCTGAGAATTTGTTCTATCAAACAGTGTTGTTTTGCACATTGTGTCTGTTGTCACTTTCAAAGAAATAAATAGAAGGCATGACTTTCGGAGCACGTCAATTCACAGTTCTGGGGGGTTCTGGAATTTAATTCGGAAATAACACTTTCCCTGTGCTTTTCTGTGGTACTCAATATTCTTTTTTTCTGTGAATAACATTAGTAGCACTTGAACCAAAATAAATTCGTAGCTCTGCAGCTGCAGCTGATTTTAAAAGAAAAAAAGAGTGGGGAGGAGTTAGGCTTGGAATGCTCAGCCCCATTGAGCTCTGTGTAAACTTGTGGAGTTTGGTGCTTGATGAACTCATCACCCCCATTCCGCAGCAGGCTAAGAATGCTGGTGAGTGCACTCAGTGATAGCGAACCCAGGCTGCAGCACAGCTCGTTTGCTGACTGGGGTTTTGGGCAGCTGAGTTTCATTTCTGGCTGTGTTCCAGGTGAGGACAATAGCCTATATAAGCAGTGATTAATCATCCCAGGCTGTTTAGTTACAATTGTCACTTGGCAAGTTTTTTAAAAAAAAGTATATTGTATCTTGAGCAGCAATTGGCCCACTTGAAAAATGAGCATCCTTCCCACACAGTCACGTTTGTTCAAGCCAGTCTTAAAATGGAACATAGGGTAAACAATTTATTTAAGACTCTCCCATGTTCATACATTTTCCTTCTGTTAAATATTCATATAATTGAATCTCTTGTTTTAAATGAAGTTGTAATTTGGAAATGTGATATTCTAATCATTAGATTGCTCTAGTAATACGTGCAAATGTGGTGTTTTGTTCCTTCTATTCTTATAAAACCTTTGAGGGCAGTTCATTCACCTCCATCCATCATAGTCACGTTTAGGGTTAACATTGGGTAGACCTCCATGGTAAACTAGAGAAAAACCTATTTTGAGTTCTGTCACAGCCGAGAAGCTGTAATTTTGTTTTCAGTTTATAACTTGAAAACAAGAGATTGTTTTTCTTTAGCAACAGGAATAAATTCTGTTACAGAATTGCATCTGAAAAGAGCAGGCTTCGTAGCAGCTTCTCAGCCCTGATGAATGAACAGCTTGTATTAAATTGGAAAGCTTGTTTGGGGAACCAGGTGTAACTAGAAACCAGCAATACTCAGATTCATTTCTCTGCTACTTCTGCTGTTGTTGTCCCATAAATATGATGTGTTCTTTAGACACTGGTTTTTGATGCAAGTCTGTTAAGTATCAGCCTCAGTTGAGGACTCTGCAAAGGTGAAATGCTGCTAACCTGATGTTTGCTGCTCTCACAGCGTAACATCTCTTGTAACATCTCTCATAGCCTCTGTGAAGAGCTATGAAGATGAAGAAAGGTATAAATGTTGAAAGTAATTGAAATATTTAGAATCACATTTAAAACAAGTAAAAAAAAAAAAAAAAAAAAAAAAAAGGAGAGATAATTATGTGCAAGTTTGGAAAAGTAAAACTAGTTTCCTGAGTGACTAACAAATTGATGGGCTGTGCTGAACAGGCCTCTATCATCTTACAATGATAAATAAAATAAAAGTTGCCTTCGTTGAATTATTTGCATGATGACATAGCTTCACATGGGAAGGCATTACATATTCAGCACAACACTGACCTTGCTTTGTCTTCACCTTAAATGTTAGCGGAAAAATCTTTGTAGTGCTCACCAATGGCGTGCCTTATAATTCAGCTCACACGTACCATCTTGGTGTATATTAAAATAACTTGGTCTGCATTGAAAGTTGAACACGTGTGAGGCATCTGGTTATAAAAGCAAACTATTGTAATGCCAGCTTCTGGGCGAATGATCCACTGGATGCTGAAATATCCGAATGCAGACTGTGTTTTGTCTGACCTGTGCCACAGCTAGGAGCTGTTTGGCAATACAGTTATGGTTACTTAAAAGTCCACAGAAAGGAAAACAGATTCACCTTTCTAACCAGCCTTGCCAAGGAAAATACACTGAACTTATTCTCCTGGTAGTGTACTTGCCAGTGTTGGTTTTTAAATGCGGCAGGTTGTCTTTTGTTGCCATGGACTTCCGTATGGACATGTAAGTTTTTTTCTGCAACTTCCTGATCTTTCTGAAGGAATATATGTTCTAGTTTCAAATTTGGATAGCTGCTCCAAGAGATTTAAAAGTGAGGGTGAAACCTTTCTGTGACTGCAGTCACAGAACATACACATGGAAAATACACAGGTTGTTTCTAACAGCAAGCTTTATTTTTGAATCGTAGAGTAGCTTGAGTTGAAAGGAACCTCAAGGATCATCAAGTTCCAACCTCTTTGCTGCAGGCACAGTTGCCAACCACTAGACCAAGCACATGATTAAGTTGCCCACAGCTCAATCTAACCTGGCTTTTTATTTCTTGAGACATATTGCTTTGCCTGGAACAGTGACCAGACAATTTTGTAATCACTGACGTAGATAGAAGGCATTGTTAATTTCATAATGTTGCATGGAAAAAAATATATATTGCAATTTATTTTTGTTCCAACTGATTTGCTCATCTGCGTGAGTTGTGTATTAAACTTCCATGTTAAGTTATGTTTTGTTTGAATTAAAAACAAAGAACAAGTTCCTCCCCAAAGCCTCAGATCAGAGGAATGCAAAGCCTAAAACCAGCCCAAGGAACAAAGCTCACCTTCCCCAAACAGCCAAAACCTTGAAATAGATATATATTTGTTCCCCTTCTCTTTTTTCTAAAAAGAAAACAGAAACTTTAACTCTGTTTTTCTGCAAGCATACTTTCAAAATGAGGTGCACTGTGAAGGGAAGCAGCCCAGAGAGAATTTTGTTTAGGTGTTTACTACACTGAGGTACTTCATAAGGAGACTTTAAGCCGTAGAAAAGCAGTGTTATTGCAAAATAGTACTGTGTGAGAGACTGTGATTGCTTTATTTGTGTTAACACTCAGGCTTGTGCTACAGGCTTTTTATCAAGTGACTAGACAGTTTGAAGGTGCTTACCTCTATGAATTCGGATCTCATTCGTAATGAACTTTTAATGTGAGTAATTTAGAAGCCTTGAATTTAGAAGGTTGAATTGGATTATCATAGACTATTTTCTTTGGCAATGCATATTCCAGTTCTAAAAGAGAAAAGGAAACTCATAGTTTCCTGAGTTGCTTCCTTTTCAGTGTGCTGGCAGAAGGCACTTTTAATGTTGAAATGAATGGACTGGGGATAAGAAAGTAACTTGTTTGTTTCCTGTGTTACAGACCTGGTTACTGAGAGCATCCTGCATGGTCAGACAGTGCATTGAGACTGCCTTATTTTCTATGAAATGAAGTTTAATTTTGAGGTAAGGTTCTGTTTGCTTTGATTTCTTTATGCAGTGTGACAGAGAATAATTACAGTAATTTAAAACCTTTGTCTGCTGCCTGTGTATGTTGGTAACGTATGAAATATATACAGCTGTAGATGTATGTGTGAAAAGAAATCAAGGTGAAAATCAAATGTGATGCATGAATGTTGAAGCTCCAAGTAAACATTGTGAATAACAGCCAGGAGACTAACCTGACCATTACATCTTCTGCCTATTTTTAAACAGTTTCCAGGGAGACTGGAAGATAATACAAAATAAATGAGTTCTCTAAGCCTCAGAAAGAAGGGCTGTGCCTTTCACTGGTATGAGAACAAATAGCTGAGATGACGACTTGGCTTCATTTTAATACATATGAGAGAGGTAACAGGAGAGAAAAGAAAAATCATTTCTAGACTAAACAGATAAATTATTTCTAGACTATAATGCTATGGGAAGTGAAGGCTGAAGTGGTAAGCCTGGCTTCGGACAAAATGTTGTTAAATCATACTCTAGTTTCTTGATTTGTTGGAGTAATTTTGACCTTGTACACATTGTTGCTCTAAATGTGTCCCTGGCTCTGATTTCTCATTTGCAAATGGTGCTTGCAATACTGAAATTTTGCTAATGGAATTTTGTCCTGCCCTTCTCCATATTTGAAAAATATCTGCAGTGAACTTTTAAAATGGCCTGTACGTGAAGCAGCATTTCAGTTTATTACCAGCTATGTCTAAGGACAAGGTGAAATGAAGTAAAATCATTAAAGAGTAAATAGTTGCTTAAGCTGTTTATTTCATTTTATTTGTAGCTGTTAAGAGAAGACTTGTAGCTCTACTTTGTTCTTATATATCTTATGATATATAAAATATCAATATAAATAATATAAAATATAAAAAATATATTTTTTAGTTGGAATCAAGTATTTATGGGGAATTCTTACGATAAAGACTGCCAAAAAGAACACTATAACCAGTGTGTATTTATGAATTATCTCTACATTAGGTCCTCTTTTGTAATGCCAATATTTTCCTCATTTCAGTGATACTGTTATTAAATCCCTGTTATCAAATGTTTAATGAAATAGTGTGGCAAATATGTTAATTAGGTTTTGATATAAGAAATTATTTTTTTAAAGCGTCTCTTACATTAGTCAGGCTAATTATCTCTGGATGTGTAAGTGACTGAACTGCTTTGATAACTCCTTGCAAATCAGAAATAACAGATATTTTGGGAATATTCTCAGTATTGGGATTCTTAAGTGTGAAAGAAGATTTTTCCCCTGGAAATGTTTTCAGTTCGTTCATGTTGACCTGATTCATAAATGAATTGCTCCAAGTCCCTCTTCTCTATCAGTAATATGCCAGTGCTTCTGGATGTTGCATATGTAAGTGAGTGGTAGGAGAACAAACTGCACTTGAATTCAGAGATCTCTTCTCATGGGATCTTGCTTCATTGATGGCTGTAAGTCCTGACTGTGAAATTAATTTAAGATCTTTGGATTTGGAATTTAGTGATTCTGTACAATTCTGAGCTAAAGTAATATTTTGTTAGTAGAAGGAAATAACCACTGTCACTGGTGGAATCACTGCTGGAAAAGAGTTTGGGTAGTAAGAAACATTTCAATTTATTTTTTGCATGCATGTGTTGGATTAAAGGAGAGCAAAAGATAAAATCTCTGGAAATTCTCTTAATCAGGTTTAATGTTGTATGATTGTCATTGCACAAATTCCATTCCTTAGAAGATTTTTCAGGGTTAGTGATAGAAAATGTGTTTACTTGGATTTTACTTAAGGAACCTAATCTTTCCTGTCTTCCACATTCAGTGTCTGTTTTGTTTTGTTTTGTTTCTGAATTAAGATACTGATGCAAGGGAAACATAATGTAAGAGAAAATTGACTCCTGTAAGGCTTTCCTCTGATTCTCACCTAAATAGCCCTGATGCTTTCTCCATCAGTACTATTGTCCATGAGCTGACATAAGGGAGGTCCTGGTAGGTTATTTTATTCTGGCTTAAGGAACCAAGTTCACTGGAGAGATGGTTTATGCAGAGAATATACTCAGTAATCTTCTTGGACTTTAGATGAGAGTCCTAGCTGGAGTTCAGCACGTCTAAATGTGAATTTGTGCCTGTGTCAAAAGCACTAGCCTGTCTAATATATTTTCAATTGGCTGTGCAAGTGTTTTTTCATAAGTTTCATACAAATATACATGCATATTTAAATGTTTGTGTAAGTACAGAGTATCTATTCTTACATACAATACTTACATAACATTTTTGAGCAGATAGTTATGAGGCATAAGATTCATCCAGTGTTCCGTCTGCATCTTGAAATAGGCCTTCCTAGAAACAGAATGTGAATTTGGGCTCAGCCATTTGAAGAATCTGCTAAATTTGACCATGAACTTTTAAGGAAGATCACTGTCAGGGTCTCTTTATGAGCACATTTGATGAAGGTACAGTTTTGGCCTGAGATTAGCACATAGTTGACTGTGTCTTAGACTAATTATAGCCTACTTGACTTGCACACTGCTAAGCCCTACTAAAAACCCAGCAATATTTTAAGTTTTTTTCCTTTTTATCCCTGCAGTAGTAGATGCTTTGGAGTTCCATCCTAGTTTCCTCAGAGATGTGGGCTGTCCTCAACCTTGAACCAGTTTCATAAATTTTCATAGAGATTACACCACTCTGTAACGTTATTATCTCCTTTTCCATTAGTTGTGAGCTTTTTACCTTGGGAAATACTTTTAAATCTGGAAATAAATGAAGGCTGAGTTGCTTGCTTGAACCAGTCACTGAGGAATGTTAGATTTCTCATGTGTCTCTGCTTTTCTATTTTGTTATCAGAAAGGCTGTAACTGTGTCTTTTTCCTGGTTTGGGGGCATGAATTCTCCTAGACTTTAAGAACTCTTTCCTCATTGACTGCAGTAGTCAGACCATGTCCAGTTTTAACAGCTTTCATTGTCAGCACGTATCTCTTATCCTTTCATGTGTAACAATTCTTCAAAGGTGCTTGAATCCTTACAAACCTATTAGAGCTGAAATATAAAAGGATGGTATCCTGTTGCAGTAACACGTGGCCTTATCAAGTCTGAAAATCTACCAGATTGAAGTTAGCTAGCGTACAGTAATCTTACGAATGCTTCAAGAATGTTGATTTTGTAAGTGCAAGCATGCTGCCATTGCTCACCTTTTCTGTTTTCATTGATGTCATTGTTGTGGTAGTAACTGAGCCTTCTGCTCTCTACAGTTTATAGGCCTTGTTTCCTTACTGTTGCTCTTCCTTCTGAGTCTCTATGTATTTATTGGCGTTTTCTTTTTCAGTCATTCTGGTTTTTGTTTGTTTTCTGTTGAAAGAGTAGTGTTATTTTTCTTTTTTTTTCCCCCAAATCTGAATTGTTTTGTAATCAAGATAGAGGAAATACTGATGTTTCAGCTGGAAATCTGGTGTTAGAAAAAATTACAGCTGGCTTTCAGCCTCTGGATTAGTATGAAATTGTGAAGTAGAAAAACACTGTCTTTATCTCCTTTCCTCCTATGCTCTATTCATTTGCTAGCATCAGGAAGTGAAAAGAGTGTGCACTAAGCTCATTCAAACTTGTTGCAGTACTATCTGAAAATCCTCTGGTATTCTAGATAGTGCAAACTGTGGTTGGGAAGTGCATTCACAGTAAATTTGAAGTGGGTGATGGAGGTTGCAAGACTGGGAAAATCTCTGGTAACTTTTTGAATGTGTTAGGAGATGACATGATCTACTCTCGTTCAGTTTGATATGTTTTATGAACTGTGTGACTTGGCTCATAGATGGTGTGTCAGCGGTGGCGTCGACTTGTCAAGATGGAATGGAAGTATCACCATTCTACATGACTAGTTTTGTAGGGAAGGATGGATGTTGGATTATCATTGCTCTCTTCACAGTATTTTGTTGTGTTTTTTTACTGATTTTCTGTAAACTTTGTGACATGAGCATTATTGAAAATATAATTGGTACAGAAATGTTGGTATTGTGTATTGATTCATGTTGTGATTGCCTCAGTATTATTACAGGAAATGGAATCAAGGGCATTTCAAAGGTAGAAACAGAAATGAATTATTAATAAGTTAGGTTCAGGTAGCAATTGGCTTAATGTTGAGTTCTCCAATAAATATTGTTAGTAGAAAAACGTATTTTAAAGACCCATTTGATGAAATTAGCAGCCTAACTGCCATACTTCGCGCTGTCTTCCTTCAAGTTCTTCTGAGTTCTTACTTAATTATGTGGAATACTAATTACTAGATAGCACTTAATTCATCCAAATAACATTTTGTGCTTACTGTTTTTTTTTCCTCTGCCTCGCTTGCTGTTTTAGTGATCTATTTAGAATGTATTAACTGACTGTTGGGAGAAATTGACCAAAATTTACTGAAAGCAGCTTCAGTGCCTCTTAAGTGCAGCATTTCAGATCAGCGAGAACAGAGAACTATTCCATATGCAGCCCATCACAGGATTCAGTTTTTGTTTTCCATGTAGCACAGCTGCTTCTGAAGGCAAGTAGTGCCCTCATTCCACTTGAAAAAGAATCAAGGAATGTGGAATAATATTTAGACCTATTAGATGAATCCAGTAGGTCACATCCTGGCTGTATCACTTAATGACTATATTAGCAACTCTGACAAGTTGGTTTATCACATTCTACTTTGGGGAGGTTGTCAAGAAGTGGCAGATAAAGCCGGAACTTTGACTTAGAATAAATGCAATAAAACAAAACATTGAAGTGAGTCTGTTCAAAACCACAACCAGACATAAGGCTTAAGAACGTTCTTCAAAATTTCATGGATTTCATCGCTTGAAAATGGAGTGAATATGCAGAATTCTGCAAGCCTGGATTTAGCAGCCCACTTGGTAGTTCGACCTACTGTCAGTGTGATTTAGAATATGTGGGTGGAATGCTTGAAACAATTAAATCTGCCGTGGAAAATCAGTTTTGCATTGCTTTAATTCTTCCATAGAGAAAGAAATAATCATTATCTTAATTTATTCTGTCCTTTTAAATTCACTTATGTGCTTTTAAATTCCCAGAAATATATTCAAAATTAAGCATGTATCTGACTTCAAACAAGTTGTGGCTCTTGTTACGAATGTAGATTAGTGCCTCAAGCAGGCTGTTGTTTGTTTTTTCCTCCTCACTTTAAAAATAAGTGCACATATCTCAGTACTGCAAAAGTTATACTGGTAGCATCTGTGAGCATCTTCATTGCTGTCCTACCAGGCAAGGCTTAAAAGGTCTCATGCCTAAAGGGGAAGCACTGCATTTACAGAGGAACCTAGCAAAAGGATGCTGCTTCACCTCTTCTGACTTGCAGAAAACTCATACTCTCTTATTTCAGCTTTCTTCTGTGCTGCTCTTGCCAAATAAGAACAAAAGCCTGGAGGCCCTTTTTAAAGAGTTTAGTTGTTGACTGCTGTGTCAAGGCTTCTACCTCTTGAGACTAAGGACTTCCACACTAGAGCTTGTTTCAGTCAAACATGATCAGTGCCTGCTAATAATTAAAGGCTACTTTTACAGTAGCTTCCTAAGCTTGCCCTCATTCACCTTTAGCTTACTGTTTTTCAAGTTACCTATTTTTAAGACTTAGTTTTGCACACTGCACGTAAGTGTTGTGAGTTTGCTGATATTCTTGAAGGATTTAAACGCAAGCTTGCTTATCAGAACGTGATGTGTGTGTGTATATAGGCCCTGTGGTTAAATGGGTCTTTTTTTAGGGGAGGGAATGTGTAAAAGATCTTGCACTTAATTGTCCATGTACGTTTTACAAGCACAGAATAAAGAATATTCTGTGGAATAGCATTAAGTGACCTTTATGTTATGTGATGGAAGGAAGACCTGTAGTTATTTTGTTTGCTTACTTAAAGACCTCTGACTAGCGAACCCAGACAGCGTACAGTGCCTGAGACTTTGTCTACTTTTGATCACTTCTACAGCTGATACCTTTGTACTCATAGGACAGAAGTTAATGTTTACTGTTGTTCCTCTCATCTTTAAGATAATTTGAAGAGAACTGGGACTCTTTTATTTCTGGCTGCCAGAATAGTGTGTACTGCTCCCTTCTAAATTCACCAGTGAAACACTAATTGGACTTTGAGTTCAGCATAGACATGTAAGTTACTTGGATGTAAGTGATAATTCTTCCTGAAGCACCTCTCTACAGTGTTCTCAGGGGAATGCGTTTCCCCCATTTCTCAGGACAAGGGGAAATGGCCTTAAGTTGCAACAGGGTAAGTTTAGGTTGGGTATCAGAAAAACTTCTTTACAGAAAGGGTTGTTAAGCACTGGAATAGGCTGCCCAGGGAGGTGGCTGAGTCACCATCCCTGGATGTGTTTAAAAACAGTTTGGATGTGGTGCTCAGGGACATGATTTAGCAGAGGGTTGTTAGGGCAGTTTGGTTAGGTCGTGGTTGGACTCAGTGATCTAAAAGGTCTTTTTCCAACCTGAGCAATTCTATGAATGGCAAGGCACAACCACAGTATATCAGACAGGTACTATACAGTGATCCTACTGAGAATCTGCCTAGTGTACTAAGAAAATTAACGGCATCTTTGAGAGCAGTTTGGCGGAGCCTGACCTTTTGCAGGATAAGTACAAAAGATGACAACAGTAGCATTGACCAAACTGGTTAAAGTATCATTGAGTTTGTAGTAAAGTTCTGTTAATCTAAACACCTGCACAACCATCTTTCTGCCTGCCCTGTGGTCCCGCCACTGATTGTGAAAGATGGCACTTTGATTTATGTTTGTAACTTTGGAAATAAGGTAGGTGGTTAATATTACAACAAGGTTTGTGGTTTTGAGTACTTCTTGCTTAAGATCTTAACAGGTACCAACCCACTGAAGAAATGTTCGGTATGTTGCAGTAGAATTAGATGTTCAGCTGTCATGAACACTTGAAAAGTAACATGTCCTATATTTCTGGTGCCTTGTGCCACCAAGGCAGTGACAAGGGTATTAAGATGAATAGAGAACTTCTGACCCACTGGATTTTCTTAGAAAGTTACTCTATTATAAAAATGCATAGCTTTGCCTATAGTAATATATATAAATGTAGGCTTTTAGATTGCGAGTCTTATGACCTAGATATGTGTTGGTCAAGCTTAAATGAATGAGTTAAGGAACATCTACAGGAAGACAGATTGCTGCAAAATCATAGCAGAGCTTTGTTTTTCACCAACAGCACAGACAGTGGCAGCTTTGCTGATGGGTGTAGTTCATATTTGACATGTCAATGTTAGTTGTTCCACATTTGCCTATTGAAGAAATGCAGCTAGTTTGACTTGCACTTCACTTAAAACATTCCATTAGCAAGGGTGGGAAATGGAAAGCAAAGGAGTGTTCATATCATCATAACATTAACCAGAGATAGTATTAAAAGTATTAATTCTTATAAAGTAAGAAAATAAATGATCTGTGTTTTCTGTTTGCTTAGCAGTGTAGCTCAAAATATATGTATTTCCTCAACTGCCAGACACCCCAGGCATGGGGATAGGGATGATACAAATGAAGCGAGGCAGATCAGGGAACGCTGGATTTGCTAAGTGGTTACCCCTGTAAATCTCATTTCTTGTAAATCGCTCATGTATCTCGTAAGCTATCATACGACTGTTTTATTGTATGCTTTTAGCTTGATGATGGTTGATTTTTACTTGAATTACACAATGCAAACTTCTGTTCTTGTCAATATTCATAGGCACAGCCTTTTATCCTGGGTTACATGTCTCTTGAGAGCCCTTGTAAAATGCTTTTTGAGATAATTGCACTTCCCCTTCTGTTTCTTGGCACAGCAGCTGATGGGGTAGTCTTAATGCCACTGCTACCTTCCCTGTCCAGCACAGCTGGGCACTCGGTTGCCATTTAGCTTCTCAGGGAACATGCTGTGGAATTTGTGTATTTGTTACTTGATACCACGAGGGAGAAGCATTTCAAATGCATTTCCAGTAGAAGAAGAGAGTGGGTATGTTTTGACATTGACTTTGTTCTTGTTAATTTGGAGGCATTTTAAGGGGACTTAACAACTATATTTGTTTTTGACTTGTTGCCTTATGACTTGCTATCCTTCGTTACCTTTATGCCTTCTGGCTTATTTTCTATCAGATCACTGAATCAGTAGAACAGCATTTTATGAACTTGTTTCAAGGAAGAAGCTTTTGGGAAAGATAAAGTAGCATTTGCTGAAAATTCAGTTTAGTGCAAATGGAAGCATGGGTGCCTGCTGCAAGTTTTATCCTCCCAAGTTAGTGACTTGCTGGTCTCTTGGGGGCCCAAGTGAGACCCAATGAGGGTGATTATCCTTTGGCCACTTGGTGCTCCTGTTCCACTGCTGAAGATGACTAGTGCATTGGATTCTCTGGCAAGGTATGTTAGATAATCACTCCATAACCCAGTTCTGTCAAAACTAAGGAAATGAGTCTTCTTAAATATGGTGGCCAATGCAGGAAAAAAAAAAAAAAGTGTCAGAATTGGGTGAATGTGATTGTGCAAACAGAAATGTTGGCAGCTGTTAAATTCTGGAGCTGGAACGCAGCAGGCTGTCATAGCAGTTACCAGTGCTGAACTGCAGCTGGAATGGCAGGCATCCCCACAGCCTGTTACTGCTCTCTGAAGAACTTTAACACTGCCTCACTTGTGGGTCTTTTCAGTCTTTAGCAATATATTTGTTGTTACACTTGAAATAGGTTTGCTTTTTGTCATGGTCTGTCCAAGCTATCTCTGGGCACAAGGACACCTGCTTATTGTGTTTCAGCCACTAGTTATACTCCTGTTTGGTCAGGACTTCCCAGAGCACAGGCTGTGTGAGGACTCAGCTCCAAGCCTTGGTGTTCACACTCCAAATACATACTGCTAGAACTGGGTTCACTCGCTGTGTTTGGAGCTTGTATTACCTCTCCCAGTCCTGTCAGGTCCGTAACTTAAAATTTCTATCTCCAGCCTTGCAAGCACAGATCAGTCATGGTCTGATTTAGAAATTGTCTGCTCTTCTGCTTACCGTGTATACAAGGCAAAACATTTATTCCTAAATCAAAAGAATCCTGTAGGTTTTTTTGGTCCATTATTCCTGAAAGTGAGTAATATTGGGGAGGAAAAAGAGGGAGTCCATTACCTGCACCGAGAAATATTTAAATGTGGCGTGAATCGGGGAATACGGAGGGTGGGGTTTTTGATTTTGTTTTAGAAAAAGCAGCTCTCCTGTTTGAGCTGTTAGCCAGAAGATGGAAACTGTCTCAGCACCTGCTGAAAACCAGGTGGGGATATTTAGAGCTTGAGGGTAATCTGAAGGTGACAGATGAGTACCTGTCTTTGATTTTTGAGGATACAGTGCTGGAAGAAGCCAACAGGGGTCCCTTCATACTCTTTTCATAATAAAGTATCTTTTGGGACATCCAAAAACAGGAGCATTGAGTTTGAAGGAGACCGGACTGTCAATACATTTTGGTCCTTCCTTCTTTAAGGAGCAATATTTGAACAAGATATCCGCTCAGGATTTGAGATGCAATACAGGTGGCTTATGAGTCTCACCTTCGGGTGCAATAAAAAAAGCAGAGGAGGAGAGGGGAGCTTTTTGTATTTCTTGTGAACTTCTGTTCATTCGTGTCAGTTTATATCTCTTACTCTTTTAAAGAAGAATAGCAAATAGGAGAGGGAGAGTCCAGAGAGAGCTGCATTAAATTCCTCTGCAGACAGAGGAGGGAGCAGTTTTTTCTTCTGCATTTATTTTGTGCTGCTACTGTTCTGAATGGTTGAATCTTGAAGTCTTGGACTGTTTTGGAGGGTTTTAAGCATTAGTAGGGAAAGATCTTCATTTATTTACAGACCTTCACTTAGAATGATTGGCTCAAAATTCAGGTTTTTGTCAGGCACTCTTGGATTTGGAAAGCACTTCACATTGCTTCTTGCACATTTCTCTCTTTAGAGAGAAATTTCAGCCCTTTATTGGACAGTCTTAGCATCTTACGCAGTCTGGCATTTTGTACTGGTACTGAGTGGTTCTGAAACTAATTAAAAAAAGTAAAATAGGATGATATTGCTTATCAAGATGCAGATGGATGGGCTGCTCCAGAAATATAGTGGAGAATGACATCTTAGAGCAAAAGTGACTCCTAAATTGTATCAGTAGAAAGAATGATTTGTCTGTTGTTTGTGCCTTGGAGAAGCTCAGTGCTTTGGAGCTCTGTTTTCTTAACATTGTTGAAATGTGAATGGTGGTTCTTTCCCATTTCAGCAAGTGAGAAAGGCCTTTAGCTCTGTAGAGTTCTTGGAAATAGTTACGGAAAGTCCAGTGATGGGAGTGTGGCTTGGAGTGTCATGAGAGCAAGGGAAGACACTTGAGACAAAACCCAGACCATCTATAAAATGAAGCAGAGCGAAAAGCATCTGTAGCTTCCTGTTTCTGTAGACAAATGCTGTCAAATTCAGTGATGTTTCTAAAATAGAACTCAAATGAAAAATAACTTCTTGAAGCTTTTGGTAGTTGCACAACTGGGTAAAAAATATCTAATGGATTTATTTTCTAGAGACTTGAAAAGAACACACAGTATTGCATACTTGTGAATCTTTTCTTTATGTGATTGCTCTGAGATGTTGGTTGCCAGTTAATCTAAAGTGCTAACAAGAAGGTGAGCTGAGAGAAAAGTCATTTTCATCGTTATAGGAGGCAGTTGATTTTCGCATCTGAAAATGCCTTTGTCTTTGGAAAGCAACCTACTCCTTCCTGTTTCCCTTGTCCCCAGGTGTCAGGATCTGAAAAGGAGAAGGAAAAATAACAGTTCTGATTTGAAATTAGCATATTATCTGAAAAATTGACCAATGATTTGAGTTTGTTATTAAATGTCATATTGAAGATTGAAAAATGAATTCATTAAAAATTATGGAGTTGCTTTTCTCTTAGTAGTAAATATTGGCTTCTGCTGATGAAAAGCAGTAAATGTAAACAGTAAATTCTATTCTTGTGCAGCATTTTGACATATTTTGAACAAAATATTAACCTTTAGGAGTGGATACACACCTTTTCTGAAAGTGAATTTCCAGTATGCCGAGAGAAATATCTGTTTGGGGGGATAGTGGTAGCTTGATGATGCTAGTAGGAGTTCATGTAGAAATGTATTTGAGAACGTATCGTTCCAGTGAACTCGTTTAATTCTTAAATGAGAAGTTTGAGAACATTAAGACATGAAGTTGAAATTCTGAGCAATAATGAATGCATCACTGCTCTTTCAGACACTTCAGTAGGGAATTGCAAGTGACTTGACACCATGGTAGCCCTTTCCTTGAAGATCTGCGTCCGCCAATGCAATGTTGTGAAGACGATGCAGTTTGAACCATCCACTGCAGTGTATGATGCCTGTAGAGTTATTCGTGAACGAGTGCCAGAGGCTCAGATGGGGCAAGGTGAGTTCCTAAAAAATAAACAGACTGATTTTTGTTTTAATTTTTTTACAGCCTATTCTTTTTCCATTTATCTTTTAGGTTGGAGGGTTTGTGTTTTTGTTTGAGTAAGACTCTGGATGAAAGGGAAAGATTTTTAAGTTAATAAAGATGTATTTGGTTTTTTTCTTCCTTCTCACTGTGAGACAGAGCTTTTTCTACATTAGGTGTTTTTTTTTGTTTTTCCTTTTTGTGAAACATTGACTTTTTACATTAATTGTCTGTCTGAAGGATCATTTTCTCTGTGCACACACTTCCACCAGCCTTGTCAAATCTCTGTTCTCTGACAGGCAAATGAAAGACAGTTGTGGTAGCATCTTTTTAAAGCAATGTTTAAAGCTGTGCTTTCTAGGAAAATTTAGGTAGACTTGTACTTCAGCAAAGGAAGGGCAACATAGAATTACCAAACATGGCTGCTCATCTCCAAAGCCTGCAAAGGAAGATGTTTGAAACTCATTAAATAAAATAGTATTCAGAACACTGAGATGTTTTACTCAAATCAAATTAGATGAAAATGCACTTTGTTCACTCAGGCAAAAAAAAGTCTGGCTTAAATGTAGCCAAAGTTGTCCAGAAATCCGGATTGTTTGGAATCCTTTGATTCTGTACTGCGTATAATGCGATCAGAATGTAATCTTCAAAACAGTTTGCTTAGTTTTCTAACTGAGGCTTTTTGAAAACCTTATCTCAACTTTTAGAAACAACTTGCTAGTAACAGATGATATCAGTTTCATTTTGTTATGCTTACCCATTTTAGGAGCCCTTAGGAAGTCTAGTTAGGGCATCAATTTTTATATAGTGCGTGCATTTTTCTATACTGATCTCTCAAGGCAGTTCTTTTGAGCAGCTTTTTAATTCAGATGAAACTCAGTAAAAAATATCCCTTAATATCATGAATTGCATAGAGAAGCCAAGGAATTCTCTTGAGGTTGTATGGTAGGGTTTTTTCTTTATACATGTCTGTAGTGCAGTTGCAAACTAGAACACCTTTCTGAAGTTGCAGTGAATAGATACAACATATCCTTTCCTCTTCATTGTGGCTGTTAAAATGTTTCTTTGCCTGTTAGGAAGACTCATGGTGGTACAGTGCAGACTGATCAAACTTGTACCTTCACAACAGAAAGAGTTATCCTGTGGTTTGACTGTCAGCCGTACACATTTCACTTCTCCAGCAAGCATGCAAACTGGGACAGAGATGATGACCATGTTATTCACATGCAAGCTAAACAGCCACTGCTATTTTATTACTGAGATGCATTCCCCAGAAATGAACATTAGAGCAGTCTATGCTGCCTTGCTAATTCTGTGCTTTGCATAAGGCACTTTGTCTGCTTGTAAAGGTCAGAAGCTGTTTATAGGCACAAGATTCTAAAATTTTATATAACTGGTTCTGTGCTGAATTTGTGTCCCTAAAATCTCTGTATGGAGCACTTGGCTTTTCAGTGGGGTTTTTAATTAAGGTGTGTAGGAAAAATTCTTCTTATCGAGCAGGGCTCTTCAAAACTTGGTATCTTTCAGTTATTCCTTCATTGATTAAGCTCTTGAATATGTGTAAATTATTGTTATACATCACACTGAAGTTGAGACATTGTCCAAAAACTGTGGCTGTATTTACCTGACATTCTGATCAGAGGGTGTGATTGTATGGCTGAAAATAAACAAGGCACCATCCCTGCACTGCTGGGACAGAATGTGCACACAGCTGACCAGCTTTTGTGAAAACAGGCATTAGCTGAAACGTTAGGACCACAACTACAGCAATCTCAGCTGATGAACAGTAGCTTATGCTGTTTGAGATCATGGATTTGTTGAATAATGTTCATGTGTCTTTTTAATCAAGGAGAGATAATTAGTAGAGCTGGAGTTGGCAGTCGTGGTCTTCAGTTTGAATACCTGAACTTTAGACTTCGATGCCTAAGCCTGAGTTTGGCCTTCTGTGGCTATTAGGATTCTACCATTTACTTGTGATTCAAAAAAAATTGGCTTGGAATATGCTTAGCTTATGATAACTGCAGGTTTATCCTGAGATAGTTTGTATGGATGTGAGTCTAAAAGCATTGCATCTTCTTCAGTGTATAAACCTGGAGCGTTTACCAAAAAAGATTTAGAAATTTATCCTAAACTCAATATGTTGTGGGTTAAAACAAATCATATTTGGAAATAGAATTGTTGCTTAAAATAGTGTACTGTGATTAAATCCCAACTATTTTCATTTTTGGATCTGCAAGGATATAGGCCCTGTAAGAAGGTTCTATGACCATTCAGAAAAGGTCTTGCTGGAGGGACCTAGCTGTAAATATAATACAAATGGTCCAATTGAAATAAATGCTCTTGCTTAGTGAAGCTATTTTCAAGTCTTCTCTTATACCTGCTCTATTCTGATATCAGCTGCTAATCTAAATATTTTTTGAAGGACCAAAAAATATCTCTTTTTAAGTTTAAGAATGTAAGTTTTTTTAAGTTTAAGAAAGTAAATGTAATTGAAGTGTAAGTATGAAGCTGAATAGCCTTAACTGAAACTACGTTTGTATTATGAAGTTTGATACTTTTCAATAAGTTGTCCCTTCTGTTCCACAGCCTCTGACTATGGATTGTTCTTGTCGGATGAAGATCCTCGTAAAGGTATATGGCTGGAAGCTGGAAGAACACTGGATTATTACATGCTGAGAAATGGGGTATGGCACAAGTCTTTTTCTTTGATCAGCATGTTTTTAGAAAATCTGTTTCCCAACTTAGCAATTACCAAACAGTGGAGAAAGATGAGCGGAACAGAAATCAGAGCAACACAGCTCATATGAATGCTGTGGACTGATTTTTCAAGCAAGAAAAATGTTTAGCATTCAGAGGAGTAGGAGAATTTTAAGTCTTTTCCTGATGCTGATGCACTGTGTGCATAAAAAATTGAGAAATCATACTTCAAATATCTACTCTATTGAGCTGATTATTTTTTTTTTGTTGTGGCTTCCATAAACACGTAGAAACTGTACTGTTTACTTCCTAGGATGTACTGGAGTACAAAAAGAAACAGAGACCTCAGAAAATACGTATGTTGGATGGTTCAGTGAAGACAGTCATGGTGGATGATTCCAAAACTGTTGGTGAATTGCTTGTTACCATTTGCAGCAGGATAGGTAAGATTCTGGAACCTATTCAAGAATTTAGTGGATTCTGGAACATATTCAAGAATTTCTTTTTTTATTTGTCATTTGGCATGTTAAATGCTACATATAAATCCGTGCATGTTCAAAAGCTATTGAAATTTGTTATCAGCTAACATTTACCAAACCCTTTTCAAAGCTATTGTCCAGTTTTCCTTGTGGTAGTCAGTTGAGAATTAGTTATGTCCTTAAACATTGATTTATTTGGTACTTGAGGACGCGGGATTTTGTGACAGTAGAGTTATGTGCAGCTTCTTACATAAGCTTACTTCTAGGTAGTAGAGAAATAGAACTAAATTTGAACTCAATGTAAATATCATAGAAGCTGTTAATCCTGAAATACACTTGAGTTATAATACAGTACCTTAACCTTAAGTTTGGTCACAGTACTGTAGTGCTTACATAGCTGCATATGGAAACTATCCAGAGAAGGAGTTGGACTAAAATATGTTCTATTGGTTATAGTCTGCTTTTACATTTACCTAAGCAGACATTTTGATAAAGTTATTCAGAGATTACCATAAATATGCATTCAGCACAGAACAGTTTGAATCATGTTACGTCCTTGCATAGTTCTCATTTTGAATTAGTGGTTTTAAATTGATTGGGAATAATTTGTCTGCAAAGTGAATTAAGCTAAATCTAAATGTATCTATTTACAATGTTCCTATGCTAAATTCCAGTGTATGCAATTAATTCACTTTAAAAAGCAATCTGAGTAATTTTCACAATGTAGTCAAATAGGCAAATATTGAACAGAAATGTGCATCACCAAACAGTGGAGAAAGGTGAGTGGAACAGAAATCAGAGCAACACAGCTCATACGAATGCTGTGGACTGATTTTTCAATTCATTTTCGTGTAGAAGTCACAGGACAAGTCAAGAGTTCTAAAAATCTTTAATAAATAAATAAATAAATATACATGTATGTACATTTATTCCTCAGTCTGCTCTTCTAGCTTCTGCACATTGTTGGCAAGCTGAAATTACTCAGTTCTCAGGAAATGATGGTAGGCATCCATGAAAAGAATTTTACCATGGTGCATCTCCTTTCTGGAATTTACTTGTTTTATGTTCTCTCATGTTCTTAATCTGGCTGTTTCTCACAGTATATTGCAAATACATAAACAGAAGTGATATCTTTCTGAAATTGGCAAATGCAGCATACAGAGAAATAATGTACAGTGCCTGGTATTGAAGAGCTGCCAATGTAGGAGTTGTAGGTTATTTTTGGGATCCCGTTCCCCATAGCCTGGGTGCTCTGATTTGCATTTCCTCTGTAGTGTCTTTCTTATACTTGAAAATGAACCACCAGTGTTTTGATGTATGGAAAATACCTATTCTAAAATGTATTAAATTCTTGTTACAAACACTGGGTTTATTTATAATTCCAGGAATAACAAATTATGAGGAATATTCTTTAATCCAGGAGAGCGTTGAAGAAAAGAAAGAAGAGAGTACAGGCACACTTAAGAAAGATAGAACGTTGTTGCGTGATGAAAGAAAAATGGAAAAATTGAAGGCAAAGCTTCATACAGATGATGATTGTGAGTAGTGTGCTCCAGGATGATTCTTGCACTACTGTTTTTCCACAGAACAGGACAAGAAATGCAACAGGAATGCAATTTGGGCTTCTTCAGTGTGATGCAGTTGATCCCTGCTTGTATTGCATCTGTTCATATATGGTGTCTTCTTCTGCTTTGTACTTTTAAACTGAGTTAAATAGACAAACTGTTGCCTCTACCTTTGAGACTTTGACTTTTGAAGTTTTTATTGTTGTTGTTGCTTTTTGGTTGTGGGGTTAGAATTTAGTTGGGAAGGGAGTATTTTTATTTTCATATTGGCCTTTTTCACACCTTCATTCAAGTAAAATGTCTAACTATTGATGCCTCCTGAAAGCCATGTTAAGGTTGTTAAGCCTTTGAAAGTAAACTCATTAAGTGTAATTAGAGTTAGGACTAAGACAATATTTGACTTGTTTTATATGTGAAGTGGTGAGAACATCTTTGTTTTAACATCTGGGGACTAAGATTAACTTTTACTGGGAGGGAGATGTTTCAAAATGTATTCAAGGAAAAGTAAAGTGAGCAAAGAATTGATTTTGGTGGAACAAATGTGTTGGTGAGCTTTCAAATAATTGCACTGTGCAGATTTGTAGGTCTGAATTTAGTACTGCAACATTGATTTTGCTGTTATTTCTTCAAAGGTATTCCTGGTGTTTTGCACTGTAGTAAATTCTAGTTTCACAGCATGGTGTTCTTTCATTAAATTCTCATTTGTAGCAACCGTCAACACTGACTAGAAACATAAATAAAAGCAATATTTTATTTGCTGGATGCCCCCTCTAGTGGAAAGGGCAATTTTCATATTATGTTCACAATAGCTATCAGCACTGGCAACAGGGCATATTAAAGGGTGTGTGTGCCTGATTCTGTTGCAGTAAATTGGCTGGATCATAGCCGAACGTTTAGAGAGCAAGGAGTTGACGAGAACGAAACACTGCTGTTGAGAAGGAAGTTCTTTTATTCAGACCAGAACGTAGATTCAAGAGATCCTGTTCAACTGAATTTGCTTTATGTTCAGGTACGCTGTGTGAACCCCAAGTTCTAGCTGTGTGGGATGTGCTTTCTCCTGGTTTCCTTAAAACATTCAATAATGCCTTGTGTTTACATCAGCCTTTTAAGTTCTTGGGCATAGGTCTTCAAATTCTTTATAACATGGAACTTCATTTCAAACTTGCAGTCAGCCTTCTGCTTCTTAAACCTTTTTACTCTCTGCCTATCAATGAGAGAACATCTTCCTCGTGCTCTTTGCAGTCTGCAGCCTAGACAACACACGGCAGGTGGCTTCCTGCTTGAAGTGGGCTGTATCGTTTATCACAGTGGTAGCCCACTCAGGTGATTCCCCAAACTGTTGAAGATGTTTAAACCTTAGCAAAGTTAAGTGTTTTTTTATAGAGGATGGTTTCTAAGTGCATACACCAGTGCAGCTGGCTACAGTACAGTTTGATATCATAAAGTTTTAAACAATTTGTTCTGTTTTTTTAATAAATTAATGGTTTTATTTATTTAATTGGATGTTCAGACATTATACTTGCAACTATAATGTTCAAGTTCAAGTGAGATTGCTGTAAATTACATTTTACAACTCTGTGGCAAGTTGTAAAAATGATATTGCTTGGAAGTCTCCACTAAATTTTCAAGAATTTTAGAGGATTATCACTCTGAACTATTCTCTTGCTCATTACATACTTCTTTCAGTATGTGCACCTACAACAGTGTTCATAGTTACTGTCTTGTCATTTTCTGTACTGATAGATGAGCATTCCATTCTGGAGCTGAATAATCCATCATCTTCTATGACCATAAATTGTAAATAAAGGGGAGTAAAATGCTGTTTCCCTTCACCTCTTGCTGTTTGTTTTTTCAGTTGTGAGTTGTGCAGTTCATTTTCGCTGCTATTACAGGGTGGTAAGATAAGAGCTTTTAAGCTGTGTATTGTATGCATATCCACATGTATGTATACATATATATATATATGTATATGGCTATATATATGTATATGCGTGCACATAAGTGTGTATAAATTTAAGTTGTATTTTGTGTGTACATCTTGAAGGAAATGTATGTCAATCCACTTCTTGATGAAAGATTTTACAGTCGTTATTTCAGGATGCCTCTTTAGATATTAACCAGGAAAGAATCTAGCCCTTTGATTATTATTCCATTGTGGGTGTGTTTATGATTAACATAACAAAGACATTCAGACAGAAAACTGTTGCTGGATTCTTGGCCTGTGCTTAAACTTTTAAGGAATTTCAGAGATGGAATAATTACCTTGAGTGTCCTTGTCTTTACCTTGTACAGGCTCGTGATGACATTCTGAATGGTTCCCATCCTGTCTCCTTTGAGAAGGCCTGTGAGTTTGGAGGCTTTCAAGCACAGATCCAGTTTGGACCTCATGTAGAACACAAACACAAACCTGGATTTTTAGAGTAAACACTGTTAACTTATAAATTTGGGTGACCTGAAGTGTAACTATTGTTAGGTTGTCACATTCTAAATGCATTTTAGTATTCCAAGCAGGAGTAGCCAGATCCCATGTATTTTCTGTGGTAGGAGCCTTACTGCATACATCAGTGCTCCATCTGCTGAGGGGACATTTGGCTGTGGCTTATTAGGCATTACAGGGTGCCAGATTTCCCCAGAATGCCACTTAGCTATGCAGCTGTTTTTCATGCAGTCGCATGGTGATGTTGGCCATGGAAGCCCTTCCTGCTTTCTTGGAAAGCCAAAGTTAATGTTATTTGGTAGACTCTGTCCTGTTAATGCAACCCCATTCTCACGTCATGTACATTAGACATGTAAGCCCCTTGCATCAGAACTGCTCTGAATTTCTCTGCAGCTCAAGAGCCACAAGTCAACCATCTAGAATTAGATTTAAGAGTACTAAAGCTTTTGTTATGCCAGAGCTAGCGAGTACAGGCTGCCCAAGGAGGCTGTGGATGCCCCATCCCTGCAGGCATTCAAGGCCAGGCTGGATGTGGCTCTGAGCAGCCTGGTCCGGTGGTTGGCGACTGGTTTGAAACCAGATGAACATTGTGGTCCTTTTCAACCCAGGCCATTCTATGATTCTGTGATTATTTCCATTTTTTAAGCATTCTGCTGTCTTTTTAGTTTAAAGACAATATAGGTGTTTTATGTCCAGTTCAGGAAGGTTGGGTGACAGTAGCAGTTAAGGAGTGTGGAAAGCATACCTTCTCAAGAAGGCACTATTAACTATTATAATGTTTGTTTGTTTGTTTCCTAGCCTAAAAGAATTCCTACCTAAAGAATATACCAAACAAAGAGGGGCTGAAAAAAGAATATTTCAGGTAATTGCGAGACTGCAAAACTGACTGTTTTTTGTCCTGATTCTTTTTCCTTCACTGATGACTAGTCAGTGTACTTTGTTGAAAAGGACAGAGAAAATACTTAATAACACCTTTTTCGCAGTTGCATTGAAATGTAAGGATGTATTTTTGTACTAAAGCAGAAGCACATTTAGGAAAACCATTTTCAGTACTTCTGCACAGTCTTTCATGCACTCACTGTTTGAAGTTATGAACTTCAAGTAATATGGAGTTTTCCAGCTAATACTTTAATCCTGTGATGTACCTGGAAATTACATGGTTGTAAAAGACTCAAAGCAGTTGAGTCTCCAGTTGAGTACTCGAGTACTAATACTGTTGGAATTGTTCTCAAACTTGAGTGCTATAGATGCCCGAAATGTCTGTACTGATTGAAATATGAATTTGGGAGTGTAATCTAATTTGAAAATTCTGAGGTCAGCAGCTGAAATCAAGTCATACAGTTTCTGCAAAGATGTACCAGTGACTTTGCTGTCAAGACTTGCTGTCTTGAAAGAGAAGTAGAAGAGCAGCAGGAGGTCAGATACTTTCCTATATGTCTGTAACACTCATAATGTAGGAATTCTGTAGCTTGGTGAATCTTCAGACTGGAGTTTGTAATACATGCTTGTAAATGAAGGTGCACTTCATTTACATTGAAGGTACACTTTTCTGTATACTTCTAGCTGGTGATGGTGACGCTGTAGTTTAAGCAAAGAAGTTTCATTCGTATCCAAGTGTGGGACTGATAGCAAATTGCCCAGGTCTGAGTAGTTTCAAGAGTGATGTACTTCAGTGTATGGATGTTAATCAGTGAGGGCTTTGACTCTTGTCAAGCTACAACATTAAGTCAGAGGAACTAGGCTGTCTCTTTGTAAACATAAACCGTTCTCCTGAGTTATAAAATTTTTGAGTTTGGCAGATGACTTTCTCTAAGTCATCTACAATGTCTGTCCTCCATGTTCATCAAGGATCCTAACCATGTGCTATGCTGAATTTGAGAGATCTGATCAGTCAGCATTTTTAGGATGCAAGAAGATTTCTAGAGTTGAAATTGCTCCTCTCAGTGCTCCTCTGTAGAGTTTTAAGGTGGGAACTTAAGCTGGAATAGGGAAATCTTTCCCGTATAGCTGGTGCTCCCCCTGCTGCCATCAATCAGCACGAAGGAGATGGCAACCAGCAGTTCAGAAGATGAAGATGATTGTGAAGGGAGATGGAGTGTTCCAGGGAAACCCACAAATAGTACTTGAATACTGGCAAGTCAAGACTGGATTTTCAGCAGAACTGATTTGGAATAGGAAGGCAGATGTTGGTAGGAGGTTTGAATAGGCTAGTAGTGGTAATTGTCATTTCTTGCAGGTAAGAAAATGTAATGAGTAAATTGTTTAAATACTAAATAGAAATGGAGTTATAAGATACCTAGATGAATGTTTCAGGTTGAACTGTTCTGAAAAAACAATCACCTGTAGAATTGTTTTCAGTTTGTGATGTAATTGTGATTTATTACAATTGTGATTGTAATAAAGGTGCAACTGGCAAAGAAAAATGAGAAAACAAAAGCCCACAGGAAACCCATTCAAGAGATGAGAAGTTAGAAGGCATGAATCTCATGAAACTATGAATCAGAGGGGTAGAGCACAAAGCACAAATAGTCTGTTTCCAGAATAAATTGTGAGTGCTAGAAGTTTTAAATAAGCTTTAAATGATTTATAGTATAATTAAGGAGACGTTGACAATATGAAACCTAGTGGTGTCAAATAGCAGCAATACCCATAATTTGAAGTGATTCAGAAGTAGTTTAAATCTGCTTGATTGAGGCACAGATAGAATAGATGCTGGTCATGGTTATTGTATACTTTGATATCAGAAATTACTGGATACAGTCATTCTTACATTTCTACCTACCATTGTTTCAAGTGTTTTAATTTGGATGATTATTAACTAAGCATAAAAAACGTGTTGTCTGTTATCAGTTTAATTTTGTTTCCAGAAAGAATGTTATTTCTAAATGATACCGAATTCTCATTGCAGGAACATAAAAACTGTGGTGAGATGACTGAAATAGAAGCCAAAGTGAAGTATGTGAAGCTCGCTCGCTCCCTGCGGACCTACGGAGTGTCCTTTTTTCTTGTTAAGGTTGGTTTCTGTTAGTGCTTGCAGACTGTATTATGTGCTTGGTTATATATTACCTCAGTGTCTCCACTAAACAAAGGTCAAAGGTTTCTAAAGCTTTCTGTAAGCAACATTTGGGAGAAAAAATAAAAAGCTTAAATGACCGTATGGGAGAGGATCACTTCAGTTTCATACTTGTACTGAATTCCAGAAAGAAACTTTAAATGGACTTCTTTAAATGAACATTTCTCCTTTTGTCTTTGGTTACAAAGTACTTCAGTTATAGAAGTCTTCACACACACACACACACACACACACACACACACACACACACACACATTAAAAAAAAAAAAAAACCTCAAAAGCTGCTTCTACTTAATAGTAATATGAATTGCATGCTGAAACATGCATCTGATGAAGAACTTCATGAGTTGCATGATTAATTTTTCTTAGTTGTTACAATAAGGTGGACTGTGGTCTAAAGGTGGTGAAATAAATTGATACCAAGATTCTAATGCTTTACTGTTAAAGGTGGACTGAAGCACTAATGTTTCAGTGTCCAGTAACTCCTGACATATAAAGGAAAGAAGACTAAGCATAGGAAAAAGTTCTCACTCTTAGGTTGCCTCAGTCGCAGTGAAGAGTCATTGTAGGTAGCTGAATGTCAATACCTTGCCTTTTCCTAGAGTCACCTGTAAACTCTGTGGAAGTGGATAGGTGGAAATAGAAGGAAAAAACAAGCAGAGGATTACAATATTCATGGAGTATCCTCTGAAATAATTTTTGCTTCTTTTAAGGAAAAATATCTTGTTAGTTAATTTTAGTGAAGAAAGTCTCAGCTCTTCAGAGGAGCTGTTGAGCTAGCAACCTGGCTGTGAAATGTCTTTTCAACCCTATCCAAAGCTGTGTTCATTTTCAGTATCATAGGCCAGTGTCTATTGTACGGAGCATAGGTACCTCATTAAGCATCTTGGAGTACTTGCTTTTTATTACGAATCATCAAATTACTATTTTATTATAGATTTTGTAGCAAATTGTTGTTTGTGTTCTATGTTCTGTGACCTTAAAAAACTGAAGATGTGGAATGCCCAGTAAATTAAGACAGAGAAACTTGTAGCATGCTGATTAATTCTGGCCCCTTCCCTGTCATGCTGGCGTGAGTTAGGATGCTCTTGTGGATTGAAAAGAACTAAAATTTTAAATCCAGAATGTAACAAATTATGGCTAATCTCGTTTTACTTACAGCCCAAGTAAATCCCAGTCACCCTTCCTGGTTTTGTTTACTCTCCAGATATTTTGTAGAGAAGTGGAGAGGCTGAGAGCAAAAATTGATGGTAATTCAGCTTCTCAGTCTTCCAGTTTCCCATTCAGCTTCTCTAATATGGTTTCTCTTATGAAGGCTTCTTTCTAGAAAGGCTGCTGTCATGTTTTTTTTCCAGTGACTTCCAAAGATTTCCTCCCTAAAATGCTTCTATTTACTAGGAGACAGAAAATGGAGTGTATTCTGATGTGCTTGGTAAAAATGAAGTAAAGACAAGAACTTGTTGATGTTAATGCATTGCTTGGAATTTCACTTTCTGTGGCTGGAAAAACGGAGCTTGGTAGCTCAAATTTTTTTCATCTGCATGCTTCTCTTTTTCAGTGTATTCATTGTGATTTTTTCTTTCCTTTCTTCTCTGGCATGCTGCAGTTTAATGAAAACAATCTTTTACACTCTGGTTTAGGAAAAAATGAAAGGTAAAAACAAGCTGGTTCCTCGTTTGCTGGGTGTCACTAAGGACTCAGTGATGCGTGTGGATGAGAAGACCAAAGAAGTGTTGCAGGAATGGCCACTGACAACTGTGAAACGCTGGGCTGCCTCACCTAAAAGCTTTACTCTGGTAATCCTTCTGTGCATCTTCAAAAGGAAGAAGAATCTATGTGGCATAAGGAAAGGAAGATAGACCTGCAATCTCAACAATTTATTTAACATAATTTTTAATATCTGGAATTCTCTAGAATTAAGTAGAGCCACAGAGTCCTATAGTAATAAGTTGGCCCATCTTGGTGCCTAGGGTCAGCCTGTATTCTGATGTTTTACATGGATCCGTTTCCCAGAAAGCACTCTTTCAATCTGTTCTGTGACTAACAACAATACTGTTATGAGAAACATTGTTAACCCCTGCTTAACCCCTTATGGAGATTACCACTAAAAACGTAATTTGTGGCTTTCAGGTTGTGAACATAAATTATAAAGAATTCTAATGGACATGATTTCCATTGGCATGGGTGATATACTTTAGAATACAGTTCTCAGGTTCTCTCTTCCATTCAGTGACTGACGAAGTCAGACTAAATATCTACTGCTCTTGTGCTATTTGGATTTGAGAATCTTATTTTAAGTATGAATAAAAAACATCCTTCTCTCCTTCTTCTTCTATATATAGTCTTGGAGTAGTTTTTTTTAATCTACTGTTAGATATAACCAAGTATCCATATAAGCCATTTTAAAATTGGAATTATCTCACATTTGATACTGTTTATTTATTTATCCACCGTTTTCAAAGAGGTTTTTTTTTTTTTTTTTTCCAGGATTTTGGTGAATATCAGGAAAGCTATTACTCAGTACAGACCACTGAAGGGGAGCAGATCTCTCAGTTAATTGCTGGTTATATTGATATCATCCTGAAGAAGGTATAATATTAGAATGATTATCTAATATTCTAGGAAAAATGCTGTAAAATCACTGTATAGCAGTGCCAAAGCTTGAATGAATGCAAACTGCAGTTTTTCTCAGTCAGAAGTCAGTACTATCCAGTGTTTTGGCATTATTTACTTTTACATTTAAGTATGATAAGCTATTTCAGTTCACAGTATGTGGTTGTTTCTGGAAGATATCAAGATTGTTAACTGTAGAGGTAATATGGGTCAGAGTCAATACAACACACCTGGGCTTGGGTTCAGCTTCATATGGAAGGTGAACTTCTGTTTATGGGTGTATATCCAGGGAAACTGTGTTTGTCCTTTTAAGCTAGCTCTTTCACGCTATGGACCGAAGCAATGAATTAAGTTGGAAGAAATGATCAGCATTTAAAACTGTGTTAAAGACTGTGTAATAATTGTCTTATCTGTTGCATATATTGCATCAAAGCCAAGCAAGTATTTTGGAAAAAATGAGTAAATAAGTCATTTTTTGACATACTGCAAATCAAATACTGTGGTCAGTAAAGCAAAGATATAAATTTCCTTTCTGCAGAGAGAGGGAGGAAATTGATGTCTGTGAAGAGTGCCTTGAAATTTATTTTTGTGAAGTGTGCCTGGTAAGAGAGGAGAGGTTGATATGAACCTCCAGAATTAATATTCACAAGTTAATAATGTTGTGCTCTGAAGTACTTCAGTTAGCACTGTTTACTCCTTGCAGAGTTTTTACTTGATGCAGTTTGGCTGAACCTTAATGATTTGCTTTGGCAGATTTTTAATAGCCAAGGAGTGACAGAAAACAAGGTAGCTTAGGGGAATTTGTTGCCCTTGTTCACGCAGTGTGGGATGTAACATCCAGTGTTATGAAATCAGAGTTTGAGGAGGGTTGTTGGATACCAAAATGTGTTTTCTTTCTCAGACTTAATATGTTAAATAAACAGCAAACTTCTACAGACGGTTTAATACCCAATTCTCACTCTCTTAAACTTCACATGTAGCTTTGCTCTTTAATTTCAAACAAAAGCAGTCTTTGATAGAGCAGATGTGCAAGTTTCTACTCATTTCCAGTCTTTGATTTCTTCTTTGCAGTCTGCTGACAAAGCCAATTGAAAAATGGATAAAGTTGGAACAGATTAAGCAGTAAATACCTATGATGCTTCATGGTGCACATGAGAAGCATGCAGTTTCCAGTTGTTGAGCCATCTTGCATCATTGATGCATATTATGAAGTATGGTTCATCTCTCAGATGCATAATGTTAATGATTCTTGGCATCTTTAGGGCTATTTCAGCTCATATATTCTGATGTGGATTGGTAACATTTCCTCCTGAACTATTGCTCCTTTAGAAAAAATAAATGGCACGAACTCTTATACTGCAGCTTTAGTGATAAGTTGTTTTTCACAAGTTGACAAGGAATCCTAAACCTGGGTAGCTTTTACTTAGTTTTTAATCCCTTTTTTTAAATTATTTTTATTTTTTTTATTACTTGCTAATCTGAAAGCAAGATATCATCTTAAATAGAAGTAGAGTGTTTCATGCATAAATTGAAACTTAAACAGTAAGGACTTTTCAGAAGAAAGTTTGAGCATGCATGTGTGTGGATGTGCATGAAGAGTTCCTCTTAAATGTATTTAAGAATCCTAAAGCTTCTAAATTAGGGAGCATTTCCCTCTTGCCTTCTGAATATTTGGAGTACAAGTCATTTAATGAGTTAGAAAGAAAGCTGTGTGTTTGCACTAGGTCACCAGTGGAAACAGACTGCTTTTTACAAGGCTATGCTTTTGTAACTTTTTATAGTTTCCTGTTTGTTTTCTAGAGGCTTAGACTAAGTTAATGCTTTTGTGTACTTTTACCTCCTTTTTGACATTATAAAATTAAAGCAACAAACAAACAAAACCCAGCCCTTCCTCAAAGTCAGATCTTGAGATTGTCCAGGTATATGAAGTAACTGTGGTGAAAGAACTTGGTACACTGTTAAATACAGCTTTCCTATGGGTGTGTGTTTCCTAGTGGTAGGTAGCACCATATAATGACATTTCAGGATTCTTAAGGTAGTTTGTAGCTGAGTTCTGGTTGGCTGATCCTGAGTCAAAAGATGACACGGCTTTTTCGCTTCGTACACTTGGTCTTCCAGGACTTAGAACTTGGTCTCTTAGATGCTGAAGGACAATTTAACCTCTTCCAAGGTGGAGGCTATATGGGCACATTCTTTCAAAAATGAGAAATCCTAACAACCATAGTTTTCAGCACTGGACAAGACTGCAATTTATTTGACTAGATTTCTGATAAATGGCAAGAAAATACTGGGGAGATAGCAGCCAAGAAGCTACTTATATTGTTTAACTTTGTGGTTTTTTTTTTTCCCTCTAGAAACAAAGTAAAGATAGATTTGGTCTTGAAGGTGATGAGGAATCAACCATGTTGGAAGAGTCTGTTTCGCCGAAGAAGTGAGTGTGTACAACAGGAGTAAATATTTGCACTGCATCCATTAGTAATGGCAACTTTTTTCATCACTCAAAATACAGTATAGTTATTACACTTCAGAAATTGTTTACAGAGTAGGTCAACAGAAGCAAGAACTGCCTCCAGGCAATTCTGCAGTCTAGCTTCATGAAAGGATTGTGTAGGGTAGGTTTTTCTGTAGTAAAAATGCTTGTTAAGGCAACAAGCAGTGGTACCAATTTATGGTAAGTTGATTCTTGAACAATGGAGCTCAGGCTCTAAGTCATAGAATGGCTTGGTTTGAAAAGGACCTCAAGGATCAACCACCCTGCCACAGGTGGGGTTGCCACCCACTAAATCAAGCACTAGATCAGGTTGCCCCATCCAACTTGCCTTGAGTACCTCCAGTTATGGGGCATCCCTGGCTTCTCTGGGCAGCCTGTGCCAGTACTTTACCAGTCTCTCAGTGAAAAATTTCCCCCGATATCTAATGTAAATCTCCCCTTGTTTAGTTTAACACCATTGCCCCTTGTCCTATCACTGTCTGCCTGTGTAAAAAGATGACTTCCTTGCTGTTTAAAAGTTCTCTAAGTTTTGGAAGGCTGCAGTGAGGTCTCCCTCGAGCCTTCTCTTCCCTAAGCCAAACAAGCCCAGCTCCCTCAGCCTGTCTTCATAGCGAGGGTGCTCCGGCTCTCTGAGCACCTTCGTGGCCCTCCTCTGGACTCTCTCCAACAACTCTGCATCTTTGTTGTGCTGGGGGCCCCAGACCTGGACTCCAGATGGGGCCTCACGAGGGTAGAGTAATAATCTGGACTTCCAGATTATTGGCAAGTACTGTGTGCATATGTGTGTAAAGAAGGGAGTTATGTTAGTTTTTATCCTAAATGTAGAGGTTGCTCACAAAAACCTTCTCCAAAGCATTTGTGCTTCCTTTGATCAGCCTCTGACACAGTTGAAACAGAACAGTCTGTTATACTATAAACCTTGTTCTGATTCTGCCTGTGAAACATCTTAGGTAAAGCTTTTGTTCCATGTACACCAAAAGTGTGCATTACTTTCTTTCCTTGCTGCTTGCTCATTAGTGCTATTAATATTTGATCTGCTGAAAGCTGCAGATGTATTTTTTTTCTAAAGTATTAGAAAATGGTTGGAAGAAAAGACTGACTTTTTTTAGCTTCTCCAAATGATGTGAAATGCAGTTTAAAATCCTAAAGGAAGAACATCTGGCAGGACTTACAGGAGATGAGTAATTCCTTATTGCAATTTTCTATTTTATTTATTTATTTTCTTATCCATCTAGCTGTCTGTTTATTTATTCACTCATACATTTTCTTTTAGGTCTACCATCTTACAGCAACAGTTCAACCGAACAGGGAAGGTAGAGCATGGCTCTGTAGCACTGCCAGCTGTTATGCGTTCAGGGTCCAGTGGCCCAGAAACTTTCAATGTTGGCATCATGCCTTCTCCTCAGCAGCAGGTCACGATTGGTCAGATGCACAGAGGACATATGCCCCCTCTTGTGAGCAATCTTCTTGTTCTGTATCTGCATTTGAATCCTGTTGGTTTTGCAAGTAGCTAGAAACAGGATGTTATCCATGTCGTGAAGAGCAGGGGGGTGGTGTAGGGTGTGATGTACTGGCTGTCTTACTGAATATGTATTTTGAGCAACCCTGAAGTATTTAGATACATTTTGAATGACTTCTTCATTTGTCTTAAAACTAGCTTTTCCAGTCTTTTCTTTACTTCCAAGCAGTTAATACAGTATTCAGGAGCTTTAAAAAAGCATTTTAAAGACTGTCAAAAGTAAATAGTTTTAGGAAAAAATGCTCATGTGCAGCTTGTCAGTGGTCTACCAATTTAAAATTTAATAGGAGGCTTGATGCTGAGTTTTCTCATTTAAATTAAGAATATTGAAAAGCTTAAGTAGGCTAAGAGAGTATACTCAATACTTAAGCTCATGATTTACTACTGAAGGGTAGTATGTGTAGCTGTTTGACCTCGGTGGCTGCAAGTTTAATGTTTTATAAATGTGTGCAAGTACAGAGGAGTGTCAGTGTAAAATGGTTTAGGCAGGATCAGGGCTGTGAGTGGAGTTTCGGTGAACTTTAACTCCTCCTCTGCATCAGGGAGATCTTAGCTTAGTATTGTCGCTCTGTCTTTTAATGGCTATGTAACACCTGCTTGAAGTATCCTCTGGAACATGGCATAGCTATTTTCCTTGTTCTGCCTTTCAGACTTCAGCTCAACAGGCCCTGATGGGGACTATCAATACCAGCATGCATGCTGTTCAACAAGCTCAAGCTGACCTCAGTGAGGTTGATAACCTACCACCTCTAGGGCAGGACATGGTGAGTTTTTCTACTCTCCATAGAAATAGATGTTAATGCTTGAAGTGTTTACAGACCAGTTTAGTAATTGTCCCTAGAGATAAAATGATATCTCTAAAGCTTTTAAATGTTTTGTGCTGTAAGGAATAAACGTACACTGCTCCAACTCACTTTTAGTCTTCTGAGATTGGCTGTAGCAGCCATCCTTGCATAACTTTGTGGTTCTGTTTGTTTCATGTGCATATATACAAATAAAGGCAAACTATTAACAATACTTGTGATGAGTGCAACCATCTTCTAGACCTTGAAAAATATGACCAAATGAAAAAGAATAATATATGATTCTGTAACTTTTGATCCAGGCTAACTCAGGAGGTCAGATCAAGAAACTGCAATTCATAGGAGACTGTCAATAAAGAGTCATAACCTTTCATGGATACGCTGTTTATGATGCTCACCTTAAAAGTAGAGCTGTTGAGTTGATGGGAATTCTGTGGTTAGAGATTTAGCAATACAAAGTGTTTACTTCCATTTTTCTCCTTAAAGGCTTGGTATTTGTCCTCTGTTTCACATTTAAAGATTTGTGAAGGAATGGGAGATTAACTCAGGATTTCATGTTGCAGCCTTACTGCAGTCCTTCATTCTTGGTTTTTGTTCTTGCTCTTCAGGCATCAAGAGTATGGGTTCAGAACAAGGTTGATGAATCGAAACATGAAATACACTCTCAGGTTGATGCTATCACTGCAGGAACTGCATCTGTTGTTAACCTTACAGCAGGTAAATTTCGAAGGGAAGGACTTGCTTACAGTCTCCTAATTATTTATCAGTCCAATTCAAGTTTTATAGGGACTGACTGTGAGGGAGCTTGTGAGAAGTTTTCTTCAAAATAGTCCAATACTGTGTGCATTGACATGCAAAACAAGCTATCCCTACCAGTACAGTTTTCTGATTTTTGTTTTGTCATTGTTAATGCTGAGAGTACTGCACTGGTGAAAATAAAGTGTAGCTTGCTTATTCAGCAGAGCACTCTCTGTAGTGTTCTACAAAAAACATTGCTTGTTTAACACTTTTTAGAGATTGTAGATATTTATTGACAATATTTTTGCTTCAGCAAATTACAAATTGAAGGAGCTGAGTGATTTAAGGGGGTTAATACTGGGTTATTGTCAGTTCTTTGAAGGTTGAAATTGAAAAGATAGCTGAAACCGTGGATTTTTCAGCAAATAACGTTGGATGAAGAGTAGTTCTATTTAAGAGACATATAAAGATTGGAAAAATGATAGCAGACCTTAGTTTTCAAATGACACTAAAATTATTTAGTAGGCATTGTTTGGCCATCTTCACATCTATCTGCTGTTTCTCACCAGATCACAGCACGGGGTGGCTGCCTCACTTTCCTTTGTAACCACTGAAGCATTCTTCTCATGAAAAATATTTGCTCTACAGGTGACCCTGTTGACACTGACTACACTGCTGTGGGATGTGCAATTACAACCATCTCTTCCAACCTCACCGAGATGTCTAAAGGTGTGAAACTGCTTGCTGCTCTCATGGATGATGAAGTTGGAAGTGGAGAGGACCTCCTGAAAGCCGCTCGAACATTGGCCATTGCTGTCTCAGACTTGCTGAAGGCTGTTCAGCCTACTTCAGGAGAGGTGAGTGTGCTGGTTTAAACTGGACGTCTCATCCAGTGCCTGGAACTCCCCATCTTCTTCATAGACCTTGGTGCCTGCAGGGTCGTGTCTCTACATTTTCCCACTCCCCTCTTCCAGCTGTTGTTGTGCAGCACTTCTCCACTTTCTAGAATTATGTTACTACAGAGCCATGGCCAATGTAAATCATTGGCTCAGGATTGGCTATCAGAGGGTCCATTTTGAGGCCAGCTGGAAGTGAAGAGATGCTCTTTTCTGATCAATTTCTTTACTATGTTTGTCATCTTTGACAAATAAAATGAGAGGTTAACCTCTGGTAGTTTTCCAGAAATGAAAGTAGTACTAACCTAGATAGGATATCTGGATCAGTTGGTTTTGAGTTCAAATCTGAAGCTAGTTTGCTTTTAGTCTCTTCAGGCATTTGTTCTGAAGAAATGTGAAATCTGCTTTAAGATCAGTTGGCAAATTGTCTGTCCATCCTTATTTTTCTGAGGAGTTATTACAGTAGTCACTATTCAGAATCTCCCAAGTTCATCTCACATTCTGCAGATGAAACTCCCAAAATAAACCAGCTGTGTATAGGGAAAAATGAAGATTTTTCCAAAGAATTATTGGTATAATTTTTCTTAGTTATGTTGATTGCATGCTAATGCAGATATTCCTTGAGGAAATCCAAGGAAATCATTTTAAGTGCAGCTCATTTTCTTTCAAATAATTCATTTCACCATTATTTTTCCAGCCTCGACAGACAGTTTTGACTGCAGCTGGAAGCATTGGGCAAGCCAGTGGAGAGCTACTGAGACAGATTGGAGAGAATGAAACAGATGAAAGGTTCCAGGTAAAGAAGGGATTGCTTGTTACTGTCAGAACTACATAGCTTTATTACAAGGTGATTAAAATTATTGATTGTCAAAGGATAATGCCTGTTTAAATGCCTGTCACATAGTTAGCAGTTTGAAGTTGTTCTCCTTAGATGCATCATTAAAAACTTTTTTTTCCCCACTCAATGCCAACAACAGGTTTGATTGAGAAATGAGAGGAAGTATTCTGCAGCAAAAGGTAGACCTCTGGAGGGTATTTTATGCAAAATAAAACTTACAGGCCATTTTAAACCCTTCATGCGCTAATAAATCTGTCTGCAGCTTTCATCAGATTTATCATCTGTACTGCTAGTTTTATATATATTCCTACCCTCTGCTTTCTTCTTTGGGTAAATGAAAGAATTGTAGATGGGTAAGGAGAGGGGTGGTTTATGGTGCCTTCATGTCTTAAAATGAAAATCCGTTTTTTTTTTTTTTTTTTCAGTTTCTGAAATTAAAATCCATTTCTGCTCCCACACGAAAACTGCACATCAGTGTATCTGTAGTGTCTCTTCACAGCTCCATACAAAACAAACAAACAAGAAGTATATGAAATGTAGCATTTTAAATGGGAAAACAGGAAGAAATTTTCTGAACTATTTCTGCAGTATTTGTGTTTTAATTTTTCATCTTCAAGAAACTAAACTATTATTATACAAGGGGAAAAATGTTCTGGGATTAAGACCTGTTACATGTATTTTTGATCAGCAATATTTTTACTTTGTAAATTATGAAATAATTTGGTTGGAAATGGCATCTTCCAAAATGGAGTTCTACTGTTAACCACAATTAAGTACTCAAATTTAATATTAATTTCAAGTACTGTCTGTCTTTAGTTAGCAGTTTGCTCCTTGAGGTTTTCATCTTTTTACCACATTTAGCATGTTTAATGCTAAACTCCAGATGTTTCTGTCCTGGTAGTGTATTCTCTAGAGATGAAGATGAACAGCTCCATGTCCCAAACTGTTACATGTTTTTTGTGGGCTCCTAGCTGTTTTCAAGTTAGATGGTTCATACTTGCCCAGTAATTTGATGATGAAAATAAAGCTATGATTGTTTTGTTCAGTTTTCTAAGAAATAGCTACGTTTGCTGCCTTTCTTGAAGTGATTATTGTGTTTTAATGCATAGAATTTTTTTGTTACATTAGCAAAGCACATACTTATGTTTATAAGACTGAGTTTTCCCTTTATTTTTCTAGGATGTTCTGATGAGTCTGGCCAAAGCTGTTGCAAATGCTGCTGCTATGTTAGTGTTGAAGGCCAAGAATGTAGCACAGGTTGCTGAAGACACGGTCCTGCAGAACAGAGTGATTGCTGCTGCTACACAGTGTGCACTCTCTACTTCCCAGCTTGTGGCTTGTGCCAAGGTGAGGCTAGCAGTGTTAATGATGTGGCAAAGCATCTGTCTGGGTGCATCCTTCTGTACATTCCTGGTAGTCTCAGGCAATATACAGAGTTGTAAACTTGGTTGGTATCAGACTTGCTGATAAATAAATAGTCTCCCCTAAGTGTAGCTAAGAGTGGCCCAGAGGATGCGAGGTGCTGCCATAATTGCCAAAGAAGGTTCCATAAATAATATAGCTCATCTGTTCAATTGATGGTAATGAGCAAAGGACAAACCTCAGAAGTATTAGTATAAGAAATAAGACTTGCCTGGGGAGGCTGTGCAAGTTTTCTGTTGAAACATAAAATTTCAATGAATTCACATAATCTAAAACTTAATGAAAATCAAGTTAGTGATGCTGATTTCGAATGTATTTACTGTGTTTTGCAGTAGCTCAATTGTTTTAATAGAGCTATTGCTTTTGGCCAACAATTGCTTCCCATTAAAAATTAAAGCAATTCACAGTTCTTATTTTAGAAACTGCTTGTGAAATCTGCAGGTTCTGCTTCTGTAGGATTGTGTTGGTAAATGTGTATTCAGCTGTTCTGAAACATCCAGGTGGCTCATAATAAAACTAATGGCCCATTTTAACTATTATATTTTCAATATTTTCACCTTGTTGCTTTGGCTGTAAGAGCTTTTTAATGAGTATGTATGAATTTTCATTATCTGGACTCAGCATTGTTACTGCCTATAAATTTCTTCAGCACAGAATAAGATAGGCAGCGGCATACTGTTTTTCCTCAGAAGATATACACAGTTTTGCCATTGCTAGAAGTTGTCTAGGTATGCCTGAATGAAACAAGGATTGTTTCCAATAGATTACAGAATTTATTACCTGTCTTTGTAACTTCATGAGTAGAATGCTGTTTGGTCTGTGCCAAGTATTCTCCTATAACAAACAACCAAGAGGCTGGTATCAGAAGGCTTTACAAATCAATTCCAATTAAACTTCCATTTTCTTGGAAACTGCAGAGTACGGAAGTGTGTTGGGTGTACATTTATTTTGGAGGAGCTCCGTGCTTGCCTATCACCCAGAACCACTGTGTCATGTTTGCTGAAGTCAATGGCTGCTGAAGATGTAGAATGAAGTGGCAGCCAGCCCGCTTTCTTGACACCTAAATGAAAATGAATTTCCAGGGCCTAGATTCCCGATTTAGATGTCTGAAATTACCTGTTTAAATACTAACTTCAGGGTTTTCTATCTGAGGCAAACAGTAATGTAATAGATGTTTTGTTCACTGGCAATTGGAAAACTTGCAAATAAGGTGTTTTCTGAATGCTTTGTCTCCCTCCCACATGCAGGTTGTGAGTCCTACCATCAGCTCTCCAGTATGCCAGGAACAGCTGATCGAGGCAGGAAAACTGGTGGACCGTTCAGTGGAGAACTGTGTGAGGGCCTGCCAGGCTGCCACAGATGACACTGAGTTACTGAAGCAGGTCAGTGCAGCTGCCAGCATTGTCAGCCAAGCCCTGAATGACCTCTTGCAGCATGTCCGCCAGTTTGCAAGCAGGGGAGAGCCTATTGGACGCTATGATCAGGCCACAGATACCATCATGTGTGTCACGGAGAGTATTTTCAGTTCAATGGGGGATGCTGGTAAGTCTCTCTCATGGATAGTAGCTTTTCATGATTCAGAGATGTGCACGTTTCAAATAGAGTACTGTACTTCTAGGTAGGTGTTCAACCCATGACGTTATGTCAGTGAAATGCACATAGCTCTGTGCTAGATGGAATGAATATTCTTCAACATCAGTGAAAGCTGTGCTAACCAGTCACTTTGGTACTCCACCTGTTTTCTTTTACTGCTTCACTTAACAAAATTGTGCAGTAAGTTCTCTTCTCTGAATAGGTAGACAGATACCCGAGTGCTTATTCTAACGATGTTTCTAAAATGTGCAGCTGCTAGAACCAGCAGCCTTGAGATGTGCAACATTTAAATGACCCAATATGACCTTCTACTAAGGAAGTAAGAAATTAAATTGAAACTTCAGTAGTTAAAAATGGGATGAATTGTCAATAAGAAGGGACAGTGTTATTTGATATCTATACAACTCATTCGTTATTTGAAACTGGCATCAATTTTAAAAAGCAGTTGTGGTATCTCTTGGGATTTTTATGGTTTTTGTCTGCTTTTTCTTTTGTGTTATCTGAACACAAGGCTGGGACATTAAGTACTTCACTATCAGAGTTTTTTATTTGTAGTACTGCCAGTATGAGGCAATTAAAAATTAAATGTCCTGTAAATTCAGATTATTTCACGTGTTTATTTCAAGGAACTCATTTCAGCTGCACAACACTCTCCTAGCGGAACTTGTGCAGGGAAGTAATTTGAGTTCTCAGTGTATTTTGCCCCTAGAAGCAGCTTTGAGAAATCTGATTAAGATTTTTAAAAGATGCATTGCTTACTAAACTGTTTCTAATCTTCCCATTGAAACTGATAGAACTGATCATAATGTTCTGTAGCTATCCTAAGGAATCTAATTAGTAGATACGTGTGATGAAGCGTGTTAAGTTTTATGTCATTTATAAACCACTCAGCTTCTGTACAGAAGGATGCAATAAAGGATAATCTTGGTAATGTTTCCTTTCACAGTCAAGTATCTTGTTATGCTTGCTGTACTTGGATTTTAGTAAAAGCCATTCAGATTTCAGGTGGTGTTTCCAATTACTCATAGCCTTACAATCATGATCTGGATGGTTTGGCTTGGGACTGCTATATCACTACCAATCAGATTATTCACTAAGTTTGATTTGCTGGCCTAATACTGTAGCAAAAAGCATTTAAAGGGAATGTTAACTGCAGAAAATGTGGAGTAGGAGTTGAGTTAGATGTTTGGATAAAACATTGATTGCAAAAGTAGACACTGGGAAATATCTGGTAACATCTACTACACTTTCATTTTCTACATTTAATGCTGTAGCCTTACACGTCAGCTTTGCACCTGAAAAAAATATGGCTTTGGTTTTCTTTCTAATTTTTTTTTTAATTTGAAAAGAATTGGACCTTTGACCTGAACACCCCTTGTTGTTTTGGCTGGAAACACCTTATTAATGTTGAATCCTTCCTGAAAGAGCTCTTAGTCTAGTTTATGTTATTAGTTAGAAGATAATTTCCCAAAAGGAATGCCCTAAAAGAATAGGCAAGAGGGGGTAATTTTTATTATAGGAGTGAAATCTTGGCTGTAATTTGAGAGTATTATTGTTAATCTTCACTGTGCCAGGAGTCTGCCTGAGCTTGACATACTCTATTTTGCTTTTTGTCTAGTTATCTAATATAAATACTGCATTTCTTCTGCATGTCCCCTGTAGCAGTTTCCATCACATGCATTGTCATCAAGACTTTGTGAAGCTCCTAAGTTGTGAACTACTTACCTGTCCTTTTTGAAATGAAAAGAATACTTCAGCAAACGTTACGTTATGTTCATCTTGTTGACTTCTCAAACCGAAGCTCAAATGCAAAGAGTAGGACAGTAAAAACATATTTGCATATCATAGGTGAAATGGTACGGCAGGCCAGGGTGCTGGCTCAAGCAACTTCAGATCTCGTCAATGCAATGAGGTCAGATGCTGAAGCAGAAATTGACATGGAAAACTCAAAAAAGCTCCTGGCAGCTGCGAAGCTCCTTGCAGATTCTACAGCCCGCATGGTGGAAGCTGCAAAGGTATGGGGAAATTGAAGCAGTTGTCAGCCTAAAGTGGTGTAGTTAGGCACAAAGAGGAGAAGGCATGTAATATGTTGTAGTATAAACTGGTTTTTTTTGTCCTGTAGGTGTTTTGCATTTAATGGCATATCCAAAAGTTTGTATAAATTGTCTGCTTGGTAGTTACCTGCTTCTAAAAACTCTGGTTCTGCTTTGCTGATTTGTGTGCAGGGTTGTCATGACCCAAGCTAGTTTGAGCTGTTACCACCAGTCATGGCCACTGCGATGCAAATTCCTTTACCAGTCTTCCAGCTCAAATGGAACAAGAAACTACAATAATCTCTGCCAACGGGCAGAAGCCATAACAGTGCTGCTTTGCCTCTGTTTCTTTCAGGAACAGTTTCCTCTCTCTAGGGAGTGTTGTATGTGTTGTATCTTGTGTGCACCTCCCCAGCCCCTACTCCATGTCTGCTCTCACAGGACAGGCACATATTTAGACTCCTCTGTCCTTTCTGTGCTAGAAACTTATTTAAATTCACAAGGTGGGCTTGTTTGTTGAATTGAGTCCCAGATCCTGTACTCAAAAGGTGTTTACACATCAGGGCTAGCCATTCTCCTAGGCCTCTAGAAGACCTATATGCCAAGCTACAATAATAGCTTGACTTTCCAGCACTTTCTCAGACTTCAGATGGACAAAACCTCCATTTTTTTTCATTTTTTCACGTAATGTGTTTTACAGATCACAGAAGCATCCTTTTATATAACAACTTTTTCCCCAGACATCTGAAGTAGCACACGATGCAAAAAGTAGTATACAAAGCAGATGTTCCACTTCCTTGAAGTACTAAAGTATCAGTAAACAACAGCAACAACATTTCATAACAAATTTTCTGCTTAGACTGTTTTGTGGTTTAGTGCTCTTCCCATAGTCTAATGTTCTAGTTTTGGATAAGGCAATACAAAGAAAATAAAGGCCACTGTAGCAGACTGTAAGTGAAGATTCTATATTCACCTCTTCAAGTTCAGCTTATGTGGCTGATGTATTTTGCTCTGAAATTTTGTGCAGGGAGCTGCAGCCAATCCTGAAAATGAGGATCAGCAGCAGCGTCTGCGAGAAGCAGCGGAGGGACTGCGGGTTGCTACGAATGCTGCTGCACAGAATGCCATCAAGAAGAAAATTGTCAACAGATTAGAGGTTGGAAACACATACTGCTGAATTGTCAGTTCATTTCGATAAACCTCTAGATAACTAATAAGGAAGTAATTAGAAAGGCATACTTCAGGAAAAATACTAAGCACTGTAAGATCAGTTCTGGAATCAAGGCCTGAAATTTAAAATGCTAGCATATGATACCATAGTTGTCAGATACGAAAAATTGAAGAGCTTTTATCACTGATGTAGTAAAAGTGGTGTAAGCATTTGATTCAGAAAATAATTGATGGTGGCTTAGCCATATAATCAGAAAAGTTTAGTTTTCAAACAGCTGAGCTAAAACTCCTTCATTACTGTTTTAATTATCTATATGATCTGTCATTGACACAGAATATCCTTTGGTGCTTTTTATCAGTACATGTGCCAGAGTTTCATGTGAAGTTCCTTATGAAGTTATGTTGAAATGCACCTTATCCAAATAAAATGTTAAGTCACTCACAGAATCCAAAGAAACAGAAATAAAACTGAGAAGATGCATAGTAACTGATGGCAGAGACAAGGCGAAAAAGGCACTGTAGATGAAATTTATCCATAGTTTGGTTTTTAGGCCAGGTTTTATCTTCCTGTTCTCAGCTGAAATGTAGAAAAGACAGATTTAAAAAAAAAAATCTTTCATAGTATCTATTTTAAAATGTTTTTTTTTTTTTTTTTTTTAGTAGTCTGAAAATTATTTATACACAACAAGATTAGACAAACAAGATAATCTAACTAAATAACAGTTTTTCATAAGCGTATTTAAGCTGCTTTCTGTAGAATAAAAAATCAGAAATATTTCTGGAAATGAATCGTGCCTCAAATTTGCTAACTGAATTCAAGGAAACTTTATGGAGAAGGTGGTTTTTATAATGCCCTGATAATACATAACTCCTTACATAGGAATGAAGTGTGTGATGGTGAGGATGAACTTGCATACATGGTTTTATGTATTGGGCCAGTGAAAGAGGAGTATTGCATAATGTGTTGGAACATCTTGGGTAAATTGCTGGAATTTTTAATTTTGCAAGAGGGGAAGGTTGATAACAAAAATTGCAGGCATTTGAAGAAGATTTCTCAGTATTTTTAGAGTACTTCATACTCTGAATTTCTCAGTCTTAACTACTAAGTTTTTAACTGTTTCCTTTCATCCTTAGATTGCAGCTAAACAAGCTGCAGCTGCTGCTACTCAGACTATTGCAGCTTCTCAGAATGCAGCTGTTTCAAATAAGAACACTGCAGCCCATCAGCAACTTGTGCAGAGCTGTAAGGTAAACCTGTCACAATTCAGTGCCAAATGCCTGAAGTCAAGTGTGTTGTTATGGTTCTGAGTGAAAATTCAGAGTCCTTGTGTCAAGAAGCTGTTCTGTTTTGGTTTTATGCTACATGTTACGGCTTACTTTCTAACCAGTGCTAGACAAATGTTACTTTGCAGTTTTTAATGAAATTGTATTTTAAAAAAAAAAAGTAGAAGTTGAAAAGAGGACAATAGAAGGCAAAATCATATTCTTCTTAAGAGCAGTTGTGCAGGGAATGAGAACCAAACCACGAAAGAAACAAATCAGATAGTTAAAAAAAAAAAAAAAAAAAAAATCAAGTATGTGTCAAGATTGTGTTTCAGGAAGCTATTTTAGCATGAATAATTAAAAAGAAGGAAGAAGCTGATTCACCACATACATTACAATTTATTCTAAATTGATCCTGATTACGATTTATTAGATAGGGGAGGCTACTTGGGTATGTTGAGGGGGGGGAATTCAGTATTGCACTGCCAAGGTAAGATTAATGTGAAGTGGACAGACAAGGAATTATGTGTGAGTTTGGGCGCTTTGGGAATAATGTTTTGACAATACACATTTCAGAATGCTACAGCTGTACTGTAATTAAGATTGCCAAGGAAAAGTAGGCTGAGGTGCTCAATTTTGTTCTTCTTAAAGCAAGATGCTTATTTGAAAACCTGCGAACATTTATGCATGCAAACAAAGTCATTCTGAATGCTGTGTAAGCACATAACTAATCAGAAGAATCTTGGCTGTCTTGTAGGATCTTTAAACTGAGTAACATAAACAAATACTTCTAAATAAGAGTGGAATGTTTCTGAGAAATCCTGTTATGTATTAATTCAGTTTCGTGGACTCCTAAGCAGATTTTGTGAAGGCATAAGGCATTGTATCTGTGAATTTTACCAGTCATCCTGAAAGAGTTTGTTTTATGTCAAGGGGTTTGTTCATATTGATATGCTGAAAGTTTCTCCCTTTGTTTACTATAGAATGTTGCAGACCACATTCCTCAGTTGGTGCAAGGCGTGAGAGGAAGTCAGGCTCAGGCAGAAGACCTCAGTGCACAGCTTGCTCTGATCAATTCCAGCCAGAACTTCCTTCAGGTGAAGTAAACCATTGTAGTAGATTCTGTTAGAACAAATGGCGCTTCTCTTTGTTTTTATTCGTGACAAGTAAGCAGTAAACAGATAAGAACAATGTAAGGAAGTTCATCACAGATGGGGAGCCATGGCTAGGGAGAGCTTAGTTTGTCAGGTCAGATAGCTGAAGCATGTTGAACCTGAGGAGAATGAAAACTGCCAAAGTTTTGAATATAAGTAACAAAAAAACTGACGTATACAGACAGGAAGCATTCATTTGAATGGCATTTGCTTTTTCAGAACGAGTTTAATGAACAAGGTGGTGACAATTCAGCATCTTTCTAAGCACAGGTCTGAATGTAACAGGTGCTGTCGTAACCATTTGTAATGAAGCCAGAGTTGGGGTGCTGCAGCAGCAATCTCCAGAATTCTTCAAAAATGGCAGAGAGACAGGAATATTACCACGGGTTTAGATATTAGCCTGCAGATGTAGCAGATCTTGATTTCTGCTCAAAGCATGCATTCTGAGTCTGATTCTTATAAAATGAAAAAGGAGAGAGAAAGGATGTTGGTAACACTATTGGGTATATGTTGTTGACAGTACAGGAAACAAACAGAAGAAACCAGTTGTCTGTGTAATAACTATCATTAATTGGCATCAGCCATACCTTTAAAAGTGAAGTGAAAATAAACCCTTTCATTGAATGCTATTAGCAGGTTCTTTATGGTCCTATGTAGTAGAGATGTAACAGTACTGTCACTCTTTGTATTTTGCTGCGTGGTTAACTTTGGAGTCATTAAAATGATCAGTCTCCTCTGTGCCTGTATTTGTGAACCACAGTGATGATATGAATCAGGAAAGTACATTAATTGTGTTAGCAGCCAACCCTGTGGAGTCATTGTTGTATTACTTGTTTCATGGGTGAAATTTTGAAAGAATTTAATATTTGGAAACATTGAAAGAGGTTTGCCATTTGTCCTCTGTGGGCACTTAGATGTCACTTAGATGCTGAACAGCAACACTGCAAATTCAAGTGTTTTTACACAGTCTGCACAAGTACTTAAAGGCCACAGGAAGACATTGGTTACTACAAAGTGGCTGATGTCCCAGCAAGGCACGAATGGTTCCTGCTGCAGCAGACACTGCAATGTAGAGTTATGATGTGAATGGAAGACTGCAGCCTAGGAGCTGCGTGGTTAAGGAGCAGTGCATGAAGTGGTCACTACAGAAGATTTAGAAACCTCACTGTTGTGTAAAAGGAGGAAGCAGCATGTTCTTTAAATACTAAGTCTCACATTAAGAAAATTAGCTTGTAAAATTTGTGTTCCTGACTCTTCTTTGGACAGCCTGGAAGTAAAATGGTGGCATCTGCTAAAGCTGCAGTACCTACTGTGACTGACCAAGCGGCAGCCATGCAGCTAAGTCAGTGTGCAAAGAACCTTGCGACCAGCTTAGCTGAGCTGCGGACTGCCTCCCAGAAGGTAGGTCGTAGTAGTTCTAATTAGCTAAAGCAAGATGGCCTAAGGAGTGGTCAGGAGTTCACTCCGTCTTGGCTCACTGTCTTCTCCCTGCACCCAACAGGAAATGGCTCATGTTTATGCTTCAGTGTTATTCTTGGTCAACAGTTGTCTCTGAGTTCCATGTAGCTCCTGTGTCGTAATAGAAAAGGCAGCAATAACTGACAAGATAACTGAAAAGTTCGTGTTACCATTGCTGAACCTGCAAGATGGTAGGAGGGCACACACAGAGCAGCCCCATTGATGCAGATTTCCAAGGTTCATGTAGTGATTGGAAGAAGAAAACAAAAAAAAAAAGAATTAAAACTCTTTAGGGAAAGCAAGGATATACTGGGTGCATTGCATTTTGTGGTGGCTTTCAACAGCATGTCAGTCTATTCACAGACTAAGGGTATTGTGCAGTAGTTTGGAAGGGGCCCCCTGAAGTCATGAAACTGATAGATATGCTGGAAGGATTGTGTATTTACTATTTCTGGTAATGGCTTACATGTGCTAACAGTGCTGTTGATCTGATTTCTGAACAGGCTCATGAAGCATGTGGCCCAATGGAAATTGATTCTGCTTTAAATACGGTCCAGACCCTCAAAAGTGAACTGCAAGATGCAAAGATGGCAGCTGTGGATGGACAGTTAAAGCCTCTTCCTGGAGAAACTGTAATTAATAAAGGATGTCCTTCACTTAAAAACAAAGTTAGCTGTTAGCATTTTAAATGTTTGAGACAGAACATGTCCTGAGACATTGGATAATGATCATGCTGGCAGGTTTTTACACTGATTCTCGTTTTAAGAGTATATATTCTTATTACACTGAATATTTGTTAGCAGAAATACAGGAGTGTAGATCCTCCTCCTGTATTGAGCAAAATACAGTTTAGCAGTAGTCGTGTTGTATCCTTTCAAAAAGATATTTTGTTTTCAATGGGGACAAAGATGAGAACTTAGAAGTTGATCTTCTGGTAGGCTTATGAAATGTTTTATTTGGTAAAAGCACCATTCTCACCAAAAACTTAGTAACTTATTTCACTTGCTAATTATGAGATATTTCAATTCTAGTTTTATTGTTTATAAGACCTATATGTAATTTTATTTCAACATGAACTGAGAAAACATGCTAATAAGTCTTCAGACTAACCACACGTGCCCTGTAGCTGAGACAAGTTTTGGAGAGAAAGGAATTTTTTAATACTGCTTAGAAAGCAAGTGTGTTTCAGATATTCTTAAGCAAAGAATTCTGTCCTTCACCATGTTTTTTACAGCTTGAGAAATGTGCTCAGGATCTGGGAAGCACATCCAAAGCAGTTGGTTCATCGATGGCCCAGTTGCTAACCTGTGCTGCTCAAGGCAACGAGCACTACACAGGTACTGTTTTACTTATAATATCTGAAAGCTCTGCTTCCCATAAGATGCTTGTTAGAGGGCTTTCTCATCACAAACTGCTGAAGTTAAGGAATTGCTCACCTCTTCATGCTAATAGTGAATTTTGGCAGGTTACAGCGGATTGCTAATGTAAATAATGTGCTTCATAAAAAAGTGTTGCAGTCTGCTATGTGTACGTAATCAGAATAGCTGGAGACATCTGTTGTTTTCAAAAATATATCACAAACTGCTTCCAAAGAACAGAATTAAAATATAGTGCAATTTAAATGTCAGCACCACTGAAATGTTTCTGTTTCCTTTCAGAAGACTGTGAAAGGGTCTTTGGATGTGTTTTGAAATATAAGATGACACAAGATGTGAACATACTTGAGATGGTTTGGTGATGTCTTAGACAGTTTGTGTCTTACTAGATGTTGCCATCTCCCATGTGTAATGCAACCTGTCTTTCTGAGTCATTAATATAACTTCTGCATAGTCTGGGGAAAAGCCAATGGGGAATGTTGACACGTACTACGATCTGTTCTCTTCAGTATCTGCCCCAGTTTATGTACTTGCAGTTTTAGGAACTGAAAACAACTTACTAAGAGGAATGTTTCTCACATAGGGGAAAAAAGGGTTTATACTGAAATGATATGATGTTCCATTTCCTTCGTTGTGTTAATTTTTCATTGTGTTATTAATGTAAATGCTACAGTAGAATGTTCTTAATACTGACACAGAATTCATTAGGACAATTAAGATTTCATTGATTGTTAATGCATCAGAGCTATGTAACTTGTATTTGCTTTCATTTGAAGAACATTAATTGGATTAAGATGGCTTGTTTCTGTTGCATAGTTAAGCGAAAGTTAGTACTGGATATCTGATAAGGAATACGGGTAATTGCAGCCTGATATCCAATACCTGAATCTAGCTCTCAACATCAAGCTATAACAATGGTTCAGCTGGGATTTTTTTTTATTGTATAGTGTTTTGTTATGTTAAAGATTCTTTGCACTGAAAAGAGCACAGTGTTTTTTAATGTTACAGTGTATTCTCCTGTTTATCAGTGGTAGAAGGTCTTTACAGCTTACCTCCGCTATTTAAGCATTCCTTCTTGCCTACAGCTGTGATAGTAAGTTTCTTTTCATTGCATATTGAAAGTAATTACATGACATTTTCTGACTGAACTTCTTTTCGTAGGTGTGTATTCATACTGGGATTATGTTGCATCAGGTTGCCTCATCCTTAATAATCTCATTTTATTTAGCTTTTAATTCCTTGAACTTTAGCCATTTTTCTCTCTATTCTCTAAAATCCCAAAGTCATGTTTTGCAAAGTGACAGAGATGCTGCAGCTTCAAAGTCATCAATCACTTTCTCCCCTAGCTTACAGTAGGACTCTTATTTCCAATTTTTTGCTTTTTCTTCTTTACCTCTGCTTCACTGGGATTTGGCCACTGATTCATAGCTGCCTCAGAACGTCCTCTTTGGGGCATAATACTGACTTCATGGTTCCACTGCAGGCATTTTTCTCAGCAAATTATGCTGTATACTTCAAATATGTTCACATTTGAAAGTTGTCTTTTAAACTGCATTTGTAATGTTGTTTTGCAATGGAATAATAGCCTCCAAACTTAGCTGTCATAAAATACAAGAATTGCCTTTAAAGTACTAATAGATTCCTCAATAAAATCTGAACGTAGGAGTTGCTGCCAGAGAAACTGCTCAGGCTTTGAAGACGTTGGCTCAGGCAGCACGTGGGGTTGCAGCATCAACTACTGACCCTGTAGCAGCACATGCAATGTTGGATTCAGCAAGGGATGTCATGGAAGGCTCTGCTATGCTTATTCAGGAGGCAAAGCAGGCCCTTGCTGCACCAGGAGACGCAGACAGTCAGCAGAGATTGGCCCAGGTGAGTTTTGACTTCAGCAGTTAGGTGAATTGTGAACAATCCACTGAAATTCCATAGAATACAGCACTAAACAATAAGAGAAAAACTGTAGAACATCAGGCTGTGAGAAATATCAGAGCTGGCTGGTACTTCTAGCAGCTTTCAATGTCTTGCATCAAACAATGTAGTTGGTGCTAAAGTGTATTTTAGTCATCTTTCAAAAACAAAGGAGAGAAAAGTACAGTTAAGTGTATGACAAAACACCTATTAAACCCATTAATAAAAGGATCTGTATTCATGTTATACTCAAAAAGTAAGCACATCTCCATGAGTGCTGCAACTGCTTTTGAAGACTGATCAGTATGTGGTTAACTTCTGGGGCTTTCCTGTAACTGGGGTGGTGAAGCCTTTATTCCTGGTGCTGCTCTGCCAACACAATCCTATCAAATGAGTATGCATAGTTTGTGATTGCTAGACTACAGGTGTGCAACCCAAGAACTTGCAAGCCTCAAAAATGACCTTGGAGTCAGAACTGTAAAAGTTGGCTATAGATTATTGGTTGGTAAGCTAAATGACTGCTTAGGCCTTTCTCAGTGCGTTGTGTTTACTTGTGTTGTAGGTGGCAAAAGCAGTGTCTCACTCATTGAATAACTGTGTGAATTGTCTACCTGGGCAAAAGGATGTGGACGTGGCTTTGAAGAGTATTGGGGAGTCTAGCAAGAAGCTCCTTGTTGATTTGGTGAGAAGTCTTTTACTGTAAAAATAAATTTCAGAACTGATCTGGGTTCCCCATGTATCAAATTATTATGTAGCAAATGTGCCTGAAGTACTTCATGTAGGTTTTGTTTATTATGCAGTTTTAAGAAGTCTGTTCTCTTAATTCATTATCAGGCATGGGCAGAGAGGGGTCGCAAAAAAAAAAACAAAACATTTGAACACTGCTGATTTGTGGGAAGGTTATGTGATTTAAGCAACTCAGTCTCATCTATCAGTGATCCTGCTTGCTACCCTGTGGATGAAGAAGGAATTTTATGCTAGTGTTTGTGCAATGCTGCGTGGTCAGATCAAGTCAAGGCTAAACTTAGTCACTGAAGCACTGCTGATATTTGCTTGTTGTTCTGGAAGTCTTGTTTGCGGAAGTAAGCTATGACATGGAGAACAAAACTTCTCCGACTTTTTTCACTGAGTTCAACACTTGGAATTTTCCAGTTAGATAACTGACATCTTATCTGTCCTTTTAAAAGCTTGCTTAATGGTCTGTCCCTTGAAAGAAACAGCTCACTGTCTAGATTCCTCGTTGATGACTATCCCGTAGTTGGATATTTTGCCTTTAGAACTGAATCAGCAGACGTTCAGATGCAGTACTCCATTCTAGTTTGTGGCACTTAGTGCTGTTTGCATTTCGTATTCTTGAATTGTGTTGAACTTTGCAGTCAAAAAGATCTGGTGTGATTCGGTGGACAGTAATACAGCTCTCAATCTCTTACAGCTACCTCCAAGTTCTAAGTCATTTCAAGAAGCTCAGAGTGAGCTGAATCAGGCAGCAGCAGATTTGAATCAGTCAGCAGGAGAAGTTGTCCATGCTACACGGGGCCAAAGTGGGGAACTGGCTGCAGCATCTGGAAAATTCAGTGATGATTTCGATGAATTTCTTGATGCTGGTATTGAAATGGCTGGCCAAGCTCAAGTAAGTTTTTTTTTTTTCCTGTTTTGTTGTTTTTTTTTTGTTTTGTTTTGTTTTTTTTTAATCTTGCTAATGGGGAGCAAGGCTGTCCTGGGAACGCAGTACGATGCACTAATGTAAGCGTGTCCAAATGTGACAGATGATAGGTTATGCAGTACTCATCCAGAGTGAAGTGAACTCAACATTTGTATATTTGTTTCTGTGGCCAGTCAGAAGTGTGACTTAATGTTCACCTGTCTGGTTTGGTCTGTTTGCTAACTGATTTATGACCTGCATATCTGGAGATACAAAGGCCTGCTGAACTTCTCAAAGGTTATGAAAATTGTTGCCTCTATTTTGGTAGAACTACTCTGGAATGTATTTTATGTAATCTTTGTTCAACATTTGACACCTTTCTATGCTACAGTTCAAATGCTTTAGGTGGAAGGACAGAAAGATGTGTTTAAATTCCAGGCTTGTACTGCTTTATCTTATGTGCCACTGCAGACCTACTACAGCATGGAATAAGAGGGTGAGGAGCAGAAGTGCCATGCATGTGACAGCAGCACCTGCACTTCTGTTTAGTGATTAAAGTTGAGGATGTTTCTTGCATTATCTTACTGAGTTTAGGCATACTGAACAATGCTAGTTGGTCTTTTGGAGATGCTTTAACATAACAAATGCCAGCATATGAGGAAGTCGTGTATTACGTGACCAGGAAGGATGTAGTAAAACGAATTAGTAGGCTATTTTGTCCTAGTTAGTAAGCAGAACCTGAAGACGTAAAAATTGTTTCTGAAAGAAACACTAGCGGAGTGTGCTGGTCCTTCAAAGCCACCTATGAAGTGCCTCTATAAAGCAGGTGCGTTTCAGGTAATGCTGAGTAGAGATCAGGCAGTAACTGTTGGTTATTCTTCATCAAACCTTAGTAACTGGGTTCACATTTGTGAAGTGAGGTAGATAGTGAATACCAGCTGATTCTCTGAAATTTAATCTCCAGTGAATCTCATTAAGTTTTAGAATGTTTTGTCCGAGGCAGTTCAGTGCAGGCAAAGGTGGAAAGAATGATGCAAACTGCTTCTTGAAAGGAGAATTCCAGGTGATACTGTGGACCTTCAGGGTTTGCCTGTCATGCTGTCATAGTGAATTAAATTGATCTTAGCAATTAGTGACAGATCTTTCAATAGAGAATGCTTTCTGTCTGTGTCTAGTTATTTGGCCTGTACAGAAGTACTACACATGAGAGTAGGGAGCAGAGTAGAATGTAAATATAGATGAAAAACTATTCACATCAACTGAGTAATAGAGTAAAATAATAATAATAACTGAGTAACAGCTTCTTTAAGCCTTAAACAGACCACTAGAACAAATTCACTTCTACTGATGACTAAAGGAAGAATCTAATTATCGCTATTTGCTGTGATTTTGCAGTACTCCCTGTAATTGTATGCATGTGAAGGTTTCATTTCTGGACAATGGCACAAAGTGAATGGGTAATAGTAAGCATTCTGACTTGGATGGTCTGAAGTAGGCTTATTTGAATTTAGTTTCTTGTAACTGAGGACGTTCTGGAGGGATTTTCTGTGTAAGTAATTCCAGTTTGATGCAAGAGAGTTTGTGGTTTGCACGGGATGTTAGAATACAGACAGTACACACTGATGGAGTAATGTGGATCAGCTGTGCCAGGCAGAGATGTGTGAGAATCTTGACAATGAAAGCTGTGTTCAACAAGTAGTAAAGTTTCTCCGCTGCTCCTTTTTGAATACTGCCATTGTTAAAAATGAAGCTATTTGTTACATGGGTTTCTTGTTCTGTTATGTGAATGGAGCTAGAGGCACCTGTCTGGATGAACAAAGGCTTTGCTCCATGTCTTCCTCTGGACTATGGCCCTTTGCATGTCAGTGGTTTCAGGTGGATAAACAAAATAGGTTTCCAAATAATGTTTTTGCATCCTCTGTATTGCAATCTAGGCACTTAATGTTATGCTGCTATGGCTTTTCAGACAAAAGAAGACCAGATTCAAGTAATAGGTAACCTCAAGAGCATCTCTATGGCTTCCAGCAAGCTTTTACTGGCTGCCAAGTCTCTGTCTGTTGATCCTGGAGCTCCTAATGCCAAGAATCTATTAGCGGCAGCAGCCAGGTAAGGGTGCTTTGCTTTTTTAGGCTTTGCTTAAGGTATTTGCTTTCCTCTGCTCTTTTAATATGTTCTTCTGATACTGTCAGTTTACTGAGTGGTTGGAACCTGCAGTTCTGTTGAAATGAATGTAGGTCCTAGGAAAATTGCTCATTCTGTGGTAGTTCCTTATCTGGCATGGCTTGTTAGCACTGATGGAGATAATCACTAGTTGAAGAGTTGGCCTGTTTTTTTAAAGGAACTAATGTGTTTTACTTTTCTTTCCATCTGTGTTCTGGCAAGATGCTGGTGATAGTAGATCTCTCAGCCCTTAAGAAAGAAAGGAACAGAATCCGTGTCCTTATATAAGCTGTACGTAAAAATCAGGATGGCTGTCTATAACCAGGAGTGCATATGATCAAGAGGACCTGAAAGGATTGGATGATATGATAGATTTATTTGGCCAAAGATAACCTTACTTTAAAGATTTTTAACCGTGCTTTGAATTTTGTCTCTAAGACCCCATTTCTTGGTCATGGTTCTCAGTGCTTATTTGAAAAATAACACTGCTTTTTAGTATTTCTGAATGGATAATCACTTTTCATTTACTTTTTTCCCCAATTTTTTTTCATGACTTTTTTATCAAATGAACTTACTTTCCTATGAAGTCTTTTAATTGAATGTTCAAAAATAAAGCTGGAAGAAGACTGCTGAAGCACTTTTTCTTAGAAGTGTCAGTATAGTATCAGATCGATGTCTGAAATGAAATTTGTATGTTGCTCTTAGTATTACTGCCTTCCAAAATATTTACTCCCTCAAAGGTTAGTGTGGAAAGGAAGTGATTAAGATAGGGCTGTTGCTTTCTTAAGGAAAAGGAGGCTGATATTTGCCCTGGACCCTGGAATCATCACACTTCAATATCAAATAATTAAAAAAAAAAAAAAAAAATCCACTCTTTTAATACTTTGAGAAGTAAGGTGTGCTGTCTTATTGTTATGTTCTTGACAAAAACATTCTGCTATCCTTCTTGGCTCCCAGAAATACGTAGGCTTCTAGGCAAGCTGTAGGTAATCAAAGGTACACTGCTTAAAGTGAAGGAGTTGCATGAGGCTGTGTTTATGGCACAGCATTAGACTGCTATGGATTTCTGCTTTAGAGTTGGAGTATTCCTATTTCTTTGGAGTACAAATGCGGTTAGTGTCTCCAGTGAAGCCCACCTATTTATCAGGTTCTGCCAGACTGATATTCCCTCTGTAGAAACATTCAATAAAAAAGGGGAGGACAAGCAGTACAGTCTTTAGATGGTCTCTTTGGCCGTGGTGTTTGTGTGTGAAGGTATGTCTGCATTCTTAAGGACACTAGACAGCAACAAAATGCAATAGGATTGCATTCAATGCAATTTAGGCACTGTGCTTCCCTTCTCAGCTCTTTGCAAATGCAGTAGTTGTGACAAAGTTTGCTAGGGCTCTTTTCTTTGCTGTTGTGATACGGCCAAGTCAACTATATTTCTCTTCTCTGTGAAAATCATGAAAATGAGCAAACAAGGCACAACTTCTTTACTTCCCACCAACTTGCCTTATTTTTTCTCTCATCTTTTATAGTGCTATGATTAACTTTCTTGTATTTTTTTCTGTTCTCCCTCTTTGACCTAGTTTTAATTGATAATCCTACCCTTTTCAGTGGCTTTTCTTCCCTCTTGGAGCCATTTCTCTTGACTTCCTCAGACAATTAGAACTGTGGCAGGAGCCGAGAGCCATGCAGGATCCAAATATTGATATGATGTATTCAAAGAGATTTGAGGTATTTGGTGCCAGCAGCCTATTTGCTAGGCTCAGCTGTTTGCTCCAGTAGGTCCACATGGTGTGAGCTGGAACCTCAATGCCATGGACACACAAAGTAAATGTCACTGAAATTAAGCTTCTGTTTCTTCTGGACTAACATCTAAGTTGTTTGCAATTGCCTCAGATGTTGGTTGCTATCAAATGCCTTAGTGAAAGTCTTTTTGCATTATGAAGCTTGTTAAGGAAGAGGTCTTTAGGTGGGTTACTTTAATACAGGGTTATTCCCCAGACTGTGGGAAGAAAAATAGTAGCAAAACATGAAAGCTTGAAAGCATTGTAATATGCAGTTATTGAAATAAAAGCTTCAATAAGCAGAATAGTTCAACTTGAAAATATCTTTTCCCTTCTACTTTCCCTAGAGCTGTGACTGAGAGCATAAACCAGCTCATCACGCTGTGCACCCAGCAGGCTCCCGGGCAGAAGGAATGTGACAATGCACTCAGAGAACTGGAGGTATTACTACATTCCAGAAAGTTCTATTGAAGAACAGTGGGCCCCAAATGTTTGTTTTTCCCCTGTTTTCTTTGATTGGCTGCTGTCACTGTCTTCTCACTTGATATCTGTGGCAGAGGTTTTAATTGCATACAAGGTAAGCATAGAACCTCTCTGAACCTCTTATGGTTTTGGCCAGAGTGAAATTTGCTGATGTGTCTCCTTCTCCCTCTTCTCTGCTTCCCAGAAAGTACAGTTTTTAGTCAAGATTATTCATAATTACTGTGAATTAAAAAGGAGTCACAACAGGTTGGACATTCCCAGGACCAGCAGTGCACTGAAGGGGGGAGCTACAGTTCCTTGATTTTATGCTTTTAGCAGGTTGTTACTTCCAGCGCTACTTAGATGCTTAGTGTATTTCAGCTTGGACTTGATAGTTGTCAGCACGTTTTGTGGTATTTCCCTGGAGATTCTGAAATAATGTCTTTAGAGGACCTCACTGTATGGCATCCATGGAGCCAATAAGTTTCTTTCAGAATTTCAGCTGGAAGGTTCATAGGATTATAGAGAATGCAAAGGTGTTGGATCAATCTCAAATTCATGTTACCTGTCAGCATGAAGTTGTGCTGACTTGTTCTGCTGTTGTTTCCTCATGTTCTGAGGGCTTCTGTTTCCGTAGTGGTGCAGATATTGCAGGAAGTAGCTTACTTCCCAACCTGTTGTGTAAGGACGAGGCACAATGAGGAATCGCTGTGAGAACTGGAAATTGTTTTCTACATATGACCTCTTCTTCACATCACCTTGTTCTCACAGTTCAATTGCTGTAAGACTGTAAAGACTGCTAAGCAATAACTTAGAAGAAGAGGGCTGTGCCTTTAAAAATGTTGTAGGTATGTTTTAATTTTAGGAGTTGAATTCTGGTGTGGATCTAATGGCTTAAAGTTATGCCCTGATTTCCTTCACGTGCAAGATGAATATTATAACATACAGATATTAGGATCTTTTGAATGTACAGACTTCACTTTCTTCAGAAAGGTTGCTAAGTCATTTTTGCCCAGTATTTGGAGAGGTTTTCTCCTTTCTAACTTGGAAAGAAGCACTTTGCAGATTTTTCAAGCATGAGAGAATTATTGTCTTCTGTTGCTTGCAGCTTTTTACAAGTTTATGTAAATAAATTTTCTAAGTGAAGATATGACTAATTTTTACTTTTTTATTTCTAGATTTCAGATTCATTTCAGGAAAAAAAAAATTAAATCTCACACTTGCAGTTTTTGACAGAGGGAACTATACTTTGGGTCCTTTTAACTGTAGGAGGAGGCCAGCAGGTGATTAAGTTGCAATTTAGTTTGATAGCCCTTTTTGTATCTTGGCAGCACTTTAATGATATCTTTATCTCCCTATCACTTAGCCTTTTAATGCCAGTTATTAGATGTTAAAATATTACTGAAAACATTTATTAGTCTGTTCAGAACAGGCACAAAGCCAGGTTGCCTGATGTCAGCCAAGTGTACTTTGCTATAGGTCAGTCATAACAAATGCAGGCTAATTTACATAAGGTTATACTTTCAGCAGATTTGTAGTGCAAAAATGAGTTTGTACCGCAGTGCAGTTGATGTGGGGTAGCATTTAAGGTGTCATTTGTACATCTGTATTTGAGCTCTCCACGGCTGTAGTTTGATTTGCTTGCTGGAGACAAAGTTGTGGCCACACTGACATCAGAAGGGCGGTTGTGATGGTGTATGTTTTTCTCAGCTTACTATTTCAGACTATGTCACTAAGCCAAAGCTTCTTCTCTTTTTTTAGACAGTGAAGGGAATGCTGGATAACCCCAATGAGCCTGTGAGCGACCTCTCGTATTTTGATTGTATTGAGGGTGTAATGGAGAACTCAAAGGTAACTTCCTTTTCCTACCTCTGTGACAGTTGTAAAGTGTATTATCATACATTTCCACATACATGCTGAACATGCTGGAAACATAGCACAGTCTATTCTAAAATGTATGTTGCTTTCCTTGGTAAAACTTAGCCTGAGATCAGGCTATGAGAGAGGTCATTCCATTTTCTTTGTCGCTCCAAAGGCTTTTTACCGTGGTAACGTTTTTAACTATGTGATTGGCATGCAATGCTGGTACAGCTTCTCCCTCTCCTCCTGTTCGTTATATTATACAGCATGTCATACATCATGATATGTTTTGACTGCAGCTATTGGAAATGCCCAGAGCATAAATGGGAGCCTTGTAATGAGATACCATTGTACTGTTCTGTGTGAAACAGCTTAGAGAAATTTCTGAGCACTCCAGATATGCCAATATACCAGAAGATCTTTCTGGAATCTCATAAGTTATTTTTAAGCAAACTATATCATGTCATACATCTTGCTCACAAGCTTTGCTTTTGGTGTTTTTATTACTTAATCATTGGGATTATTTTGAATTCTTTGTTCTCTAAAAGAAAAAGAGAATACTTAAAGGATTGGGGCTATGTCTGTCATTCCTATTCTATTGTGGCCAAATCTTACTTTGAATTTTAAAAGGAGATGAACTGAAATTGGTGAGATGCTTTAAGAGTTAGTGTGCATTCTGACATCCAGATGGTCCCAGTGGATTAGATGCAATCCCATCTTCGGGGAGTTTCAGTGAGTTTAGGGGCAAAGAAGATTCAGAATGTGTTGAAAGCAGTTGCTGGTGTGGTTGTCATGTTCTGAAATCTGTGAAACCTACTTAGAGCCAGGCTAGCTGTAATGATAGAAAAATTGAGGGTTATTTCTGTATCCTCATAGTCACTAGAGCTCTAACAGTGTAAGTTCTTGGCACTGTAAATACAGTGTTAATCTGCATATCGTTATTCCTCACACCACACAAAGGAATGTCCTCAAATCCATGAGCTTATTAACTAGTTAATGTTTCTAGAAGCTGAGTCAAGCAGATCTGTGGGGCAAGAGCTGGTTCAGGACCAGAAATCATTTGCCTTTTTACTGGTAAGGAGACATATTGTGAAGCTTACTTTGTTTTCTTAATTTCTGAGGCTCTTGGAGAATCTATGGCAGGCATTTCCCAGAATGCAAAAACCGGGGATCTTTTGGTCTTTGGAGAATGTGTTGGAGTTGCATCCAAAGCTCTTTGCGGCCTCACAGAGGCAGCAGCTCAGGTAAGCTGTTGAAGCCTGTAAAATAGAAGTCTGCAAAGCAAATGTATGCTTTTCTTTGTTTTTGTTTTTAAGAAAGTGGATGTTATGCATGTGTAAATTTGAGATTTACTTCATTTGGGCTAAGCAGATGCTTTCTGAATAACCAAAGAGTCAAGAGATGGTCACTGTGGTTGGACCTCATACAGGAAGGCTTTGTAATTGGTCTTGGAGTTGAGGAATATGTGCTTCTTCTTAATTAGAAGAAGTGTTTTGTGCTGCAGTCCTGACTTCAGTAGCAGCTGCAAGAGTATTTAGGGGACATCCGCAGACCCAATTAGAGTTATAATTGCTTTCTTGCTCTCTTGAGATCCTCTTCCTTATGTTAAACCATGTTACAGCCTTGTAAGTAAAGCATCAGGCTGTGGGAAATCATGCTATGCATCTGGAAACTGCTTTTTTATTCCCACAAATACAGAATTTCTCATTATGGACTTCATCTAACCCTAGATTCTTTACAAAATATGAAAGTAATAGGTAGTGTATTATAATGTAAGATGATTAAAAGTGATCTTCAACCACCGTTTTGACAGTCCAGATAATTCCTCCTTGTTGAGAGGCATGAAACAATCTCAAATTAAGAAAGAAAGTAAATTTGGCTGTAAGGCATGTTGAGCTGCAGTGTGACGACCACCCCCACAGATGTGATGGTCAGTTACTTAGCAGCCATGTTTGTTGTGGTGTCCTGGCTTTGGCTGGTGAGAAGGAATGCAGGGAGGTGTTTGTTGGCTTTACATATGAAAAAATAGTGAAGAAAAGCAAAACTGACTTTCTGCTCAGGCTTCATCAAAACCCTTTCCACCACCAGCTGTGGCAAATCCAGTAAGTCATTAGGGAGTGTTTATGATTGTTAAAGCTTTTCCATTGACTGTCCAAGTGCAAAACAACTTTTCCAGGGAGACCAGCTGCCTAAGTAAACAGGATGGTTTTGTTTTCACTAGTCAAATTTTGGAAGTGTAGTGGCTGAGATGTCCTGTTTTCATCAGATTCTGGAGATGTATTGCTGAAGGCAGTGTTCATTGTATTTTTCAGTATAATTGTTGAATAAACTCCGTTTGCAATCACATGTCAAATTTAGCAGAAAGGCAAGATAAATTTAGCATTGTTTCATAGATTTTTTTTTTTTCTTCCTTTCTTGATTTCTAGGCTGCTTACCTGGTTGGCATTTCAGATCCCAACAGTCAGGCAGGTCAGCAAGGTCTTGTTGACCCAATTCAATTTGCCAGAGCCAATCAAGCAATCCAGATGGCTTGCCAGAATTTGGTAGATCCAGCAAGCAGCCCATCACAGGTAATTCCAGAGGGATTGTGGTGAGACTGTCACTGTTAGGTTATGCATTTTGTTTGTGACCAAGCAAAGGAGTTCTGCTTTGAACTGTAGCTTTGCAGAGCTAGAGTGTAGTAACTGTCATGCTGTTCTGACAGTCTGTTTGTTTTGTGCCATCTACTTTGACAGGTATTGTCAGCTGCCACAATTGTGGCCAAACATACTTCTGCTCTGTGCAATGCTTGTCGCATTGCTTCATCAAAGACAGCAAATCCTGTTGCCAAGAGACACTTTGTGCAATCTGCCAAGGAAGTTGCAAACAGCACCGCTAACCTGGTTAAGACTATCAAGGTACAAGTGCTGCTTAGTCGCACTGCATTTTTTCTTCAGAATCAGAACAGTTATCAGTATCGTTTAACCTGTGATCTGTGTGTTTTAAGAAATGTTTAATTACACTTTTGAAGGTCTGATCTGAAAACTATGACGGGGTATAGCTGTGTCATAGTCAATATGGGAAGAACTGGGCAATATTAACAGAAAGGCAGCTGGCCTTTATGAGGCCATTATGAGATGGAATACTTGTGTGTTGATGTGCAGAATGAGCTGGCACCATCAGAATAGTGTGCAAACAATCAAATGTGAAGGTTTATAGTGGTGCTGTGTTGCTTAATATCCGGAGTAGTTTATGTTACTGCTGTTTAATAGTCTTCTGTTAATGGTCATGTATTTTCCAGATGCCTGCCTGTATTGTGGCAGGGGGTAGTTTTGCCTCTTATAAGCAAAAAAATAATACTTTCTAAGGTATAGAGAACTGATGAATCTGAATCCATTAGCTGATCCACAACTGAAATTCTGGTGAAAATAGTTTTGCTTCTAAGCCTGGAAGGTAACACGGAAGGTCCTTCGTACTGAAGTATTTCTGAGATTATGAAAGAAATTAGGTCATTTGTGTGAAAATGATAACAATAAGTTAATGGTTTGCTTTAAAGCAAAAAAGAATAGTTCAAGAAAGAGCCAAATTGTTTGCCTTTTCCACACATTAGAGCATGAGGTGTACTGAGACATGATTTCTGAGAAAAATCAGATCAATGATTTAAAGCACTTGTTCAGTCTTATGAAGTAAAGCAGCTGTGTTGACTTTAGGGTCAGTAATAATCTAAGTTTAAAACAAACAAACAAAAACAGAGTTAAACTATGGCATTCTTCACATCAGAGTTGTTTCTGTGGGAAGTTTTGAATTTCAAATGGCATTAGCACAACAGTTTGAACTCATAGGAATTAAACTATCATATTTGATTTTGCAAAGAAACCCATTCACGTGGAGCTCAAACCGTGCTTTAACTTCCAGGCCCTGGATGGTGATTTCTCTGAAGAGAACCGCAACAAGTGTAGAATTGCTACCGCGCCATTGATAGAGGCTGTGGAAAACCTGACAGCATTTGCTTCAAATCCAGAATTTGTCAGCATCCCAGCACAGATCAGCACTGAGGTAGGCAGGATGATTTCCAGTTTGATCCTGGAAAACATTGATTTCATTGTCTGTTGGGAGACAGAGAGTGTAGAGACTGCCCTGAAACATGTCTCCATCTTCCTAGGGTGTTTTGCAGTCTTTTGCTTAACCTTCAGTGTTGAATTTTGCACCAGTAAAATAAAAATGGTATGTTCCAGTAAAAAATAGTATGTTCCAGTAAGCACTGGCAGCTTTCTGTTAGTGAAGTAAACATGGGAAGGGTGAGTTCCTTGTCTTGTTAGCTGGATGCCTCCGTGCAATGAAGTAATAAACCTCCTCTTTTCCCTCAAGAATAATTAGTTCTGCAAAGGATTGAGTGGATGTCACTGTGCTTTCTTCCTTCCAAAAACGATGCAAAGTCATGATGACAAAAACCAGGCATTTTGCAAAGAGAAACTTCTTATAGGCCATCTGTATTTTTGAGAGTTCTGTCCTCAACCCTGTAACTAGAACAGATTAGTATCTAGCCGAACTAGTTAAAGTTTTTTTTTAAGTGGAAAAACATCCTTCAAGCTTATAAAAGCATTGGTAGAAGTAAAGATCACGTATTATTACTGAGTTTACAACTTCTGCTTCCTGCTGTTGGAAACCACAGAACTAGCTGGAAATATTAGATGATACAGTAACTGTTGCAATCTAAATGTTGTGGGACTCTAATCTTATCCTGCCTTCTAGTCCTGTGATCCTTGAGTTTACCAGGTCACTGGAGATAAAATAGTTGTGAAAATGATGACTCAATAAGAGTATTCTAGTCAAAGTAATTCCTGTGAAAAGAATATGCTTGCTTGGATCTTGCAAGTTCTGTGACAAAAAGTGGGTTAAATGATCTCTGTAGTCTACAATTAGTGACATGTTTGTACTTTGTCCTGTTTATCAGCTGAATGGTGTCTTTGTAAACCTGAAAAGTAGTTTTTGAAGTATGGTGCAGAGGAAACAGTTGAACTGCATTCACAACCACTATTTGTATGTTGGTTATCAGTAAATATTGTAGTACAGAACAAGAAATGATCATGTTATTTCATTGCTGCCAGTTAAACCTTTTATTTTTTTTTAGTATCAGAACGTGTGGACAAACTCAAATAATGATATAAATGTTCTTTGTGGTCTTTTGCCTTTTGATCACAGGGATCACGAGCGCAGGAGCCAATTCTAGTTTCTGCTAAAACAATGTTAGAGAGCTCTTCTTTATTGATCAAAACAGCTCGTTCTCTGGCAATCAATCCAAAAGACCCTCCTACATGGTCAGTGCTAGCTGGGCATTCCCATACTGTCTCAGATTCTATTAAGAGTCTTATCACCTCTATCAGGTATGTCTTCCATAGAAAATGCTTTTATGTCAAGATTTAAGCTGTTCAAATAAAGGAAAAATGAAGTATGATATTCTATGGCCTGTGGTGCTGTGATATTCTTCACTAATGGAAGTAACTTGTTGAGTGATGTGTGCTGCTTGTTATCAGTGATTACAGCATTCAGAGTAGGGTGGATTTTGTGTTCTGTTGTTTTTCACCTGTTCCACCTCTGATCCAGTTAAACACAGGAGGGCATGCTGTGGAATAACAAGATTAGCTAATGTGATTTCCATCCAGACTGCTTACAGCATAGAGTGTGTGGTAAAGGGTAGTTTTGGTGGGTGGGTGAGATGGTACTTGTACATAGTGGATTTCTGTTACCCATCTGATACTGCAATCTTCTTGGCTTTCTTGCAAGTATGCTGTTAGAAAGTGTGAACATTTTTTTATGTTTGGACTAAACCTGTATATCCATTTTTTATTGAAAATTTTTAAACTCATCTTTTAAACTCCATCTTTTGCCTTTCAATATCAATTCAGTATCAAAATTGTCAGAGCATAGTGCACTAAGGAGTTATGCATTTGATAATGATAATGAATTTGCTGAAATAGCAAACTGTGTGTCATGAGAAACTGTCTGGAAACTAATCTTTATTAACAGATACCAGGGAATTGGGTGTAAAAGATAACACCAAAGGAGTTGTTTTCTGGATCGGTCAGTTGCACAGAAATATTTTCTCCTGTTGTCTGTTGCCTTTTCACGTTGACATTTTCTATAGAGCTAATTACCTGACTAGCCTGAGGAGATTTCTTCCACGTGTGTGGAGTACTCAGTACATAAGTCCAAGTCTTGCCAATACAACAAAGCTAACTTAAGCATTGTTGCCCTCCTCCCACATGCTTTATGTATCACTAGTTAATGAAGAGCACCAGTATACAGTCAGGATAGGGCCTGTCTCCTTCCTAGCATGATCAAATTTACCACTGGTGTCTTTCAGGGATAAGGCCCCAGGGCAGAGAGAATGTGATTACTCTATAGATGGGATCAACAGATGCATCAGAGACATTGAGCAGGCCTCACTTGCAGCTGTCAGTCAGAGTCTGGCCACAAGGGATGACATCTCAGTTGAGGTAAGGGAGGCGGTGTAGTAACAGAGGAGCGCTGCTCAGTCTCATTCATCCTGCATTTGTGTGTTTGAACATGTAAAGCCAAGCAGTTAGCAGAATCTTTGCCTGAGGGGAGAATTTGTCATTAAAGTCTTTCTGGGTAAAATCACATGCTGGCCAAAGCGTGTTGCTTCTGGAAAGGTAATAGAGTCACTGGCCAAAAGCAGTGGTGAAAGCAGTTATTTTTAAAGACCACCATTGTATTATTTTGGTTTCCTTTGCTGATGTGACTGACTGATAATTAATGTTTTCCTGACAACTGAATGGAAGTTAGAATGTTTTTGAAATGCATTTGTTACTAGAAGACCAGTGATTTAAATTACAATGTCTTTATTAATGCAATAAATTATTTTTTTTCTTTCTCCACTGCTGAATTTCTGCTGTTGGTTTCACAGTCTACAGCAGAGCTCTTGTGCTGTATTGTCTACTTTGAGAAATATCTCTTCACATTTAAATAGGAGCTCCTGCCGGTTCCTCTAAGTGCAGTGATACTGACCCCTAGGCAGGGCAAGAACAGGTGTTATATTTGTTTGTTGTGTTTCCTTGTTTGTTGTGTTTTTCTGTTGGTTTTGTGTTTGGGGGGTGGGGGCTGCTATATTGCAATGACATAATGCAGCTGCTCCTGAATTTCCTGCGATCAGCTGGAGGGAGCCACCTTTTCCCTTGTTCCCCAAACCTGCCATAAAACTGCTGTTTACAGCAGCAGGGCCTACCTCAGTGTTCTTGTAGTTGAAGTTAGATAAAGGAGAAGAAATGATCATGGAAATCAGATGGGCAGCATGGATGTTTGTATCATGGTGCAGTGGGCCATTTAACTGTTTGGAGTATTTTAGATTGTCAAAGTCTGATTTCTGTGGTGTGGCGTAACTTGATTACAGCTGTCACTGACAACTTCTCTTTTTATTAGGCTCTACAGGAGCAGCTGACATCAGTCGTTCAGGAAATTGGCCATCTTATTGATCCAATAGCAACCGCAGCTCGGGGAGAGGCAGCACAGCTTGGGCACAAGGTGCAGTCCTAACAAAGTCTTGAGCAGTTTGACAGAGAGGGGAGACCACAACAAAGCAGTGCTTCTCACTTCATTTGAAAAAGGAATGTACTTGGAAGGAAGGAAGATCTGGGATTTCTCAATACTTGGGGCTGAGACCAACTAAAGCCATAAGCAAGGCACATCCACTGAAGTTTTTGGTGTGAGAGAGATCAGTGGAGAAAGGACAAGTTAAGAAAGGGGAGGGAAAAGCAAAGATGGAGGCTTAGACTGGTTTCTAAGGAGCGTGAAGTGCTTGCTTTCCACTTTCTGAGGGAGACTATTTCCACTGACTAGACATGGCTAAAGGTAACAGGTAGCTATGGAGTCACATTCCTTCTCTCGCTCATTTGATAAATGTTTATCAAAGTGTATATAAGCAGTTTACTCTAGTTTTACCCACCCAGTGCAGAATGTATGGCTCCTGCTGTTCACCTCGGTGCATTTTAAAAGACCTTATGTTTGTGAAATATGTGCTTTCTGATCTTAGCATTTTTGTTGTTTTCCTCTGGAAAAGCTTCAGGGATATGGAACTTGCAGCTACTAAATTCATCGTGTTATTTGAATTGTTGTTTAGCCAAAAGCAGATGTTTCCTCATACCAGTGTAAATTGGGTCAGAAAGGAGAAAAAAAGATGCTGAGTTCACACATTTCTGAAAAGTCAATTACCTCAACAGAAGTTGCTTGCATAGCAAAGTGTCTTTCAGTATTTTAAACGAAGTACTGAACCCAAGTAGTTCACTCAGCACATGGCCTGTGCCTGACATGTAATCTCTGTAGCATGCCCTGTCAGCAGGCACTCAACCACCCATCTCCTTCTTAGCAGTAAGGACAATTGGGGCATGTGGCTGCCTTGTACAACAGTTAATGCATGAGCAGTGATGACCTGTGTCTAGAGGAAATGGTAGAGCTTCTGCCTGTTATGGCATCTTATTCATAAGAGAACTCTCCAAGTCTGTATGATAATCCAGTGCAGGTTAGGTTAGGGCTTGAAGGACGTGAATCTCAACCGTCCTTGATGTGAACAGAGCTGTCCAAATCCAGTGCAGCGCCACTGATGACCTGTTGTGTGTAATTGAAGGCTGAGCTGTTCTGATCTTGCACAGGGCTGACTTGTTTTCTTTGCATTGCTAAGGATTGTGCAACTTACAATCATTGAATCATAGAATATCGTGAGCTGGAAGGAACCCCAAAGGATATTGAGTCAGTGTTGAAAGTGATTTCAGCTGATACGAACCCTCAACTGTGTGCTTCCGAGGGGAGAAACACTGCATTATTGCAGCACTGAAAACTCATGACTCACAAAATCACCCTGGCATATATTACAAACTAAATGGGCAGCTCTTAGGCATTACAATAGTGTGCTGCTTTAGCTAATCTGAGTTGAATTAGAGAGTAGCATTCTTCATCTCTGTTCTGAAATAGCCTTAACAGACTGTTGATTAAGTTGTTTTGGCTTTTCTAGGTTACACAGCTTGCAAGTTACTTTGAACCCTTGGTGTTAGCTGCAGTTGGTGTAGCATCCAAAACTCTGGATCATCAGCAACAAATGACAGTGTTGGACCAGAGCAAGACGTTAGCAGAATCTGCCTTACAGATGTTGTATGCAGCCAAAGAAGGAGGAGGAAATCCCAAGGTATAGTCACTGCATAATAATGAGAAGTCGGAGGGTAAAATTGAGGTAAGGTGTTAAACAAGACTTGGAAAACAGTTGGACAGTGGTGGAATAAATGACAGAGGGCACAAGTCTGCCCACCAGCACTTGGAGGTATGCGCGTTCCAGCTCATTAAGAGGTGAGTATGGTGTGCCCAGAGCCTTGAGTTGCTCCTGCACCTACTGGACAAGGACAGGCGCAGCATGCACAGTATCTTGAGGAACAACTGTGTGATGGAGCACCTACTCTTTAATTTGTTCGCAGGTGTTGCAGTAGATTGTTTTTCTTCAATTTTTGTGTCTTTGCTTAAACAAGTTTTGTTTTTTACAACCTTTTTTATTACAGACTTGGGGTTAAGACAAGGCTTTAAAATCTTTTTTCTTTTTTTGACAGAGTGTTTTTTGGTTTAATTTTTTATCTCGTTATTCTCTCTGTTTCAGGCATCACATACTCATGATGCAATTACTGAGGCAGCTCAACTGATGAAAGAGGCTGTGGATGATATCATGGTTACCTTGAATGAAGCTGCTAGCGAAGTAGGCATGGTTGGAGGAATGGTAGATTCAATAACAGAGGCAATGAGCAAGGTGAGCAGAGAAGAACAGAGCATGATTTTCCTTGGCACCAGATCTGCAGTGCAGGAGATACTGTTAATTCATTTCAGTATGTGGCAATTGACATGGAAAAACAGGCAATCCAGAGATTGTTTCAGAAGTAATGCAAATTGTGAAACCAACGTCGGCATAGGATGGTGTTCATAATTCTAAACTGGTAGCAAGCGGTGGTTAGAGTGAGTTGGGAATGTTTTAGTCTGGTACCATACTGGTAGTGAAAGAAAGTCATAGTTACAGGTCATCTAAATTTCTAATTGCTATCCTTTTTCCTGTTCCTATTTATGTTAGTGCGTTAAGTGATCAGCTGGTTTGCCTTGAAGTGATCAGCCTGGTTAGTGCCAATGGGAAAGCAGCAAAGCCTAAGCAGTTTTTCTACCTTTTGAAAGGAGCCATATTGGAATGTTGCAGTTGTAAAGTATAAATGAGCTGAAACAAATAATTCATCTTTTCACTTTTCTTTTTGTTGGGATGTTTTTAGTGTGGATGTGTGTTCTAAAGGCATGCAGAACATAGCTGTTAACTCATAAGGAGATCTTACTTATTTTTTTTCTCAGGGTTAATTCTGCCTGTAGCTTGCATTTTCATTTCTACATCTGTTGAGAACAGTAAGAGTTGATATGAACTTTCCATGCAAGTTGGCCTTGCACTCAAAGACTCAAAGTTTAAAAAAAAAAAAAAAAAAAAAAAAAAAAAAAAGCTATCTGGGTTCTATTTCACAGTCATGAAATAACGTAAAGCATTTTTTACAGTTCCATATATATATCTCGTGGTGCATTTAGTCCAAGAAAGAGTATTAAAATGAATACATAATTTCAGTGTTATGCAGAAAGTTTGTTATTTATTATGAAGTTTGTTTTTTTTTCTATAATTTTCCCACGTTTCTGCAGCTGGATGAAAGTACACCTGCAGATCCCAAGGGAACATTTGTTGATTATCAGACCACTGTGGTGAAATACTCTAAAGCCATTGCCATTACAGCACAGGAAATGGTAAGAATTTTGTCTAGACCTGACTAAAAGCTCTTCTGTGTACTTAAGAACCATGGAATGCTTTACACGCTGATGTGTAACTCGTTGTCATGCTGATTTCCTATAGCATTATCTATTTAGGAACAATTAAATAAAAGAAACGATTTTGTAAAATACACTCCCGTGACCTTAGAGGTGTGCTGATGGGGGTGTTCTCTAGGAGCACTGGGTCTCTGGGTTGTTTTGTGGCTCTTCTACAAAAATACGTTTTATTTACTTGTTTTGTGTTAGAAATGCAAAGGAAATGTTTTACCTAAATAACTTTTGGTCAGTCTGTTTGCTTGTCACCAAAATACTGCCATACGTTCATTGATGACTTCAGGTTGACCTTTCACAGTGTGTGCTGTTATTTAATTTAGCCCATGAAATAACATTAATTTCTTCAGATCCCTATAATGTTTATGAATGAATATGGATTAAGATATTATAGTATTTTTCATGCACTTTAGAGTTTATCTGAGTTTAAAAACAACAATGGAAAAAAATATATTTTTTAATTGAAGCAGTGTTATTCTGTGTTGCAGAATGAAGTGTTTGAGTTTTGAAGAACACTTTTTGTTTTCAGGAGGGATGGAGGATTATTTGTGTATGCTAGATGCAAAAATGTCCTGTGGAGAGATGACCTTTAAGAAATTATTCAGTTCTGCAGTCCGTATTACTGCTCTCTATGACATGAGTGTTTATTTGCAAATAGTAAGAATTTGTTTAAAACTAGTTGTGCCCCCATGGAAGGAATCTCATGCCTTTTGCTAACATAAGCTGTACAAAGAAGAAATATTTTTGTCTAAAAAGTAGATATTTTCCAGAAAGATGCTCGGTTATGTATACAAGGTATACTTTATCCTTCTTCTCATATTTTAGAAATGTCTTGCACTGATCCTGGGACTTTCTCAATTGTTATGCTCCTATGCCACAGCAGCTGAGACTGACACAGGCTGGCTCACCTTTGACATCATAAGGTGGCTCTGAAAGATAAATCCCACCTCATCATCCAATGAGAATAACTGTGCAGCTGGCCTATTGCTCCACTGGGTCAAAGAGTGAACTGCGAGATCTAACTGCTGCTCTTTGATTATCCCAGATGTTCTGCAAGTGCCTGATTATCATGACTCTAATAAAGCATGTTTGCCTGAGTTTCCTCACAGAATTCTGGCTGGAGAACACCTCCCTTACACTTTAGGCGTTTTTCCTCACTTCATCAGTGTGACCAAATAAAAGTGTGTGCATCTAAACTGGTGTGTATTAACAGATTATTCTCATGCCTGTCATTTTTCTCTTGCCTGTGTTCTTTTTTCAGATGACTAAGTCGGTTACTAACCCGGAAGAGTTGGGAGGACTTGCATCACAAATGACCAATGACTATGGGCATTTGGCTCTCCAGGGCCGAATGGCTGCAGCTACTGCTGAACCAGAGGAGGTCTGCAGCTTTTAGACCTCTTTATTCTGTGCATACAGTGGCACCACCATGGGTATTCCTTTACTATAGTGAATAAAATACATATAGAGCAAAATAACAGGAGGTAATGGCGTCACTCAGTTGCAGTAATATGGGAGCAGCTGTTGCTGATTCTGACACGGTGATGGTGAAAGGTCTAGAGGATAGGATATATGAGGAGTGGCTGAGGTCCCTGTGTTTGTTCAGCCCAAAGCAGTGGAGCTCAGGTGAGGCCTCACGGCGGCTGCAGCTCCTCGCAGAGCAGGGGAGCAGCACTGAGCTCTGCCCTCTGGGACAGCAGCAGGGTCTGAGGTCCTGAATCTAACGAAATGATGTCTTTTCAAGACTGCATGGAACCTTAAAGCATCAACATTTAGTTACAGACTAGTGTCATAAGTACTGCTTATTATAATTTATGAAGAGATCTGATTTGTGTTTGATACCACTCTGTACGTTGAGCCTTTGTTTGCCTTACGTTGTGGCTTTGTAGGCTACAGCTGAGCTGTGCATTGTGCTACAGATGCATATTTAGTACAGCACATCTCAGCCTTCACATTACTTGCATGTGAGTGTAGTGGAATAGGAAGTAGGAGTTACTGTGAAACATTTTTGTTGATCGTTGGAAATTTTAACCTGTCTTAGCTTCTGGTTCTGGTTAAGTCCTTTTGATGCACAGGAAATGCCTGTGGAACAAGTTTCCTACTAGGAATCCACAGATTTTTAACAATCGTTAGGTATTATGCAAAAAGAGCAGCATTTTACTTTTTTCATGCTTTCATGCCTTCTTGTATTTGATCAAATTACTTGATCAAATAATAAAAATCACCAGTCCAAACCCCTCCATCTAGCTTCAAAAATAAACAGCTCACAATAATAGACAGCGATGTGGACTGGGACGGGTTCCTCCAGGTAACTTAGAAACAACTTGCAAACACAAAGAAAGCTCTTCATCTCATGGGATCTAATGAATTACATATATGTTCTGGGATTGTTTTGTTTTTGTTTGTTTTTTGCTGTAAGGGATTTCAAGTCTAACTTCCTGTTCTGAAAGTGGGGTATGGGCAAACAGTAGGAACGCAGTTGTCTTTGTCTGCCATGGCATCTTTCATACCATAGAATGAGAATGTCACGTGGGAGAAAGGGCTTCTTTACATGGCATTATGCTTTTTGTGCTTATGGTTTGCCTCCATGGCATGACCAGCCATATTAGGTGCTGCATATTCTGTGAGCAAAAAATAAATCCTTTGTGCTCTCTTCTTTTCATTCAATTCCTCTGATTATGGAGCATAGAAAGACTTGGTTCAGATCTGGTAAGATGGTGTCACCATCACCAGATATATTGGATTGTCTAGACAAAAGACCTACCTAGAGATTGTGACTTGGTAATTTTACCACTGATAGACTACTTCAGTGCTCCACACTCAGTAGCTGAACAGAAAGCAATAGCTTGCATTTCTCTTTGTATTGATGAACACTGGTGCACATCACTTTCAGCCTGAAGTAGGAATAATTTTTCGTGATACTGATGACTGTGAGTTCTGCTTACTTGTTAATCTGAATACAAAATTATATGCCTCAGTACATACAGGTACTAAAACTAGCGTGAATTTCCAAACAGGGATATTCCATATGTTTTAATGTAAGATTATTAATGAATTGGAAGCAGTGAGGGCAGGATTTTCCAGATTTCAATATTGCATATGTATGTGGTCAGTTTCAGAGTATTGAGAAATGTACTTGACTCAAAAATGAATGAAAGAATTCATGTATTATTCAACCTGGTTTCAGCAGTGTAGAGCAGGCATTTACTTTTTACTCATCATGAATACCTTTAAGACATCTCATGCTGACAGTAACTTTTCTGCTTTAAGATTCTGGGAAAATTAACTTATTCAAATGCATGCAACCTTTTTGGTGAAGTTGTGTGTGCTTGAATTAAGTAGTCTTGACTTGGATAAATGTGTTATGCTAACCATGTTAGGCTTACAGATGTGTTCTTGTCCCCTGGACCAGTTCACTAGCACTCCAGTTTTATAAGTAGGTCTTTTCCAGGGTTCTACTGTGGGAACAGATGATATTAAATCTACCCAATCTCTGCAGAAAATACATTGATGGGCAGAATTTTTGTGATAAAGAATCACCGGAGTGACTATATTTCTATTTGTGTTGACACAGTGCACTAGTGTGACATTTACTTACTTTGCTCCCTTCTACCCTTTACCTCCTTTATCATCTAGATAGGGTTCCAGATCAAGACTCGGGTGCAAGAACTTGGTCACGGCTGTATCTTTCTCGTGCAAAAAGCTGGAGCTCTCCAGATTTGCCCTACAGACAGTTACACCAAAAGGGAACTGATAGAATGTGCTCGTGCTGTGACTGAAAAGGTAGGACATCCTTTGTATTAACCCAAGGAGTCAGTCAGTCTGGTTGTGTAGGCACCGGTTATTTTATGTATAAAACTTACCATTATACTAGAATATTGACTGAATTAAAGTAAGTTTACTTTGTTCCTTTTCTTTCAAATGTTCACTGCACTGTGTGTACTAAATTAGTACTAATCCTGTTTTAAAACTTCATCCTTGTACCAGAGGGAGTCTAGTCGTAGGGCAGCAGATGGCGCTTGTCTTATGAGACACTTCCCCTGGAAACACTGAAGTCCATGTAGGTGGCCACAGATAACACAGTGAGGCTGTCTGAAGACGCTTTCTTTCTGTATCAGCATTCTCTCTGCTCTCTGGGCCATCCTAATGTGCTTAGAATTGCATCTTCAGCCTGACTTGGTTTTCTTGGTCTTTGGATGTGTGTGGTATGTAGTTTGCTTTTGGGGGGAAATGAAAGCGGAGAATTAAATGTCAGCTTCATTTAGATTTCATGGAACATCACTTGCTCAGCCTGTGTTAGTATGCTCTCAGCTGTACAGCTTCTCTACTGTGTTGTACCCCAGGTTATCAGCAATTCTAAATTTGAGCAAAGGCAGTTTCTTGTAAGGAGAGTTACAGTTATAGATGACATTAATAGTGAATCACAGGAACCTGTTCAGGGGAAAAGTTTGTACAGAACCTCATGAGGAACTGTACTATTAGAGGTTAGTATAAATATCCCTGGATGAGGATTCCAGGAAGACCCGATAGTGGCCTTTCAATACCTAAAGGGGAAGGCATAAAAAAGAGTCTGTCCCATTCTTTAGCAGGGTCTGCTGTGATAGGACAAGGGAAATGGTTTCAAAGTAAAAGAGGGGAGATCTAGATTGGTTATAAGGAAGAACTTAAGGGCAGTAAGGCACTGAAACAGGTTGCTCAGAGAAGAGGTGGATGCCCTGTCCGTGGAGACATTCAAGGTCAGACTGGACCAGGCTCTGAGCAGCTTGATCTATCTATAGGTGTCCCTGTTCATTGCAAGGTGTTAGACTAGATGGTCTTAAGGGTCCCTTCCAATTCAAGTGATTCTACTACAAAAGCAGCATTTGGGGGAAGAAGGGGAAGGATGTAGGATTGCGTTTGTTCAGTCCTAAGTATTGTTTGGATGCAGATGTTTGTTGCCAGATGGTGATTGTTTTTAGGTGAGTGTTTCTTTGAAGGCAAACCAGAGTGGCAGAGGCATCTTAACACTATAGCACTGCACTGTGTTTATGAACAGTACAGGATATTGACTCTGAGCTGTGATTTTCCTCACATCTTGTACAAAGTGTGTATTTATTAACAGCAGGGAGGAGGGATGTCACCTCAGCAACAGCAGTTAGGTATCATCAGCCAGCAGAGGTGTACCTCCTCTACTATTGTTTGTAGGACAACACAGACTCACAAGGCAAGTTCTTCAGCCTTGTGGTCACGTTACCAAGCAGTACCAGAGATGATGGAAAAGCGATTTTGACTCTGAAGTAAATGTGAGCAGGCTGCTTTTTGACAATACAAAGCTTTGCAAGATAACTTGAATTCTTGTTTACTGTAGCAGGGACACCTTTCCTTTCTTACAGATAGTAAGGAAGATGTATGCTTGTAGTATTGATTGCCAAATGTCATTCTTTATACTTAAAGCTGATGTTGATAAGGCCTTTCTGATCTCATTTATTGTGTATATAATGCCAATTGTATTTATTGTATATATAAGTGCCCAATCAAATCTGTCTTTGTATGAATGACAAAGGCCAGTAATGGGCTTCCACTGTTAAAAGCTAGCTTGACTCAGTATCAGATAATGAGGCTTTGTTTCGATTACAACCTTATTCCTTTATGTTGTTTCCAGGTCTCCTTAGTTTTATCTGCCCTTCAAGCAGGAAACAAAGGCACGCAAGCTTGTATTACTGCAGCCAGTGCTGTGTCTGGGATAATTGCAGATCTAGACACCACTATCATGTTTGCTACTGCTGGAACCCTTAATGCTGAAAACAACGAATCATTTGCAGACCACAGGTCAGTATAAATGAAAACAAATAGTGCATGCAAAGGGAAAGAATGGAACTGGCAGAAGCAAAAGGCACATGGAGATAAATATTTACTTTACTAGATTCCCAGGAATGCAGTCAAATGAAGCAGAAGAATGTGAATAGAAGTGGGAAAAATAGGATATGTGTAGAGGACAGCAAACTTCACTTTGTTATTTCTGCAAGGAAAGAATTTTAAACAGATGGAGGACATCTACTAAGAGCACTTCCAACAGATAACCACAATTGTAACTCTATTTTGTCCTTTTTGTTTTTAATTAAGCTTCATCAGTGTATAAGCTAGCATTCGCTGTCATTCCGTTAGGGTGAATCAGTGATCCAAGACATTGAAGAAGAATCTTCTCTATACATTTTTTCCAGCAGCTGTTTCTGACTGCTAGTTTGTCATGCTAAATGCTTTATATGGTTAATGTTTGTAAGCAGCAGTGATGCATAGGGCACAGCTATGCCACGTTTTCCCTTTGGGGGAGATAAGCCAGTTTTTCCTTCTAGTAGCGTCTGGCATATAATAATGTCACTGCATTTTTCAGCATGCTAAGAGATTTATGCCATCTGACTGACTTCCTTTGCTGCAAAACTCTAGGTTTCACAGCCACAATTTATTAACTGAATAATTACATAGCAACCTATTTGGCCAGCACAGCAGTTGCATAGTCAGCATTTATTTCCCACCTTGTTATAGGAGTTACCCAGGAAAGAGGCAAGACGCAGTGGTGTGTAAGTTGCTGCTGCTCTACAGAGTGATGTCAGGGCTCATTTTCTTAAGTTCACAGGACTAATGCTTGCTTTATTGGTTTATGGGTAGGTACTGAAGACTGGCCTCAATTTCCTCTTAAAGAATATTTATGAATTAAAATGGTCTGTGAGCACATTTAATTTAAAACATAGCGCTTCTTCATCTATAATAAAACAGAAATTACAGTGGTTTTAAACAGTGTTTAAAGCTTTTTCTTTTAGTGCAGTTTTGGCTTATGTGGAGTAAATCTGGCATTCTTCTTGTTCCAGAATGTTTTCATATTGTATAGTGGATGTTATTCTTTTTCTTCAACGCAGATTATTTATTTAGAAAGGAGATGGATGAGCAAACTCAGGAAGTTTGTCATGTTAAAGAGCAGGATTTAACTCTTTTAGACCGAAGAATAATAATGTTTTTAGGTATTACTTATTATTTCTAAATTCCTTTGAGCATGAAGTGCACATACAAGTGCTGAGTGTTCCCTATCCATGTTCCTGGAATGTTATTTTTTTTTTTTAAGTGGGAGAGGGGTGGCAGTGACTCATTTCTCAGTTTAGATAACTGAAAGTTGAGTGAAGACTAAGATGGTTGTCTTACGCCAATCTTTTAGTTTTTTAATGTGTGTTACTTAAGGTGGCAGTACTGGAATTTAATGCTTAGCTGAAGCATACCCTACAACAACAGTCTGTCCCTCTGCTATGCTGAGTGACACAGAAAATATTAGTCACTGGCTTTTTGTGCAATTAGTTTCCAGACTGACATTTTACCTGAATGCACTTAGAGCTGTCAGTTAACTTGTCTTGTACATGAAGCATATTCTCAAAATGGTTTCTTCTTTTTCTCCAGACGTGCTTTGGATCTGTATGGTGGTGGCAGCAAGGGGGAGCACTAAATCAGTCACATTCCTCCTTTTGCCATTCTAGCTACTGTGTCCTTCCCTCCTTATTTTCATTTCTTTATTGTATGCTGTTTAAAGGGGGGGGTTTGACAAGTAGTTTCTTTGCAGCCTGGCCAGATTTGATCCCAGAGTTAAAATGGAGCGATCTATCGTGCTGTTAACCCTATCTCACTTCTTATTGAGACTGAGTAACTTCACTGACTGCCTTGCATCAAATTATAATGCTATCATTTTAACACTTGTCATTTTTTGCTTTTTTAATTGCTATCTGGCTTGTGATACATTGTCATGAGTGGACACTGGCACAGTGACTTGTATCAGCTCTTCCACGTAGCTGTTAGTGAGCATGATGTTGAAAACATGTTTTTTACATTTTCCACTCCCTTGTCTGCTTCCTTCTTTTTGCTGCAGGGAAAATATCCTGAAAACAGCAAAAGCCTTAGTTGAAGATACAAAATTGTTGGTTTCCGGTGCTGCTTCAAGTCAGGACAAACTGGCTCAGGCAGCTCAGTCATCAGCTAACACCATCACCCAGCTCGCTGAGGTAGTAAAATTGGGAGCAGCTAGCTTGGGATCAGATGATCCGGAAACACAGGTGAGATGCTCTTGAGGTTCTTCTGATACTCTTGCAGAAATCAAAGGAATTTACAGAAGTTGAAAAAGAGGCTAGAGAAGGTTTTTGTTTGGTAAGACCTTGTGAGAGTAGTACTTGAAGTCAAAGATGAAGGGTTCATCTCTTTGGGGGCGTTTTTGGATCAGGCATTGATCATTTTTTAGAGTACAGCCAACACCCTGGAACACGGAGCAGAAATAGGCAAGCTTCTGTGTAACTTTCTTGCTTTTCTTTCATTGATGTCTTTGTGCTCAGATACTTTTCATGAGGTGTTAGTCTTAGTTTTATTATATTGTGATGGGAATCCTGACTTACCTCATTTTGTTGTAGATAGATATGCATCGCTTCAAGGTTCTTTATTGATCTGGCAGCTGGGATGGGCACTGTACATTACTTGCATAGGCTAACAAGCTTTCAGTATTCTGTAGCTGTGTCTGTGTTGTTTTTAATATAATGCAATAACTTTAGCCTTCAGTGTGGATTATCTCAAATAAGGCTCTGGAAGGGTTGTGCGTTCAGTTTTGACCTCCATAATGGAGTCAACTTCCAAGATTTTCCTGTCTAGAAAAACTCTGCTGGAAATACTTGTTTCTAACAGAAGAATTTCCTTAAAAAACTTTTACAGATATAGAAGTTTTATCTCACATTGTTTTTCTATGTAGCTGAGGATACAGTACTTAGAATGAACTGCTATTACTTACAAATAGATATTTTTTTGGAGCAATTTTATATTACCAACTGGAAATTGTCCTAAATGGAGCATTTCTAATAACTGTAGAACCCAATGCCATTACAGCATTTTTCTATAAAGGCAAAGCTGACTTTACCTGACATGATAGTTTCAGTTGTCTTACAGTGCTAGTAGTGCTAATTGCTGTACAGCGTCGTCAATGGGAAACAGCAAATCACACTGACATGTCTTATGTCAGGGGTTCTTTCCATATTTCCTTGGCCATAAAGCATCTGCGCTACCAAAAGCTGATAAACTTTTCAGGAATATCAAGGACTTTATTTGTATACAAATCACGGTGAACAAAATCAGGCAGAAATGAAGCTGTATTCTTATTTTATGTACCGCTACAAAAAGTTGAGAAGTGTTTGTTCCACTTTTTTTTCCCCTGAGCTTTTTTACTTTTCTTTCATGTGTTATTTTTTCTTGAAGTGAACAACTGCTCTGAAGTCTAGAAAAATACTTAGAACATTTGATTTTCTGTTGGTGAAAAGGATGAATTTGGAGGAGTTATTGAAATAGTACCCTAAAATAATAGGCAAGGCTGTTGTAGTGTCTATGTATTGTCTGGGAAGTCTTCATCTTATTGAATCCATTTCTTGAATGAGGCTTATGTCTGTTTCTCATTCCTATAGGTTGTCCTGATCAATGCTATCAAGGATGTTGCAAAGGCCCTTTCTGACCTCATTGGTGCTACAAAAGGAGCTGCCAGCAAGCCAGCAGATGACCCATCCATGTACCAGCTGAAGGGGGCTGCCAAGGTATGAAAGCTTGTTCTTACTTTTTATTTGCAAGTATCAGGTCCAGTCATGCTTCCTAGACAGCTTGACTTTGGATTTCAGCAATTTCTGGTTCCTTGAGGTGTTTCAGTAGCATTCTGGGATGTATATGAAAATAAGGAGATGCTACTGAGTTACCATGTCAGTCTTTGTGGGTTGTCAGATGACTTTTGTATTTTTGATGGAAGAACTGTAATCTTTCTAAACAGAAACATCTTTTGCAACCCCAAAAGGGCCAGTTTTCATACCACTACAGACTACAATTTATCCAGTAAAATCTCTTACTTAAGTCCTGGAATCTGAATGATGATATATGCTCAAGATGTGAGCATGTTACCCTCCTTGTTTAGGCTTGCAGCTTTGAGGGGTGGGGAGCACAACACTAAAAACCCTGTGGTGAGGCTTTATGCTTATGAAGGCTAATGATCCATCTCTCTAGATGTTTCCAGGAAGTACATGGATGTAAAAGCTCAAAAAGCGCTCAGATTCCACCATGTCTGATATTTTTGTGCTACGTTTTCCTTGCATCTGAGATATATTTTGACATTTGCCTCAAAAAGATCTTAAAACTGTCTTACAAAATATTTCCAGATGTGGAGATTAAGACGATATTACATCTGCTTCCGTATTATGGGAGTGTTTTGGTAGCTTTTTGCTTTGCTATGCAATCTTCACTCTCCTGTCTTTACCTGTGAGACCTGTGCCTCTGTTCCTTTTAAAGGAGAGCAGTATACTGTAGAGGCACAACTTGAAAATGACCCATCTAGTCTAGAAGAGTGGTTTCTTGACTCTTCCTGCTCTGAAAAGCTATCCATGTTTTAAATTCCAGTTGTCAAAAAGCTGGCCTTTCTGCTTCGTCTTAATTCCCAAGAATTCAGATGTGTTAGTTAGATATCATTTGTATGTCAGCGTATTGGGGTTTAGGAAAGACAATGACTACTAGGTTATTCTCTGTATTATGACTGTTGAGTTTCTCCTGGGAACAACCAATGCAGTATTGTTCTGTAGTAAGACGTTTCTGCGACTTACAGGGAGCTCTCATAAGCTGGCCAACAGAAGAGTCAATACTTATTCCCATAATAATTACAGTTCATGATGTTTTTTGGCCACATCAGAAGTAATAAGACAACTATATTATTTTGCCTTGATTCATAATATGCTGTCTCTGTAAGATGGGAGGAATGAATTGTGCATTTTTTCTTCACCTCTGTTTTTCAGGTGATGGTAACAAATGTCACATCACTTTTGAAGACTGTTAAAGCAGTAGAAGATGAAGCAACTCGAGGGACAAGAGCTCTCGAGGCCACAATTGAGTACATCAAACAGGAACTCACGGTAAAGAATAAAATGACCATGCATAGCAGCTTTTGAAACTAAACTCTTAACATCAGACCAGGCTGCATGGGGAGTCCTCAAGCTCTGCAGTGAATTGGATGCAGTTTCATTACCTCCATCCATTGTATGTCATCTCTGAAAATACAATTACATGCTTCTTCAGCCTGTCTACTTTGAGATATTAATGGTTTCCGCTGAGAGATTTGAGATGCTAGTGTCACATAAAAAATCTGGAAGCGACTTTGTTGTTTAGACATTAAGCTTTCACTGCAGACTTTATTTTCTAAGTCAAATGTTGTTTGCTTCTTATTGATCTTGGCCTCCAGAATGTCTCTTTACCATCAAAGCCTGCTATTTAATCTTATTTCCGTCTTTCCTTTATTTAGAAATGATATTACCAGTGATAAATAGCTTGGTTTCTCATATTTTATCAGAGAAGGAATTGACAGTACCTTCCAAATTAGGTGCTAGATCAATGACAATTAGTTTCCTTCCTCTTTAAGATATGATAGTTTAACCAGTAGCTGCATCTTTCAGTTACTCTTCCGCTAGTACACTGATCAGTGATGTAAATTAATACTTGCTAGTTTGTGAATAAGGCTCTTCTTTCCCTCTTTCCTTGACTAAAATGCATTTTAAAAATATCTATAAACATACCTATCTATAAAAAAATATCTATAGACAATGTCTTCATTGGGAAATACTTCATTGTATGTTGTGTGTGCATTAAAATACTTAGAGTGTAACTGCACCTGGAATAGTATTGTCTTTTCAGAGGCGCTTCAGAAAGCATCTGTTTTTCATGGTGAGAACAGTGCTCTTTTGAGCAAGAAATTAGTCTTTACTGGGGAAGAAGGGAAATGAAAACAAAAAGAAACTTAACATTTTGTATACCTGTTGGGAATTCAGATATTTTCAGCAGGTGGCAAAAGCTCGTGGTTTAGTATCTGATATGGAGTGTACAATTTCAATAATTAACCAGCAGTCCTGGCTAACCAGAGAGGTTCCCCTTGACTGGAAGTTAGCGAATTTGTCTGCAATCTGCACAAAGGGCAGGAAGGATAACTCGGGGATTACAGAAGAATCTGTTTGATAGCAGGGCATGGGCATTTTATGGGGCAAGTCATCTTGAATGTCATCACATGGCATAAATGGGACAGTGGAGTGATCAGATGCAGCCAGCATGGGTTTATGAAAAGCAGGTTGTATCAGAAATGATGTGACCGGCAGGACCAGGGAAGTAATTGTCCCTCTGTACTTGGCACTTATGAGACCACACCTCAAACGCTGTGTTCAGTTTTAAGCCTTCCAGTACAAGGATATTGAGTTGCCCAGCCATGTGCAGAGAAGAGCAACAGTGCTGATGAAGGGACTAGAAAGCAAGACTTATGAGAAGTAACTGAGGGAATGGGGGTTGTTTAGTCTGGAGAAAAGGAGACTGACAGGAGACGTTATTGCTCTCTACAACTACCTGAGAGAAGGTTGCAGCCAGGAGAGGGTGTTGGTATATTTTTTCAAGTGATGTGTGATAGGATGCAAGAAAATAGTCTGAAGTTATGCTGGGGGAGTTTTAGATTGGATAGTAGGAAGAATTTCTTCACAGAGAGCAGTTAAGCTGACTATGTAGGAGTTGGAGTCTCATTCCCTGGAGGTATTTAAGAGATGTGTGGATGCGGCTGTAATGGCCCTGGTTTAGTGTTAGGACTCGGTAGATCAGGTTGGTGGTTGAACTTGATCTCGAGGAGCTTTTCTAATCTAGGTGATCTGTGGTTTCTAGTGCGTGCCGCTGTCACGTATCCTTATGAAAATCTGGATGACTAAAAGCGAACATCATTCTTTTGCATAAATTCTAAAATGTGTCAGGTCTATATTTGAAACGTTATTGTGTGTGTTTTCTCAATCTAGTTGGTATCTCTTTGAAATATTCCTCCTCCTTTCCCTTTTGTCAGTTTTGCTAAGCAATGGGCCTGTGGTAGAGCTGCTGTCATCTCTTCTGTGGGGAGAAAAGCAGGGTGCTGGATTGGCGTAGAGAAGAAGCAAGAATGGCACATATGAGCTTAGGAAAGTGTTTCAAACTTGACCTGGAACTCCAGGGACTGAATTTGAACAACACTGAGTAATGTCATCCACATATTTGATTAGACTGTTTTTTAACATTGCTTCCATTTCTGAAGAGAGAAAGTGAAAAGTTGATTGATCAGGAGCATGGGATAGACCAGGCCAAATGGCTGTCAAGACATTTGGGTTCTGTAGCCGCTAGCATGCTAAGGATGAAGAGGTACTCCCAAAGCGTTGTTTGTAATGTGTGTAGTACAGAAAACATCTCCTGATGGCTGCATTGCTGCTGCAGAGTAAAAGAATGGCAAGCAAATTGAGTAAAACTTGGAAATGTGAAATATGAGCTCAAAGTAAGGTTTCCTATCTTGTATTATCTACATCTTAAAACTGTTAATGTGGTCTTCCATTCATAAGTGTTGTGTGTTGTCAGAATTTAAACTATTTTCATGCAAGTCCTTATGAAAAATGGGATCTCTATGATTCTAATGGAGACTAAATGTAGAATAAGAGAAAATATGATTTTTCTTTCCTCCTCCTCCATTCTTTTAAGAGACATCTGCATATTTTAGCGATGTTCTTTGGCTATCCTGCACTGTGCTGGTTTTGGCAACAGGGGCTCAGTAGTTGTTTCTCTGTTGTCTGTAGGTAAGCAGGCTTATCAGGACCAGGCTCACAACGAATGAGAATGATATTGAAGTACTCTGAATATGTTTCTCATTTCCTGCTAATGGAAGTCTGCATCCAGTTGCTGTCTCTTTTTCTCGGTTTGAGTTGTTCTGTTTTGACTTGATGGGTGGGTATCAAGCTTTCCTCCTGCTTTCACTTAAAGGTGTTTCAGTCAAATGAGGTTCCAGAAAAGACATCATCACCTGAAGAATCAATCCGGATGACGAAAGGAATCACCATGGCAACAGCCAAAGCTGTGGCAGCTGGGAACTCATGCAGACAGGAGGATGTGATTGCTACAGCAAATCTCAGCCGCAAAGCAGTAGCTGACATGCTAACAGCTTGTAAGGTAAAGAATTGCTTCCATGTCTAAGACTGATATATATTTTTTTCCCCTCTGTATTTTATTTTTCTCCTCTGTAATCATCTCTTTCACTTACAGATTCTGTTCAGTTTTCTTTTTGTTAGTGTTTTACTTTCTAGATGAGAAAGTTAAATGTTATAATAATTATAAGGTGATGTGGTAACATTTCTAGCAGAGGATTGTTCTGTGCTTAAAACAAACAAACAACACTAATGATGACTGTTTTGTTTTTATGAAAACGAGAGGTTGTAAATGACCTGAATTTTCATTGTTTTCAGTCTTTTTATTTAACTGGAAGACAAGCGGTGAATACAGATGGTAGAATATAAGAATCATGCTGTGGTCAGAAATATGATTTCAGTACTTCTAGGAATCCACCAGTGGAAGGAGCCATTCAGGTCTATTTGCTTCTTTCTCCTCTTACTAAACCTAGCAGTTTGCTCAGTTTCTTTAGTGGTTTACAAAAACGTGTTTTGCATTTGCAATGAAAATAGTGATACCCTGTTTTCTAAACTTGAACTAGAGAACTTTCAGAAGCAGATCTGCAAAACTTGGAGGAGAAGAGGCCATGGTTATGTTGTATAAATGACATAATAGTCATTTATCTTTTCTCTGATCGTAAAAAGGATCGAAGCATAAATTTAAAATGTTGGGATTACAAAGACCTTACAAAGCCATTCCTTTTAGCCTACAGAAATAAATGTCTTTGTCTGTAAATTCTATTTATTTGCTTTGCCTTCACATGTATGGAAGCTGGCAGGAAAATGATAGTGCTCTCTGACGTGTGGGAATTTTATTTCATCACATCCCTGCCAAAGTCAGTCCCAGATTACTTGTAGCTTAATTCTGGCCACATGGAAGGGTTTATTGTGTTGTGGGTTTTTTAAAGATCATCATATAAAAGTGCAAGTTATATAAGAACTTAAATCTGAATTTATACAAACTACCGAATGAAATTTTCTTATTTGACTTCATTTTGTTGGAGTTCTTAGTGTCTGACAGTTCTTGAATACATTTCAGGCTTCAGATTTTGATTTTGCCCTCTCGACGTGCAAACCTCAGATGCTTAACAAAACTAATTTTCACAGTAAATTTTAACAACAATGCTAATTATATAAGAACTATTCCATATTATGTCTTAGGCAGAATCCAGTTAACTGAAACTTCTAGAAGAATGTGTAGCAGGAGGATAAAACACAACAGTAAAAAATTGAAAGTTAAGAGAAGTTCCACCTATGTTTCACTGGTAATTAGTCATTGGAACAAAAATCTGATTTCTATCCTAATTTGCAACTTTTCCATCTTTTTGGAGGTTCCCAAGACCCAACTAAGACAAGATCTAAGCAGTCTGGTCTGAAAGCATATATAGAGGAAATAAGGGTTGTTAGCAGAGAGAAGCCTTGGCATAAGGAAATATGTCTCCTACATATTTAGAAACATTTTTCAGTTGAAGATGGCAGGCTTGGTGTGCATGTCTGGGAAAGTAAAAATTCCTGTTACAAGTCCTAACTGATCTAGTGAGATTTCTATCAGTACATCTCTAGATTCCAGAAATGTCATCAGACTATTGCAAAGTAAATGATTTAAGATTCAGCGAATCTCAAAAATGCTTCCAGAAGTATTCTGATATCAGACTTGGTTATGTATGCAAAGCACAATTTATGGTGTTTACAGTTTCTTCATAAGGAACACTGGGGAAGTCTTCTGCTCCATTTTGAAAATAAAGAGTAAACTGTACTGGATTTTTTATTACCTTTGCAATTTGTTTGAAGGATGCTGAAGGTGGGGAGAATCCCATCTTGTTAACTCCTTTGCCTTCGTATTGTTTATTGACAAGATGAGGAGTTGATGGTGACAAATCATCTGTTGTGTGTGCTGTGCTGATCTTGAACTTCCCAGCAGAGGGTGCCCGCAGACAAGTTGCAGGTCCAGCTCACGAGAGCACTTGTTCTGAATGTGGAGGGTTTGCAGAGAATACTCAAAATACACAAGCAATGAGATAATCTGCAGTCCTAATCAAAGACAGAAAGCTGCGCGGGTGGATGGGGCTGTGCTGTGAGAGGAAATGCTCATTTTTAGTTAATCTTGGAAGTTTTACTTGTCGACAGTCAGCACTTACCTTCAGTAAAAAAGTCCCCAGTGACATAGAATTGTATTTATAAAATGTAAGGCTTTTAGAAAACTCTTGGCTGGTACTTGAACTCTGATTGGTACAAAGTGGTCTGGATCCAGTGCTTTTGATTCTGAACCAGATGACTATTTCTGTTTTATTTCCTTCAAGACTGACTGCATAGCCTTAAAATAAAATAGAGTTTTAGCACATTTCTAACCTGAAAGATGTAAATATCCATCATTTTTGAGTTGCAAAATGCACTTAGGATTTTGATTTTTGTTGATACTAGACGGGAAAAGCCACGGTGGCACAAACTTGCACTGTAGAACAGTGTGTGTACAACCTGAGAGCCCATTCCAGTCCCAAGATATTTTCCAAGATAAATATTTTCATTAAAATGCATCATAAATTCTCCTCTGTTTTCAGAGTGTTCTTCAGAGGATTATTTCTTTTTCACTGATAAAAGAAGTAGTATTACTGCTGAGAAAGCCTAAAGAAGAACTAATAAGAAATGTATTTTCAGTGTTGTTCTCAGAACTGGAGCTGTGCTCCTCTTTGAGCCCAGTTTGCTTGTCTGTTTATGATAGAAATGGCTGGCTCTCAAGTTCAAATGTCTTCTGCGTTTTAGGAGAAATCTCTTCCCTTCTCTTTCCCTGACCTCCTTGGGGCACTTTTGGAGCACTGATGTTGTTTTTCCTCCTCAGCAAGCATCATATCACCAGGAGGTGAGTCAAGAAGTTCGAGAGAGAGCCCTGCGCTTTGGAACAGAATGTACGCTGGGATACCTGGAACTCTTGGAACATGTCCTCCTGGTAAGCAGGAGCCTGCATGCACGTGCTGGACCCTTCCAAAAAGAAGAATCTCTTCTTCTAGAGATAGAAGATTTTGGAAAGGGTCCAGAGGAGGGCGACTAAGATGATCAGGGGGCTGGAGCACCTCCCCTATGAGGACAGGCTGAGGGAGTTGGGCTTGTTCAGCCTGGAGAAGAGAAGGCTGCAGGGCAACCTCATTGCACCCTATCAATACCTGAAGGGAACCTACACCCAGGAGGGGAGTAAACTCTTCAAAAGGGCTGACAATAGCAGGACTAGGGGAAATGGATCCAAGTTGAAGGGGGGAAGATTTAGGTTGGATGTTAGGGGGAAGTTCTTTACAAGGAGAGTGGTTAGGCCCTGGAACGGGCTGCCCAGGGAGGTTGTGGATGCCCCGTCCTTGGATGTGTTCAAGGCCAGGTTGGATGGGGTCCTGGGCAACCTGATCTAAATGTGTGTGTTTGGTGGCCCTGCTAGGCAGGGGGGTTGGAACTACATGATCCTTGAGGTCCCTTCCAACCCGGGTGATTCTGTGATTCTGTGATTCTGTAGTGGCTGTTAGTAACATATTTTATGAACAGTTTTGTTACTCAGGAAAAACAATCTAGAGCAAACTCAGCACTTCAGCTCAAACCACGAGACAGAAGGGTGTCTCGAAGAACTGAATGGGTTGAATTCTGAAGCAGTTGTGGAGGTTGTAAGGGTGCTGGTCTAAAAGTGGTTCCCAAAAAAGAAATTAAAGCAAGATATTTCAGTGGTCTTTTAAGCCCACTCTAAGCATTAGATGTATTAAACAAACAAAGTCTACTTCTCTAGACCAAAGACGTTATGAGAACATTATGAAAGCACTTTCGCATGCCTTTTGCAGATTCCAGGAAAATAAGAGGCATTTACCAATGTCATCCCAAAACCCCAAGTTAGCACCATTTCACAGAGCTTTCCAATTCATACCAGATGTGATGCACCCAAAGTTCTGAGAGGAAAAAAAAAAAAAAAGCCACTTAAATCCAAACACATGCATCCTGTATTCATTTGTTTTTTCTTGGCAATAAGTAATTATCAAATAACATATTGCTCTTCAGTTGCTGTTACAACTATAGAAAGCAATAATCTGTGTCAGAACAAAGATTTTTGAGATATTGAAGTTTCTGGAGGTAATTTGAATCAGCTTCATGAACTGCTAGAGATTTCTTTTAAATGACTTTAAGCAGACATATTGAAATATATGAAACTGAAATTTGCAACTTGGATTAGCAAATCCAAGTCTGGCTTACTGCTGAGAATGTCATGTCTAATCGATTACATCAACTTGTTCAAGGTATGCAGAGCATAGACATGAAGCCACAGTTATGTTTATGCTTGCCACTAGCAATGAAAGACTGAATTTGTTAACGTGATTCCTAGAGCTGCATAGCAGTATGTAATTTAACGTTAGATATGTCATATATTTTTAGTTTTTAAGTACTTTAAGGAATTGTTCGGATTTGGTCTTCTGTTGGTCACAGCAATGTTTCAGATTGAATACCAGAATAGGACAAGGACTTCTGTCAATTTTTGCTAACTTTATTCTTCTTTATTTTCCACTTTCTGCTTTGTTCTACAAGAGAAACAGGCCTTTCTTATCTTAAGCCTCTTTACTTTCTTTAGAGTAAAACTCAGAATGTTGTCCCCTCCCAGACTCTTGCAATCTTAGGAAAGTGACCTTGATCCAAATTATAACCAAAATTGAAGAGAACAGTGTGTGTTGGGGGAAAAAAAAAATGGGTAGAATGGTAACTTCATTTGACTATTTGCATGAACCTGTCTACAATTAGTCATAACACACATAATGCATCCATGATTATCTTCATAAATGAAGTAGGACCTGTAATGTATGTGAAAAGAAAAAAACACAACCTTTTTTTGGAGCCTCAAACCAAGTAAATTACCTGATTTTAGATCTAGGGACTTTTGCCTTCTTTCCCCTGAGTTCTAACTCTTGGACTTGTGACAAAGATGCAGCCTGGATGTGATCCAGGTGGTTTACAGTGATTCACTGTAAAAAGAGTATCGTGTTTTAGAATCATAGAATCCTTAGAGTTTGGAGGGACCACTGAAGGCCATCTAGTCCAACTCTCCTGCAATTTTTGGGAACATTCCAGTGTTCCTGGAACCTTACTATTATTAAATATTATGTTTTATCTTTTTCTTTAGATCCTTCAAAAACCAACACCAGAGCTAAAGCATCAGTTGGCTGCTTTCTCCAAGCGGGTTGCCGGTGCTGTTACAGAGCTTATTCAGTCAGCAGAAGCTATGAAGGGTGAGTTGGATAGCCTGGTTACTGGCACAATGTGCTTGTTACTCCAGAAATGATCTTTTTTTCTTTTTTTCTTTTTTTTTTTTTTTTTTAAACTTTAGACCAAAACCAAAAGTTAACAAAGCCGCTTTTAAATCTGTTCTATGTGTCTTGGTAGCATATTTCTCTGCCAGTATTCACATGAGTACAAGTCAGTAACATCATTAATATGATCTTAGTGATGATACTTCCATGTTAGTTTACAGTTAGAGAAGGCAGTGATTTTTTGTACATGTGTAGCAAGGAACAAATTTATTGAAGTTCAGAGTATGTATGATGTACATACCCTGCCAGTAAAGTTTTAATGATTAATTTGCATTTCTTGTGTAGCTTGTAGTATTATAATCTGTGCAAAAATATCCACAGTGTTTGTAATGGCAGTTTGACCCTGCTTCATTTCATCTACTTTGTTCTAAATCATCTGTAAAGCATGTGGCCTTTGAAGGTAGAACCATCAAGTATAGCACTCAAGAACCACAGTAGCAGAAAACAAAATTTAATAGAATTTTTACTGAACTGGGAGTTGGGCTGTAGTTGAATGGCTGGTTCCTCTCCCTACACTCTTATTTGTTCTCACACTATACGTCCTTTGTGGTGATAAGTGCTTCACAGCTTCAAATAAAAGGGGATGTCATCATCTGGCTGAATTAATACTCAGCTTCTAGTAATGACAAACTTGTGGTATGCTGTGCATATGGCCCTCTGTGTGGGTCCTGTTCTGGCAAAGTTTGCTACTCAAACAATGAGACTTCAGAAATCCTGGTCTGGATGATTTCCTGAACTCTTCAGGATTGAGCAGCTTGCAGACAAGCTTAAATTCAGCACTCAGTGTAGGGAATTCCATTGCTTAGTTGAAGTTTGCTGTTCTTAGATTTGTGGTATTTTCTCAAATACCAAGAAAATGATGTGTGCAAACTCCTAGGATAACAATTCTAACATTTTTCTTTTTAAATAAGATGAATTACATTTTCAGAGAAGTAATCATAAAAAGGTAGGGAAATGCATATTATATATATATGCATGCAAATTAGACTGCTACTGTTAAAGCGTATCTAATACAAGATTAACAGGAAACTTCACTCTAAGCAAGCATTCACAGCCATCAAAAGGTATACAAGCATTCTAATTTCATTGTTTGTTGACTGTTACAGAAAAAGACTTTGAATGAAAAAGTGAAATCATGTTTTTTCAGTCCTGCTTTTCCAAAAAGGTTTATAGTAAATTCATACAATCATTGTTTCCTAAGATAGATCAGAGAATCTTAGGGCTGCTAAGATGATCAGAGGGCTGGAGCACCTCTCCTATGAGGAATGGTTGAGGGAACTGGGATTGTTTAGCTTGGAGAAGAGAAGGCTCCAGGGAGACTTCATTGTGGCCTTCCAGTACTTAAAGGGAGCGTATAAACAGGAGGGGGGGAACAGCTGTTCACACAAGGGTGGATAGCAATAGGACAAGGGGGGATGTTTTAAACTGAGATGGGAGGTTTTGGTTAGATATGAGGAGGAAGTTTTTCACACAGAGGGCAGTGATGCACTGGTTGCCCAAGGAGGCTGTGGATGCCCCATCCCTGCAGGCATTCAAGGCCAGGCTGGATGTGGCTCTGGGCAGCCTGGGCTGCTGGTTGGTGACCCTGCACACAGCAGGGGGTTGGAGCTAGATGAGCATTGTGCTCCTTTTCTACTCAGGCCATTCTGTGATTTCGTGATTCTATGAATGCTGTAATCATTTACCTCATATTCTCTGCAGTATATATACGGTGATTTCCTCAGTTAACTCTTGCTTGAATCAATAGATGTTCCTTGGAATGTGATACTTGTCATAAGAAATAAATTATTAATTCCCACCTATGTTTTATTATTCCTCTAGGTCTTAATTTTTTTTTTTTTTTACTCTATTTCATGTAACAGTCCCTTTCATTCTCCAACTGGTTTTAAGAAGGGAGACATCTATAGCCAGTAATTTCTGGATCTTTAATTCATATTCATTAAAATCAAACTACACTTGTTCTTTTTTTTTTTTAATTCCTTTTTTACATTTTGCCTATAGGGATTTTTTTCTTTATTAGTTTCTTCATTTAAAGTAAAATGGTTTTTGGCTATTACTAGGTTTATTGACCCGTGATAGAATTATCTCCTAACTGATTTTGATTGTTAATGTTTTCACCTTTGTTGTTAAAGGTGGTTTTTTTTGTTTGTTTGTTTTGTTTTTTGAGAGAGGAATTCCTACGTTTTGCAAGTTTGGATTTATCTGTATTTCTGTATGCTGCTGTTATTTTTTTCCCTGCTTTTGTGGCCAAAGTTAGGGTGTAATAAAGAATTCCTTCATCTTGTACACCAATTAAGCAGAGAAATTGTCTCAGGTAATGTTCTGATGTTTCATATTTTATGTGTATGTGTATTTATATTTATGTATGTATATCCAGAGGGGAGAGACAGAGAGAATACTAGCCACATGAGACATAGCTCCCTGGAATTACAAAGCCATGTATTTAAATTTCTGCCAGCACATCGTAAGTCAGAACAGGACATTTTGTAGTCCCCTGTGATTCAGTCATCCATAGTAGAAACTGCCTTCTTTTATACTCAGTGTGAACCCATAAGCATTCAAGTTTTTTTGTATTTTTTCTTGTGTTCCGTGAATCAGGAATAGGTTATGCTATTCTTGATGCAAAGTGCCAATGTCTTCCTATCCATTCTTCTTTAATAGTGGTTACTGTTTTAGTTGATATTTTATTGTAAGGTTCTCTCAAACTTGTATCAAATTTCAGTAAGTATTACAAGTCCTTATGAGATTGAAAAAATAAAGCAAACGTTGTAGCTCAGTCTTCCTTTGTCTTTTGTATACTTCTTCCCATTCTTTTTCATAGAATCCAGTTTGGGTTGGAAGGGATTTAAGATTATGTAGTTCTAACCCCCCTCCTATAGGCAGGGACACCTCCCTCTAGCCCAGGTCGCTCAAAGCCCCATCCAGCCAGCCTGGCCTTGAATGCTTCCAGGGAGGAGGCATCCACAATCTGTTCTGGTGTCTCACCACCTTCACAGTAAAGAATTTCTTCTTAATATCTAGTCTAAATCTCCTAGTTTAAAACTGTTGTCCCTAGTCCTGTTGCAACATGCCCTTGTAAAAAGTCTCTCCTTAGCTTCCCTGTAGGCCCCCTTGAGGCACTGGAAGGCCTGTGATGCCACTTTCTCCCCTTGTTGTTTTTGGTCTCAGAAGTTTTCTTTCTGCTTTTCTTCTCTTCCCCCAAGCTGATGTTACTTTTGACTTTCATTGCTTCCCTCAGTCAAGAACATGGATGCTTTCTATATCTTGTCATTGGAGAATAATGTTATGAAATTGAAAGTAAGGGTGCACTGATAATTTGTAAATATTTAAGATGATCTCCAGCCAAGCATTCACTCTGTAGGCCTACAAAATGTCTTTTAGCTGAGAGTAATGGCAAAAACTCAACTACAGCAAAGACGACCTTTGATTGTATTACAGAACCTGGTATTGGCCGTTTCTCCAGTGCATTACAAACACATTGTCAAAACCCACACTTTCTTCATTCAATACCAGCTTCACCTCTAACCAGTGCCAAAAAAGAGACTCTGAAGCGTGCTGTGCCTGATTGGCTGTTGTCTGTAACGTGTCATCTTTACCGCTCTCTTAGATTTCTCACTCTACCTCACAGATTTGGTCAAGGACTTAATAAGAGCTCAGCTATCTGAAAACTGAGTGATAGTTTTGTTCCCAGCTGCTTTGATTATGCAGTTCTTAAATTACTTTCTTAACAGAATATTCCTGCTAAATACCTTTTTGTGAACAATATTACACTCAGCGTAAATTACAGCATTTTGTTCCATTGTGTTATTTAAAAGGAGCATTCTACAGAATGCATTCTGTATTTGACACTTGAAATGCGATTGTAAATCACCCAGTTTGAATGGCAGGCTTAGAGGCACTGAAGTTATTGTCTTCCTTTCCATTAATTTCAGGGACAGAGTGGGTGGATCCAGAAGACCCAACAGTCATTGCAGAGACAGAGCTATTGGGAGCTGCAGCATCAATTGAGGCTGCAGCAAAGAAGTTAGAGCAGCTGAAACCAAGAGCCAAGCCAAAGGTGAGTGTCTGTCCCAATTGTTTCTTTGGAGGTAATAAGGTAGATAATGTATGTAGCCTATATGTTGACTTGCTGTTTGTTACTGTCCATGACCATCAGAAATTTGCATCTGTCTCAGTACCACTAGATACAGCACAAGGTAGGACTTACCTCTGAAGGAAAAGGTTAAAAAGATGCTTTTAGGGAGCAAGTCAAGTGCAAGACATGAGCAAGCAAAGAAAGAAAAGCCAAGGATTACAAATGCTTGTGTTACTGTATAATTACTATTGATTACTTAGCTTTGTTTCCAAACTTATTTTACTGTTATGAAGTCATTCTCACTTGCTCCCCTGTGAGGAGTTTTTGTTCTCATCTGAACATGTGCAACATAATGGGATAAAGCAGCAGCAGAAACAACATAGAAAGGATTGAACAGAATGCAAGAGCTTCAGAATTTTCTATGTTTAAAAGCATAATGTTTTATTCCATGCTAAAAGAGTAAATGCTTTGGTATCAAATCACATATGTCGTATCACCCTTTTTCTTCAGTTTTCCTGAAGAAAAATGAATTACAGTTCTCTATGATAGCAGGTAGTGTTGCATCTTGCCAGGTTAATTCCAAACCTGTCTGAATATATTACATAAAATAAGGTCAACTGCCTTCATGAGTGATACAGTGGGAATGTATGACACAGCTGTTACTTCTGTCTGTTTGCATGGTTCATGTGACTGGATCACCAAGAATTGCTACCTCTTGCCAATGTGGAATCAGGGACAGGCATTAGAAGAAATAACTGTTGAATATAATTCTATCTTTAAAATGAAATTACACTTTAGCTTTGTATAATTTAATTCAGGAAGGACTACGTCTACTTTCCTGCTTAAGCTGCTTTGTAGGTATAAAACTGTTTTCTAAAGCTAATGAAAAATCTTTCTAAAAAGCAGGCTCTCAAGAATTGTTTGGAATTTTTGTTTTCAGCACAGAGTGGTATCCTGCCATTCAGGCTCATGAGATGAAATAATTCTTTGAGGACCTTTTTTTTCCCCATTTGGTGACAGGAACAAATTCGTTCATGAAAAAGAAGTGCTCTTTGTCTGCGTTTTTTAACAAGTGCATCCATTTTGTTTACAAAGAAAAAATGGTTCCTTATAATGAGATTCTGCAGAGCAGAGGACACGGGCAGTTGGAGGAGAGGAAGAGTCCTCCATCACCTTTTCTATACACTGACTGCACAATAGCATGTGTGTGTTGCCTGGTTACCATGGAGCAGTTTCTTTCCAATATCTAAGCCACTTCAGGGTCATTGTAATTTTCTAGTGAATACAGATCCCACACCTGCTCCTCATTTAATATGTTAATTTGAGCATCCAGCCTCTCTGTGATTCATTGGTCTGCTTATTTGTCATTTTCGTAAAATAAAATTCATACTTTGCTTAATTTGGAAATCTAACAACCTTCCAGTCTGTACTTCGGTGTTTAATCTCTTTCACAATATGAGTTGTAATGTACATCAAAGATATGAGAAGATTGCAGAGCAGCTCAAATATCAGTTTTCCTGTTGAAGAGTTAAATTTTGGACAAGACCGGTGTTATCTAGTGTCTTCTGAGAGCAGGACTGCATGCACTGAACAGCCCCTGTCTTTTTGATGCTCAAGTCTTTGACAACATACATGGTGTTGCAGTGTGAATACCTAAGCTAGGTAATAGGGTTGATAGAATAGATTTTACTTATGCTTAGTGCAAGAAATGCAGCAGTAGTAGCTATCTTCTACAATGGAACAGATAGCTGGCCCAGCTAGTCCAGTATCTTCCTTTGGTTAGTAATAATCATCATTAGGTAGACTGGCAGAGAAGTCCTTTGTTGATTATTTTAGAATAACCTGCCTGCAGGAAACCCACCATCTTCTTCATTGTTAATTGGTGGCTGATTCTCTATTTTTGGGTGAGCTTCTTTTAGACTTGAAATTTTCATCTTTGTTTTTTCCAGTTTGTCTGTTATCTCTAAAGAGAACTTCATTGGTTGAAGGTAGGGGGTTTTTTTTTTTCTAATTTGTTCCACTATCTTAAATTTTTTTGTACTTTTATATTTTTTAATTATTTTTTTCCTGTTTCCTCTTAGTATTTTTGCACCAATTGTCCCATGCAGCCACCTCTTGCCCCTCATTCTGTAAATACGAACCTGGCTGTAAAATAACAGACTCCTAAAATTTCTGATGCTTTGCAGGAGAAAAAAAAAAAAAAAAAAAAGATTATGTAATTAAAACAATATGCTTTGTTAATACTGAAAAAAGAATACTAAGGAAAGTGGTGCTGTAGACAAGATACAACAGCAGAGAGCATTGCAGTATGCACACTGTTCTGTTGGTATGCTCTTCATGCTTCTGTGTAGGCATATGCCTTCAAACACAAGAGTCTTTAGTAGTCAATAAGAGTTCCCTGCTGCTAGCTTTCAGCAGTTTATCCTTTTTTTCCCCAAGATGAATCAAATCTGGATGTCTTTTTCTGCAGGACTCTGTGTGATATGTTTGATATATTAGGTTGTTATTTAATCCAACTATATATCAAACATATTCCTACAGTGTCCTGCCCTGTCTCCGGGGGTTTTAACATAGTAGAAGGCAATGTGAAGGAGTACATTCACTCTCAAGCAGGCTTAGAAGACTTATTGCAGACTCATAATCAAATTTGATTTTAAATATATCTACAAAGTGCTCCTCTATCATTATCATGCTCCTCTTTGAGGGACTTATAAGTTGTGTAAGGCCTTTCATGGTAGCAAGGAGCAGCTATGCCAAGAGCTGACTTTCTCTGAAATGGTTATTGTGTTTTTCATGGCTCAGTGCACTAACTTATCCATATAGATTTCCTCTTTATGGAATAGAAGGTGAGAGCTACTTGGAAAGAAAATGGTTTGTCTTTCGTAATTTTTTTTAATGTTTAGCAGAGACATTGGGGTTTATTTGTTATTAACCCTGACTTCATTTATGCCACCCCTAATAAAGGAGATTAGTAGAAAACAGGTAAAAAAAAAAAGTACAGAAACAAATTATATTCTTTTTAATGGCATAATCAACGTTTTTATACTGCAAACTTTGTAGCTAGCCTAACAGTTTTGGCTTGTCTGTTCTGGTGACCTCATCTTCCAATCCACTTACACCCATGCGTAGTCAATAATAGCTTATTAGCTTAAACTTATGGAAGAAGCAGCGCTGTCTTTTGATGGCTATCTGAAGAAGGAAAGATTAATCACTGGTCTCACAGGTCTGATTTTCTAAAGAAGTAACAAATAGCTCTCTAACGTAACTCAAAATATTACAACATAAACTTTTCTGCTATCGCATCATTTGTTTGTGACTTTGTTCATAAAGGCTGTGAAGTGACACAAGCTGTGAAAGCACTATTGATGAGCATGAACCTACCTTGACACAGTCTTTAATGAGGCTAAGCAGAAAAATGACATTTCTTGTAGGGCTCTTTACTGTGTGCTTAGTCTTGGACTTCTACATGTCCCTATAGCTGAGGAAAGTTTTTAGGTAGTTACAGGAAAGTAAACACAGCCATGGTGCTGTCTAAGCATTCCTTCTACTCCATCTCAGGCATACATGTCCACCCCTTAGGTGTCATACTTGAAAATGCTGAAGGGAAGGACTAGAAAATAAGGCATTCTTAGAAAAAATGAAAACTCATCAGAAATACTACAGTTTGAGTATAGTTAAAGCCAGTTCAAAAATAAACTCTTCATATGGTAGATCAAATGTGAATAGTTTTTTTTTCCTTTTTTCTGTAAGTAGAAGGAGTTGTGCAAAGACAGGAAATGTAGGTGTTGGAGGTTTGAGAAGGTCAATATCGTTACTATTTAGATATAACAGTGTTTGTGATTTTACATTTGCAGGCGTAGACAAGAATTTAGATGGAATGTGAGTTGTTCATTTTATGAAGACATGCACTTCAGTTGATGTGATTAGCAAGACAAATCTTTTTCTTTGCACTAGGTGGCTCTTCCTAATAAGAAATTAAGTGCCAAGCAATTTCATCTCTGCGTCAGTTTTTAATTTTCAGATTTTATGCTGTTCATGGACACTACAGTTTCATCTCCTGTATTTGTTTTAGTTTGTATGGTAGCAATGATATGAAATGCTGTAGGATTGAGCATTGCTTTATGCTATTTTGTAAATAATTATAATTACTTGGTTTTTTAATGACTATTATTTAATCAAATGGTAGCAACCGGAGGACAAATCTTGCCTTAAAAGCAGATGTGTGCATTTAGCCTGGCAAATGGAGTGCCCAATTTTCTAACTCAGACACATTGCTCATATTCCTAAAGTTATTGCATGACACAAGAATGTGGTGGCTGCGTAAGTTGGAAAAAAAAACAATCTGTACTTCAAAAGCCTCGTGTGTCCCAAGGTGGTCTGTTGTGGTATCATATCCAGCAGTGCTGCTCTGTTGGATTCTGGGAGGCTTGTGATTGGATCACAGTTAAGAAATTACACTAGTTTATTTTATACATATATATATTAAAAATAGGTCACTTATTTATTTTGTTAACTGTTTAGAAACTAGTGTGCATGCTTAAATGGATAAACAATTTTTGTATATGCCTAAATGGTTAGAAAGTCAAGTAAGTTGTTTTTATGGCACATGAGATTTGTCTTTAACAAGTTAGAAACCTCATTAGGAAGGTTTGATATATTTACACCTGCTTGTGGAAAGACAGGTTTGGATGATTTAAGCATTCCATACAGATCTTTGGAACTTTGTATCTTCAAGACCACTGAACCAGACTGCTGCACCGTGCTGCTCTCTGTGTAATATCAGCTCTTACCAAAAGCTGCTGAACCCATTCATTTGCTTGGTGTCTGTGTAACATTTCTTTGTACAGGCGTATGAGACAATATACACCTACCACTGTTCTTTTTTAATGTCTTATGTCTTTAAATATTTAGAAAACGCTCCATCTGATTTAGCGATTCTGGAAGCCGGTATTGTAGTGCTGTAAAGATAATTTTGATGTGTGAAGGCATAGAAAAGTCTTTTCAGACTTTTCTGAATGGAATTTCGAGTATGCCCAGTGGAGTGTAGTTTATTAGAAAGTTGAGGACAATTCTTGATTTATCTTGTGTGATCTTCAATTTCACATGGATCAACCACGGCTGCACCTTAGTATTTAAGTTCACTTATGTTAATTCTTAGCTGTGGACCATGTGAAATTCCTTTGCAGAAAATGTTGCACCTTTTTTTGAATCTACTCCTGTGCTTCAAGATTTTGTCGCTTCTTGCATATGTTCTTGATCTTGCAGATGCAACTGTTTTCTTGTGGATAATGTGTGACATTGTTTTTTTCTTGGTTATAGCAAGCAGATGAGACTCTGGATTTTGAAGAACAGATCTTGGAAGCAGCTAAATCCATTGCAGCTGCTACCAGCGCGCTTGTGAAGTCAGCTTCAGCAGCACAGAGAGAACTGGTGGCACAGGGAAAGGTGGGTAAAAAGGATAAATTGCAACAGGGAAAGCATCAAAATGGCATCTGAATATATAGCTGTTTTGTTCTATTCCTTATTATTCTATAGAGGCTGAAAGGTCACAAATTTTTGCAGTGAATGGCTTTAAATGTTAGCTGCCTGCCTCCATGGGGAATCTGTTCTCTTGTGCCAGTGAATGTGGCTAGGATGTGTAAAGGAAGAAATTAGCCCCAACTAAAATGAAAACGTAATGGGGAAAAAAAACCCAAAAACTTCAGAATTGTTTGTGCAAGTTCCTCTCATTATGATTCACAAATAAATAAGGCCATTAAGATAATTCTGATACAGTGAAGCCCAACGTCACGTTCTTTCTCTCTTCTCGGTCTTTACTGATTATTAGTTTTTAGATAATTGTCACTTTTGGGTATCTTCAGACACCTGTGGTGGCCTGTACCTCCATAGAAGTACAGCCAGGTGTACAGGAAGTGATTCCTTCTGCAATGATTGACCAAATTCTTGCCCATAGTGAATGGCTTCAGTGTGTCAGGTGGGAGGATTTCATTGTTGATACTGGGGGAAGCATTTTGCTTTTGCAAGAAACTTTCTGAGGCATGTGGGCTCCAGTATGTAGGAGGAAGGACAAATTTGATCTGCTGCATATCTAGTGCTTCAGTGCTGAACAGTAGGTGGTAATTACTGTTGGCTTAGATTTCTCACTGACCTTTTGACTGGTCTGGAAGTGGTGGGATATATGGATAGCTGTGAACCAGGCACATTCTTGTCCCACATAAATTTCCTACTTGCTGGTAAGAATTTTTTTTATTTCACCTGAAGTGGAAAGAAAATTGTTTCTTGATTGTTGCCAGTACTGCTGATGCCATGAACTCTTCGATGATTAAACTAAGAAGAAAAATGGGATGCTTTCCTCAAATATCACTATTAAACATGAAGGCAGTTAGAGGGCATCCATATGGATACACATTCTATTTTGTACCTTTCCTAATGCTACGATCAGAAGAGATTCAGAAATAATGTAAATGTGTGGTAGAGACAGAAATAACTTGTATTAAAGGTCACTAATTGTGCAATTGTTGCAATGCAACAGATACTATTCTGGGATTTCTAAATGTGAATCAGGGATGGGACAGTTCAAGCTGAAAGCACTTTTGCTGACTACTAACTTTCAGGTGGACTCTGTGTTATGTACTGTGCACAGTCACAGCTCCAGGTTCTCCTTTTTCCACTATTTGTTGCATGCCTAAATCTAAGACAAAACAGTTGTATTTTCTGTTTCACTGTAAGTAATCTCTGAACTGTTGTTGCAGGTTGGAGCAATCCCTGCGAATGCAGCTGATGATGGACAGTGGTCTCAGGGACTTATTTCCGCTGTGAGTAACTACTTCTCTTTTATGTTGGACTTCAAAGTATTAGTGAAGGTACCACCTTCTCTAAAGAAACCAAATCCTGTGACAATACGCAGAGACTTTCTTTATCAACTCCTAGGCCCGAATGGTGGCAGCTGCAACCAGCAATCTTTGTGAAGCAGCGAATGCTTCAGTACAAGGCCACGCTAGTGAGGAGAAGCTCATCTCATCTGCAAAACAAGTCGCAGCTTCGACAGCACAATTGCTTGTGGCTTGCAAAGTGAAGGCTGATCATGACTCTGAAGCCATGAGGAGGCTACAGGTACTTGTTTCTTTATTACCAAAAACCCATAGTAGAGCACTGTACACACTTTTAATATTGCATGGACAAATCCAAAATGTTAGGAAGTTTTCTGTGTTTTCAGACTTCAGTCCAATTTTTCTTCTTTGTAGGATTCTAGGGGGAAACTACCGTTCATCAAAGATCAAGTGATGGTGCATTTGGCATTATTCGGCAGGAGCTGAAACTCAGTTCACTGCTTGTTTTATTCTTCGTTTTTGAATGATGCTGAGAAATGCAAGTAGTTACCAGTCTGTGCCTTGCCCTGGTTTAGATGCAGTATCAATAGGCTCATCCTCAAGGTCAATCTCAGGAATACACCAGCTGAGAATGTTTACTGTGTGCATTTTTGTGGCAACTGAATATAGTGAGTTTTTCTGCAGCTGTTCTGTACTCAGACTCCTTGCAAACAGCCTGCAAACTGTTAAGCATGCTTAAGTCAGTTGCACAAGTATATTTTCTGACTTCTGCAAGATTATACGTATATGTTCAACAAAGTAATCACTTCAGTGCTGCCAGCTAGGCTTGTGGTTAGATTTCTTTTGAAAAAGAGGCAAGCAGCATCAATTATAAGCAGAATGTTTCTAAGATGGTGAATCATCATCAGACCAAAAAAAAAAAAAAGGAAATAAAGAAAAAGAATCACTGAAGCGATATCTCAACTATCGTCTATCGTAACATTTTTGAATGAAAATTGTTTCCTTTTGCATTACGCATCACTTCATGTTGAGTTTGTATGAACTTCTACTGAATTAGCACTGAGTTACGAGGAATAAAGTCTACTGTTTTAAGGGTATTCATTTTAAAAATAACTGCAGCCTTTTCTGAGTTCAGTCTTGCAGGTTCAGTTTGGGATGTAAGAAGTACTTCAGCTCCTTTTTTTCACATCATCAACATAGAGAAACTTTGGTGATAGTGGAATTTCCCCTTTTTTGTTATTTCCAGAGGTGTTACTAATGGACACTCACTATAACAATTGGTGTATGGATAGACTGAATCAAGTCTCATAGAAATACATGTAATTGAGTATCTGAGCAACGGAAACTGATAACGTCTTGGGGTGGGTTAAGTACTTTGGAGTAGAAAATGTAGGAATATATGAAATGTTTGTTTTTGGAGACAGTAGTGGCATCTTAATGTTAACCTTGGAGATGAGGTGATTTAGTTTAGATGATGAGATTTAGTGCTATAAAGTGAATTCATATGGATTGACTTGTCATGGGTCTTTGGTGGGAGGTATCAGAGCTGGTAGATAGTTCTGACTGTAATTCAGTCTTCATTTTTATATCCAAACTTTGAGATAAGTCTGAATGAATTTTAAATGCAGAACAAAGAGAACAAAGAAGAACAAAATCATGTACTAGAGACCATGTTTTCTCAGCTCTGTCAGGAAATTCAGGGTACTCAGTCACTGTAGGCAAATATTATTAAATAGACATGGAATGTGAAACATTGGAAGGGAATATGGAAAGAAGCCCAAGCACTGACTGAAATTGAACTTTGCCACTTTAGCAAGTGTTGCATTTGTCCCAAAATGAATAATGAAGGGAAAAGCAGTTTGTGCTTGGAAACAGGGTCCTTTATCATAGCTAAACCATTTAGTTGAGATATCTCAGATATTTTTACTGGTGGATTTGCCAGATCTACTATGATTTTTCAGCCAGCTTTGCCCTTAGCACAGGTATTTTCATATAGCCTAGTCAATGGGTTTGGTTTGAGTGTATTATGTTTTTCTTTCCTACCCCTACAAACAACAGCAAGGTTTGTGAGCAGACATTTGAACTGCATTTCCCATGAATGCTGATTTGGCCCATTGCTACAGGAGTCTAGGTAACATGTTCCTTCTGGTATCTCTACTAAATTCTTCACAGTTGTTTCTTCTGCTCAGGAGGTGGAAATATCTTTGAATGGTGGCCTATCCCATTCTGTGAAGTTGTTTCTTTCCTTGAAATACATTTATTGATCCACTTTTCAGTATTTTTATGTACAACTGAGTAGAACACATAGCTCAGTCTCTCAGGGAGTCTCTCAGAATGAGTAATCCATGATACCTCTCAGCTGTAAATCCTCATCAGGCGAGAGATTTCTTGCCTCTGTTCAATTACTGGTGATGGAGAGGTGGGAAGAAGGATTCCAGTAAGAACCAAGGAGGTGGGATAGGTCAAATCTTTGAAATATAAAATATTGAAATATGAAATGTGACTTATGGGGGCAGTTTAAATAACTGCCAGTGGTATATGGAAGATTCAATTTACACTTCTGTGTGCAACTTCACTTTTTAGCTCTATTAAGGAAGACGGATTTTGACCAAAGCACCGATTTTTGAAGATTAATTTGCTTTTCATGGAAACAAAGAAAAAGGAAGGACAACCAGTTCTTGCATAGTTAAGCAAAGATGTTTCAGTTTTGGTGGTCAGAAGAACTGATGTTACAATTACACCTTTTTTATTATTACCAAATTTCTTTTGTCTTTTCCCAAGGCCGCAGGGAATGCTGTCAAGAGAGCATCAGACAATCTTGTCAGGGCAGCCCAAAAAGCAGCTTTTGGAAAAGCAGAAGATGACGACGTTGTGGTCAAAACAAAATTTGTGGGTGGCATTGCTCAGGTTGGTACAATTGTGAAAAACTGTAGCAGAGAAAAACTGTCTCATGGAGAAGCAGCATAGTGTTACAATGTCCATATGCTGTATTGCAAACTAGACAAAGCTACCTAGAAATCTGTGAGTTGCTTGATGACTCACTGTAGGTAACCACTGACAGCAGCAAAGTGAAATAATATAGCATGACTGCATCTCTTCACTGAGCTTTTACCATAAAAGCAGCTGCAATAGTACAATGTCTTTTTTTTTTTCCAAATTAAATTAATGGTTCTTTCAAGCCTCTACAAGGCACTTGAAATATCCCGTAGTCTTACTGAAACACCAGTTTTGCATATGTGTCATCATCAAAGGCAAAGATAGTAAGAGATAAGAACTGATGGGAATTTCATTACCCTAAGCTTAATATGAGAAAATAATAGATTCCAAGGGTCTGAGGTTATAGTAGCTTCTGAATTCAATGCTGTGAATATGGATCAGCATGTGCTGTTGTTACCATTTAAAATGTACTGAAACTTGTTATTTCTGTGTGTCCATGGTACTGTCTTTTCTTTTCTTACATTTCAAGATGCAGAAAAGTACTATGAATACCTGGAAAAATGAATATCCAATTTTTGCTATCCCCTCGTTCAGGGCTGTGGAGAAGCATAGCACTGTAAAATCGAACATGGGTGTATGGTAAAACTGCTGGTAGAGTCTACTTTTTAAGTTCTCTATAAGAAACAAGAGGGAATAAAGTACCCTTCTTGTTGGAACCTGGAAATCATTCGAGCAGTTCCTACTGAAGTCGTTGAAACTACTCTGGAAAATGCTTACAGCCAGTGTGAAACTAGTGTCATAGAAAAGTTGTTTTACAGACTGCATTCATGTCTGTCATAATCAATGCTTCTTTTTCTAGATCATTGCAGCCCAAGAAGAAATGTTGAAGAAGGAAAGAGAGCTGGAAGAGGCAAGGAAAAAACTTGCTCAGATCCGCCAACAGCAATACAAATTTCTCCCCACAGAGCTGAGAGAAGATGAGGGTTAGCCTGCTGAGATTTTCTTCTTGCCTTTTTTCCTTTATTCCTCTTTTTAAAAAATTTCCTTTTAAAGAAATAAGCTAAGGGGGGACAGTATAGTGAGAACTGACCTGACAACTTCTGGTATGTCAAGCACTTACCTAAATAAACTGCCTATCACAGCTTTGGATGAACAGAGAGCAATAACCACTTGTTCTTTGTCATCTGGGAGTGCATTCTGTGATGATCAAGTAATGGTACAGTATTAAGTTCATTCCTGTTCCTTCCTGGACTTACATCTCAGAAGAGAATCTTTCTCTTTTTACTGAATATTTTAAATCAGTATTATTGTCACTTTCTTGATGCTTGACACATTTATTGTTCCTTGACTTGATATAAAATGTTCATATTATTAGTAGGAAATCAGTCAAGAAATCATGCCTGTGATCAATACCACATGAGCTGGTGGCTCTCCCCCACCCACCCTTGTAATAAGAAGACCAAGACAGAAAAGGATGTATGTCTGAGTGGGAAAGATGCACATGTGTGGTTTTGAAGAAAATGCCTGGCCTGTCTGTTATGTAACTAGTTCATCCCAAAACTGGAGGAATTCTCTGCACCTGTTTGCACTAGTATTATTACTCCTTACCTGATAGCAACAAGCTTCTGCTTGTGCAGTATTACGGTTCACAAAATGTGGCAATGCCATTCTTTAAAGAGCGCAGAAAACAAAGAAATGGAAACCTTGTCACTGCCTCAATAATAGCAGGTTCATGAAGGAAAATGCTGTTCCAATTATATACCTCTAATGTGTGACTACTTTTACAGTATTATACACACATACACATGCTCTCATATTGGACTGAGTAGTTTGTGTTTTGTTTTCTAGTTTAAATTATCTGGTTTGTACTGTGGGATTTCTGTTAGAATGTATGCTACTTAAAAAAGGGAAATACCCCAGTACAACAGAAGGCTATCACAACTCTTGGTATTCTAATAATTTCATTTGTAATTATTTTGTTTTGAAACCTGTGGGTATTGTAGGAGAAAAGAATAAGTGATTTACAAGTAGACCTTTCTTGTAATATAAAAAATAAAATTTTGGACTCTAGGGAGTTTATTTTCATACTCGGAATTGATGAAAATGTGCTCACCAAAGAATTGCAGAGAAGGAATAGCAGCAGTCTAAGCAGCTGCAGAAAGGTACTGTATGTTTTCAATGTCTCTGTTGTGACCTAAACAGTAGCAACATGGGTAGAGTGAGTAAAAACATTTTATCCTCTCAGAGAAAGAACACAAACTACAGCGACTTTAAGTAATAAAAGCTAAACTATTTGAGTAACTACAGAACCATCATTTTTCCTACCTACAATTTCCAGTGTACCTCTGTTCAAGCCCTCTTAAAAAAAAACAAAGAAAAGTCAAGTCTCTTTAGGTCAAAGGTGTTGCTGCTACAGTGCTTCTGAAGGCTGTGCTGTCTTTAGATACCTGTTACATACCTCCAACTGAGCCTATTATGTTATGAGCATACCCAGCTAGTCAGTATTGCAGAAATACTTGTCTTGTAGACTCAGAAGTAACTCCTAGTGATATGTTTATGGGTTTAGATAGTGCTAACTTTTCATTTAAGTTACTTGCATGACATATAATTACCAAGAATTTTGTCACACTAGTGTTAAATATATAGGAAACATGATTACAGAATTAATAAGTATTAGTGTGTTTGAAGATTTTCTTTTTTTGGCAGAGTTTCTTCTCTGGTACTGAAATATTTCAGATTCAATTGAATTGTTGGATAATCTACACTGAGAAGGGGAAAAAAAAGGTAGATCCCAGATAGAACTGCTGGCATTGACAGATGTGCTGTGAAGTGTAGGCTTGCGTCCATACACAAACCCTTACTATCTAATGCAGGCAATTCTGAGCTCTGCAATTTCCAATTCAGCACAATTGATATTTTTTCTTTCAGCTGTTACACAGTGAATTCAGTGAGTAGTGTCACAATCTTAGGTAGAAAGGTAAGTCAGTTTTATTTTTCTAAGGCCTAAATAAAGACAGCTCCAGGTGACAGATTTTCTGCTGCTGCTGGTAGGTCAAGCTTCTTTGCAGTTGTTTTCTTCTTTTAAATTCAGGTAGCCTCACATTCCCATCTCTATTTTTTTGATAGATCTTCCAGACAGATTTGTTACTGCTCCTCTTTCAAGCTGTGTTTGACCTATTTAGTCTCATCAAAGCAAGATGACGCTGTTTTTAGTACCATGACAGTATTTTACTGTAGGTATATATAATGTTGTAATATATGATCAGAATGGTATTTGCCAGTTGGAAAGAAGCCAAAATCTTGGTCAAATGCAACTGTATGTGGGAATTGCATGGCTAGGATATTTTATCATACTATGGATGGGAAGGGCATGCTCTAATTGTGTACCAGATAAAGGTGTTTGGAAAGTCCATTTCAGCGCAGTTGTTTTGAGGCCTATCTGTTTCAGATTTAGTGCTCCCTCTTATCAGACAAGGAAGTATTATTCTTTTTTCTCCTTAGCTATGTGCTCCACAGAGGAAACACAGTCAGCTAAGTAGCTGAACTTGAACAGCTCAATGAGGTTTTTTTTTTTTATTGTGAACTTTAAGTCTTGGTCTGGGAAACATTCAGAGAACATAAACTTATCTGAAAGCTTTCTATTTCAATTTATTCTTGCTGTTATGATTTGCAGTACCACTGAAGTCCAGATGTGCACATCTGTGGAGTTTGGAACTAGTCCGTGCATTTGTTTGGCATGGAAGCTTGGAGCAGGAAGTGACAAGTTGGGGTAAGGGATGAAGGTTAGTTAATAAGGAAGGCAGATGTTTACTTTGTGCTGTTAACTTGTGAAACGATAAATGGGCTCTGTTGTATCTCACCCTTCTTCATGTGGATTTCACTTTAAGAAATTGTATGCAAATTAAAAGCAAAATGCCTCAAAGTTGTTTGTGTACAAATAGTCCAGTGTTGTTTTCCCCAAGTGCCCAGGAAATAATTTGAATGGAACATTTTATCGTGTCTAAGCTTTTCCTTTTCTACGTCGGAAGCTTCGAGGTAAGAGAAGATTTAAAACAAAAATTGATGGCTGGACTCTTGTTTCATCTGTTCCTTCCCCTTTGACTTTCTGCATCTTCATTACTTAATTCCTAATGAGAGAATGCATAAATGTTCTAGAAACCTTTTCTCTTAAAATACATATAGCTTGTGAGCACATTTCACTTTTAATTGGACCAAACTGATAAAACGTTTACACCAGAAGTATGGCTCACGCCATCACTAAATCTACCTTCCCTAACTTTTCTAAACCTGCAGGTTTAAATGTTTTTATGCTTTGTACTGCAAATGTTTTGTCCTTCTGTGACTGCGTAATGATTACCAAATTATTTGCCTGTATTTGAAGCGACTCCTGTAACCTACTTTTCAGTACTCACAGCAGTGTAAGTTAAACATGTAGTTGTTCCTGCTTATGGAACAACACATTTCTGTGGCACAAAGGTTGATGCCAAGTGCAGAAGCTGTTAGGTCAGTTGAGATGCTAGTCTGCTGCAGATGGCTAATTTGACTGCCCTTAGTGTCTTAGTGAAGTCTGATGAATTGCCTCAGAAGTGACAGATGCACAGGCTGCATCTGGCTCATGAGCTACATTTCATTTAATGTGTGAACTCTGTCCTTGGGCACAGAGCATCACTGAATGAAGAACACTACAGAGATCCTTGAGCAAATGTCATTGAGGGCATTCAGCACAGGGTAGTCACACGGGGATATTTCAGACCCAGAGGCAACATCCCTACCCTCGTCAGGGTGGTGGAGGGATGCACCTCCAAACTTAGGCCATTCTGTTCTGTATCGTGCAGGAAGACCTGGTACTGAGGCACAACAGCATTCATTTCTTTAGTAGCTGGTAGTTCTAGTATTGACAGAGTATGGCCTAATTCAGCTGCTGGGTGTCAGATCAGGGCTCTTACCAGTTGGTTGTAGTCAACAAACTGTTGGACTTAGTGTAATAGCTGTTTACAGCTTTATGTGAGCTATAGAGAGGTCTCCAGAAGGCATGATAAAGGTGGTGCTAAGCTGTGCGTATTGAGGAGCCTCTGCATAAAGCAGATACTGCAGGGGAGTTCCTGGGCCACAGTGTTTCAGCACCAGAGAAATGTAATAACAGGATTGATCAGATGTAGCCAAGCTCAATGAGCAGGCAGAAGCAGCCATGTCTTGAACAGTGGGAATGATAAACGCCATGACAGTTATATCTGACAGCATGAGTCATTTTACCTGAAGATTATTATTTCACTTATTGAGATACAAGTACTTGACATTTTGTCATGCTTTTTAAAAGCTAATAAAGCAGCAGAGACTTCTGTTTCGTCACAAATTAGTACACTTTGTTGCAGTGGAAGAACCTCCAGCATCTTTGTAAGTATATATCGGAATAGTGAACTCTCACTTTAACATCTTTTACCATTAAAGTTTTACACCCAAGAAAGGTACAGAGGAGTTCACAGTCACATTGTTGCACCATTATGTGTAGTTCTTATCTTTAAAATTAAATATTACATTGTGTTTTTGTCTACACCAACAAGAATGTCTAAATAATGCACTGTATTTTGTCTACACCAGCAAAAATGTATAAATAATATATTGCATTTTTGTCTATGCCAAAAATAAGCCCTTGAAGGAATTCCTCTTCTGTTGTTTTGGTTTTGTATGAAAGTATTAGTGACTTATGTTGCACTTGTTGTCATGCAAAGGATTGTTTTACTACTTCATTGAAATAAGGCAGAAGTATCTTTCTGCAGCGTGGGGAAAAGGCAGAATTCCCACCTGACAGAAGTTCTATGTACAGCTCTTCTGCACAGACATAAATATGAATGCCTGCTTCATAGGCCAGAAACCCTTCAGTATCTTTAAAGCACGTTAACTACACGTTTATATAAAAGACAAATGCCAGTTATTCAAAGGTGCCTGATGTTTGGTTCTGTTGCCATGTTCCTTAGTTATTGTGGAGGGAAGCCTGACGTTGCTTTTATGTACATTATGGTTTCTGTATTATTCAGCAGCTTTCCACATCACGTGCAACTCTGTATGTACATATGGATTACTTCATCTGCTACATGAAATCTATTCCAGAATTCTGATTAGTTGTGTTACTGGTTGTCTGACACTGCTGTTGGCAGGGTGGCTGGTTTTGATACTACTGCACTCATTGGGATCTTTTTTGCATTGTGAGTGCCATGAGTTGGGTCCATCACCAGATGTGTGAGCCTTGTTGCTGAGGATATGGTGACTTTCTTCCCTGTGGTCTCCATGATGGAAACGAGACTGAAGATGCTCTTATTTCAGGGCTGGTTAGCTTAGTAACGAAATGGCAGACACAGAGGCACTGTGCATGTTTTAGGCTAAATTCTTTAAAAATACCTTTTTAAAGTACTAAACATTTATGACAATTTCAATTACTAGAAAAAGCATTTGGGGAATTTGCTGTCCTTATTTTCTGTGCAGCATGATTTCAGTATGTGTTGAAACAACTTCAGAGGCGCTAGGGAAGTTAATTCTTTGTGCTTGCACAGTAATGCCTGAAGACTTTAAGACTAAACTGTGGGTTTTTTGGTGTTTTGTTTTGTTTGTTTTTTTTTTCCAGGATTCTTATCCACAATAATACATAGGGTTTGACCACTGCTAGTTTGGGTAACATAAGGTTTATATATCAGATGTTACAATTCTTTACCTGTTATTTTCTTTAAGTATATTATTTTAAATACTGATAGGAGGAGCTGGTGATTTCTCAGCATCCTAAAATGTCCACTGTGAGAGTTTATCCTATGTGAAGAGGTTTTCTTTTGTCATTACCTGTAATTTATGTTCCATAAAGTCAAAATCTCTTTATTGAAAGTGTTAGGTAGAACTTCAAGCTCAGAAATCCAGAACTTTGTAAGATGAAAATTCGTTTGCAGTACAGAATTAAATGTTGATTTAGCAGTTTCAGAAGTGTTCTGAAGTTTGGAAAAGATGCTGCGTAAAGATAGTAAAATAAAAATATATTGTTTTCTTAATACAGTTCTTGCTTTTAAAGTGCAGGACTTCATAATGTTAATTGTAATCTGTGATCCTGCACAGATCAGTATTCAATACTTTCCAGGCTGTTCATATAATCCTTTTGTTTTGAAATACACACAGGTAGCATGCTTCATCTTCTCTGAATGCAGTATGCAATCTTTTTCAGGACTGCATGTAAGGTGCAATTAATCAAGCAAAAAGATCAGTGCATTGTTTGTTCCAGAATTATAGTTGACGATCTTTCAATTGAAACTGCAGATCTTATTTTTAAGTTATTGAATAAAATGCTTACTTGAACATAAGCAGATCAACAGTATGTTTACTTAAGTCTTGAAAGATTGGTCAGATTCTGGGGCAGTGGATATATTATAAATGTTTACACTGTGCTGTAACTTCTCCAGTTTGACAGCAAATGAATTGCAGTTCATTATGAATGTACTGTCAGATGATAGTTTCATATGCTTTGTTTGTGAAGCAGAAAAGATACTTATGTTCCAGTTCAGGAAATGTTATGGCACATATTTCTGTTGCTGAAAAAGAAGCAGCTCCTTCATATTTTTCTCTTATATAGTTATTTTTAACTTAAATGTGATTTAAGCTCATTCTCATGGGATTTCCCAAATTATGGTGTTTCAGACACTCAGAACCCCTAAGCTTTACTGCATGCTGTTAGCCAGCACAGTCTTCTCCATTATATCCAGCCCAATATTACTGTTGTGGTTTTCAAGAATTAGTAGGAATACTCTGCTCTTAGAGAAGATTCTTTTTTTTTTTATTTGTGGACTAAAAAAAACTACGGATGAGTAGCTCTTGTTTTGATAAGAGCAAATTCTGCTGTATTTTACATAAAAGTGAAATTACGTTGCAGGAGAGGAGGTGGTTTGTTCAGATCCACTGAGCAGGTTGCACTGAATGAAATAACAAATTACTTACTGTGAGCCAAGAACAAGATAGACCAGCAGAGGCCTTGTCAAGGAACAGGTTAATATTTATATACCATCTCGTTGCTAACTGGTCTACATTATTTTTTGCATTAAAGGTTTGGTACTATGTTAGCTCCACAGAAATCAGATGCATTCTTTTCCTGTAACTATATAGCAGAGGGACTTAAACAGTGATTGTGATTGGTGCCAAGAACAACTCTGTCTTTCACTGCCAATGCTTTAGATAAACATCCTGTCTTCCAGAGCTGAAATTAATCTGCAGGAATCCGTGCACAGTGCTATGGCTTTGCCTCATGCAACTACTCCTGTTAAGGCACTAGCCTCAGTTCTCCAGTTTTATTTCACGCTTTATTTTTCTGTCATTTTCTACAAGAGAAGTGACAGCTGTAATAATTTGGACGGAGTTCTTGCAGGTTATTTAAATCAGCCTCCTGTTTTATTTTGCTGCCCGCAAAATTTGATGAAAATCCTGAGGCATTGAAGCCTTCTACTGCAACACTTTTAGCAACAGAACCAGTTTTGAAGTTCAGTTACAGATACCTTTAGTAATCCGTGTGAGAATTAGACATCTGCAGCACCGCAGCAATGACTCCTGTCTGTCTGCAGTTACTTTTTGCCGTTGGCTATATGAGAACCTTGTCTCTTCTAAATATCCATCCTTTGTTTGTATTTTTAACAGTAAAAACATGAAATTAAACTATATTTCTAATATGCTAGTGCAGTTTTTCTAGATCCAGTCAGAGGATTGTATCTAGTTCTATTTTTCTATGAAAATTATTGGCTGTATTAAAAAAAAAAAAAAAAAAAAAACCAAACCACAACATGGTATGTACTGTAATGCTGGTGTGAGACATCTAGTAGCTCAAATGCACATTAAGTGCTTATACTTGTGATATTTCTGTATCTTTTACTGGGGGGGAAGTTCATAACTAACAATTTAATGATTAATGGACTTGAAATTTGGAGTTAAGTTAATCCAGTCACTGTGGGAATATTTGGGTTATGACTTAAGACAGAGGCTTATTAGGAAACTAAATGAGTGTGTTCTTCAAGCCTGAACTGAACTTTTGTCCCATAAAATCATTGGAGATTTCAGATAAATGTTTATTTCTCTTCTGTATGGGTTTTTTTTTGTTTGCTTTGTTTCATTGTTTTGGTTGGCAGGTTGGTTTGTGTGTGTGTGTTTGTGTGTGTGTGTGTGTGTTTGTGTGATTTTCTTTCCTATTGGTTGTTTTTTGTTTTGTTTCCTTTTGTAATTGGTTTTGCCTGCTTTTATCTACTCGTGATTGGCTTTTGTTCCTTGAAAGTGAGCATGTTTCAGTGCATGGAGTGTTCATCACAGTTGTTTCTTTCTGAGGAGAAACCAGGGCTCTTAGAGATTTATTACCAAAATCAGGAACAGTACATCTTCTGAAGTTAGGGCAAATCCTCCAGTGGCATTTATCAACTGCTGTTAGTGATATGACACTCAATCCCTAACTTCATGAAACTGCGTTACCGGAACAAAATTTCACCCTTTGGGTATGGTCAGTAAATAAAATAGATGAATAGAATTTGAACTTAGAATGAATAGATTTGAAATTGTGTGAATCTAAGCAGTGCCGTCATTGTAAGAATATCTGTGTTGCAACTTAAGACGGAGGAATAGCAGGCAACAGATTGGATATACTTTTCAAGACAAGCCTGAAATTTTGCTTCGTGAAATCAGTAGTGATTTCAGTTAAATGTTTGTGGGCCAGCATAACTTGAAGCACGTTTCTTTTTGCCTCGGGAAAATGAAAATGAATGAGAACTCTGGCATGAACATGTTGCTGATATCTGTTATGTACTGCTGATCTCTTCTGATCTAGAACTGAGTGTTATTGAGATCATCTTTTCAGATACCAAAATTGTGGGGAAAGAAAATAGGCAATTTCAAACAGAAGATCACAGAAGAACAGCTTCAAAGTCATTCTGTTGTTTTTGGCTTACATTCCCACTGCTATTCTCTATCATTTGGTGATATTAAAGCTATTTAGGGTAATTCTCTTGCCAAACCACTGCTATGATGTCTGTGATACTTCCAGATCCTGTTGACCCCATCAATTCAAGCCACAGAGAGAATTTTCTGGTAAATCTGACTGTTCAGGAGTCATCTCTGATCTCTTCAAAGTCATGTGAGTAGCTCCTTATTACACAACCAGATCAGTCATATTTTGGTTTGTCCAAGATTTTGTTATCTAAAAAGAGCCTGGATGCAAAACTTCCTCTCAAGGAGTTTCCTGTTCCACTAGAAAAACTGTAAATATGCTGAGCACCTTCTAGACTAAATGATTTGTGAGGCAATATAGGCTGCTAGTGCTCTTGTACCAGAAGAGGTCAGAGTCTTTTTGGATCTTCTTCCCTTTCCTAAGGGTAGCAGTCACTAAAAAAGAGGATCTTCAACATGTAGCCCTTTTTTGAAAGTGCTAACAGCAGAGTTCACTCTTTGGTCCTCAGGTAGATTTATAATGAGTAAATTCATTATGTCAGTAGATAAACACAACAAATACTCACTTGTATTCGGTTGTTTCACACTCTTCTTTTTCTGTGCTTAACATGTTGAGTGGGTTTAAATGCATTAATTGCCTTTTGAGTGGAGGGAGGGATACTGGCAGCGCTGGGTTTTGCAGAGATACCTGCACTGCAGTGGTATCAAGGTGCCAGCAAAGATTTGGATGTGTGTGAATGTATACTGGAAATGTGGCTAGAAAGATGCCAGACATCACTCCACAGAAAAGTCTGACTCCTGTGGTAAAGAACTTCACTGAGCAAGAGCAAGGTGTAAAGCATTAGATAACAAGTTCTGATTTTTTTCCTGACACTATGAAAGATACTGGTGCAAAAAGGAAAATAAAAGTTACGGTTGATACACTCAGATTTTCCTGAAAGGTAAATGCTGGCACAAATCTCAGGGTCAGGAAATGCTGTGCTACATTTAAATTCCTAGAGAAACTCTGAAAATACATAACTTAAGAGAACGATCTCAAAGTATTTGAGGTTTGTTTTAGTTTTTTGTTTCCAAGCCAAGACTACAATATTTGTAGTTGTTCCCTGCTAGTAAAAGTTAACCACAAAATTCATACAGCAAAAGCCACTGTCAACTGAATACTAGTGTTCTGTGATGCTGGGATGGCCTTGCTCTGCAAACAAGTTTCCCCAGGTGTTGGAAAAGGTAAGTCACACTGCAGTGATGCTATTGGTTATGATAGGGCTCACTGAATTATAGGATTACATTTAAAATAAGGTATGCTCAGTTGTTGCTTTGGTCCATTCTGATCTTGCAGATACGTAGATGGTGGCCTTTGAGACATCTGTGTATTTCTGAGAAGCAAGGCCACCTTCGGAGTTGAAACATAAACACGTGCTATAACCAGAGCATGTTGAAAGCTGTGACTTCATTTCTTGGAACTTTAACAGCTGTATAGCTCGAAGACAAATAACTCATCCCTGGCTGGTCCATTTCATATCACAGACATCCAGAAAATGTCTGGCTTTTTTCTTTTTTTTCCACTACTTGGCATCAAATTCTTCTGATTTTGTTCCCTTCTAGACTAAGAACATATATAGTCTGTTTTGAGGAGTAATCTAGCATCTGCTGAAGGTTTGTTTCCACAAGTGTTACATGGCCCCTGGAAAATTCTAATGATTTAGCAGTACTTGTCCAGTTTCAAGTGCCACCTCTTCCATCGGCAGCAATTTCTGTCGTTTCGTTTGGATTTTCGAAGAAAAAGACATCTGTGTTCTCAAAATTCTGTTGGCAGCTTTTCAGCCCAAACACTTCCACGGTGCCCCAGTGAGCTCTGTAACAAAGCTAGTTCCCCTAGAACTAATTCTAGGTGTCAGTGCTGAATGCACTGAATAATGCTGAACAAAATTACTTATTTTTATTTTTTCCTGCAGAAATCCCTGTGATCAGAAATCTTGAGCTGGCAAACCACAGCATTTCTAAGGGTGTAAATTCTGATATTGAAAGGAGAGGGAAATGTCATGGGAGCAAGGTGGAGATTTTTTTGCTAGAGTCTGAGAGAGGATATGAATCTGTTGCATAAGAACAGCAAGAAGGTGAGTACAGAGTTGGGAAACAGCTATTTAAATTCAGAACAGTTAGCATAAGAAGAATTGGTATGTACTGGTTGTGAATGAGTTTACATAAGATGATATTTCATGGCCATCAGAGGAGGAAACACTGGACTTGTCTTTAAGTATGGCTAGAGCAGAGTAGCAGTCAACCTTCGTTTGACATCACAGCTGAGAAACAGGTTTAGGCAGTCAGGGCCCTTGTGCTTCTTTCTCTTACAAATTGACACTGAAATGTGTGATGGTAAGCCAGTGCTAGTTTCACAGGTTAATCAGCCTGAAATCTAAGCAATTTCCCCATTACTGGGAGCTGTGAAAACTTAACTGAGCTCCTGGGGAATAGTGTTCCAGCATGATGCTGTGCTTTCTCCATCCAGTGGGACTATTTCATGGTGACATGGTTCTCATACACGTATCATGTGAAGCAATCTGTTCTGTAAGATCAGATACAACTATGCTCTACATGGCTGAAGTTAGTGTTCAAGCCACTTCTGCTGACTGCTGTGATCTTAAAAGCAGTGTGGACTTCAGGACACCCTGCTTGTGCCTGCAGTCAAGGCAAACTACGGACAATTGCATTAGTGCATTTTGTTCATCTCTCTGCAAGTACCCCTTACTGAACTTTTTCAGATTCCTTCATTCAATCTTCTGTTTTTAATGGACTTTCCATTGCTTTCCTGGAGGTTCCTGCAGTCTCTGCTGGGAGTTGGTTTAACCAACTAGACAAGAAAAAACAAGAAGATGCAAATTACTGCAAAGGATATCTTACAGGATTCCTCTCATGCAGTCCTGGATTTTATAAGCTGCCCTTCACTTCCTCACAGTTAGGCCGGAGTTGAAATCTTTACCCTTCTTCTCACAGCCTGGCCTACTCTTGCGAACTTTTTTCCATCTTATTCTTTCACTTACATTATTGCCAAAATCAAGCATGGAGTCTTGAAGCTGAGAACTAGACAGAAAGGAAGATTACCCGAGAGCCTGTAGGCAGTGTGTTTCTAAGTGGGTGCTTCTCTGCTGCTGCTGCTCTGCTTCAATGCTTTTAAGTCCACTGTTTTTCTTAAAGGGACACTTTCTAACAAAGCCTGAACTATTGTTGAAAGTTGCATTTCCTGCCACACAGAGCTCTCAACCAAAACATAAATCAAAACAAGAGCAAACTCAGTGTGGACTCTGGCAAAGATTACCCTCTCTTCATATATAGAAGGGAAGCATTTAGCCTGACCTCATAAAAGAGAGAACTTAAAGGACTGTTCTGTGCTTTGAAATCTTACCCTCGATAGATTGGAAATAAAATGCTGACATGGGAATTTCAGCAGTTCATTTCACATTCTGCTCAGCCCACTGTACTTCCTGAACATGAACTGGCCATTGCCTCATCCCACGAAAATGAAGGTTTTCATGGGGTCACTGGTTGCTTAGTAAGGAATTTCTCAAGGGTATAGAACAGTGCCCAGAATAACATTTAACAAGGTCTGGAAAATGATGACTGCTACAAGCAGAGAGCTCTTAAAAGTTTTCAGAAGCACACAGCTCTACAGAAAATCTTTTAGAAAATCTGCTTCTAAGTTCCATGGAGAGAAATAGCTGAGGGAGAGTCTAGATGACGTTGCTTGTAGCTTAGTAACTTAACGTATCACATGAGCCTGTGCTGTATGGGGAAGAATTGTGTCAAGGTTCTCTTGATCCTATTTGCTTCCAGAATGTGTCAGGCAAACTTGTCATATGCAACCAATGCCTCTACATGCAAACTGTACCCTTGAGTGCAGGTATGGCTGAAGTGTCATGGAGAACACAACTGCCTCTTCCCTTGAAAATTCTCTATATGTGCTGCAAATAACTCTTTTCTTCTAAGGAAAGAATAATATGTGTTTCCTCTGGATTGTTCACCCAACTATAAAGGATAATTCAATGTCTTTGTTCCCCAAATTGTAGAATGCACCATTTCACCATGGAATACAGCCTGGGATTACAGGCAACGTCCCACCAGCTGGGCAAATAAGATTCAACTAACTGGTATAGAGAAGAGCTCGCACTGTAGAAACTCAAACCTGTTTTACTAAGGCTCTCTCTCCACTTAACTCTGGTGATTATTTGACTGTGAACTTGGAGGCTTGCCCTGAGCTCTTCAGCAGAGCCTCTCTCCTCTCACCCATGCCTACTAGTGCCGACAGTTCTTGTATGCCTGAGTGAATGACCCACTTCTGTTGTCTTTTGTGTTCACTCACTGAGGGAGTGTTTTACTTGAACACATTTCCTGCCCATGTCGATCTGTTCACGCTCTCTCTTTGCCCTCAGGAGGGAGGAAGTCATTGTTTCAGGAAGTCATTTTGGGTGAAGATTGCCTGTTTCGTTTCCTGTTTGTTGCTTGCCCTTGGACTGAACATAAGCGAAAAACGAATGCAAGCTCTATAAATCCTAAGCAGCGTTTCTGGGATACTGGTGCTTGAAACCACTTGGCTTTGCTTGAAAGAAGCTGCAAGACTGAAGGAAAGGAAAAAGCAAGGAGGAAGTAGAGAAACTTCATTAGATTTGTTAATGTTGCTCTGGGTTCCCTGCTTCCTCTCAGAGCTGATTTGATTTGTTAGCACCACTGTGTGGGCAGCAAGGTGGTCTGAAACCTGCAGTTTTCCAAGCAGGGCTTGGACAACGGCAGAACACATACTTAGGAATTTCATCTTGCGTATGGAGAGCAGAGGCTGACAGGCTGCCCAGCTAACTCATGGCCACAGATGCTGTCCAACTGTTAGGGGTGTGCAGTACAGCAGCACCAGTATTCCTTTTCTCCATGGGGCAATTCTGACTTGTCCCATTTCTGTCTTGCAAAGCGAGCTGGTCCTAGCAGCTACAAGAGCTGCTTCTTGTGCTACTTCATTTGATTCTACAAGCACAACTGCTATTCATCTCTTTTTCAGCAAGCAATACTGAACTGCCAGTTTTTCTCCAGGAAAAGTGTAAATCTGCAAATATACTAGTGACCACAGTTCAACTTAGTGCCCATGTACTTGTAGATAGATGAAAGGTCCACAGACAGGCAAAATGAGTAAAGCCTGAAGATATTTGTGGATATAATTTTTGGCCAACAAGAACATTTTTATAATGGGTAACATGAGAACAAAAAGCACAGGGCAGCATAGACCTTGGAAAGCTGGAACTTAACACAAAATTATATATTGCATGTTTTTTTAAATAAATGTAAGTAGTGTTTAACTATGATTAGAAGAAATCTAAAACATCTGCAAGAGCTCTTAAATCATGGAAAATGGGAAGAATTCGGCTAATGCTGGGAAACAAAAGAACAAAGAACTGGGTGGAATTTATGCCTCTGCCTTCATATGCCAAACATGCCCCTCTACTTGTTATCTCTAGTGCTAAGCAGAAATGGCTGTGTCACCGTGCAAAATTTCTGTTAGTAACTTAAAGCCCCCAAGCCTGAGAGCTGAATTTCTTTCACTATGGAGCTGAATGGTTCTTGGAAATTTCCTATTTTCTTATGGAGTACAGACAATGGCACTCATTTTTCTTAGTAGAGTGAGGCATTAAGGTTAATGATACACATAGGGTAGAGAGTAAATTGGGCCTCACATCTAAACTGCTCTTTAGAAAAAAAAAAAAAAAAAAATGGCTGCATAATCATTTGAGAAACTGAATAAATGTTAATGCTAATTTTGGTTCTTAAATTATTTTCTAACTTACGTTGCTTTCTCTTCATTTACATCCCCATAAGATATTTTGGGTGAAGTAGGCCAACCAGTGAACATTGCATTCTTTTAACATACCTTGGAATAGTTCAGCATAATTCTTATCCAGGCTGCTCAGCATCACAGCTGTGTTCCACTCCTGCCCCCTCCCTGTGATACCCAGGAAATGAAGCAACGGATAGCTTCTTCCCTCTCCCACATTTGAATTAAACCCCTCTTCTTATTTCTGCTGTTCAGCTCAGAATCAGCTGCTCTTATCATGAGAAGGACACAAACAAGAGGGGTTTCTCAGCTGTGGTAACCTACAGCATTAACCATGGTAAAGAGATGAGAAAGCCTTCCTCAGAAGCATTTTGTTTTTCATATGACTACATCTGGTGTCCAGTCTCCCATTTAGGACTTGAGTGTCTCTGGACTGTGCTGCTGTGAGAAATCCAGCTGTGCAAATAGAGGAAGCTAACACTAAGTCTGCACTTTCTTTCATGTCACAGCTGACTCATCGAGGTACAAATCATTGCCATGATAAGAAAGGCAGAGATTCATTTTGTACACGAATTGATATCACCCTTTTCTCCATTGTAAGACTGATCTGAATGTCATTCTCACACATCTTGTCCCTATTCTAAATTATCTGCCCTGTCCGCATTGAAATACTGACCATTACCAATGCTACTCAGCTGCTAATTTGAAAACCAGCAGTTGTCATCTTGCAGCAGCAGATAGCTCTGCACAAGCTGTGAAAGCCTTCCAAAACCAGAGCTGTGCAGACTTGCTTCTTTGCATGTGCCAACATACTGACCCTCTGGCAGGGGCTCAGTTGCTTCAGTACTGAAGACATGTCTAGCTATCACACTGCGTCCGTCCAAGCTACTAACTTTATTTTCCTTAAAGGAGGGAGGAGACAGGGTTAGGTACAACTATTGGTAATCTGAGTGGTAAAAATGCAGAGGGAAGAGCTGCAGTTGTAAATGTTCTCTGTTAAAATCTTTTTGTGTGTGTGTGTGTGTGTGTGTGTGTGTGTGTGATGAGGTGAACGTACTGCTACTCAGACACATGCAACTCCCGAGGCGTTTTGAGACGCTGAAGCAATACCATATTTGGCTGCTTCTCTTCACAGTCCTTCTCTAGCTTAGAGAAGGCTTATGAACATGCTAGCATTCCTGGGTTGCTGCTCGACATCCATTAGAGAGATCTGCTTTCTATCTTCAAAGCTGTCAAGCAGCTTTTAAGAGATACTGACTGATTTAAAAACGAAACAGAAAAATGACTTTCAGTACGACGTAAGTCGGTCCCTGTGCATTTCTCCCTCACTTAAGTAATATTTTCTCTCAGTTTCCAGTTTTGAACTTGTATCGTATTTTCTTGCATTTTAGGGGCTACTCCAAGTGACAGTAGTGCATAGTAATCTCTGAATGATGTAAGTCTGAGACTCTGCAACTTAACTGTATTTAAGTGTTATAATTTTCTTCCATAATCGATCAGGGAGTTTTGACTTTCTTCCTAGAGAAATATGGTGTGTAAGGAAAAGAGGGAGTCATATAACAAGAGCAGGGAAAAGCCTGGAATAGCAGTATGTCACATTTTATGGTTTTAAGGAAACTTCTTTTGCTACAAAATAGAACATCATATTGTGGACCTGAAGTGCTTAGTAAGGAAGGGAAAGAATTTGGAATGTAACTCCAGTAGCCTTAAAGCTCTTTATGCTAAAGAGTGAGTGATGGAATCAGGTTGGAGAATAGTAAGCGGCAAGTGTATAAATCTACTTCTTTGCTCCTAAAGTGTAATAGAAAACATGGCTGGAGACCAGGAAAGTCACAGGTTTTTTGTGTTTAATAGACCCCAAACCCTTGGTAATTTCATGAGATGCCTCTTTAAAAGTGATACTTGGCTTTAGAAATTAATGTCTACTTGCATGTATTGATAACGTGTTATTATGTAAGACATGGAGATTCTTCTTCATTTGAAGAAAGGAAGGAGTGATCCCACTGACTGAAAGATGTGCTGTATGTTGGCCTGCAGATGTTGTAGTGTAGCACTTCTAAAAATGCAGCTATAAGCTTTGAATGAGTCCTGGTAATAGCTGTGGCAAGCAAAGAAAATTAATTCCTTGCATGAAAAGCTCTCTGTGTTAGTTTTTTTTACTTTTTCCATGTTTTTTAACTAAGAAGCTGAATGTTGTTTTCTGTATTCTGGTAAAAATCTACACTGAATAATTGAGTTCTTAATTCTCACCACTTTTCTCCACTCAGTAAAAGGTGTGCTGCTCTACGCTGAGCTCTGCAAGTGCTAACATCAGAAATGCACCAAGTATGACTTCTAGCACAGCAGTACTCGTGAGTGAAGTGAGTTGGAATCAAAGGCATCCAAAGAGCACCAACTATTATTTTTAACCAAAAAATACCTTGCAACCTGCCAAGTATTCACCAAGACTGTTCATCCCAAGGGATTTCACAGCCCCCCATGGTAGGGAAAGGAGCTGTATTCTTTAAGTCACCCAAAGAGGAGACTTGTTCTTCTCAACTACCATCACGGTACCATAAACAAACTGATCAAAGCTGTAATTGGCGTCCCAGACTGATTCCCTTCATCTGTCCCTTTAAGTGTACACACAAATGTATTCATACAACACTGGGAAGTATTCAGAAACAAAACGATGATGACTGTGGCACTCTCAGCAGGGACACTCCCTGGCTTATTTCAGAGTCCATTGCAGTGGCAAAGGCTAACCTTCTATACCATACTAGTGATGGTGTCAGGACATTGTTAACCTATTCAGTAGTTCATCTTCCTGCAGACTTCCTGTGAAGAATCATAGCATCAGTCTTGTAAGTGGAAAACAAGATCATCCAGTCCAACCGTCCTCCTATCACCAGTTACCATGTCCCTCAACCATGTCCCTCAAGGCAACGTCCAAACGTTCCTTGAACACTAGGGTCAGTGACTTCCCAACTCCCTGGGGCGGCCCATTCCAGTCCCTGAATGACCTTAGTTGCTGGTTTTGTCCTCTACACTATGTAGCCAATCTGTAAAATAGCACACAAAACTCACAGATAGATGGCAAAATTAAACGCACAGGAGACTTGAGAAGTGATTTGATCTTATGCTGGCTTGGTTTCTACAGAGCTTTGCAAAGGTGTAAATATGAATTACGCCGATCAGTTCTTTTAGAAAAGAGGAACCCCAGTTTGGGACTCTTTTTTTCTGAAGGAGCTTGAATCAGCCTCTAGTGTGTACTTATGTTTTTATCTCAACAGATAGTTGCAGGTAAACAGGACTGCAAAGGACACCCCAGCTCAGTGTCACTTTCTAGGTAACGTACTGGGAATGTTTTCTACAGCACCCTAGAATGCATATCGAGTTAGTAAGTAAAAGAGAGTAGTCTGCTGTGTTAGTATCACTCAGGAGTGTCCCTATTTCCACTTGCCAAGAGTATAAACTTAACCTGGGAACCAACAGTAACAGACGGAAGCTTGTTTCCTACCAGGAATGCTGTTAAGAATATCTTTATAGAAGCAAGATACAACACTGGTAGGATCATGATAAAAATAATGCCAAGTTATCTAGTCTAATCCCTTGTCAAATTCCGTATGTCCTTCAGGCAATGCATGTACAGTTAGGATGTTAATTGGTCAGGGAATGTGCTGGATAAGTTACAACAGTTATTGCTGTTGGAGATATGCTTATCATCCACAGCTCAGTAACACGTTGTCTGGCACTCACTGGTGTCAAGTGTTTTACATGTGTTACTGGGGACAGCAGCTACATAATCTGCTAGATGTAAATACTAAAGGCCAGTGATTGCATGCATGTTTTCTCTGTAGAAGTATACCTGCCTCCTGCCAGGGTTGGAGGCTCTGGGTTGCTTAGAACAAACATGGCCAAGAATCTAAAGCAAAGAAAAAGTCATTTTCCCCCTACCTCCCAAGAATTGATTATTTGGGAACGTACATAAGTTGGGTACATCTGGTTTTGAATGCAAGTGGATAGATGTTTTTTCTTCCTCTCCCCAACTCCTCATACCTTCTGAAAGAGCACAGTAGAAAAATTGTGCCTAAGTGCAATAGTAGCTGTTCTAGGGATGGATTTTTGGCCAGATGCTCAACCAGCATAAACTGAAATGATTTAATTAAAGTCAATTTAACATAGGTCATGCTAGTTTATGCCATTGCTCTTGGAAAAGGAAAATGTAGAACAGATTTTGGAAAGTATAAGGATGAAATCAGTTCAAGCTTTCATGTCATTAGTAGGGTTCAGAGGAAAACTTGTCTATGGATAAAATACCTGTAGCCAGTAAGCACAAGGTTGGATGACATTACATAACTGATCTAAAAACTTAAATAAACATTAAAAGCTCAGTATTCACCTTTTCTAGCACTGGGGCCAGGATTTTTACTGTATATCTTAAAAATATAGTTCAGAAAGCAAAATCCATCAGATTCAGGAATATTCTGGAGTTCTATAAATCTGTAATATTTTTTTTATTGTTCCAAGTAACATGCACCCAAAGATTGTCTCTCATTAATACTTCTGCAGCAAACATTCAAGCCGTGCTCTTGTCTCAGCAGCAGAAATCCAACAGTGATAGTTATCACCGTAACTTTTTGGGTTAAATCAATGCACAGTAGGATAAGTTTTGCACTAATAAAGCATATATACATCAGAGGCTGTTGCTAGGTAGGCTGCCAGAGTCAGCTCTAAAATAGCTCTGGCCTAGGGGTATTTGGTTAAAGCTCTATGCTCTAGCTCATTCCAGTGGCCAGTGACAAACAATCCAAAATGTGCATCATCATCTTGCTGTCTGGCAGACCCAGCTTATTGCTGCCACTTGCCTCTTGAACTGTCAAACACAAGTAGGCAGCTAATGGTAGCCATCCAAATGACTGTATGGGAAGCTGGGAAAGGGGCATGCGAGAAAAGAGCTACTCAGATAGCCTCAAAATTCTCTGCGTGTCTTGGAAAACTCTGCCAGCTGAAGGCTTTGGCTGTGCTGGTGTTCTGCTTAGGAAGCTTGGATAGCTGAATTTAAACCACAGCCTCAGTTCTGCCCACAACTGAAGCAGAGTGACGATAAGAGGGAGAAGAATTTGCCAAATGGAACAAAGAAAAAACTAAATCTGAGTGACTATGTACAGCTGGGTCTTTGAAGCATATATTTAGCCAAAAAGTGATTGAATTATTGATTTTTTTCACTTTATAAAAATATTCACAGATCTTATTACGATAACAGTGAGGTTTATGACATTCTGACATATACCAGGGATCCTAGTATGTGAAGTGTACCTGAGTACACGATACTGGGATGCTTGGTGGGAATGCTGACGGTGCTAAATTGTGGGGTTTGTGGTGCCCTGAGCTTTCAGTGTGACTTTGGATGGTCCTCTCTTTACACTCTGAGTGCTACGGATCTCAACTGTTGCAGCATTCGGGCTGTTTTAAGAGCTGGGATTTTATTGTTCTTTTCTAAATATTCAGGCCGATCTTGGGCATCGTACTGTCCTTGACATTTATGGAGCAATGTATTTGCTGTGTTAAATCAGAAACATCTACATGCAAATACTGTTTCCTGGGAGGAGACGGAGCATCTTCATTTACCAGCAATATATTATTTTGCTGTAGATTCCTTTGTGACAGCCTACCCATGATGGAAAATTTCTTCTGGTGAGGTATTTAAACATAGGTTTAGAAAACATTTTTTTTAATGGAATTTAAGAGAGATTGTGATTCTAAAGGCCTGTAAACACTGTTGTGTGTAATGTAACTTTGGCAAAGGCAGATTATACAACCCTGGCACAGAGAAGCTCACATCTATAAAAGGCAAGATCTGTCCTTTGTTTATTCCCCAGTAAATCAGTGAAGTATGTCTTGGTATTTTAATTTCAGCTTAGCATATTTTATTTTCCCTTCTCATTTACAGGCCGGTGAAAATTGACTGAGTTGACTAACGACATAGAGACTGTTCATTTAAAAAAAAAAAAAAAGGCTGGAAAGGAAACATTTTCTCATTTGTAAACAGAATGGGCAGCATAGTACATTTATGGTGTGGTATTATAAGCTTCAGGTGCCGCAAGAAATCTAATGTGATTTATAGCCACCCTAGGAAGCAATGAACTTTTAATGGCAGTTAAACACGTGGGAAAAATCAGGGTGCATGTACGTAAGAGAAGTTACTGATTTAGATAAGATATCACTGACATCTAATGGTACTGAAGATTTCGAGAGTGGTACTGCTCTGCATCACCCATTCCAGTTACGCACTGCAGCAAGGACAAAGCGTGCACCTTCATGAGCATTTTAAATCAAATCAAATGTAGCATTGATGTGGACTTCTGTTCACCTCATTTTCTGTGCTTTTGTTTGCATTGTTGGGTGGTCTTGGGGCACAGAGACTAGATTAGGTAGCAGTTAGATGAAACAGAAGCTGTGGCCAGACCCTCAACAGACATTCAGTCCACACAGGACTAGAAGAAGTCTGAAATAAAACCTTCTAAAGTAGCTATAGGATAAACTGTGTTGTTTAGTACCAAAAGATTTGCCCTATAAATTTGCTATTTCTGCATACATCTACAGACATACAGTTGGGTTTGCCTTTCAGTACATACATACATATAAATATATATATATGTATATGTACCTATATAGAGCTCCTGTTTGTCACACTTTTAGATTTATTGGGCTGGACACCTAGCTAGCAGAAAGCCAAATGCAGTGTCATTGAAACCAGCTACTATAATCCATCCTAAATCCTACTGTAGTATTACAGCCAGCTCAGTTTGCCAGGTACTGCCCCTTGCTCTTTAAAATAGAAGCTCAGCAAGCTTAAGGATAGATAATTGGAGTTGTTCTAAGTAGCAGGATTCCCATTCCCATAGCTCAGGAACCCTAAATTCAAAGAATGCAGCCAACAGATAAATCTGTGGTCTGATTACTTCTTTGCCCTTCACCTTGATATGACCAGCAGATTTTCTATATGACAATGTTTTCGTATGGATTGAAATGTGTAGTTCAATATGTTTCTTCAAACTCTCATAAAAATATCCATTAAATGGATGAACTGCACGCAAAAACAAATTTCAAGATTAAACCCTGTCGAATTAATACCAGATGTACCTTCAGAATGAATGAAATAATTCTTGGATTAAAGGATATATTAAAAACAATGCCTATTAAATTGGATGTTAGAAATAGATGAATTAATATTTATCATCAGTGTCTAGTTACCTGAACATGAGCACCTTTCCTGTCCTTCAATATGGAAATTAAAATTGAAAGAGGGAATGTGGGAAGTAATGAAGCTGCCGTTTATAAGTGTATTCCATGTCAAGGCACCACAAACTTGATTTACTTAGTGTTTTCCTCAAATGTAGCTTTCAGAGGTATCTGTTTAACTCCAGATATAATCTGTTCAGCTTGGCTGGAAACTAGTTTCAGTGCTGAAAGAAACTTGCTTTGATATTTATAGGTTTTTCCAGTCAGATGACTGTGAAGAATTACTTTCAAAAAAGTAATTTTGGACAGGAGGAGAAAGCAGAGGTTCAAAATGAAAATTTCCATCATGTCATTTTGTCACAGTTTTGTCTTGTCCTGTCATTGTCGAGGATTAGATTTCAAATACTCCCAAATGAGAAGGGTAACGTAAGACTGTGTTCACTCACACTTCCTTATTCAGCTTGAGGGAGCAGCTGGAACCTCGTCCCCAGTGAGAAATCCCAAGTATGGCAATGAAATAGCATCTGCCAAGACTGGCTGCAGCTGTGAGCTCAGTGTGATGCTTTTGCCTCTCTTCAGAAGCTGTCTGCCAAGACCTGTCACTTGCACTGGGATCCTACAGGCGAGACAGAATACTGTGAGGCTCTTGGCTGTCTCATTAAGACAGAATTCTATCAAATGATTTTTTTTCCCCTATCTTGTGCCCATTTACCATTTGTTTGCTTTGATGATTGTATGAATTGCCATTTGTGGTAGCCATTTGAATTGTGTGAAAATAAACATTGAATTATATATGCTTTAATGCAGGCAGGCAACATTTTAGCACTCTGAGAGGAGAGAATGTACGAGTGCAACGAATGTCAGCTGTTTATAAACTTTATCCACAACAGCAATTGTTTAGAACTGATCTCCATCGATGCTCCAACTTCTGCATGTGCCCATGTCACTTACAAGAAAATGTGTCATTCAGGAGCCTGAAGAATTGTGAAGTCATGAGCACCCTGAGTCTAATTCTGAGTCATTTACGCTAGCATATTTGGAAGTAATTCAACTGTAGTCTGTGAAGTTGTCCTGGTATGAAATGCTTTGTAAAATCAGAATCGAGACTCTCTTGTTACTAAGGCATTTTAACTGTGATCTGAAAGGAAGTAAAACAAAAACAAGCACAAAACTGCCACAAGCAAACGTCCCCAGATCTGGATTTTTTTTCTTCTATCTTGGGAAATGAGCTTACTTCAAATTTAGACCAGTGCAAGCCAGCTTCTTAATCAAATGTTGGGCCCCTCCTCTCTGCACCAAGTTCCAATCAAGATACCATTTGCCTTCTGTGGAATTTTGCCTAATAGCTTAAAGATCAATCCACCATCTACAAATGATTACTGAGTGTGCATAGGACTATGCAACATGGGAAAATATGTGTACACTTATCTTGCAGGTCATCTTTCCTGCAATATACAACTTGCATCCCATTTCCACTTATTGTTTCTCTCCTGCAGCATACAGTATCACTTACAAAACCTTTTGCTCATTTTCAGCAAGCTTGTGCTGAATTCATTTAGGAATGGTTGTTGCATAGGCCGAGCAGAGGTCGCCCTTCTCGGTCCTCTTTGCTTGCTTTCTATTTCCACCATTTCATCCAGTCTGCTTTGTTTGCTTTTTATTCCTTCAGCTTCATTTTTCATGCCTTTCATTTGGCCCAGTTAGTATCTCCAGCTGTGCTGATTGTATCTCACTTTATCCACTCTTTTATCTGGTCTTTTTCCAGATTCCATGACAGTTCTGTGGTACTTACCTCCAAACCCTAACTTAAATGATTCTGAGTTTTTATATAGCTATGTTCTCCACTTGAGTCCCCTAAAGCTTTATTTATATAGCCACAGTATAAATATATGTTTCATAGAATCGTGGAATGACCTTTAAGATCACCTCATTCCAATCCCCCTGCTATAAGCAGGAACACCTCCCTCTAGACCAGCTTGCTCACAGCCCTATCCAGCCTGGCCTTGAATGCTTCCAGGGAGGGAGTGTACACAGCCTCGCTGGGCTACCTGTTCCAGTGTCCCACCACGCTAACAGTAAAGAATTTCTTCCTGATATCTAGTCTAAATCTACCCTCTTCCAGTTTAAAACCATTTCCCCTCCTCCTGTCACTAAGTGCCCTTATAAAAAGTCCCTCCTCAGTTCCTCCACAATGTCTCTCTACAACATGGAATCAAAATTCTTGCCAGGCTTCCAATGGCCCTACAGGCTCCACAGGGATCTGCTGTCTCCCAAACAGATCAGGTCTTCAGGATGAAAACTATTTTAACTTTCAGTCTCACCACAAGGTGCCTTCAAGCCCCGCAGCAAGGACCATAATTCATAATGCAATCAGATCAACTATACTAACCAGTATTTAGAGAAGAACCCTAGTTAATCTCTTTGGCTTAACTAGGACTACCAGCCAAAACTGATGGGGATAAGAAAACTCAGTAAAGCAGGACTTGCTCAAAATCAGAACATAAACAAACAGATGGATTCAGAGTTGAATTTCTGTGCAAGTTTCCAGGCCACTCTCTCACATAATAGTTTAGGTGTAAACACAGATGTGTAATTTTCAAGTAAGTTTTTTTTTTCTTTTGCTTAGTTCAGTCCCACTTTTTAACCAACTCTTCCCTCAATCAGAGTGACTACACAGTTTAGAGGAAAATCTATCCACAGATGTATGGCAACTGGAGTTGTTGTAATTTAACTCAAATAATTAAGACATTTGTGAATGGCAGATGACCTCTCTGGAAATAGGCAATAAATTTTTCTGCAGGCTAATCTCAGAGTGGGCTGGAAGCCAGAAATGCTGCCTGTGTGTGCATGTGTGGCTCATTTCTTTGTCTTTCTCAGAGAAAAACAGTTCGGTACAAAATGTCAGCTTTCTAATTAAGCCCTATTTTCATGGGCTATTAAACAACAACAAAAATAAATAAACAAATAAATGAAAACCACCAGAATATAAACCACAAAAATATTTTGAAATGGTATTACCAATGTAAACCATATTTCAGACCAAAAGAAAAATACTGTCATGTTAACTTGCATACCAACCTTTCAGCAGATACAATTTAAGTGCTAAGTTTTTAACCACTGTACAGCTATGTTCATAGGGGAAATTGCATTCGACTCTTTCAAGAGCTTCAGATCCATGCCACACTCAGTCCCATGGTGCTGTGGATAGACTTGAAACTGCAGAAATATTTTTTAGTTCTTTTATTTAACTTATGAAACCTCTGTGGATTCAGCATGCTGGACTTTAGCCCAGAGTTTAATATTCAGTCTCTAAGCCTTACAGGGAGAACGCTGGAAAAAGCTTTTGGCATTGGCAGACTTCTTTTTTACCTGCCCATATTAGACCAAAGAAACACAAGCAAAAGTATGACTCAGGCACTTTGAAAACTCCAGAGTGTAAGAATGCTGGGTATATTCAACACAGTCACAGTGTAAAAAAGAAGGAAAAAGCCCTTCAAATTCCCTAGGGTCCAGGTATAAATCATAGACGAAAAGTCTTGTCAGCAAATTGAGGGCAAACTTCATTAATTAGAGTAACAAGACTCCCTTCCTTAGTTGAAGTCACCCTTCTAAGATGCAACTTTATCTTCCACATCAACTGAAGTCATGACCTCTTGCAAGTTGGAAGGTTAGCTGATAGATCTGAGGTGATTTAAGGTCAGTGACAGACAGCTATAAACAGATGGAGCCTGATGTTTCTTTCCAAACATTTCCTAGACTCCAACAGTAAAATTCTAGCAGACAGAATCTTAGTTTTGTTAATTAAAATTAAATTATAGGAGGACATTAACTTATTTCATAAGACCAGTAGAAATAACCTTCTGCAGTGATCTCAGTAAAGAGTAGCAGTCTAGAGACCAAAGCTGTTCTTTAGAAAGAGCTCTTAACACATAAACCATCCAAGTTTCATTTCCTCAAGCTGACTGCCAGAACCTAAGGAAGAGGCAATAAAATTTCTAGAACTTGGCAAAAAAATTAGAAGCAATGGCTCAGCTTATCCATGATGCAGCAAAACCTGGTTTTAATTCAAATGCAGAAAGAAGCTACTTCATAGAGTACTTTGGTCCCACGTGTGAAGATTTCCTAAACTGAAGACAGGATTTATATTCCTGATTAAAGATGTGAAACACTGAAAGCACTACTAATTACTCTTCGTGAGTTCAGTCTAGGAACATACAGGGCACGTACAGCCTGCATGCAAATACTGGACAGTGCACCACACAACCATTTTCTCCGCTTGCTCAGGAGTGCTCACATTCTTGAGTGCCATCTGCTGGCACCTCATCTGTTCTTCTATCTAAGTGTGTTATTCTCTCAGAGGCTGTTCACTGTTTTACTAGTGATTTTGAAGGAGAGAAGACTATCCAAGAGTTTTTGAATATCTAAGCTGACGCGTCTCCCCATGCAAACTTTGGATCAGAGGCTGTAAGCAGCAATGCTATGGTGACGGTGAAGTAGACACATACCACTGGACTGTGGTTTGCATGAAGCATTAGTCTGAACATACTGTTGTGGTGCTGTTTTGAGACTACTAAAGGAGAAAAAATGTAAGACTGCCAGTCACTTATCTAGTTATCTGCCTGCCTCACTTAAGAAACCTGTGAGGGTATTACTATTTTCACGTGATACTTCAACAATTTCTTTTTAAGACACCAAGTCTTACTTCAGTCAGTATATTATGTGTGGGCATGTGTGGGACACAGCTGTCTGTAACATTGCATTTAATCCTGGAAAAAAGAATACTATATTTTGGTGTTAAAACCTACCCTAAATTTGAAGATTTTGTATTCCGTAATTCTACAGACACCAGAAGTCATATTGGTTTTTAAAACTGCATTATACTATACAAAAGGTTTATTTATTACAAAAGGTTTATTGGTCCAGACATTACACAAGCCTTCAACCAGATCTGCTCTGTGGATAACAGATAATACCAGGCATAATTTCACTGATTGTTCAAGTAACTCTGAGAAGTGGTTACTGTCCTTTCTAAGTTAGTCAACTAGACGAATACAACAAAATCCAGTCAGCATTGCTAATACAGTAGTGAGTTTGCTGTTTCTCCCAAAGTAACTCCTTAAGAATATTACAGTGTAACTTACCTCTTTAATACTGCATGGAAACTGCTGAGTCCTGGCCTGAACCACTGATTGAGCACCTGGGGAAAGGACCGGGTCAGCCCTGGGAGCACAGGTGAAGGCAGTGCAGCTGTGTGATTGGAAGGGGTGGAACCTGGTTGCGCCTCTCCCAGACCTCATTTAAGGGCTGACTGCCCCTGGGGAAGGATCTTTGGTTGGGGGAGTTCTCCTTTGTGGAATTTTCCCTGTAAACCTAAATCTTCTGAAATGGGTGAGCACTTTTCCTTTCCCTTTGTAATGCCTTTCTATTTGTGCTATTTCCTTTGTTATTATACCTTCTGTATTGCTATTCTACTGCATTAATCTTTCTGATTGTTACACCACTATGCTTTCAACTCCTCCACAGTTTTGAGGTGTGTTATTAGGCACAACTCCCACATTATCTTTACTTTGGCTACCTGTGCTATACAAGTAAACACAGAGCACAGCAGCACCGGTGTCTCTTCTCTCGAATCATTCTCGGGGACTCATGGAACACCATCATGGTCTGAGATGAGCCAATGATTTCAATTTTTTTTTTTTTTTTTTTTTTTTTTTTTTTAGTTACCCCATGTTCAGAATTCTCTGAAAGTTCATGAACGTTAAAGTGGGGCTTCTGTTACCTCACAGAAAGCAGCTATGGTGGAGTAAGTTACTCCAGAGTAGAGAAAGGAAAGATAGCTACTGTTTTAAGCTTATACAGAACAAATGGGATTTCTGTGCCAGTGTTCAGAATCTCACCTAAGCTGTCCTTTCATGGAGTGTTTCAGAAGAGGCTTCAGACAGGCTGTGTTCATTGTAAGGCTTGGTGTATTCCAAACTGGAGGCTTTGACAGATGAGCACTGATCCATCCAAGTTAAGTTGGGCAAGGATCCAACTCGGCAAAGCCACAGAAGCCGAGATTGCTCCTGCTGTCCACCCGCTAAGCTCCCTGTTCTCAGAACAGCATCTGTGCTTGGGCCCTTCCCTTGCACAGGTTAGTGTCTTTGCTCCACCAACATCCATTCTTTGTCTCAATGTGGGTTACGTACTGCAGTAGCTGACAAGCAGAAACACCTCATCTCTCTGCTCCCTGTGCTAAGGGATGCTGTCTCCTACCTGGAGGCGCAGTGCTTTGTGGGACCAGTCATGCTTTAAGCCAGTGTGGCAATGGTTTCTCTGGAGCATAGCCGAAGCCTGTGGAGCTTTGCATTCTCCCTCTGCCACTGTCTCTGACCCTTACAACAGCACAGTGATTGGTTTTATCTATACGCGTTAGAAAGATTTTTGTGGCCAATAGCACGTAGTAACAACCCAGATGCTATTGAGCAAAGCAGTACTCTCGTGGCCTTCTCATATACAGGTCTTAGCATTCAGGTCTTCCTATGTAAATGCTGCATCCTCCACCACGCAGGCACACACCCTGAGCACCTCGGTGTGTCCGCCTGTCCCACCTCTTCGTTGCTCAGCTGCGCTCAAGGCAGCTGCCAGGAGGAGGTGGACCCGCTGTGGCGGCCGGGCCTCACGAGGTGAGCGCGCGCTCCCTCGCGCCTCAGCGCCCAGCCCGCCTCCCGCACTGAGGAGCCGGCGATGCTGAGGGCCGCCTCTGTAGTTGCCGCCCCTCGAGGCTGTTCCTCCCTTCCTCCCGCGGGTGCCCCTGTCTCCTCCTCCTGCACCCCCCGTGTTCGGTGGGGAAAAAGGAGAGAGCCCTTCCACGTTTTCCCGGCGTCTATGGAGTTAAAATGGCAGCCATCGAGCAGGGCTGGTTTGGGGCTGACAGGATCGGGGTAGGTTTCTGATTTATTAAACGCTATATTGGGATTTTGCTGTGTGGCAGCAGGTGCTGTTTGCATTTTTATGAGCTACTGAGATGTAGCTGTCTTACAAGGTCACTGCGTGTTGGAGCCTATCCTAAGCCCAACTCCAGGCATGTGCCTGTTCCATGAGCCAGGCTCAAGATAACTGAAGCCATTATGAAGTTATCTGCTGTCTGTCTTGGTTTTCAGTATAATTTGGCAGAAGAGTACGAGGCAACAGCAGCACACTGCTCAGCAAACTCGTGTGAGGCTGTCTTCAGTTGACTGGATGCCTGTTACTCAGCAGACCTTGAAGTGGTAAAATATGGGAAATAAAAAGGGAGGATTCAAGATGTTGTCTGAGACATGCGAATCTGTTTGTCATTGCCTGGCTTACCATACAAAAATGGGAGAATTGTGCTCTTTTCTGCCAGAAATCCCTACCCAGTATAGCAGCAGAGTGATTCTGGTCTCTGCTTGAAATTGCAGTGGGAGCATTTGTTTTTCTCCCCTTGTGCTGTCATTTCTTATGTTACTTCTAGGCCAGAGCAATTTCTTGCTTGCTTGGCACAACAGCTGGAGAGACACTGACCTGTGTTGTCCTCCATGGTATAAGCATCCCACAGGAGAGAGCAGTGCGAGGTTTGTCCCATAGCAGGAATTCTAATATAAAGGAGCTGATTGCTCTTTGACTGTGGTCCCTGTACCAGCATATAACAAGCTGTGACAGACTGCCTATGGCTACTAGAAGTTCTCCAGCTTCTTACAAGGTGTTGATCTGGTTGAGGAAGGAATAGTTCAGTGCATTTTGCTGACTCCTATTGAGGCAGCTGTCTCATTAATTAATGCATTAGTTTCATAATGAAAAGGGAGTGGTTTTCAGAGGGCAAAAGGTAGAGATTATCTGATAGAGAAAGCACAGAAGATGTTGGGACATCTTATTACGTTCTTCTGTTACCATATAGAAAATGTAGAAAGATAGACCTTTTGTGGAAGAAAACAGTTTACCTTACAGCATTTTAGTAATGTGTGTTAACTGTACTTGAAATATGTGTCTTGTGCATTCAGTAAGAGCCTGTCATGGAGAGCAATTTTTGTTCTGATCTAATGCCTTCTCATTATTATACCACTGCAACAATGCGATCCACCACATTGCTGTACTCCAAATCAGATTAGGTTTTCTGTGAATGAAAGAATTAAATGCACTGGTGAGTTCATGCCAAATAGTGGCTGATCTGGATTCAGCAGCAGCTTGCACTGGCAGTTTTTGCAGGTAAAAATGACATTTTCACTCTGTGTTGTTCAGTTGAAAGACCTCTGGTATTATATTTAAACTGATCTTTATCAGAAATGTCACCCTGAATTTGATATGTTAATTTACATTTTTGAGGAGGGAACAGAAAGCACTGAAAGCAGAAGTGCCCTTAAATCTACCCCAAATCTTGTCCATGCACCTTCTCTTCAACTGTCTTCTCTTTTGAGAAATGTTTTCTGGCCCAAACTGACTCCAAACAAATATCCCTATTCTTGACATTTCCCAGCAGTAAGTTTTCTAATAATTTAATTTGAAATTTGAAGTTTAATCTCACCTGTCATCTCTGTTGAGAAATTCCTGAGAAGCTTTGAAGAAGCTTAGAAGAATATTGAAGAAGCCTTTAAAGCCAGTGCAAAGTCTCCTGCAGGTTTCAGTAGACGCTGGAATGTGCCTTGCGTAAGGAAGAAGTAGGAAGAGACAGTTGAGTAAATTTCATGCTGATAATCTATTTGACAATTTTATTAGGATTAACTATGGTGACACCTGGTACTGTGTTTCTGAATGTATGCACTAACAATTTCAGAATGATGGAAAGAAAACATTGGTACCGTAGATATGGTGTTCTGCCTGCTTCCTTTAAGGGTTGTACTGCTTAGAGGCTGAAAGCTTGCTGTGTTCCCTTACTTGCAGCCAGCCAAGCTTTGCTCTGCTTAGGCACTTTGCAGTGGGCAATGGGAATTGCAGTTCCACATCCTCCTCTTTGTAGAATAGGGCAAGATTTCAAGTTTCACTAGTGAGACCAGGTTGACTGAAGGACGCAGATTTCTGATGAGAAGCGTGTACAAGAGCTGACCTCCAAACACAAGTGCCCACTCCAAAGTGCATTGATGTTCTTGCACAGATTTTTAGACTTTAAAAATCTCTTACAATTACAGTAGGAGGTAGTGTCAGAAGCTTTGGAAAGTCACTTTTCTTTATTGGCCCCTTCCTAGTCTAGGTACAGTATACATTTTTTGTGTATTTGTCTGCTTCCTTCTGGGATAATAGTGTTCCAGAGCTCTCTGCCTGATGCTGATGCGCTAGTTTAAGCTTTTTCAGTACTTTGGGCATCGAGAATAAATATTTAGTGTTATTTGAAACTAACAGGGGAGAGCATTTCCACATGCCCTCTGTTTACAGAACTCCCCAAACATTGATTTAGACTATTTAGGCTCCTCTATTTGCATTGCCCCTCTTGCCTGGGGTGCCTTCACTAAAAGTGTGACTAGAGGAGACAAAAACCATTCCTGCATTCAGTATTAAATAGCTTTGTGCACTGGATCTCATTCTTTAAAAAGTGTTTGTTCTGAAACAGCCTTGAAATCAAATCTTATCAAGCCTCCACTTTACTTTCCTGTGTGAGTGGGGCCTCCTAAGTATAAGCCAGAGAAGTAAAAGCCTGTACCTGCTTAGCAGGAGGCAGTCAGAGCCAAAACAATTAGTCTGCAGTGCTAGAAAACCTGGACTTTATTTCTTCCAGCCAGTGTTTGAGGAGCCTTTCTCTATCAGATACCTGCCTCAAGGAAGGATGGCTGCGTGAAGAGGTGAAATTTTTTCTCCCATCTCCAAAGCAAATTGAAGCTTTAGAGAATTCCATGTATGAAATGTCTCGAAGCACCTCAGCAAAATGAATACACTTTCCAAAAAACCTGTAGCTCATGCTGCATTTTTGTTATATATCAATCATTGGAAGGTGGTGAAAAGCATGGCATCATCTCTTATGAGGAAGCTGTCAAGTGCTAAGATCTTCATTTTGAAACGCTGGTTCTGAAACAGAGCAGAAATGGGAGGCTTTAGGCAGATGTTTTCCTCACAAACCTCCACTTTTGTCCTGGTTTGATACGGAAGTTTTCATCTGGCAACCAAAGTTTCAGTGTTTGTACCTTCAGTCTGCTTAAGAAAGTGCAGTCCAAAAACACCCTGTTTTGAAATTATTATTAATATTAAAATATTAATTCAGACTGCCTTACATCACCCTGCTTCTGTCAGTGAATGAAAGGCTATTGTTCTTCTAAGTAAATAGGAATTCTTAGACTCATGATAGGAATACACCAATGAATTCAGCTCTGAGAGGTTACTTCACTGCAAAAGCTCTCTGATAAGTGGGAAAACCAAAAAAATGGGCTTTTTTTTAGTTAAAACTCTCTCCAAGTCTGGGTGAAATTAGGCTGCTGTAACTTTTGTCAGAGTATACATCTTACACAGCTTGGACTGCTGTGGTCTTGTTGCAACAAGTGAACTGGGATTTGTACACCTGGATGCAGCCAGAACTTGTCCAACTGCCATTTCATTGTGATGAGCCCAAGGCCTGTACCAGCTCCTGCATTCGGACAGCTTTCTGGTAGCCACTACCACTGTCAGAGGGGAGCTGTAGAAGTCAAATCTGCCTATGACCCAGTTTTTTAGCAGAAATGAATCCCATGGTCAGGAGTTTCCTTGGGAAGTCTTGGGAGTGACCAGTCCCACAATCTTGCTGCTGTGCGATTCTGCATGCAGGAGCAATGTGTTGTATCAGGTGGATAGGAAGCCTAGAATGTGCTTCCTAGAAACAGATTAACCCAGCAGTATTCAAAATCATCTTATCTGTAGTGTTAAAACTTAGTTTGTGAGAGTTCATTATACTGGATCCATGAAAAAAAAGTTTGCTCTTCGCCTTAGTATTTTCAATGCTTAGTTTATCTATATGGTGAAAAATACACTTTAGGGAAAAAAAAAAAATCTGGACAGCAGAACTTAATTTTCCCTTAGAAACCAGGCTGTAGCTTGATCTTGAAATTCCTGCATTTCTCAAAGAATCTGTAACATTATTCTCCTTAAAGAATATTTGCCTCAGAGAAGGGACAAGAGCTTTACTGCATTCTTTGTGAGCTCCTAAATTCCATATATGGCTGAGGTCAGATCTCTGAACGCAAGTGAAACATTTTATTACTGATTGAAGGTCGGCAGAGTCATAGTGGAAAATGGCATTCTTAACAAATAATTAGTTGTATAGAAAATGTCTGATGACCTGACCAGAAGGCTGTCCCATCCCACTGGCATCTCCTGCCACTGTACCCTGGTCTCAGATCCTTCCTCTGTATTCAGAACAGCTATGCCTGTTTCCAGGTCTTCCCTTGGCCTTATTTAATAAAACAAACAAAGAAAACAACCTCTCAAAGTTATGGCAATAGGAATTGGAATCCTGATTGCTATTGTACACTTCATACTTCTTGCCTTGAGAAGTGGCAGTTTGAAGAGGCACTTTTCTCTCATGCTGGAAAGGTGAAGTTCTTGATGGCAGCATTAAGCACACAGAGCAAACTGTGCCAAATGCAGTGTTAGCTCAGCCCCATAATATCCTCAGTGCATTGTCTCGAGCGAGACAAGAACAAGTTGGCAGTCTGGGCTGCATGCAATTCATATATCCAATGCACTTGTGAGCTTGGGAATATTTTGGTCGAAGTTCAGCATAGAATCGGTATCTGCTTTCAGACAAAACACTTTGTTGATTATTCTTCTAGCCATTAAGCCATTTCCTGAAGTTCTCATGTAGCTCACGTTAAGGGAAAATAAGGTAATGAGATGTCCTGTTCTCTCCATTGTCGGTTGTCAGGGTTTGGTTTTGAGCATAGCCCATTGGTGTGTATTGCTCTAAGCAAAGCAACACCTTCAGAAATTGCCAGTAGGGAGTTCTGATGTAGGATGTGCTTTTCTCAGCCTGTGGTGGTTGTGGAGTACTTCTCAAAGCAATGGCAGAGGAAAAATGTAACAAGAGAAGGGAATAGATAATAGTGGTCTGAGGTTACCCACTGGAGGCAGGATGATAGCAGAGTAATTACTGAAAGAGGCAGCAGTGTTGCTTGACTAGAAATTGAGCTACCCCCCTAAGAGTGACGAGGCACGCATAGATGGAACAAAAGTAATTATGCTGCTTAGATAAATTACAATATGTTTTCAAATATAATCAGCACAAAATCCTCAGAGAACTCTAAATCCTGTCAGGAGGGTCCAATTCCAACCATACCAGTGCTATGGTGTAAAGGGGCAAGGCTTTCAGAAATCATTTGCTGTGCCACTTCCTCCACTTACTGACACTCATAGAGGAAGTAAGATGTATTCTGACTTTCTGAGACAAAGAATGCCAAGTGAAAACCCTTGGGCAAAACCACACAGTGAAAAATTATACACGATACTAAACTTTTTTTGTGCCATATTCCTTTATACTGCTGTTTTTAACTGGGAGAAATTGTTCATCCGAGGACAGATTTTTCTGAAGGTGTGTCAGTAACTACTGGAATAATCACTGATCTGCTCTGCTTCTAAATCCAGTCAGTAGGGAGGTGACAACTGTGATCTCTTTACAGGAGGTGGAAGGAGGAGCATAGACTAGAGGCTTGAACCCGAACTTCTAGAGACAGTTCTGTTATTTGGCTGCAGAACTTGAGTTATTTTCCAGACCTTTTGCGTGGACTGCTTTTTGATTATTCATGGTTTGATTTTGGTCGTATACTGAGATATGTTTTTAAGTAAACGTGGTACTGATTTTGGAATTTCTTCACAGCATAAATGAACTCTTTCACCTTATCTTGGAATTACACAGTTCTCTCACTTATCCTGTGTTATTTTCAGATGAACTATACTTAATGTGCCATGTTGGTCATATGAAACAAGGACTGGAAAAGTAGATTTCTTGAGCCCCTTTCAGAGTTCGGAGAAGTGGATTTAAAATAAAAAAAGAAGCATCCAGTTTATAACATGTTGTACTGAAGTGTTTTCAAACTGAATTTTCAAAATGTTATTTCATCCTTGTGTGCAAGTGCAAAGCATTATGATCTGCACGTACTGGATTAAATTAAGCTGCTTCATGTGTGACCACTGATTCTACACAGGTTTTGGGTTTTTTCTGGCCTGGAAAAATCTACTTTTGGTCTAGCTTTTGCTTTGGTAGAAGTTCTTAGATTATTTAACTCATATTTCCTAATTTTATATGAATTATATTTGTCTTCATTGCTGTAGCTTCATCATGTGAACTCCTTTCAAAAATCCAGTGATGTAAGAGTGTTCTGTGCTGTTTTGTCATTCTTGTTTCTAGAGGAAACGTCTCTAGTTCTGAGTTCAGGAAAGAACTGTACTGGCTCCTCTATTTCTCCTCTGTCCGCAGTGATTTGCCTGTAAGGATACTGTGTCTACATAGCTGAGCAATTATTCAAAACATCCTAGGTATTGGAATTTGTTCTCCTGCTCAGGATTTGAGCTGGGGGCTTTACAGCCAGTGTTGTCTTATGTATGCTCTGTGTAATCTCACAGCCAAGTTAAAGGTGTTCTGCGAGTGAGGAATTACCATTCTTCAGTCGGCCTATCAAATCTGTGTGAGCCCGGAGTGGAAGCCGAGTCTGTGTTTATCAGAAGAAGGGTGTTCCCTTCCCTCACAGCTTCCCGGGCAGGAAGGGCAGACAAGGGGATTTGTTATTCTGCCCTCTGAATTGACTTGTTTTAGGCTTGAGTATAAGGTTTGAAAGTAGCCTCCATGGAAGGGAATGGGAAATGGCTTACTGTTCATGTTTTTGTTTTTCCTGCCCTGGCTAGTGAACATTTTGAACAGCCTCTTTGGCATATCTTTTTCAAGTTATGACTGAATGTGGGAGTGAGATGCTTCTCTGGGCTCAGCTAGGAGTCCATGAGGAAACCAAACCAAGTTTTTGCCATACTACTGGCAGGGCATATAGTATAGAATAGAATCACAGAATCACAGAATTGTAGGGGTTGGAAGGGACCTCCAGAGATCATCGAGTCCAACCCCCCTGCCAAAGCAGGTTCCCTACACCAGGTCGCACAGGTAGGCATCCAGGCAGGTCTTGAACATCTCCAGAGAAGGAGACTCCACCACCTCCCTGGGCAGCCTGTTCCAGTGCTCCGTCACCCTCACTGTAAAGAAGTTCTTGCGCATGTTTGTGCGGAACTTCCTATGCTCCAGTTTCTGGCCATTTCCCCTTGTCCTGTCTCCACTCACCACTGAAAACAGTCTGGCCTCGCCATTCTGCCCCCCACACCTTAGATATTTATAGACCTGGATCAGGTCCCCCCTCAGTCTTCTCTTCCCAAGGCTGAACAGACCCAGTTCACTCAGCCTTTCCTCATAGGAGAGATGCTCCAGGCCCTTCACCATCTTCGTGGCCCTCCGCTGGACTCTTTCCAAGAGATCCCTGTCTTTTTTGTACTGGGGAGCCCAGAACTGGAGGCAGTACTCCAGATGAGGCCTCACCAGGGCAGAGTAGAGGGGGAGGATCACCTCCCTCGACCTGCTGGCCACGCTCTTTTTAATGCACCCCAGTAAGCCATTGGCCTTTTTGGCTACAAGGGCACACTGCTGGCTCATGGCCAACCTGTCATCCACCAGGACACCCAGGTCCCTCTCCGCAGAGCTCCCCTCCAGCAGCTCATCCCCCAACCTGTACTGGTGCATGGAATTATTCCTCCCCAGATGCAAGACTCTACACTTGCTTTTGTTAAACCTCATCCGGTTTTTTTTTGCCCAGCTCTCCAGCCTATCCAGGTCTTGCTGAATGGCAACACAGCCTTCAGGCGTGTCAGCCAATCCTCCCAACTTCGTATCATCAGCAAACTTGCTGAGGGTGGCCACTATCCCTTCATCAAGGTCATTGATGAAGATGTTGAACAAGACCGGACCCAGCACAGACCCCTGAGGAACACCGCTAGTTACAGGCCTCCAACCGGACTCTGCTCCACCAACAACGACCCTCTGCGCTCTGCCAGAATATTCTGTACATAAAATATTCTATATCATTGGTGTAGAATAGGATAAAAGTTCTAATTTCCATGACTAAAATGTAAGTTCAGACAGAAGATGGCAGGTGCTGTTTTGCTTTTCCTTTACTACTATGAAAGGAACCTTTGGTAGAGCTGAATGGGTTAGGATAGTGTGTAACCAGAGGGATAACGTGCACTTCCTTCCAGTCCCACTGCCAGTTTTGGTTGTTAGGGTTTCAGTTGTCTCAGTATATGTTTGGAGTGTGGCCTAACATTGTTCCCCTTTACAGTGCAGACCATTGGAGAGGAACGACGTGTAATTTATTTATCAATACTGACAGCATCAACATGTTGACATCTGTGATAGGTGTAGAGGGTTACAGTAATGAGGAATCAGTATGTGTTCTTCAGGTATTTATTCTAGATTTCTGGGAATGGTCCTAGGAAAAAATGAACTGTATTGTTTGTTTGTTTTTTCTGCAGATTAAAGAGCATGCCTTTGGAATATGCAGAGAGCTACAGAGCATTTTTTTCAGTGTTCAAGCTTGAAGCAAAGCAGAATGTGTTGGATACGGAAGCAGAGGCATCTGTAGAAAATCCAGGAAATATGTTAGTAGAAGTAAGTGAACAAGATTGAATTCTTTTAGTCCAATATCTGTCAGCACAAAAGATGTGTAGACCCCTGCCGATGATTTGCAAACCACATCTCTGCTCCTGCTGTATGTTTTGAGAATATCAAAAAGCACAAATGTATCATATGCCAGAGATACTTACTGCTGTACGTAGTAAGCACAGTTTGCCCAGCAATAACAGTTGTTGTCCCGGGAGAAACAGGAGGAAGAGGCTGACAGAGCATCTCCATTTCAGTTACTCCTGTGATTACAGCTCTTGTGGAGTTTGCACTCCATATCAAACTGCTATCATGACTGCTGAGGTTGATATCAAACTGGTCTTAAGATTGGGAATACATTCTTGTCTCCTTGCTACCTCCATCCCATTGCCTTTCCCACAGAACCAAGTAGAGACAGCACAGCAATGAATATAAGCCTGCTGAGTTAACACTGTGATACCAATCCATGCTTCCATTTTGGGGCTTCAGAAGAAGCAGTATATCAGGCATATGTTTTTCCTATGATTTACCTTTCTAACTTCCTCCCTTAGTTTTGTTTCTGCTGCAGCACTCACTGATACCAAAATGAATTGAAGAATAGCATTCAAATGCTAATGTTAGCATGCTGCTTTCACCAAATCTCTGACTGATTCATTTAAAATCAAAACTGCCAGGATTTAAAAAAGAAATTCATGTGTGGTGTGGCAGCACCAGCATTATGGGAGATTTTGATTCTTGAGCTGCACATAGGTGTCCCTTTACAACAAAAAATGGAGTTTAATTATAAAAATAAATGTTCCTAATAAACCATCTAATCTAAAACTTCACACGAATTGCATTCAGTTAGCCTTCATCTTTCAGGTCTTTTCACTTGGTTGTGCTCCCAAGCTGACTAGGAGGTGCAGAGCCATCATGGGCATGGCTAGTCTTAAGAAAGAGGAAAGAGGAAATAGGGGAAATGTGAGGAAACCTTAAGGCCTCCTTCTGAGGGACCCCGTTAAGATCAAGGCTGAACTTAAATACCTTTATACTATTTATACCTACCAACCCCCTACTTTTAGAGTTTGCTTCATTAACAGATGAAATTAGAATAATTGTATACGCCAGCTGTCAAGGGAGGAGGGAAAAATGAAGAACATAGAAGATGGTAGGCATGAGTCTCATGTTCTGCATACTTTGGGTAAATCATGTCAAGAGAGGAAGCCATATTCAGCGATGACATCAAAGTATTAACATTTTACTTTCTGTTACTGGAATTTAAATGGCTGGTGATGTCAGAGAGCTGTGAATCTAGACGGAGTTGTTGATCTTAGCTCGCTGTGAGAAGTTGCGTAGGCTAGCTTTTCCTTACAAGACATTTTACAGCCTTTCTTACATGAAGGATTTCTCATGTTTCTTTTGTGCTAATTGTTACCTCTTTTCTGGTGAAAAGAGAATGAATAGCACCATCCTCAATTCCACCCATTCTGAAAACAGCTATCAATTCAGCTCACAGCTATTCATATCTGCTGGTATCAACACAGAGCAAGAGTCTCTTCCCAAAAGAAATTCTGATTTTTTTCACAGCTCCTACATCAGTGAAGTTAAAAACATTCAAAAGGAAGAGGTAGCTTGGATGAAGTTTGGAGTGTTCTTTATTCTTGCCTTTCCTCTGCAAAATATGAAGAAATTTGCATGTCATGGTGGATTTCAAATTCTTTCAGAATCTGCCAGAAGTTTCCCCCTTTTGTTGAAGCTCTGAAAACAGGAATTTTTTTATGACCTGTTGTGTTTTGTGTACCCCTAGTACTGAGAAATTGATTAGCTTCGTATCTGAGTTCACAGTATGGAATGTTTTTCACCCTGGAATAGTAACTTCCCTCACTGGAAGTAAATCTTCCTTATCATTTGGCATTTTGGCTCTTTAACCATTGTAATAACAATAAGAAAATCTGAACAGATCTGAAAACGTCAGGCAACAATTTGTTCTCTGGAGTAGCTCACAGTTTAGGCATCAGAGCATTATGAAACCAAAAAACATATTCACAGAGTGGTTAGAAAACGAGCGTGATAGTCAGAGGAGGGTGTCTGAAACTGTTCAGCAGAAAATTGACCTAGTGTAGCTGTATCTTCTGGCTGGTAGCTGAAGTGGCAATGTTTTGGTTTGGTTTGTTCTTCATAATTTGTCTGTAACTCTGTATTTATCATTTAACATATGAAGACATAGCTAGAAATCTGGATTATGCTGTCCCTACAATGCTTTGCTGAGAAGCTGGGAAGGAAAGAGGGTGAAATATTTATGAATATACTGAAAGGATTTGTTCATTTGTTTAGTATGTTGTGTGTTCTGTTAACCTTTAATGAAGAATGCTGATTTTGAAACAAGAATGAAATATCAAAGAATTCTGTTTCAGTAGTACAATGTTGCTAACTTTTTACCCCAAAGAACTCAGTACAATACTTTTTTCTCTGTATGCTTTGCACTTTGAAGTTTTACTTCATTGAAATGGGACTGGTAATCAAAGCATTGGAATTTCATACAAAGGCAATCCATCAGGTTTTTAAATAACTTCAAAATAGTAGGTTTCTGGGCTGATGGAACAGGGGAAGGGTAAAAGAATCAATTCTTCTAACTTCTTACATCAGAAAAGCATGGAAATCAGTGGGAGCAAAAGACTATCCAGGGTTTTGTGGCCTTTGCTGAGTGTAAGAGACACTCTGAAGCATCATCTCTTCCAGAGCAGTGCCACAATGTGTTCAAAACTGTTTCATACAGCATCATTCTGGACAAAATATCTAGCATACAGCTAGACAACTGCGTTATACTATGGGTAAACAGCTGGCCCAAAGGGTTACATATAGTAAATGAGCTTACATCAGGCTGGTGATCAGCCACTAGGGGAGTTCCCCAGAGCTCCATTATAGAGCAAGTTTTCTTTGATGTTTTTATAAGTGTTCTGGATGCAGGACTCAAGTGCGTACTGAATTAGGTGGAGTATTGACGCCTTTGCAAGTGAAGAGGCCTTGCAGAGAGATCTTGACAAACTGAAGTGCTGGGTAATCATCAGCCACGTGAAGTGCAACAAGAACAAGTGCCAGATTCTGCACCTGAGAAGGGGGTGACCCTGGCTGTACGTGCAGATGAGAGGATGAAAAGCTGAAGTCCAGCCCCACAGGAAAGAATCTGGGGCTTCTGGTTGCTGGCAAGTTGAATGTGAGCCAGCAGTGTGCCCTGGGCTGTATCAGGTTAGGGAAGGAATTGTCCCGCTCTGCACTTCACTGGTGTATCTTCACCTCAAGCACTGCATGCAGGGTTGGGTACCACAATATAAGAAGTTGTACACTTGTGATCCTTGGGGTTTTCTTCCAACGTGGGATATTCTGTATATATATATCTCATACATATATATATATATATATATATATATGTATGTATGTATGTATGTATGTGTTCTCAGAGAGAATCATATATATTCTATATATACTCTATACACATATATTCTATATATGATTCTCTCTGAGACAGGGAACAGGGGAAGGGGTCAATAAGACACCCTGTGCCAACTCCACCAGTGATTTTATACATGTTTGTCTAATTTAGAATGCAAGTTCTGAAAAGGTTTTATGCTTTATGTTAATCTAAATACAAGAAAGAAAAAACAGTGCTCATTTTCTGCATGCTGCTGTGAAAGTTAGTTACATTGTGGTGTTGTTTTTACCTCCATGGTGTTTTATTTGATTAAAAATATCAGTTTAGTTCCTTTTTATTGGGCTGCAAAGTCTTAATGTGTATAAAAATTATATAGAATCTGTCTAGATGTTTCAGAAATATTGTATTGTGGCACACGGTCACTCAAGGAGTGACTTCACTTTTTTGGAAGCTTCTCCCTCTGAGAGCATCAGGAGCCAATTTTAGTGCCTGGGGGCAAGTTAGAAGCAAGATAAGTAACCCTTGACATGGAGCTTTGGCATTTGTGAACTGCACATAGCAGCAATCCTTAAACAAACAATGACAAAGGAAATAAGTATTTTTAAACCTCAGCGTGGGTAAATAAATCCAGCTACCACAGCTAGCACATATAAGGAGTAGGAAGCAGGGTATTATTAACAACTAAGGAGCTACAGTATTACTTATAGCTGGTTTTTGCTTGTTTTGTGGGTTGTGCACGAAGCTGTCTGACTAATCAGGGATGATAAGGAGTCGCATTTTGTGGTGTACTTAACAGGAAATGATGTCATCTGCATGCATGGAGACCAGCCGGAAAGTGTTCAGACAGGGATTTCTGAGTGGCTGATGAGGTCAAAGGTGGGAACCAAATACAGTCAGATTTGATAATAGTAGAACAGGAGAGATTGTTTTGAGACTCCCTTCCTAAACAGAAGGTGAACAGGGGCTATGAAATTTGTCATTTCGGTTCTGTGATAGTAAAAACAGAATTTCTTTAGAGAAAGGTAAAATAAGTCCTATCTGGAATGTGCTTTTGAGGCTGGAAGCCAGTTCCAGAAAGAATTTAAGGAGCTAGTGTGAGATTGTCCTTTTGTCACTCTTCAAAAGAAAAAAAAACCCAACTGCTGAAAGTATTGGGATTCTTACTCTGTAAGACAGGGAGAATCATTTAACTTCCTTGTAGGAGGTTTAATATTTTTTTACTTCTGCTCTTCAAAAAAATAAATGAAAAACCCCACAGAATCAGAAGTTGTATGCAAGAAAATGATCACGTTTAAGCATAGATTTAAGTAGGTATACCCTTATATACAGTGTATATGAAATGAAAATCTGCCTGCTTTCACTTGTCACGTAATTTATAGAAGCTTTCAGTTCATGTTATTCAGCAGAGCAACTCTGCTGGAGGTAATGAAAGACTAGTAAATGACCAGCTCTAAAAGTTCCTGTGATGTTTTAAATGTGAGTTCTAGAGAGAGATAAGGGATTGCTTAGCAACTGTGGAAGCACTCAAGCTCTTCTTTTATAAAAGTTCCTGAGATCTCTCTGTGGAGAACTTCTATTGTATCTGTTTGGAAAGTAGTCTGAAGTATCTCTCCTGACGCTCCTTCAGTAGCTGGAAAGATTTAGAATGTAAGTGGATCACTGAAACTGTTTTTCAGTATGTAAAGTCTTTCAAAAACAGATGGAACAGAGGCAGAAATACACTGCACAATGTTTCTTGATTTTTTTAATTTTTTTTGGGGGGGGGGGGAGGGTGGGGAGGGGAGAGGTTACTAATCATGTTCTACACTGATTTACAATTGCAGGGGATTCAGTTGTGTCACAGGAAAGAGCCCATTCTTTAGAGCTGTAAAGTTATAAAGAGAGAGGCTGTGCCTCAAGGAATATATGCATATCCCAATGAAACTAACTTTTTTCTTAAAATCAAAGGAACTGACTTGTTAGCAAGCAGGCAGTCAAGGAAGGGAATATAGTTTTTTAGCAGCTCAATGCCAGTAAGTAGATGTAGCAAGTAGATGTTATTGAGATGAGGATGACATAACCCTTAAAGACAGAAGAGTTTTGGAGATGAGTGTAGATCCTGTAGAGGCAAGCTAAGAAGCTGAGTAAGCAGGTAAGGTAAAATAAATGTCAGGCTGTTAGTTCGGAGACCTGTGTGAATGGTGTTTGCTAACACAGAGGTTCCATATTGCATCTCAGTCCTCTTTTTCCTATCATATTCCATAAGGCTGACTCTGAATTTTGAGCTTTTGAAAAGTGCAGGTAATTTGCAGGAGGAAAATTAATTGTATTCAACAGAGGATTGCTATGGGATCCTCCTTGATTTCTAACAGTCACATTCTTTCAAGTTTGGTAATGTACTTAGTGATAATGAAAGCAAGTAGCTCATTGTGTTGGTATGAGCAAGGTGTAATGCAAATGGGCATTGTGTAAACATTGTCAGACTGCCAAAGCAAATTATTTCAGGTTAGTCCTAGCCCTCTATAAGAACAGATTGTCTGAAAGCCTTACTGTTATCTGTAGCCCTCCTATCTGGAGATCTTCCCAGAGAGCAATACGTATGACTGGTTTCAGGGCAGGATCCCTGCCATAACAGAGCTCATGTAAGTACTAAGCAATTGATTCAGTGCTTAAAATCAAGCTTAGCCTTGTTTAGAAGCTTCCCAAGCTGAAGGTCCAGCAAGCCATTAGGGGCAAGCAGTTTCCTAATGGTGCACATTCAGCATCCCCTTCTTAGACCCAGCATTCTCCATTGATGGATATGGAAAAAAGCCCAGAGAAGATGAACACACTTCCTGTCACTCAATGCACTTGCAGCCAGCAGACAGACTGGAGAAGAGTTTTCTAGACTAGAATCACCAGTATGCTGGTACATATGTATTAGCGAGCTGAAGGCTGTGTTGTTTAAAAATTATTCAATTGATATCAAGAAGTCTTAGAATTAATGTTAGTGTCAAGCAGAGAAGCACTGCGTAACCCTAACTTGCTCTTCCATTTGGTCACATCACTAACCCCTCTGCTTGTTATCGGTGCCTGAATGTGTAGAATCCCCAGAGCTGTAATAAAGACCTGTTGAGCATGTAGAACTGGGCAAAGGAGAATGGCTGGAAAACTGAGACCCCTCCCTGCATTTGCACAGCAAGCATCTCTTGTAATTAATAAGCGTATTTACTAGTCACAAGTCTTTGATAAGTAATGCCTCGACAGCTCAAACCTTTGAGGTACAAGTCATTCCTCAGCTTTAAATGAGAAGCCTTGATCTGAAAAACATTGAGTGAAGAAATTAAATGTTTTAAATGTATATCTTAAGCTGCTTTTTTAAACAAACGCCCGGAGTATGACAGGGCTAGAAGGTTGAAGGAATACATAACTGGGCTTTCAGACTGTAATGTACCTTACCCACTCCTATTTCAGCTATTATTGCAAGGACTCTGGTTTTACCCAAATTGACAGCAACGTGGCAGAGATTATTTCTACGTGTTCTTTTTATGTAGATTTACCAGCAATTTAGGAACTGGACAAATGAAACTTGTCAGTGAACCTATGGGGTACATCTGCCTCTTGTCCAACCTACAGAATGTTACCAGTTAGCGGCTGCCCCAGCCAGGAAAGTGTTACCTTCTTAGTTCAGATTGTGTAAACTCATGCATTTAGCTTGGAAGAGTGAAGTACCTGGACTGCTGACAACTACTCTGACAGAAACAGAAGGCATAACCGTGCCTTCCCTTATATGCAAAAGAGTAGGAAGTTATGTCCAGGTAAAGCAGGATACATGATAGACTGGCCCCCATCCTATCTTTTCCCTATCAGCTTTTGTCAGTGTAATATGAATGCCACTTCCAAGATCCTCCAGGTGAGGAACTGTCCACCTGGCTCACGGATACTTCCTTTAATTCATAGAATCATAAAATTGAATTGGAAGAGACTCCAACTTATTTTAAAGGTCATCTAGTCCAATTCCCCTGCCATGAACAGGGACATCCGCAGCTAGGTCAGGTTGCTCAGAGCCTGGTCCAGCCTGACTTTGAATGTGTCCAATGGGGCATCCAGCACCTCTCTGGGCAAGCTGTTCTAGTGGCTCACCACCTTTGCTGTAAAAAATTTATTCCTTATGTCCAATGTAAATTTTCCCTTCTTTAGTTTGAAACCATTTCTCTTGTCCTGTCACAGCAAATCCTGTTAAAGAGTTTGCCCCCTTCCTTCTTATAGCCTCCCTTTCAGGTCCTGGAAGGCTGCTTATAAGGTCTCCCCAGAGCCTTCTCCTCTCCAGAGTGAGCAGCCCCAGCTCTCTCAGCCTGTCCTTGTAGGGGAGGTGTTCCATCCCTTGGATCACTTGTGTCCCTTCTCTGGTCACAGAAGTCCACATTTCTCCTGTACTGAGCACTCAACATCTGAACGCAGTGCTCTAGGTGAGGTCTTAGCAGTGCAGAGCAGAGGGGCAGGATCACCTCCCTCAACCTGCTAACCATGCTTCTTTTGATGCTGCCCAGGATGTGTTTGGCTTTCTGGACTATGAGGGCACATTGCTGGCTCGTGTTCTGCTTGCCTTGAGCCATGGCAATTCATATGTCTGTTAGCATATTTCAGCATGTCTCTAGGAAATTAAGTATGCTTGCTGCAAAAATCGGTACTACTGGAGTGAAAGTAATTTGATAAACTCAGCAGGTCAGATTACAGAACATATTTCTCATAGATATTTGCTCACTACAGGGTCTGGCTGTATTTAAGATGAAGAATAATCAGAAACAAAGTTATTTAATAGCTCTGAAATAGAAAACTTTTTGTACAGCTGTGCATACATGAAATTTTCGTATGAGAAATCAATCCTCTCAACTGCCTCGGATATCATAGAATCATTAAGGTTGGGAAAAATCTCTTAAGACCATCTAGTCCAACTGTCCACCTACCACAGACATTACCCACTGAACCATGTTCCATATTACCACAACTACGTGTTTCTTGAATGCCTCCCTGGGCAGCCCATTCCAGTGCCTGACCACATTTCAGAGGGGAAATTTTTCCTGATATCCAACTGGAACCTGCCCTGGCGTGACTCGAGGCCAGTCTCTCTCATCCTATTGTGGCACATCGAATCACAGAATCCTTAGAATTGGGAAGGACTTAACCTGGCCAACCTATTCCAGTGCCCCACCACCCTCACTGTAAAATGACGTATATGACAGATACCATATTTTTATAAATGTTTCAGTTTTCTTGAAAGAAAGGAATTTTGCCATTGAGTTCTTAAAATGCCCTTCTCTACTGCAATTGAAAGCCACTCTAGGTGTAACTCAACAGATATCTGTTGGCTGATACTTTCTCCTTTTCATCCCTGAGGACACTTCTCTGCTCCTTCCACCCCTACTTTGCCATTCCTTAGAACATCTTGGTCACTTAAGGTGTATTTGGTTCCTTGCCATGTACCTCTATCTCCACACAGGGAATTAAAACTTGAAGCTCTTGCTGGACAGTTCGATGGAAATAAATCTACCCACATACTTCTAATGACCTGCTTGGTGGATATGTGGATGTTCACACTGCTGTAGGGGTTTCAGTTTCTGAGCTAAAAACCTGCTTGAATATCTCAACCAGGGATGATGAAGACTTGTAGACTGTTGTTCACTGTGGGCAGAAGGAAATGCCTTTTATACTCCACAGTGTAAAACCTAGACTGTGTCTGTTTGAGTGGTTCATCTCAGTGCTGCTATCAAATTTAGCTTCACATTTTGTCTCAGTGGAGTCCTGTAATCTGTACCTAACTGTGCCATACAAAATGAGATTGCTTAAGCTATTCATCCTTCAGGTAGCAAAAGGAGATGCCATTAATTTCTGCAAAGACTGGGAAGATGATAGGACTGTATCTAGCTGGAGCAGCAGGTGAGGCAGAACATAATAATGTGTAAGGGATCTTTTCTCTTAGCAGGCATTGTCATTTAAATCTGCAATAACCAGAAGTGATTGGAATGATCGTGAGGTGATAGGAAAAAGCTTTCATCAGCATCACCTGGATCGCTGGCTGCTGTGTCCACAGATTATAAAATTTATTGACACACATTTCCAAATTCTTTAATGCCCCTTGCTGTTTATTAGTGTCTCTGGCTTTATTGTTCTCTAATGGTGACCAGATGGTTGTTTAGCCAAAAGGCTTTTCAGTGATACCACCTTTGAGAAAGAAGCTAACTATAGCATGTGACTAAACTGCCAATATCCCTTCCATTCAAACCACACAGTCTAGAATTTATAGCTCCACTTCCAGGGCACTGGGTTTTATTCTTGAGTTTGTCCATATTTGAGATCATAACATAGCATGAACAAAGATGTTGACAACAAATGTAAACAGTTCTCTGTCTTTGACACTTCCAAGTGCCATATTCTTTACTTTTGTGTGAAAACTGAGTTGTGTGCATTGAAAAAGCAGATAACATCTGAAAAGATAAAGATGGTAATGATGGGAGCAAGAAGCTAAGGTAGCCCCCACAAAGCCTAGATTCCAGAGCAACAAGACATCCATGCAGTGCTTGATACAACGCCTATTAAAGGACAGTGCAAGTCACAATACATTTCCACAGCTATGTCTTTGGGAAACAAACATCTTATGAGCTATGTTGCACTGGAGATGGGAGAACCAATTCTTTCTTGTAGAATGGATTCAGGAATGGGCTGGTTTTGAGGGAATCTTTAACCCCATTTAGTTATTTATTACTAATTGAATAACCATGCAACCAATCATTTGTATTCATCACTGATCCGCTATTAGAGAGTTTGATGGCTCAACATCAGTCCATTAGCAAAACATTTTACTTTCTATTAAGTGTATTTGTGAAGGGAAGGATAAATAAATGAGCTAGCAAATAGCCCAGTGTGCAAGAGGTTGGGTAGGAGATTAAGGGGTAATGAAGAGTTTTTGGTTTGTGTTTGTATTGTGGCGTTTTTAAAGAAAATCGGAAGAAAATAAAATATTCTGTTTTATTTAAGTCAACAAATAAATTTGCTTTTGTAGGAGGCACTGACCTAACAGAACAGTGCATGGCAATTGAGAGAAAAGCCCTGGGCTATAAAAATCTGCTTTCTTTTTTCAGCTTTTTTCAGAACATTTAAAAAGAAAGCACAGCTGCCATTGCGAGAACTAATTTCAGATTTGAAAATGTTCCTGTTGTGAAATGCAGGTTACACAAGAAAAGAAATACGTTTGTCTCACTCTTAGAATCAATTCTTCTACTGAAGTCACAGAATCACAAGGTTGGAAACGACCTGCAAGTCCAACCACCCTCCCATTCCTATCAGTGCCACAAGCTACTAAACCATCTCTCGTAGCTCCTCATCCAGGCGCCTCTTGAACACTACCAGGGACGGCGACTCCACCACCTCCCTGGGCAGCCATTGCAGTGCCTGACCACCCTTTGAGAGAAAAAGTTTCTCCTAATATCCAACCTAAACCTCCTCTGGTATAACTTCTTGCCATTTCCTCGGGTCCTACTATTTGCCTGGGAGAAGAGGCCAGACCCTTTTGCACCACAGCCTCCCTTCAGGAAGTTGCAGAGTGCCATGAGGTCTCCTCTGAGCCTCCTCTTCTCCAGACTGAACAATCCCAGCTCCCTCAGCCGCTCCTCATAAGGTTTGTGCTCCAGACCCCTCACCAGTTTCGCTGCCCTTCTCTGGACACGTTCCAGGGCCTCAATGTCTTTCTTGTAGTGAGGGGCCCAAAACTGAACATAATACTCGAGGTGCGGCCTCACCAGTGCTGAGTACAGGGGGATGATCACCTGCCTGCTCCTGCTGGCCACACCATTTCTAATGCAGGCCAGGATGCCGTTGGCCCTCTTGGCCACCTGGGCACACTGTCAGCTCATGTTCAGCCGAGCATCAACCAACACCCCCAGGTCCCTTTCCTCTTCACAATCATCCAACCACTCATCCCCAAGCCTGTAACGCTGCCTGGGGTTGTTGTGGCCAAAGTGCGGAACCCGACATTTGGCCTTGTTAAACCTCATCCCATTCATCTCAGCCCAGCGATCCAGCTGATCTAGATCCCTCTGCAGGGCCTCCCTGCCCTCAGGCAGATCAACACAACCTCCCAACTTGGTGTCATCCGCAAACTTACTCAGGGTACACTCAATCTCTTCATCTAAGTCATCAATGAAGACATTAAACAGGATGGGCCCCAGTACCGACCCCTGGGGGACACCACTTGTAACAAGTCCTTTCTAATGTTTAGGAAATCTAAACAACCTTCTGCATCAACAGCAATGTGAGATGCTGTAATTTTTTTATACAACGTAAATGTGATTGAAGCTATTTTTTCATTTTTCAAAATTAATCTTTACAAGTTTTGTACAACTCTGTTTCCATGTATTCTCTCTCAAGCTACAGAGTATGCAAGTGCGCAAATTCCCAGCACTCCTACCCTGCAAATAGTGTGATTCTAATGCATCTGCTGGTGCAGAATCCAGAAAAAATATTTTGCTTAGCCAATTCCTGTTCTTATTTTCCTTTTTCCCTTTTTCTTTTCCTAACTCCAGAGAGCACCAGTGGAATTTCCTGATGGCAGAGCAATATTATATCCCATTACAAGTGTTCCACATGTTCTATATTAGTTGAAAAATTTCTACTGTCAAAAACAAATTTCCACCTGTTGCCTTTGAAAATGCTGCCTCTTTTTGTCTGACAGAAGAGAGCAGGGGCCCTACTTCATATTTCTTGCAAAAATAGAGATTTGCATAGTGTGCACAGCCCATGGCTCTAAATCCCATGTTTATTGACATCTGAGTTTGGCATTCAACTTTGGAGTGATGAAAGACTGAGAAAGTATGTAGAGGTGTGACAGAAATGAGAACAGCGAGCTTGCAGCATTTTGTAGATTTAAAAAGCTGAAAGTGTCCGCTTGCTCTTCGCTGTGGTATTTGCTGCATGTTCCCCATGAGTGTAGAGGTGAGCTTGTTTCAGTTAAAAATGCATTTAAATTGAACTAAGAATCTTCTCTGCTCTTATTTTTGTAGCAGTCCTTATACAGTACCTTAGAAGAATCCTATCATATGCTCACTCAGCATGAACATCAAGTAAGACACGTAAAACAGAAAGGATATACTTTGGTGAGATAGATAGTCAAGTACTTGCTGTCTGCAGTAGCATTACTTTGATTTAGAGGACAGCAGTAAAAAATTGTTCAAACTTATGTAGAGGCAGATTTCTAACACCTGGAATGTAGTGCATGTGTGTATACAAACATATGTGTGTGAGGAGTGCTTTAAAATGTATGCCTCTGTTTTATTATGCAGGCCCACGGCATCAGAGGCAGATGTTGGTGGTATGGCAGAGGAGACTGAGCCTTCCCATCAGTGTTCTGGAAAGATCCAGAGAAATGGGCCTTGTTTGTATAAGGAAGGTCTATTCTAAAAGCCTCATTCCCTGAATATCAACTCAGTAATGGCAATTGGGTTATCTGGAGTCACTGTCTGCTCTTCTGAGATGTGTCACAATCCAGGAAGAGTTAAGCCTTTGTACCTACGTAGCAAACAGAGTACCAGCAGCAACCAAATAGACAAATACATACACAGTAATGTTGCAATTGCACTGGTCCCAGCTGCCCTATAAAGTGATTCATTACTCGACTGATGCTATTCTCAAACTCTTTTTATTTTGTTTTTATTATTAATAGAGTCACAACTACCTGGGTATTTTAGAATATAACACTAGCTTCTTATTTCTGCTGTTTTAGGTTGAGTATAACTTTTAGTTTCCTCAGTGGTGGCAATGATTTTATACACTTTCACCCACTAGGGGCTACTTTTATAACTCTATTTCTGAAGAGCCAGGGTGAAATTTCCTTTGGTCCTTTGTTTAAAGACTATATTAAAACATTCCAGGATGCTTTTATTTTTTTCCTTTTTGAATGTCAGCAACACGCTTGGTTTGATGCAAAGATGAGCGGGTTACACATTTCCTGCCTGTTTCTCACTGCACTGTGTAAACACTGAATCCTATCCTGAGATTCTGTAAATATGAAGTAACGTACGGCTGATTTTCTCATTTCATCTTCTTTTACTGAAACAGATGAAGATTAATCCTGGCCAAGATCACTAGCTAGGGGAGAAGGCTAGATGTAACGTAAGGCTATGTTTGTGGTATAGAGTTCCTGTGTTTGCAGGCTGTGCGTTATGTAGGGCAAAACAATCATTTAATGATGTAATTTAGACCTCAATTACAGCCTGTGTGAGACAGTTGTTTATGTTCCAACATTCTTTGTTTTGCACAGGTGCAATAGGGCATCTACGCTTCAACTTGGATGCAGGAGTTTCTGCAAGGGAAAGTGATCGATCAGAAGAAATTCTGCAGGTTGCCATCTGAAGTACCTTTACCTGAGAGCATCTTCAGTGCTCCTTTTCTCTTAGATTATTATGGCTATCATCAAGCTTAAAGCAATAAAGGAAAAGTTTTATCAGTAACGATACAGTAACAGCAAAAATGCTGAACAAAACTCTACTTCTCTTGCACCTCTCATTGTGAGAGGTGAGACACAACTCTCTGAGTTGTGTCTGATAGGGTTAGATACCTTCTGTCGCCAGTGGAAGGACTTCTATGAAATGGCCTTGCAGCTATTTTTGGATCATGGCTGTGTCTGAGAAGTCGCAGCAATGTATCAGTGCAGGAATGAACAATACCAAACTCTTAACTTCCTAATGCTGACCTTGGCTGTCTTGTCCTACAAATCTCTTCTGCAACACAGTGACAAAGAACTTTTTTTCTGCCATTTTAGCAGCTGTGATCCTTGGGAACACAAGTCTTGTTTCTTTTCAAAAAATACAGACTGAAAATAGCAAGATGGTCCTGGTGCTTCTTAATCAAGTGGGTTCACAGAGCATGAAAAGAATCCTGTCTCTCAGAGCAGGTTGCTGGTCCTTGCTATTATAGTGATTGTTCTGAACATCCTAATGTTGCCTGCTTTCAGCTTGGCAGGCCTTTCATGAAATAAGCTGTTTTTCTGCCTTGTCCATAGGCAGTGTCAGTAACCACAGGTTTTATTTAAATACATGAATGTTCTGGAATCCATCACTCCTGCAGTGTGACAAAAAGTCAGGCTTAAGGAATCACAGAATCACAGAATTGAAGGAGTTAGAAAGGACCTCAAAAGATCATTGATGGAGTCCAACCCTGCTGCTAAAGCAGATTCCCTTCACATTTCACTGTAAATTACAGTAGTAATTTACACTTGCTGAATTTCCTGCTTTCTCACTCTTGATCTTTTAGTGCTGCTCCAACCAGAAGTCCTCTTGCATGTAATCAGTAACTTCGAAAGGAGAGAGGTTTGTTACTCTGACAGTGGGCCAGACCAGTGTCTGTGTTGTGAGTCCCATCCATGGTGAAACAACATTGTTTGTCATTGTAAAAAGGACAGTTTTTAGGTTTTTTTCCCAGTGCTCATTTGCAGTTGTCAAATTTATTCTGCCCTGTTGTATTAAATTATTTCCAATAATTTTGTGACAACATAGCTTAAAAATGGCAAAGGTCATAGGGGGTTTTTTTGTTTGTTGTTTTGTTGGTTGTGGTTTTTTATAAGAGTATCTGGTTCCATCTCTTGGGAGGTTATTTAAAAAAATTAACAGTAACCTTGAAAATAGAAAGGGACCACTTGTACAATAAAAAGCAAATTATTTATGGCAAAAATACTACCAACATTTGTATGACCCAGGATAGTCTGGAAAGGGAAGTTAAAGATGCACATTATCCTTGTCTCTTGGTTTTTCCTACTTCACTGTAACAGTGATTTATGTATCTGCTGTCTTAGCCACAAATGGGAAAAAATGGATTAGAGCGAGATATCACATGGCAGAAAATCAGTTCTCCTGCTGCAGTTGCTCCTGTATGCAGGCAGAACCTCGGGCCAGATTCGTGCCAAGTCTGACTTCTCACCCAGAGGATTACGTAGCACTGCAGCACCACATGTCCATGCCAGCCTTAAGCAGGCTTTGCAGTCAAATGTAAATCTAGGCATTTGATTCCCACACGTTGCCAAGAAGCTTATACACATGCTGTCTGTGACTGCAAATATATTTTGAAGCTTTCTACTGTCAGGAATACTTGGGAAGGAATATCTGTCTTGTTATCTGTTGGGGTTTATGATAATCAATTCTAATAGTAATGGGTACTGTCTATTATTACCTTGAAGCAGTGAACTGAAAGCAAGCCCTACAATGAATAAAAGCTTAGTTGGAAAGAATTCTTTTGTTCTCACATGGGTTTGCTGTCATCTCCTGAAATGTTATTAATTTCCTTTTGGAAATTGCTACAACAATCAAAGCTTGATATTTTTGCCAGGCATTTGGTTTGAATAAACAGCTGTATTGATTTACAGAGATGCTGGGCCTCCTGCCAGTTGTTTCTTTGCACTGCCACTACGAGTATGAAAGGATACCTGACACAGTGTGCCCTTGACTATGCTGTATCTTGTCTGCTACGTCCTACTGTATTCACTTTCTTTCTGTTTGTGAAGGCTGGCCAACTATTAAAGAATGTAATGATTTATGGTGTGAAAGCTGGAAGTGGCCAGCTAGTTCTTGGCTGGATTCTTTTCATCCCAAACCCACATGTTTCTCAATCCCCCTGGGGATCCCAAGCGTTTCCTTCCAAGCTGTTTTAAGCATGAATCTGCTTCTCCATCTCTGCTCTTTAGATTTTAAAAAAGAAAATGCCTAGAAAATGCCTTTCTTGGAGACATTCCTTCAGGAGTCTAGATGAGAACAGAAACTATAATTAGAATGGAAGGCTCTGACTGAAGATTTAATACGTCTTTCCTTAAACAAGCAATTTTGACACTGAGAGTAGTTACAGTTAGGGCAATGCTGGCTGTAAAATCTAGTTAGAAGCTAGACAAATATGAGATGTGCCAACAGTGCTAGCAAAACTAGCTCAGTTGTGTTTGTGGGATGTGATGCCATAAGAATGTTGGTAGCATAGCCCGGAGGCTTTCTCCTGTCAGAGAGCTTTCAGTGCATCAAACAAGACATCCCAAGAAATGATCTGATCATTTCTGAGACCCCTCAGCAGTTTAAAACACAGTCTGTGAATGAACAAACAACTGGTTTTGGACATAGATGGGCATTAGAAAGGTATGGTACGTGGAAGCTACTGAGGAAGAACTGCATTCCAATTTCTTTTGTTTGTTGTGATTCAGCATGTTAAGTGCAGACAGTAGCATCTGTTTACCATAGTGGCAACTGTCTCTTTAGAAAACAAGTAACCTGACAAGATAAATGCTGTAATGCAAATGTGATCTTATGTTGACTTCCAGTAAATTCTGGCATATGTTCAGTTAGTAAAGGGAAACAAATCTTTGTATTGTAGCAGACTTATGATTAACAGTCAGGATTAATGTCAGATTGCTAAGTTTTGTGATTAGTTAGTTGATTCTGCACTTGGAACTTTCTTTGTCTCACTCATTTGGATCTTTCAAATGCTTCAGATGGGGCAGGTCTGACCATCTGCAGAACCTTGCAGAATTTGCCAGAAGTGACAGTGCCTAAAGCAACGTCTCCCTTTGTACTTTTGTCAGCTGATCCAGAAGTTGATTTTGAAGGTAGACAGCGCTCTTTGCTGCTCTGCCAGTGGAAATCCTCAATCTAGCTGACACGTTTTCCAATTGCTTCTGACACTAAACTACAGTAGAAAAGGACCTAGAATGTTGCAGCAGGATTTTGAGTCTGTGGGCTGGATGCTGTTCCACTAACAGCTTGCCTTTACCCTTACTCTTTGTAGAAGCAGGAAAGGAAAATCATTTACAAAGATTCTAACACCCCCCACTTCCCCCTTGACTCCATCAGTGCTATACTCTTCATATAAATGCTTTTCTGGTCAGCAGTTGCAGTTTTCTGTGAAGAGTGAGTGTCCTCTTCCAACCTGGAGCCTAAGGTTCTCTCCCTGCTACTGGATGCCTGGAAGAAAGCAGAAGAACAAGGTGCATTTGTAGAGACTTATTCAGATATTTCCTCATCTCTATCTAATTTGTGGTTTAGACATCATCTAAATAATAGGAAGACGATGGTCAAACACATTGTTAGTGTGATAAGAATGAGGATAAATTTGAACTGTTCTTCTGTAATTTGTAGTTTCTTTCATTTTGCCTAGTGTCTCCTTCAGGTAGGTGCAGTGGAATATCAAATGCATGTTTCTGTTTTGTGGTTGTTCATTTGAGGGTGGTTTTTTTTTCAGTTCTTTTGCAGATTTCCTTCTCTTGCTTATCTCAGACCAGCACTGGTCTAGGGAGTGCAAGTGAAAAAGCACTGGTATCAAAGTGTGCTTCTTTACAAATATGATAGGCAGTAGAAAAATAGTATGCTCCTGAGATTTGTAACAATATGGTTTTTGTTCTTTCTATTTTTTCAGAATTAGCTTACGCATTTCTGACCATCTCCAAGATGCTGTAATCCTTGAGTCCCTCTAGCTACTTACAAATTGTATTTTGGAAAGCAGCCTGAAAACTGAGGGGGTCTTCCACATTCAGGTATGAGCTTTTTTTTTAATGCTGCCATTGCTTATTTACCTGAGTTTTGTCACAGGCAGTAAATGCTATACATTGTCTTACATAGATCAAAATCTTCATAGCTGGTCCAAAAGATCCACGTTTTCAGATAAAGATCTCATTTTTGGGTGAGTGGACAGCTAGGGAATCCTGACAGAGTAAAAGAACAAATATGCCAAAAGATAAGTAATTATCCTCAAAGAATAGCTTGTAAGTCGACTTAAGCACGTCAAAGGGATTAAGTAATGCATTGTTTACCACCATGTTCATGTTTCTATATTGCTGATACTGAAATTAGAGGCTAATTAGTCAAGCAGCTAGTTCATAGTTTTCCTAAGAGTGAACGGATGAATCTTTTTTACCTTCAAGACAATCAAGTTGAACAGATGCTTCTGTCAGAGATATTTTAATTAGACTTATAAATCTAAATTCTCCCCCTCTCCAACCTCTTACAAAATGGAGTCTGCATTGTGGTCTTCAATGTACAGTCGTGTTCCCAGCTTTATTCCCCCTTTCTAAAGGTTAAAAATGGAAAATAGTACATTTAACAAGTTGGCATCAGAAGCAAACTGCTTGAGATGTCTTTTTTTCTATGCTGGAATTCTGCAGTTATTTTTAATAGCTGTGCCACTGGTGTCTTCTGCTGTATTTTGAGAAATCATTTGATGACTGAAATGTAAACATTAAGCATTGAAAAAATTTGGCCTCAGTAAACTGATCACATACATGTAATTTTTGCTTTCTGTTCTGCATGTATATCTGGTGAAGAAGATGGCCAGTAATCCTCATGTATTTGTATTGCATACTTCTAAAGGAGTTTTCTTGTTTGTCTGATGCAGAGTGCATTCCTCAGAGAACAACAAGGGCCCGTAGGGAGCTGATTGACACCTCTGACCCTTGCTGAGCAGGCTGAGGTCATTCTAGGGGTCGTGTTTTGATCTTCTCCTTTAGATCAGCACAGAGTGGAGGGGATTAAGAGATTGTTTTCTGCAGTCTGTGCAAGGGGTCCACTACTGAGGACGGCACTGGAAAGAATGTTAGTCATTCCCACTTACTGCTATGGGAAATCCATAGGATCACTGCATCAAGTGCTGGGATTGCTAGAGAGTCTTAAGATAGAAGGAGCCTCTGGCAAGGTGTATCTTATCTAGCTGTGATATTTCTACAGAAGATGCTATTTTACTGCTTATTGATTTAAGATGTGTATTTCATGGAGGATTGACATATTTGCTATATTTTTTTCCAAGTGACTTATCCAATAATCTCAAATTTAGATTAAAAGAAAAATGTTAAGCATTTCATCCCAAGTTTCTTTCTTGCCATTCTTTTTGCCCATGTAAAACTTCATTTGTGGCTCTCTGGATCACAGCATTTAAAGGAAAAGCAGCTTGCCCTATAAATTTCTATCAGTCCCAAAGCTTGCTTTAAACAACTAACTAACAAAACTTTGTGCTTGAGAGTCAATTCACTCGACCTACCAGTATTAAAAAGCAGTATCAAAGAATGGTTTGGGCTTGAATAAAATCAGTGCAGAGAAATCAATTCTCCTGGGGCACAACTTAGAGCCCAGACTCTGGCGTTGTTCTCTACACATTGGCAGCTGAGTTCAAAAATCTGTTCTCTCTTCCTAAGTTCAGCCTGTCTAAGGCAAAGGACACACCCCCACAGCAGTGATGCAATATAGCCACAGGAAAACTGCATTCCTCCAAGTATTTAGCTGTGGTGAGAAACACAGTTTATTAGACAGTGATTTCAGGACAACGCAAGTTTTCCCACTTCCAAGAACAAAAATGGGAAGGTGTTACAAAAGGTAGCTTTAAAGTTATTAGAGGCCTATGCTGCTGCCTATCACCACAGAATGTAAACATGTTCCATGTACAATAGCTTTGCCTGTTTGCTTGATCTGTTACTTCAAAGGAGTATTCTTTTTCTTCCCTTCACATACTTATAAATGGGAAATATAAATCATGTAATAAATTGGTAGCTTATGCAGTTGAAGAATTACTATATTGGGCTCATTGTGCTTTTTTTGCATCAACTCGTGTGCCTTAGCCAAGGAGTGCTGTTCTTTAACCGTTTCCTCTTTCTACATCTCTGACTAAATTGCAACTTTACAGTTTGTTAATGCAGAAAAAAAAAACACCAAACAGTCTCTACTTCCACATTGGTTCTAATCTTACACTAGTGAAAATCTGAAGTATGAGATTATGAAGTTATTTTCTATTTTACTTGTGTCTTAAACAGATGGATGGCACCACCTCCCAAGGCTAGGGCTCGAGAACCTTTTTTTTTCTTCTCTCCCTCTTATGATTTCAAAATGAAGCCACATCAAACCAACCCCAAATACCTGTCTGCTGACCAGAGCTGTTAAGTTCTGGTGCCAGGGAAATGAGCCTGGCCTGACTGAACTAATTAAGTTGGCCAAAGCACTTGAGGATAGCTTAAAGATGAGCATCAGTGGGAAAGGCAGGGAGTAAAACTACCTTCTTATATATGCACATATTAAAGGAAACAGGCTGCTTGAAAAACATGGTGAGTGAATGGCACCACAGGTTGTCTGCTAAGAGAGCAGAGTCTGGAAGTGAATGGAGATGACTTTTTATACAGCAGTCCTCAAAGAACAGAAGGATTGATTCCTCCCTGCTCTCCCTTTATTATAAAATTACTTTCTGCTTAGATTCTAAGAAATTATACTTTTAGTTTCTGAAACTGTTTCGCAATAATGTTGAGGGGATTATTGGACCACTCTAACACGAATTATCTTCAGAGCAGATCTAAGTGGTAAATAACCTTCTTCGTTTACAAGCAGTTAAGCTATACTGGCTTGACTCTGTAGTTGTTACTGTTGCTGCTAATTTTGTGTGCTTTGTTGAATATGCTCCACATGTAATGCTTTTCTGTTTCCACAGAAACAAAGCAATGGTTGAAAAAATGGAACTGACAGCAACTAAGAAGCTCAAATTTCCACATCTTCCTTCCTTGACATGCCTTGAGGGTGCTAAGATACTTCAAGAGATACTGTATGTGACAAACAGAAGTCTAAGCTACCTGCTATTTGTTGCTAGTGCTGATAATTCCATCTTCTTAGAAGTCCAGTGTGAGTAACCATCATTTTCCTACTTAAAATTTCTCTGCATTTTTAGTTGGATGTGTTTGTTACATTGTGAGTTAAACTATGCAGTTTAGCACTTGTCAAATGGCAAGGGTCAACTCTTAGCTCTGTTTTGGATGAACTGTCTCTCAGAAAAAGGAGAGAGGGAATGTTTTGTAGGGCTGTTCCATAGTGTTCTTCATAGAGTCCAGTACACATGTTCACTGCAGTAAGAAGGAAATACAGTGGGTTGCAGCTAGTTGAAATTTGTTATGTGATCAATTGCTGTGAGGAAACAGCCTTATTAGACTTCAGGTTTCATCTCAATTTGTCTTACAGAAGTTTTGTTTTTCTCTATTCTGAGCTCCTCCTGTATGAATGTTGTACTATTGAGTCCTTACAAAGAAAAGAGGTTTGTTTACTGCATTGAAAACAAGTATGAGATGAAGAAGAATGGGTATTTTTCAATATTACATGATTTTTTTTCTATGTCTGACTGGTGTCTTAACCTAAATAAGGAATGCGAAGGGAATTAATAGTGAGTATCTCTAGGAAGAGGTGTTTCAGCAGTTGGATCATTATTTTCATACGTAGGAGACCAAAGTCCATTCTCTCATGAGTATGCCTACAGTGGGCAGGTGGTTTCACCTTTCTGTGCTTCAGCTCCTCGGTTCTGCACTAAGGATAATTGCATTGCCTCATTACAGCTTGCCGTAGGGGAGCACCAACCTGATGTATTTTGAAGGAGATGTGGGTGGGAATCATTGCAGCCATGGTGCTTAGTATGTATTTCTTAAAGAAGGCACTGGACTATGGCTCTAGCAAAGGCTGTGACACTTATTCCACACTCCACTCAATGAACTTTCACTTAACTGTTCAGAGAGGACGCAGGAGAGGGAGTTCCCAAGCTGTTGTGGTAGGTCTTTTTTAAGGGACTTGAAGGAGTTAGCTTGCATTAGGGGCAGAGTGGTAGGGTGTTTGTTTTTTTCCTTGTAATTCCCCCTCCTCCACAGAAAATACTGAGGATTATTTGCATGTGTGTACACAGTGGGAGAAGATGCCCAACTGGGATCCAAGCATGAATGAAACAGAGCTTGCAGTTCAAAGCCGACACAGTCTTGAATTCTTGCTCCTAGGGAAAAAAAAAAAAAAAAACCAACTTCCTTTATTTGTTACTTTACTAAAAAAAAAATTGAAATTAAAATCCCTCATCTTCCTTTTAAAAAGTGCATGCATTTCAATAATTTAAATCAGTACACTTCCTCCAGGAGAGGAAGAGAGGGATATTCCTTTTTCCCAAAGCCTGTTTTTAATCACTGGCTGAATTTTGAGACAATCTCTGAACATTCAGCACTTGTGGTCAGTTTTCCCCACCCAAAATGTTAGTGGTTTTTGCAGACATTCCATAAACACAGGAAGCTTTGACTGTGTCTCTAACAGATAGAGACAGAAAAGCAAAATACCCATTATAAAGGCTAAGTCTAAACTTGACATGCCAGCTCAGAACAATGATTTATGCAGTCCAGAAGTCTTTCTCTGATAGTCAGAGACATATGTTTCAAGGAGAATACTGAACATTTGTAAAGCACAATTCTGACAGAACCTGCCTATGTTCTTTTTTAATTTTTTAATATTTTTTTAATTACTGAAATCCTCCCTGAATCGTGGAGCTTTATACTCTGAGTCTATATTTTATGTCTATTAATTTGAAGAGGGGAAAGGGGCAGCATGGAAGGCTGCAAAAGTGTGCTGTGCAGAATTCCCTTGGTGTTTTGGATTCTTGATGATCTCGTGGCCATTAGGTCCTAATTTGAATCTGCTAAGTTTTAGCCTTAATTACACCTGCAGAAATTTCATACATTGAACATGTTTTATCCGAGCGTTCTCTTCTGTTCATTTTAGAACTTCCAGCACCTTACGTAACGTCTGATTTTCCTTTTAACGTGGGAATAGCCGAAGAGAAATTCCTGTCTTTTTTTTCCCTGCACCATTTATTGTTTTTATACAATCCAGTTGTTGTTAATCTTCTTTTTAAAACAGTTCCTTTCACCCTTGCGTTTTTCAATGAGAAATCTTTCCTTTAGTCACTTTCTTCACCAGCCTCAACTTTGCTTTTGCCCACCAATACAGGTGAATACACACCTTTCACTTTAGAAGAGCATTTTAATTTTATAATATTCTTTCCCATTTGAGTTTTAATCTTTCTGACCTCATCAGCTGCACAAATAATGATTTAGCAGAACTCCCTACCATTAGCCCCTATCTTTCTCATGAGCAGTTGCATTCAGTAACAAATAGCTGGAGTTCAGAACGCTTTTTGCAAGGTGCATTACTTCACTCTGTTAGTCTACGTTTCTCATTTCTACCCATTTAAAATTACAGGAGAGGACATGAAATCTCTAACAATTTCTGATGGCTTTTGTGAGTAGCTGTTGAAATAACTGAATCTAAAGGGCTTTTAATCATACATTTTGAATTTAGGATTCTGAATCACAATAATTTCATATTATCTAGAGCCAGCGTTCTTTAGACAAGCTTCCTCATTTTGAGTAATTGTCTTTAAATTCTGTGGTTTAATATGATTTCTCCCTTAGCAGTCAAACTGGAATACAGCGTCCCCATTGTCAGCCTGTTTGCCTACAGAAACTCCATTCCAGAATTTCTTGTTCTGTAGAGGGAAAAAAGAAAAAGTAACAATCACAAACAAATCGGACCAAAAAAATACTGATTCTGATTCCAGCAAAGTGGAAAAAAAAAACAGTAGTAGAACTTTCACCTTCATGCTGATAATCTTAAAATAGGAATCAAAACACATGTTTTCAGTTTGTCATAAAATCATTTTGTAAAAATGCATCCGATGGTAGAGGCAGATGTACCCACATGCAGAACTTTAGCACAGGATAGTACAATTAAAATCCCAAACTTCACTATCAAAAGTTCCTATTGCAGCTCCACCAAGAGAGGACTGCTTAATTTTAGTTTAGATTTGTTTTACCCTAACCACTGCAGAAAGTATATTCTGTTGTACTCTACTGGTATAACATTTAAGCCACCTCATCTCTCTAATCCTCACTGCATCACCCATAGCTTAAGTTCAGATAAACTCAAGGTATCATTATCAGGGTCCTGCTGGAAGCAGTTGGATTCAGTTTGGTCAAGCTGCTCATTAAAATTTTATTCACTTTCTGTTTAAAATCTGCCTTTAGTGTATCCCTGCCCTGTCCGTTCTTGCTTCCTCTTACAAGTTTAGGCTGAAATCTGGAAATTCCTACCCCTCTGAGTAATGAATAAGGATGTAATTCCTCCCTGCAAGCTCAGCTTCTTTGGATCTGCTTTGAAATTAGCCCAGTTTCCTGGCTCTTAACATATTTTACTAAACTTGCTTACATGATGGCTTTAACACTGGGTGCTCATTTTTGTTTCTAACCTTACAACAGATATCATATGTGAGTAAAGAAATGCCTTGTTTTACCAACAATGTTGGTTTCAGAAGCCATATTGTGCTCTGTTTATTTACCTTTGTTTGTTTATTTTTATTGTACTGATCAAAAGCTTGGGGTTCCATGGCCCAATGTCACCTGTGTTGGTGTTACAGACAGATATTGGTTCCTTTTCTTGAAAATGACTGGAAGGGGGACTATTTATCTTTTAATCTTGATGTTATAATTAAGCATAGATAATTAACTACAAGATATTAACGACTTTATGGCAGTAAGGCACCAGTAGGAATAACTATTACAACAACTGTCAACGTTTCTATGCTGTGTTTACGAGATTAATATACAACCACAAAAATTTGTTGCAGACAGAAACTTGGCATTAAAACAGGAAGCCCAGGATTTTTTTTTTTCTTAAACTTGAATTTAACCTATTTGGTCATTTTAAAGTAGGAGAAAGACTTTGTGGTTGTTTTAAGGTAGACATTCCTGACATCATTCTGCTTTCAGAGTATCTATGGAATTAATGGAGGCCACAGGACTCTGCCCCCTACTTTGCCCCCATTCTGCCTCTCCTCAGCAAACTGTTGTGGTTTTTTTTGCACTCCATCGCAGCCCATGACAGGGACAGATAAAAGCATACTTGTGTTTATTCTTCCTCATTTTTCTCTTTCATTCAATTAGGCATTTGCAAAATCCTGTAGCTAGTGATGCTCACTGACTTTTGATAGCAGAGAGTTTCTTTGAGAACTTCTGGAAAATTTCACCTTAGTTCTGTATTCTGTACACAGTGAGTGCTTTCTATGCCTACATGCAATGTCTACTAGGCAGCCTATGCTGTCCTGAAAGCCACCTTTTTTTCCCCCAATCATTTTAACTCTTGCAGCCGATAGATTTCCAGCTCTTCCTGAAATAAGTGGCCTGTTGTGAAGAGAGTAGCAGCAGAAATTGTTCTAGTCATATTTCTGCTGGTCTGGGAAAGGAATGTTTAGCTTCTGTCTGGCCAATACCTCATGACTTAAACAATTTTAACGTGATAAGGGAACTCAGAGGAAGAGAGGGTATTTGGAATAAAAAGAATTAGGACATCAAGAAAATACTTTTAAGTTAGTGAGAGATTAAAAAAAAAATTAGGAAATCTTAGTTCTAAATCGAGAAAACATTGAAGTGTAACAGAAAGGTATTTAGGAAAGGAAGCAGCTGTGCTCTGAATGGAGAATCCCCTGAAGGTTTTGTGAGCTGCAAAATGCTGTGCTGGCAGAGAAGAGGCCTCACTGAGTGACTTCTTCGTTTTTCTTTTCATCTCAGGTGTCCAACTTTGCTTTAAAAATAAGCAGTGTAATTCCAATACTGCATAACATAAACCATGAGGTTTTATAAGTTCAAACAAATAGCTGTGAAGGAGCAAAGAATCCACTGTTCTCAGTCAGAGTTTCGTTTTGTGCATTACCTGTGAACGTAGGGTATTAGTTCCTCTCTTATGCTGTCTGTGATGCAGGATGGGATTCTGTTGCCCTAAGATCTTAGAAAACAAATGCATTTGGTGAGCGAACATATTTGAATCATAAGAAAGAGCAGTGCCATAATCCATGTTTTACTGACACCTAACATGAGCTGGATTGCTTTGCCTCAAATTGTGTTAGTCAGTCTGGGGCAAAGCTGACCACATTGTGGCCTGGTAGTCTAAGTAGTAACTTAGTAGCTTAAGTTTGTCTTGCTGATTAATAGCATAAATTATATTTTCTACAGATGCTGAACAGACACTTAAAATGATGTTTGAGTTGTGCCATTTTAAAGTCCTGATGAGTTTGTTCAGGAAATGTAGTTGCTTTGTTGACTGTATGATGTTGGGATGATGTCCTTATGCCCCAGTATGCATGTTCTATTAGCAAGTATCATTTGCTCAGGCTAGGAAATCCCTGTGCGCTATGTATTCTACCAGGAAGACAGAAAAAAAGTTTCAGGTCACACATAGCATTTGTTCAGTCTTGAAAACATTTAGACAAATAGAATTAATTTATTAAAACCTGTAAATCATAGAATGGTTTGGGTTGAAATGGACCTTTAAGATCACCTGGTTCCAATCCCCCTGCTGTAGGCTGTAGGCAGAAACACCTCCCTCTAGACCAGGTTGCTCACAGCCCCATGCAGACCGGCCTTGAATGCTTCCAGGGAGAGGCATCCACAACCTCTCAGAACCTTCAGACAGTGATGTTGTGATGTTGCACTGCTCAGACGTGTGGCGTACCACAAGCATCACGGTGACTTCAGCTACAAGTGCCACACTTGTGAACTGGCACTCTGGAACAAGATGTAAAGCTTCAAAGGCAGCAGCTTTTTAGTTACACATCAGTTAGTGAGTGTTCCTTGATATCTAACATAACACACACGTTGGTAGTTCCTCCCCTCCATGCTCATTCCCATCCTTCCAAAGCAGACAAACTGAGCAGAGGTGAAAGGTGAGGGACAAATGTCAAGCTCTTTAATTTAGCCCTCTGGGCAGGTCTGTGCAAAACAGAGCACATATGGTGCCCTGGGAATTCAACTGTTGTTAATGTTTCCTGTCCAGAAAATGAGCTTTGGGTTGGAGTGATGAGAATGGCAAGGTAATTTTTCAATGACAAAACGGTTTACTTTATATAAATGCATGATAATAGGGATGAGTTTAATCAGTAAAACAGCTGGAAATTTGTTCTAGTTTATAAGCCACCCAGATGGGCGTACATTAATCTGTAGCACGCTTCATATCTGTCACTATCTGAGTCTGCATGTTTATAACATATATATTAGTTAGCTTCTCACTAGATAGCTGGAAGATGCTGGCTGTGCCAGACGTTCAGTAGCAGTTCCCTTCCTGTAGTACGTGGTTCTCTAGGAGCTGAAGAGAATCAAGAAATCAAATATTGCAGATTAAAATGAACTTCTCAGGCTTGACATCTTAGTTGGAATTATATATATCTTCAAATTGAAAGGCATTAACCCGTCAGGTTGCAAAGGCAGTTGTCTAAATTACCTAGAGCTAAGCTCCACGGGTTACCTTAACTGATACAACTCATGGATGGCTCCACATTTGGCCATTCATTCCCTTTTGCCAGGTAAGGCTTTGTCTGATGACACGGTGAGCAAATTCAGATCACTGAACTGAGAAACAACAAACAATAGCAAAAAGCCCCACAGATTTATTTACTGAATTATTTTGTGCAGATTTAGTGAGCTAGGTTTGACAAACAAGGGAAGGAGTAAGATCCTACAGCCTAAATCAGACACACCTTTACAACATGTGCTCAGAAATATCTGTCATACAACCTCACCCTCAACATGCCAGATTCTAAACACTTTCATAAATTCCTTTTTACTTCCATGACTTTCACAAGCATATATACTTCTAGCACTTTTCGTTTCTTGGTTGGTTTTTATAAAGAGGCTGATTTTGCTTTGTAGTTTCTGTTTGATCTGTGAATTTCAGTGTCTGGTTTGAATGATTCTTTGCATATTGTTGTTTACACTGGTGGTACGTTGTGGGAATACCCCCTGTGCTAACAAAAGCTCTGGTGTCTATGTACAGGGCTTGTACCCTGAGAGGAAGACAAGGAGAAGTGTGTCAGGCTCTATAAGGGAGAAAAGTATCTTAACTGAGATGTAATGTTCTGTAGATAAACATGATGACAATGTAATCTCTTTGCATAGAAACAGCAATGCTGATTTATTGTGTCCGTAATATAACTGCTAACATTCTTCACAACTGAGGTTCCCACCAGAAGGGAAAACTAGGAATTTTTTTTTTTAATTGTCTAACGTGTAAAGATTGTATTTCATCACTGTAGTCAGAAGAAGCATGTTTCCTGTGTTGTTATTAGCTGACTTGTAGAGAGTGAAAGATTTCTTTTCACGCTGTTCAGCACAGTACTTTTCTTCCTCCAAACAGACTTACACCGTGAGTTTTCATGAACTCTTTTCATACTCTTGATGCTTCCAGTATGGTTTTTCTATGGGAGGATCAAACCTTGAGAATAACACTGCTGTTCTCCCAGTTCTGCACATCATACTAGCAGCTTTATTGTGTACCAGCAAGCTTCACAGTGTAGAGACAATGTCTGTAAGGACTGGGCCTGGAGTTGGCAATAGTTACAGTGAGGTTCTGCTAAAGGAACATTTCCTCCTTCTCCTTGGACATTATGCAGTCTTCAGAAGTTGCTTTCTCGTATAGCAGATTCTTGCCTAATCATCTGCTGAATTTATTCATTTTCTGAGAAATTCATGCATTCCAGGTTAGTTCTCTGAAGCTTCTCAGGAGAAGGGGTATATTGGTGAGAAAAGAAATTGAATTCATACAGGTACTGGGTCAAAGAAGCATGAGAACATTGGGGTACTTGCTAGCAAATTGTTAAGGGAGGACTGAAAAAAACAAAAAAACACAATGAGATGCTTCTTTCCCAGCTGCACTGTCTGGTCTTCCCCACTCCTTCCAGCAGCAGTTTAGGGATTTCATGATCAGTTTTCCATCCAAGCAAACACATTTAACAAATTTTCATGAGCTAATAGTCTGTGTATTCGTGTAGTAGTTTTGTTGGGGCTTTTTAACCTATTTATACTGTTGGCCTTCAAAGCATCCTGTGGCAGTGAGTTCCATAGTTTAATTACACGTTGTATGAAAAAGCGTTTGCTTTTGTTTTAAGGCCGATAATTCTAGTTGGGTGCTCACAACAAAAAATAGTGAGTAATTGTTTCCTTTTCGTAGTTAGTGAATTTGAATGTAAGCACGTTTTTAAGCACGCTCTGAAATAGTTGGCTGAATTAAATCCTTAGAATTTTCATCATCTCCTGCTGTAGTATCTTGAAGACAAGATTGCTAAAGGAACTGGTTTGATTCCATACAGCTTTCAGTTACAGTGATTTTAATAATGTTTCATGCTGATGTTTTTAATTTGTTAGCAAAAATTTCTCTTCCCTTGATCCCAATGCTAAGATGTGATTCACAGACTGCTAGAAATAATTAGGACAGACCCTTGATAACAAGCAGTGTAGTAAGAGATGACAATACAGTTACTGTGCGTGCAGTTGTGATGGTGCTTCCCAACTAAGTTCTGACCAGCCCCACATGTTTTCATAGTATACAGATTCAGAAGCAGAGATACAGAGAGGGTAGGTGACATGGTAAGGCACCAGCTGGGAATCAGTGACGTGCTCTTAAAATTTAAGAAAGGACTTCTTAAAAATTTAAGAAAGGACTTAAAATAAGAGTCCTGTCTTCCTTCTGATTGTTACATTGCCTGAACTTTTATAAAGCTTCCCTTTCAATTAGGAAAATTGTATAAGATTTCTGGAATCTAGTCTATCAAAACAGTTACATGTATCCCTAGTTTCTGCCTAATTTTAAGCATAATAGTCAAAGCTATGGAGGAAGTGGTGTTTTCATCTATGAATAAATTACTTATTAAAAAAAAAACGTTTATCCACCCAACCATTTTGTCAGAATCCTTCAAAGCCTAAGGATTTCATGCTTTGAAAACCAGTTATTAAACAAAATAAACTGCACAGAGGAAGGAGAGAAACGTAAGGTTTTCCAAAGTTCAAAAAGAATAAAAAGAAGAACGAAGATCTTGTTCTCAGTACCAAACCTCTACACCAACATTGAGAATTAATTCACATCAGGTTAGGGGCAGAAGGATCCTATTGTTTTTCTTTTAAATATATTTTTCATTAAAATAAAATATACCATACATAACATTTCTGACCAGATTATATTTTATTATTTCTATTTCTAACATATGGTGCAGGAGTATGTTATATTTATTGTCTTTAGAGCATGCAGAAAGTAAGTATTTTTCACTATACACTCATGCAGATGTTGTATTCTGCAGAACAGAAGAGGTCAAGTTTATTTAGAGGAAAACTAAGACCAAGCTTACTCTGCAGAAAAGACCTCCCATATCAGAGATCCCAAGTTTGGCTCCAAGCAAGCTGCTGATTCTACACTGGGCAGCACAGTATTGTGCAGAGATGCTAAGCACAGTCTGTGTCCTGGCAGTGCTCTAGGTGCTGGTTAATTAGCCTGCATGCCTTGGTGTTTTCATGCAGCTAAACTTCTTTCAGTTCTGCCACTAAGTTTAACGCCTGCTTGAGGATTTTCACAGGGTGCTCATGATGTGACACACATGCCCAGAGGTTCTGCAGTGAATCTGGTAATAAGTGACACTGTGGGAAGGGAAAAAATAAATAATAATTCTGGTAAATGTACCAGATACCATTGCCTTAAGAACAGGAAACGCATTTATACCCTGGAGTATACAGACAGCCATGCCTTTATTCAGAGCAAAGTAGTATGGAAAATATATAGGGTAAAAAAGAAGGTTTCATGTGTGATGGGTATGATCTGCTTCTCTGATTTGTGGGCTTGTGAGAACAACACAATGAAATTCATGCTTTGCTTTCACAAGACAAATAACATGTGAAACAATTACACTTGGTGCAACGGCCCTGACAAAAGATGGCTGATTGCTTGTCTAAAGCAAATAAATTTTAGCTGCCTTGCAGATGCCCCAATTTTGGACACAGGATTAATAATTGTTAAAATAAAATGCATTGAAAATCAGATATAGTAGTAGAATTCAAAAAACACATCTTCTTTTCCTGGTCCTTACTTGGTGCCAGTGTGCAGTTGTTACAGAGCTGTTGCATGCTGCCAGGTGTTTCGGTGATGAAGGAGATGGCAAACAGTGTCCAAATGTTGCCTTTAAAACCATTCAGGCTGGCTGCTAGGGGCAGTAGCAAAAAATTAAAAGTTGCCTATGCAGAAGTTGAATTGGCAGCCTGTAAGGAACACAAGAACTGCTTCTGTTTTACACATCGTAGCTTTGTAGCGGTTATCAGCTTGCAGCAAGGTGTCTGGAATTAATAGGTGATGGTGTGCAGAACCCTGTTCTGTCAGTGACCAAATGCAGCAGAATGTGCTGTCCTACTCATCTCTGTAGCTCAGATCAATCAGTCCAGAACATCTGAATCTGCCTAGCGCTTGGTAGTTGTGTGTTTTTGAAGTCACTGCTGTACAGCTGCATGCTAGAGAAGAAAATCTGTGAGCAGTCTTCAACTTCCTATGGATTTGTGTTCAATATGCTGCTAGTTGTGCAGCCTCTGTTAGAAACCGTTGTTCCTTCTCATAAACAGCTGAAGAGAAACTGTAATCAACAAAGGAAAGTTTTTTGCAAAAAAAGCCACTGGGGAATTCTGTCTTTGGTTAAGCCTGCTGTTGGCTGCAGAGGAATAGTGTGCAGATGATTCTGAACTTGTTAACTTCAGCCGCGAACTGTCAAGAATCACTCTGGCAGAGAGCTGCAATAGTGCAAGTCCAATTGTTTGCTAAGCCTATTGTCCCCCTAGACCCGTGAACGTTAAAATAGCTTCTAATGAAACTGTAGCTTCTGGCTGGCCCTTTGCCTGATATCCAGCTGTAACAGTTATGCCATCTGCGTGCCAGTTTTCAATTCTACTTGATTAACAATTCATACAGGCCATGGGATGGTTGAAATGGATGTTAAGCATGTTGACGTGCAGAGGATTACCTCTTCAAACATTTTTATTGTTGGCACCTGTGAGCTGCTGTTGTTTTGATAGGCGTTGTTACAGCACCAGTGATCAGCTGAGAGAAGTATGGCAATCAAAGAACACCACGAGGTCTTAGACATATTTCAAAACAATGCTCCCTAAAATTGATCTGTGAATTTGAAATGTAAGGGCCGTATTACCTTCATAATGAAAAGAAGCTGTAAGTCCAAACAACCTGCAGTGATCTTAATGCTTGAAACTGTTGTCTGAATGCTGAAATAAGCGTGTTGTGATGTACTGAACTATTACAGTACTTCTACCAAGGGCCTGCAGATGCCGATCTCTGCTGTTACAGCATTTCTATGGCAGTCTTGTACCCAGCATTCTCATATAGCTTTCCCAAGCAAATGAAAACTTCTTCACTTTGGCATCGTGGTGTGTAAGCTGACTTTAATTAAGTCATAGAAAGATAGTTTTTTTCTAAAGAAATAGATTATTCTTGGTGGAATTCAACAACTTATTTCACAATTTCCCTTTAGATCTGGTAATTTTAGTCTTACACTGTGACATTAAAGTATGTCCTCTGAGTTTGGGGAAACACATTCAACATCAAATCAGAAATAATTCCAAGAAAGTGACTTTAGTCCATTTTTTTCATTTCGTGGAGGGAGGCAAATCTGTAAATGTAAATTATACAGACCCATGAGTTCTGCCCAAACAGCTTTCCTTAGAAAAAAGCAGCATGAAGACTAATGAGGACATCAAGTGCTTTAACCAGAAGAGCATTAACTGCCAGGAATTAGTGAAAGGTTTCAGAGATAAAAAGGATAAGGAACTAATGAGAGGTCAGATTAATATGTATTTGTTTTTCCAGTGGACTGACTTTTCTATGTTTATTATTACTGAATATCATCTGTCATGTTTAAATAATAACATGTCAAGTTGCCAGATCAAAGATCTGAGTGATATGAAATGCGTATTTGCTCTTAGGGAGGACGGGAAAGAACAAGCTGGGATTGTGGGATACACACAGATATGTGTTGGAAGGACAGAGGTGGTACCTGAGCTGCACACAATTACCTGAACTGAGACTAAACAATTTCACAGCTCCTTTGCTGTGTCAGCAGGTTTCAGGCTGTTCAAACACGAGGCCTAAAGTGAAGGGGATAAAACACTATTTCTACTGCAACATGATGAATGATTGCTTATAAAATAATGCTGAATGCATCTTTCTTCACAGTCTTTCCTCTCTTTATTTAAAAAAAAAGAAAAAAAGAAAAAGAAAGAAAAAGGAAAAAAGAAACCTCTACATTACAGCAGAAATTTTTAAATTAAGTCTTTAAATGCATGAAGGAACAGAATGACAACAGGGATGAGAAACTAGGGAAATAGCCTCAATTCCAGCTGGTCCCTACTAGGTTTGGCTGAACATTGCTGTTAAAATTAGCTGATTGCCATCTGGAAAGTGGGCAGGAGACCATGTCACAACAATCACTACCTTTACTTTCACTGGCTCTGCCAAGTGCCTACAGGGAGCTGAAGGCTCAAGTAAGCAATTTGCTTATATTTGCTCTAAAAACATCCTGGAATTGGGAATATTAGACTGCAAATGCTTTTGATCTTTTTTTTTCTCCTATGTGTGTAGTCTTGTAGGGTAATGAAAAACTTGGGCCAGAGCTGGTAGGCCAGCTGTTGGCAAAAAAAGAATAACGTTATTTAAAGGTGTACTTATTTGGTTCTCAGGCTCTTACCACCAGAAAGGTGAATATTCAGTTCAAATCAGGAAGTTTACTGTCTTTCAGAAGTAATCTTTTTTACCTTTTGGGCTCATATAATGCATTTTGGCAATTTAATGACTTATTTTCTTGAATGATACATCCAATCCAATCGAAATTGAGTAAATGTTGATGATCAAGTGCTGTGATATCAAATTTGCTTTTCCCAGAGCCAGATGGGAAACCTATGCCAGTATTTCTGCTTGGCTCAGAATCTCTGAAAACTCCTTTCTACCTTCCAAGATTGTCAGTCATGGGCGGGTAGCTGGAATTTGGGCTGCATGAATGTGGATGTATTTTCCTTCATGCTGTCTACGTTCCATCTGATTGTTGTTGTATGACAGTTAGAGAGCCTCCATGAAACAAAAAGCAACAAGCAACATGGCTGAAGATGAGCATTCACATGTACAGCCTAGAAGCTTCTGCCAATACACTTAGAAGAGCTGCTTTTTCTTGTCATGCTTGCACCTGCTGTGAACTTAGATATCTGATTTTAGGAAATTCTTAAAAGTCTTCTAGTGTTCTCAGTTGTGGCCAAGACAAGGGAGGTAGCTGTCTGCCCTGCTGTGTCTGTAATATCTCCTTTTGTACTATTGGTATCAAAGGCTGGATGTCAGAAAAATCATTGGGTGTCTTGGCTATTTCTTCCATTCCTGCTCTCCTCCACTATTTACTATTATCATATGTTCCTGCAGGTCGGGAACACAAATCTTTTAAGGATCTGTAGGGTAACTGTTCTGCCAGAAGAGAATCTCCAACAAAACTGCAAAGCTATACTCCGGTACAACTTAGAATGATCCTTGAGGTCCCTTCCAACCTGAGTAATTCTGTGATTCTGTAATCACATAGATGTGGCAGTAGATGCTACAGCAATGGTGTATTTATCTATATATAGCTCAGAGCTCTGGCAGATGGGCTGCTTAACAGGGATGGAGTTACATTTATTGAAGGCACTGTCCAGGACAGTGGATATTTCAACAACTTTTTTCTCACCTTGCATTCAGCAGAATTGAATCTGATATCATTTGATACAGTGCAATTCAGAAGGAAATCCACTGTATTTAGTGCCATGTCTGTGTCCACATAAAGTTATGAGTGGGCCCTTGCACCAGGACCAAATTACTTCCTTTTGGATCTGCTGATCCACACTTCTTTTCGGCTGAGCATTTTGGCACAGCCAGATACAATTCCTCCCCCCATAACATACGACTTGCTCTTTACTGTGACCTTCCTCCTCAGCATTCTTTTCTCTTCCACACTAGCGTGCTTTAAATTGAAACGGATAGGATGTTTTTTGCAAGACTATTTTTGTTAAGAACCAGATGAATGTAATTGAACTCAATTAAGTGACTTCCGTAGAGACTTAATGGAGCGGAGCACAAGCACAGCAATGTGTAAGTACAAGCAGTTTGAAAGAAACTGCTTTTCTTTATCTAGCCTAAAACTATCTGAACCTCTAAAAAGAAGGGTGTGGGAAAACATCTTAACAAAAGTGGTTGGTTTTTTTGGTTCTTTGTTTCCTTGTTTTGTTGTTGTGTTTGTTTTTGTCTGTGTTACTTGATTCTTGTTTATTACTTCCAGAAAATTAAGGTAGTTTTGGTAGCTATCAGTTAAAGCAAACTTCCCAATTCAAAATGAAAAACAGTGCAAAATATTGGGAGACTCAAATTTGCTCAGCTGAAAGGGAATTAGAGTGAAAGGAGCTGTGCAGAAAAAGACCTCAGAGATATTTTAGGACCCTTAGGTCATGAGTTAGGTCATGAGCTCCTTAGCATTTGCAGTGGCATCTGAATAGACCCTTGCATTACAGATCAGGGCAGGTGCAGAGGGCCGTGCTATAAATACTTTTACCCTTAAGGAGTTCACAGATTTCATGGATTTGCCTCGCTGAGTGACAAACTGAACAGAAACACATTAGTTCTGAATGGGAAGAGTATCAAAAGGATTTTAGAAGAATTCAGAGATTTATTTTCCAACAGATCATCTCCCGGTTCTTTAATTTCCAAAGCCGCAGCGCTCTTCACAGTTACCTCAGAAATACTAAGGAGAGCCTTCAGAAGGATACAGCGTCATTTCTCAAGTGTGAGTGGCATGTTCAGGGGTATTTCTGTACTCCTTTGCTGCCCACTGGGAGCTGCAGAGCACTGACCAGCAGGATTCCTCCATTCTATTTTAAGCCTTTCTGTTGCCTCATGGCTAAGTATATATGACCAGTTTCTTCAAGGGAAGTTTTGCCATTTCTACACTTGTAGGAATATTGTCCCTCAGCTCCCTTTGTGCAAAGAACTGCAAAGTTCTTTGAGATCCTTACAGGATTAAATATATACTACTTGTGGTAGTAAAACCTACTTACTGATCGAGTACCATTTTTTAATTTATTTTCCAGGTAAATACAGATGTTTCCTATTTCCCATTTTTTACTGATAAGCCAAGTCCTCTTTCTCCCTTCATCCAAAATAAACCTTCCATTTTTAGAAAGGCTGCAAAGGGCTCGGAAACTTTTTCAAAATGTTTGTACTTTATTTACATTTGTCTCCCTCTGGGGGAACACTCTCCTGACACGTGTAGTCTTATGGGTTCATTCTGACTGACCTAATTCGAATCCTTCATCGTCTTTTAAGAGGCATGTTTTCACAGAACTGGAAGGACCAGTTGCAGCATGAAGTTAGGTGTCACTTCCTGCATATTCCAAAAAAAAAAAAAAAAAAAAAAGGAAAGAGAAAAAAAGAGGCAACTCCAATTTTTTAGAAAGAGTCTGTTTGAAGGATCTTTCCAAGTGAGTCCACCTGCCATCCGTACGCCATCAGCATCTCTGTTGAGAAATGCCTTCAGCTGGTCCAACTGTGGACAGAAAAGCAGATTCTTCTCAAGGCAAATTCTGCCTGTGTCAAGAGATCTATGGCATGGCAGGAACATCGTGATAGAAGCAGATTCTGGCCTCATCCTGGAAAACAAAATATTGTTGGGAAGCCTGAAGTGCCACATCACTTACTTACATATAGTGTATGTATATGGATGTATGCCTATATGGCTTATGTATATGTTTTGCCAGTTCTTTGTGTTGGCTGCCTTGGTGTTCAGAAGAGCCTGATTTAAAAAACAGAACTCAAAACCAGTGTAGGAGGTGCAGAACTGAGTAAAACTGCTGCTGGGGTGTTTGTGCACCACTTGTCAACAAGAGATGAGCCAGCTCCTGCAGTGGTGGGGTGGCCGTGGGGGAAGTAATGTTTTGTCAGAGACACAAGGTTTGTGCTGCCTTCTTTTTTCAGTATACAAAATTAATTTGTATACAGTCTTTCTTCACGTCCCAATTAAAAAGGGAGTGACTATACAAGCTACTTGATTTCCAAACCTATCTTTTTTTGCCAGCTGGAAATTTCCAAGCAATTCAAATTGTTAATTAAGGTAAAGCAGGCACGCTTACATATGTCTATACTTTTTGCATTCTCTACCACAGAAAAACAACAACAAAAACGTCAGCCAGTTTAGCCCTGTGGATGCAGAGTTGTCTTAGACTTAAACCAAGCCTATTTTTGGACATTTTCATGCATACGGGGCCTCAGGATTTGGTTCTGCTGTTGTGGTGGTGGCATCTTCCAGGCCATATCATTTTCTATCTTCTTTCCTCTTCCCCATATCATATTTTCTCATGTATCCCAGAGGTTCCCATGTCATCGTTAACATTCTTGTAGAAAAATGGCTCTGCACAGGAATTCTTTAAGAGCCTATCAGCACCACTCCCAAATGAGCCAGACAGGACACTGTTTGTTTAATTTCACAACATGTGCTTACCCAAAGGCAAAGGGCTGCCTCACTGGATTCCCAGCCACAATGCACTTCTAAAGGGATTTTTTTGTGGCGGTGGAGTAAGTTCTTCTCAACTCCGGACAAAACATTGATGTATTTAACAATACAATCAAGTTGTTGATTGTATTGTAACTAATTTAGTATGTAACTAATTTAGTATGTAACTAAATGCCTTTTAAATATTCAAAGCACTTGAAAAGGCCCTTGTGTTGTAACTGGCCATACAGTAACAGCAAGATAAGCGACAAGAGCAAAACTATGCTTAAGCATTTGCTGCAAATAAGTCTGCAGGCTTTGTCAGTACTTTGGCATTTTTGCTCTTACATTTACTCTTTACACTTACAGCCTGTGCGCTGCTGTTTGTATGTAGGCAGGTTTAACCAGTATTTTTTTTTAAACCAATAAGGACTAATGAATAAGGATTGTGCAGAAAAGTGGGAATTTCACCCTCCTGAAAGATCTTACTTGCTATTTCTACATCATTACTGTTACTTTACTATTACTCTGAGGAGTCTGTTTTTTAGGGAATACAGTAAGAAACCATCTTAGGAGTGGGAATAGGAAAGCTTCTCTTCTGCCAGCGGCATTAACATCACACACGTCCTGGAGACTGGCTGTAAGCTCGCGTGAATGCTGTGTGGGTCAGTGCCGCAGGCCGTTCCCGGGGCAGAGGAAGATGACCTGTGCTCAGAACCCAGGGGGCTTTGCTATCTGGTCGCACGGAGCCGGAGCTCTGCGCTGTAACTCCGTGGGCTGTGCAGGAGCCGCCCCACGGCCAGCTTTGCCGACCGCTGCCCCTATTTGCCCTGCAAGTCCAGCAAGCCACAAGCCCTCCTGCCGCGGTGACATCGGCTCAGCAGAGCCGATGACGGCACCAGGGAGGAATTTTCTGGTGCAAGTCGTGAGCTCAGACAAAGAGGCTGCTTAATTTTCTCTTTGTGCAACCAAATCCTCGGGGCTCGTGCACGTCCGTGTGCTTCCTGCGCTGTGTAAAGGAGCGTGCGTGGTGCCGGCGGAGCGTGTTGCATCTTGCTCGGCGTGCTAAGGAGACAGACATCAGCCACAAGCGAAAATCGGTTTCTACTTAATTACGTGGTTTGTTAATTGTTCTCCAGATTGCTCGTCTTTCTTCGCTGCCTCAGTTTCTCGCTGGCGTCGCAGGCGGAGGGTGCGAGGCACGGCAGCAGCCGGTCCGTGTGCCGGCTCTCCCCGGGCTCCGCACCTCGCGGCTCCGGGGGCAGCTGAGCCCCCGCTCCCCTCCCTTTAACCCGACTGCTGTCCAGTAGAGAAGCGTGGTCGGCCCGGGAAGCGCTTGCGGCGTCAGAGAGCCGTGCCGTGCCTTTGTGCCGGGCTGGCATTACCGCGGCGGTCCTGGTGCCCGGGCTGCCGGCAGCTCTCCGCCCGCTGGCCTGTCCTCCCGTGCCCCGAGGCGCGGTGAAGGACTCGGAGCGCGCTTGCCCGTGACCCGTTGTTGCCCCGCGCCCCTTCTGCTTTTAAACAACCATTTCCACGGGTGGGGGAGGCTCCGGCACGGTCCTGCTGCCAGCCACCCCGGCATCACAGCCGCCCTGAGCGGCCCGCACGGCTCTCTGCTCCCGTTCCCCGCCCCGAGTCTCTGCCCTTCCCCCTTTTTTTATTTATTTTTTCCTCCTAGGAGTAGCAGCGAAATGCCCCGTCTTGCCCGCTTAGAACTAGGAACGAACCTCTCCCCCGCCTTACCTCGCCCGTCACATCCCATATATAGGCATATCCACGGTCAAAAGGCGGGCGGCAGCGAATGGGAGAGCCGAGCCGCCGAAAAAAGCCGAGGGCGAGCGAAGCGAGGGAAAGGGGTAGGGACAAACGGAGGAGGGAGGGGAAAAAAGAAGAAAAAAAAAGAAGCCCTTTCCAAAAAAGTATTGGATGTCCTGAGGAATGCAGTCAGCCCCCTGGGAAAGGCCATATCAGTGAGGCGCTCCCCGCCCGCCGCCCGCACTCCACCGGCGCCCGTCCCGCATTCGTTGGCCCCAGCGCTCCCCGGGGCCGCGGCTCGGATTCGTATCGGGGCTCTCCCGCCGCTTTTCCTGCTCTGATTTCGGCTGTAGTTCGCGCGGGACGCGCCTTAACCCACCGCCGCCATGGATGCCATCAAGAAAAAGATGCAGATGCTGAAACTGGACAAGGAGAATGCCTTGGACAGAGCCGAGCAAGCCGAAGCAGACAAGAAGGCAGCGGAGGAGAGGAGCAAGCAGGTCTGCACCGAGAGACCGGGTGTTACTGGTGCCGGGGCACATGCCTTTCCAGGCGATCGCTTTCTCTAACCTTTTTTTAACGTACCTTATTGTATCCTTCCCCACCTCCCCCTCCATTGCCCGAAGAACCGATTGAAGTACTGAAACTCCCCTAAAGAACGTGGCTGGAGGCTCTCTGGGCTGGGCAGGAGACCACTGCTCCATCCTGCTGGGGAGGGGTCCTGGGACAGCTGCGTGGCCTCCGTGCCTTTGTCACAGGGGCATGGCTGGGGGACACTGCCTGGAGCAGCTGTTAGCTCTGGATAGACGTGCTGTGATTTGGCAAAGGACTTAAAGCTGAGTTTGTGCCCCCCTCCCCCTGCGCTATTCAGCAGACTTGTCCGGTTTTAGCTGCTCCCCCTCTTTCCAGATATGTGTCCCATTTTCCTGGCCTGCTCCAAGCCTCCCCCCTGATCCACCCCAGCACACGTGGGGTTTTGTTAGTTTGGAGGTTGGAGGCATGGTGGTTGTGAGTTTCTTGGAGATCCCAGAAAAGGCCAGAGGCAAGGAGAGAGATTTAAAGATGACCTTCCCCCTTTTCAGAGCCCAGGGAGAAATGTATCTGTGCATTGTATTTCCTCTTGTGCACCTAGTTAGAGGATGACATTGTGCAATTGGAAAAGCAATTGCGCGTGACGGAGGATTCGAGAGACCAAGTGCTGGAAGAGCTGCACAAGTCTGAGGACAGCCTCCTCTCCGCAGAGGAGAATGCTGCCAAGGTATCGTGCCCTTACCGTAAGCACAGAGAATCTAACTGTCTCTCCTTCTTTCTCTCTCTGTCTGTCTGTCTGTCTGTCCTTTTCTGTCTCTTCTGCACTCGCACTTGTCCCTTTGCACGATCACATTGCCTGCTGCACCTTTTCCTGCCTGCCCTCCCCTCTCCACCACCTTCCGCCCGTGTCACAGCTGGAGGACGAGCTGGTGGCTCTGCAAAAGAAGCTGAAGGGCACTGAGGATGAGCTGGACAAATACTCCGAGTCCCTTAAAGATGCACAGGAAAAGTTGGAACTGGCTGACAAAAAGGCCACAGATGTAAGTTACCCCTGTCCCTTCCACCACCCCCTTCATACAAGGAACACACACCTCCACTGCACAGGACAGCCAGGACTCCCACCAGGCAGCGCTGTGTGGCCATGCTGGGCTCAGGCTCCTGGCACCTCCTGGGCAGGGAGGTGGGAGACACAGCACTGCCTCCTTGCATGAGATTTGCACATTGTCCGAGGCATTGATTGGGTTTCTGCTCACTCAACACGTGCTTTTTGTGTGTACTTGCTGTTGTTCCATTTGCTGTGGATTGTCAATTGAGATGATGGAAAAAGTAGCTTGGGTAGGAACAGTAGTGCTGTGATAGTCGATGAGACTGAATCAGAGAGCTGATAGCAACTAGGCCTGGGAGGGACAGCTGGGACATCCTGTACGTCCCACAGATGCAGAATAAGGGCTGCTGGTTGTTTCTGCAGGAGAGTTGTAGGCATACATGCATTAGTGCTGCTGCTAGAAACTAGTTGGGCTCATTCACTCATCCCACAGATAAAGTCCCTGCTCCTAGTTTTTTTTCTTGGAAAAATCGAAGATGATTTCACATCTCAAAGAAAAGTTCAGTCCTGCGTGAGAGGAAATTGGAAGATGATACTTGCTGGGTTTGCAGTTTGGAGGACAGGGATCTTGGGAGCAGGCTGGGGGATATATATAGCTCAGCACTTTATATGGTAATAGTGCAAGAGCCTGTGTCCCTCCCAGGCCTCAGCCCACCCACCTGTCCGCCCCTGACATGCATCTAATTAATGCATTACACGCATGGAGCGATGCGAGTTTCCTGTTCCTGCAGATAAGGCCCAGAGCAGTGTGGGCTCTGCCTGCGGTGTGGCTCCTACAGTCCAACCCAGTTCTCTCCAAATACATCTCGGGTCTGAATTACAGGACGTGGTGAAACCACAGCGCTTCCAAAGCCATGACCATCCTTTTCCTATAGCGCAGCTTTCAGAATCGGCCTCAAAGCTAAGGAGTTGTCACAGAGCAAAGTGGAGGAAGGATACTTTTAGAAAGGGAAACGTTGCTAAAGCCAACTTGGCATCAAAGACAACACGCTTTTATCTTATTTTACTTTTTGAAAGAGCAAACCATAAAGCAAAGCAATTAAGTTGTGTAGTTTTGAGAGAGACCTCAGTAATAAGTGCACGTAGGGATGAGAGAGGTTCTGTGTGTAATGTGGATCAGATGTCTGTCTTCTGAGCGAGGCCGCACTGAGGAGAGGCACTTCCTAGCAGGGCCCTTATTGGACTCGTTCAAAGGAACCGCATACAGATCCAGGGGAGATATTCCTTATAAGGAAAAGTATGCAGACTATTTGGGAATCGCCGGGGATGAAGGCGAGAGCAGTGCTACCAGATTCCCTGCCTGAAAAGCACGATGCCCCTGACCAATCCCAGCGCCGTTTCCCTTTGCTGGAGAGCAGCGTTTGGGAGCTCGTTGGGACGGGTGTTGGGTGCAGTCACCCTGGGGCAGAGAGCCTGGCTGGAGAGAAGGCTGTACTTACTGGTGTGCGTGGAATGTCAGGATGCCGTGCTTTTGGGCCACGTGGAGTGTCTTGGGGCACTGCAGTGACCCGGCGTTTGCACGACTCGTTCGGATAGTTCCGAGCCCCAGGAAAAGGGCAGAGCAGGGCAGGGAGCGCCGCTGCCGAGGTGGAGCAACCTCGCACGAGAGCAGCACCTCCCGACTCACCTCGGCAGCGTGGGGCACCTCCTTCCGCCCCGTGTTCAGCCCCGCTCCCCACGTCCCGGGAGCCCGTTCGGGCGAAGGACGGAGGCCGGCCGGCCGCTCGGCATCGCTTTACGCCGCTCGGCCGGTGCGGCGCGGGGCTACGGCGGGGAGCGGGGCGGCCGCCAGAGGGCGCTACAGCCCCCGCGCCCACCTGGCTGCCCGGCCCCGCCGCCGAGCCTCTCCCCGCCGGCCCGGCCTCGCCCGGCGCCCGCCCCACCCCGGCGCGGACCGGCGCGCTGCCCCACCGCCTCCCTGCACCGCTCCCCTCCGGCTCGGTGTCGCCGGCCCCGCCCCGGTGCGCGGCGCGGCGCGGAGGACTTCCGGGGCCGGGGCGGAGGGAGGGAGGCGGCGCAGGCCGGCGGCGAGGCGCGGAGCGGGTCGGAGCCGATCGGACGGCGAGGGCATGGCGGCGATGAGCTCGCTCGAGGCCGTGCGGAGGAAGATTCGCAGCCTGCAGGAGCAGGCGGACGCCGCGGAGGAGCGGGCGGGCAGGCTGCAGCGGGAGGTGGACCAGGAGCGGGCCCTGCGGGAGGAGGTAGGGCCCCGGGCGTCTCAGGGCCGCGGGCAGCCGCTCCCCGGTGCGGCGGTACCTGCGGGCGGCGGCCACGGCACGGCGGGCGCAGCTCAGCTCAGCTCAGCCTGAGGGCCCGGCCGGGCTGCGGGGCAGCGGTGTGCGCAGCTTTGGGCAGGGCAGGGCAGGTGTAGGCAGCGCAGATCGGTGTGGATGCGGCTGTGGGTGCCCGATGCTGCACGAAGCCGATAGCGCTGACCTTGGGGAATGGTGGCGGCTGGAATTTTGTTGTTTCTTTCTATGAAATGTAGAGTGCTCTTTGTGACCGTATCTTCGGAGTTTGCGGGAAATTCATGCCAAATAACTCATTTGTAATTCGGGTTCTGGGCAGCGAGCTTAAAAAAGCAGTGTCTGGTGTTGGTGAGTGTTCAGAGCTGCTCGAGCAGAGGAGCACCGTGTGTGACTCCTGACCCGTGCAGCTGTGAAGCAGACCCACAAGGCAGTGCACGTAGCCTTGTAATGTTGTTTGAGTGAGAGATCGCATTGCAAGGCATCGCATCACATCGTGGGGCAGATCTGGAAAGTGGGTCCCCACAGGTGGAGGGCCACAAGGATGATGGGGGCTTGGGGCATCTGTGTTATGAGGAGAGGCTGAGAGACCTGGGGCTGTTCAGCATGGAGAAAAGGATGAGGAGAGACCTGATCAGTACTTAGCAGTGTATGTTGGGTGGATGGAGCTGGGCTCTTTGGTGGTACCCAGCAACAGGATGAGGCAGTGGGCATAAAGTGCAATACAGAAAGTTCCATATGAACATGAGGAAAAACTTCTTTACTGTGAGGATGACAGATCACTAGAACAGCCCAGAGAGGTGGGGGAGTCATCTCTGGAGACATTCAAAACCTACCTGGATGTTTTCCCGTGCAGCCTACTGTAAAGAACCTGCTTTGGCAGAGAGTTGGATGGGGAGATCCACAGAAGTTCCTTCTGACCCCTACAGTTCTGTGATTTCGTGATTAATTTGTAAGGGTTTCTGTCTTAAAGAAAGCTGGATTTGTTTTATGAACTACTTTCTGTGAGTGAAGAACGCCTTCAGCAACATACATAGTGCTAAACTAGGTTAGCTGCTGTGTCCCTGCCATGGGAAGTGCTGATGACACCTTTGGGTGCAGAAGGCACAGTGCTGGATTCCCACTTGCCTCTGAAGTCTTACCATGAGAGCCTGGCCGTGCGGTGAGGCTTAGCATCCTTAAGGGTAGTGTCAGTCTGTTGCCTGCAGCAGGTTTACGTGGACTGTATGGAATTCTGCACAGTATGTTTGTGCGGCACAAAGTTTTTGTTTGGAGAGGATCAGCACTTCAGTGAACAAATGCAGAAAAATGAACTCATGGACACATACAGACCTGTGCTTCTTTGCTACTGCCAGGTTTTTTTTTAATTGTCACAGCTGTATTTCTGCATGACTGAGGGAGGCTGTGAGAACATGGAGCGAGCAAGCTGAGATGTGAACCTGACCCTTCCCTTAGTGCAGTGCTGTACGTGTATGGCATGTGACTGGCTAGTGCTGTTGCTGGTTTTTTTTAATTTTATTTCTTCCTGCGCAAGGTACAGATATGCAAACAATGCAAAAGCTGAAACTGCAGCCAAAGCATATCACAGTTCACAACTTGTGGTTGTTAAACCAGATCAGTGAAGTATGGGGTCTGCGAGCAGCAGCCGTTGCCTTTACAAAAAGTCACTGTGGTTGTGTCTCACCAGGCTGTGACTGTCTTGCTAATACCATTTTCCTTCTTCAACTGTATGATTAGCTGGAAAACAGTCTTTCTTACAGCAGTAGTAATTAACAGGGAATTGTAACATGCCCATGTCATCGCTCATTGTAAAAATATGTGGTGTCTGAGTGCTGTGTCAAAAATGCAGGAGGTTATATTTGCTGTGGGAGTGCCCCTAATGTCACTGGGGTTCTTTCCTTCCTTGCCATATAAGGAAGAAGTCCTGCTCCGCGGGAGGGTGAGTGGGGCCATATAAGGTTGGTTGGTGAAACCCACAGCACATTACTGGTGGTGGAGCAGGAAGTAAAAACTCGAACTTTAGTCACCCAGTGTTTCTAAGCATATTCTGTGTGCTTATCGTGATGAGAAGTCTTGACATGATAATAATTAACTCGTGCTATTACAGATTTCCCAAGGGTAACGTTAATGAAAGGACATAGATTTCCACCGCCACCCCTGCTGCTTTGTTTCTCTGAAGGTTCAAATTCTTACTGTTCAAAGCCTGAAACCTGCAGGTTTGGAATGCCATTGCTTGATTACACGGCTAGGTGAAGATTTAATTTGGGGGCTGATATGAAGGAATGTAGTCTCCTCCACTCCTGGCTCAGTGTGCTCACTCCCAGCACCCATTAATGTTCAGATACGTATATTTGCTTCCCAGATGTTGGTGTTACTGCTAGCAACTCCAGTGGCAGTGTTACTGCTCTCTGAGGTTGTTTTGCTTTTGTAGTGCCTAAGTTGTTCTTACTGGTGTTGGGCACAACAGAATTCTGGTAGTAGCCAGCTGTATCCGAGTACCTCAGCAGTAGTAAAACAAGCAAATATCAACAGTTCCTTAAACATTTTAGAAAAGAAAAGCATCAAACTGATACTTTTGTGGGATAGATTTCCTTGTTTTTTGTTGTTTTTTAATTCCCCCCCTTGCTGGAAATCCAGATTTGCACATCCTCACATATAGCGAGATCATTTTCAGTACTAATTCAAAGTAACTATTATTCTTGGAAGCATTAACTATTTAGATTAATAGTTAACTTATGGCTTTTGTTCTTTCTTCAGAAAGAGATAACATTTAATAACAGAATAATTAGGGAAAGGCTGGTATTCTGCAACTTAAGAACTGTAGGTTTGAAAATGTTAGAAGTAAAGACTTGTAATAAGAGGTAGACATGTTGTGAGTGTTATTGTATGAAAGAATAAGCAGATACGTTGTGCGGGAGAGATGGGTCTGGGGGAATTCTGAGGGTGGCAGCAGGGTGGGGGATGAAATGTTTTAAACAGTTGTTGCTACAGGACCCTTCCAAGATGTAACTTCTGCTGGTACCCTGTTAGCTACTGAGTATCTTGCCTATAAACAAAACTCACATTTGTGAGTGTTCAGGTGCCTAAATGCTCTTAGGCTATCCCTGAACGAGCTGTCTCATTGCAGATGCTGATCTAAGTATGTTTTTGCACTCCTACTTTGAGCTCTTTTTATGGAACTCGAGGTAACATTGTAAGTCTTTATTATCTAAACATGGCAAAAGTAATGGATTTGAGGTAATACGTAAGGGTTGTGATTGTTTCTGCTGATTTCCTAGGAAGGAAGAAAGGATGTAATTGGTTTGTGTCTGCTAATAAGATAACATATTTAGGGAACTGTGCTAGAGAGCAGGACTAGAAGGATTGTGCATAAGTTGCACGTTTCTTAATAAGTTTAATAGAAAAGAAGCATCATAAAGACATGCACATCTCTGTCTATGGCCTTTTTAGTGAATGAGAACAGAAGCCACTGAAGTGCCATTAAATAGCACTGCTGGGTACATGGGGTAATCCTCTGCAGAGGGTCATGCGTGCCTTGTTATGATCTAACTTCTGTTCTTCTGTGCTTAGGCTGAGAGTGAAGTAGCTTCCCTGAACAGACGCATCCAACTGGTTGAGGAAGAGTTGGATCGGGCTCAGGAGCGCTTGGCTACTGCCCTGCAGAAGCTGGAAGAGGCTGAGAAGGCTGCAGATGAGAGTGAAAGGTGGGTGGGGTTACTCCTGAAAGTGATTAGCTGGATTGTCTGTATGACGAAAGTGGTAATTGCTAGGGTGTGGGTTAGGGAAATAAATTAAACCACTCCTTTGTCCCTCTGCATATATCATCCACTCTGCCTTTGGGCTTCAGTCACACAGTCTTCAGTCACAGCTTGTCTAGAGGGATGTCCAGAATGCACACGCAGACTTAAATAGTTGTTTGTGTCTCAGTTGTAAAGATAAGATAGAGTGGGCTAGAGCTTTTGTTATATCATGCTGCTTCCTGGGAAAGTTGTTGGACCCAGTCCAGGCCTCTGTATTTGAATGACAACTGACAGAGTTGATGTGTACTCATGCTGTTGAGTGATTCTTAATTGTACTGTGGTTAGAAAATGTTACGTGGAGAACCAGTGCTAAGAGAAGCTTTGGTTCTCCTGCTGTTAAGATCTGTGCTTGAAGGTGAACAAAGGAGAGAGATCACATAAATTCCATTAGGTTTAGGCTGGAATTTCCAGACGCATTTAGGAACTCAAGATTTGTTGGATTTAAAAGATGTCTTCTACTAATGCAAATAATATTTTATATAACTTTCATAGAACTTTATATTGGGTAAGAATCCAAAGTATTCTGCATATCTGTTTCTACCTTGCTGACAATGTGAAGAGAATGAGTCAAATCTGTGTGGAAGGAGGGGGCAATTCACTGTACTTCTTATCATGGAGGAGTTTAAATTTTGCATGCTCAGAGAGCAGAGAGCTTTAGGTCAGTGCTTTACGACTCTGAGATGAGAAAGCTCATGGGAATTTGTTTTCTCATAAACATAATATCTGTCAGTCCTGCAGGAGTTGGAGTGTGCTATCTCACGATGAATGTTAGAAAAACAGGTTTCTTCAGTCATATGATTGAGTCTTTAGAAGCAAGACCATTTATTTTTCTTTCTATAAGAACAGTTTTCGTGGAATTTAAAAGAAAAAAGGATAGTTGAGTGGTTGAGTTTCTGGGCAGAGTTGAATTAGAGTTAAAACAAATGAACTTTTCTTTCTTTGTAAGTCATGCTGCTTTTCCTTTAAACTTCTGAGGTGTAAATACACAGGATTAGATCGTGGGTGTGAAGAATCAAGTGTCTGATGTACTTCGTTCATTGTAATACATCTGCCTGAAAGACACACTCCAGTCAGTGGTAGAACTGAAGATCAACTTGCAAGCTCTGAACTTGTAGGGTTGGGCTTTTTTTGTGTCTTTCAGAGGAATGAAGGTCATTGAAAACAGAGCCCAGAAGGATGAAGAGAAGATGGAAATCCAAGAGATCCAGCTTAAAGAGGCTAAGCACATTGCTGAAGAGGCCGACCGCAAGTATGAAGAGGTCAGTTTTGGGGCACAGGGAGCAGCCTAAAGCACTTTACCTGCACTTTGGATTCTAGGGTCAGATGGTGTTGGCTGCAGTAAAATGAAATCCATGATTGTTGTTTGCCTGTGCCTGTAGGTGGCTCGTAAGCTTGTGATCATTGAGGGTGACCTGGAGCGGGCTGAGGAACGTGCTGAACTATCAGAAAGGTAAGTGTGCAATTGTCCCTCAGATGCCTGTGAGGTGCTACAAGACAGAAACTGTAACAGCATGGAAACATTGGCAGTACACTGTGTGTTCAGCTCAAGGCTGTGTTTGCTCCTCAATGGTTGAAATAAATGGTCAGCACTGAAGTAAATGTGTTTGTATGTGTGCGCGTGTTTTGTCACTGCATGCTGTACCTGCACACTGATTTTGTGAATGGCTTTTGTGCATTTCATGTGTTCACTAACAGCCAAGTCCGACAGCTGGAAGAACAGTTAAGAATAATGGATCAAACCTTGAAAGCATTAATGGCTGCAGAGGATAAGGTACTGATACTAATAAACAGTTTTTAGGTTTAACTGCAACCCGAGTCTTTCAGCTTCCATAGCCAGTTAGCTCACTCGGTAGCAAATAAATCCTCACTGTGCTCTCTACTCCCTTGCATCTTGCTTTGGTTGTTTTCTTTGGTCTCTTTTTTGTTAATTCATTTTTTACCTTTAAAACTGGTCTCCTGTGCAGCCAAAAAGAAGCTGAACTGTCTTATTTGTAAAAGCTTTGTAAATATTTCTGTGTAAGCCAAGGACTGTAAATAACTTACGTCTGGCCATTGTTGAAATGCATACTTCAAATGGAATTTGGCATCGTGAACAGTCGCTTTCAGTCTGTGATGGATTCAGCTGCTTTTAAGGCCGTTCTTTTGCTCTGTAGTTGTTTCATTTTTCTCTATCTTTTCCCCCTTTTTTTTCCTTCTGTTTCTTTTGCTTGACTGAATCTTCCATCCACCCCTTTCCTGCCTTCCTTCCGAAATAACAGCAAATGTTCTGAGCTTGAAGAGGAGTTGAAAACTGTGACCAACAACCTGAAGTCGCTGGAGGCTCAGGCTGAGAAGGTAGGCTAGAGACTTACATGAGAACGTGTTCCTTATGCTGCCCCCTGGGTAGGCTTTTTGGTTTGTTTTGTTGTTTGATATGCTGATCACTTTTCAGCATTTCAGCAAGGCCATTTGTTAGTAGCATTTGGACTTCCAGTCAAATATGCATTCCTTCTGGTTCCACATAAATTGGCATTGTTTGAATACATCTTCCGTTAAGTAGCCCAGAGTTAAATATTAATTATATAATATGGCACTTGTGTGCTAACATTTAATTCCTCCAAATACTATTCCTCTTCAAAACTGTAATGCTAAATTCTGCTCATTTTCCACTGCGTAGTGCTAGAATACAACTTCAGGGAAATTCTGCTTTTGTAATAAGTTGTGTGCAATCACGGTGGAATTAATCTAGTTAGGCCCACATTACTCCCTTTTATACAGTTGATCCATCAGAAGAGTGGTGTTTTTATGTATGTAGAATACCTGATCTAATAGCAGTGGTTTTCTTTCTAATTACAGTACTCACAGAAAGAAGACAAATATGAAGAGGAGATTAAAGTTCTAACTGACAAACTGAAGGAGGTAAAATTAGAGCTGTTATGTACAACAGATCTTCCAGTACAATTCTTTTAATATAAAAAACACTTGAATTCTTTAAGGATGAACATATCCCTTTGGGGACAGTTAATTATTGGATATCTCAAAAAAAGGAGCATCACCTTAATGTTTTATTTTAAATCTACTTCCTCTCATCGTTCTTTTTTTTTTCTTCCTTTGAATTGCTGCTCCTCTATTTGTAACTAGCATGTGTGTATTTCCTACAATTGATTGTATTGATCTTGACTCCAGGCTGAGACCCGTGCTGAATTTGCTGAGAGGTCAGTAACCAAGCTGGAGAAGAGCATTGATGATCTAGAAGGTATGGATCTTTATTTTCTGCGCTTACTAAAGAGATACAGGTCTTTTATTCTCCTGGTTTTGTTCACTACCCAACTGCTACTCACCTAAATTGTCCAGATTACATAAATGGGTCTACTTAAAAAGTAAAAAGGTAAAATGATTTCCCATTCAAACACACTGATAACTTAAATGTTTCTGGTGAAATGTTTTGCTCTTGCCTGTTCCTTTTTCTCTGGTGTTTTCCAGACTCTTCATTTTTTTGCTTTACATGCTTCTGCTTGGAAGTATATAAATACATAGGATAAATTATGAGATAAATAGTGTCATGTTACTAAAAAGCTGGTAAAGAACTGTGTTAGTTTTCTAATAGTTAAAATGTAGCAAGCTGACTTAATTTATTGTTCTGATAAGGGCAGGGCAGAACAACAGTTACTGGTTTTCAGTAAAGCTAATAGATTGTATACATCTTGAGAAGGACACCTTATTTACATTCATGGAGTTTGTTTTAAAGTTTGGACCGATCTTTCAGAACTGCAGCTGAATGTGCTTTCTCCTTCCAGAGAAAATAATTCAGCAGTTTGGTAATTGGAGCTTACTACTTCAGTGTGTTCTATCAAGTCTAGGATTTTATGTAGTTTGATTACTTGGCATGGCAGGCGTACGCAAAAAGAGTACGAAGAATAGCTAGGTAGCAGGTGGAAAATGTATGGAAAAGGTATGTTTCAGGAAGCAGAGAAGAAAGCCAAGCACTTAAAACAGTTAGCATCTTGAGCCCTGTTTTCAGCTCTCCTGTCCACGGTACTGACTTTTGCAGTTCCTGTGTGCCTTTCTAATGAGCATTAAAACAAATCTCCAGGACAAGGATGCAGGTTTTCCTTCCCTTCTATGCTTTGTTTTACCTAAATCACAGGTTGTCCCACTGGCAGTGCTGTTAATGAACTTATCACAGAAAACTATTTTCTGTTGTTTTTTTATTCTTCCCTAATTTTGTATTTTGTTTTTTTTGTTGTTCTGTCTGCCTCAACGCTTCTTTCTGTGTGTTCCTACCCTTCCCTGCTGCTTTTGGATGGTATCCCACACCGCTGCCCTCTCATTCCATCCCATGACCACACTCCCATTTCCTTGTGCACCTCTACCTTCCCTTGGGGACTGTTAGATGAGCTTTATGCTCAGAAACTGAAGTACAAAGCCATCAGCGAGGAGCTGGACCATGCTCTCAACGATATGACTTCCATGTAAATGTCTTTCCAGCTTGCGCCTGTGCCTGCTTCCCTGCCCTCATTGATTGTGTGGTTCTGGTTTTGTGAGATTATACTTCCTCGTAGTAGGAGATGCATTACCTTAGTGAGATTAGATGTACAGAATACCATGAACCATTTATTTACTGTGGCTGAGTGTGGGTGTGCCGTGTCAAGCCTGGTAAATACTCATGGTGATTTGGTAAGCTAATCGATGAGCTCATGTGTGTTTTATCAGTGTGCATCAGTGATCCTTATATCCTGTGGTTGCCATTTGTTTGTAGCTCTGCCTTTATCCTTCTAGTTGACCTCTGTTCAAGTATTTTTTACCATCATTTTGAATTTGCCAGTAGTTATTATCTCAACACATGCTGCATTCACAGGGTGTTCTTTTGCCTTCACTGTTTTATTCTGCCAAAGCTTTACAGAAGTTTCAGAGGGACGTAGAATTAGCTCTGTTAGTAATAGATTGCATTGTTCTTAAATTTCCTGAACTGCTTGAATGGAATTCCACTGCAGTTGAATTTTCTACTGCTACCACTAAATTACAAGTGTGGAAGGTAAAGACATCTTGTGATTTAGACCCGGAAAGGTGACAAGTGTAGTGCTGCTTGTTCGTAAGTATCTTGTGGAGGGCAGTAGTAATTCATTAGTAAATCCCAGAGGTGTGGTAATACCAGCTTTTGCTAGGAGAGAGAGAGGGTTTGGGGTGGGAAAAAAGCCAGAAAGTGATCATTTGTAAGGAGTGTGAGTAATCCACGTGGTGTTTGATACGTACCGTCTTTTCCCACATTGACATAAAACTCTGAACAGAGATCGGCTATGCTAAATCCCCCTTCCCATGCCCTTCCCATGCTCATCCCTTTCGTTTGCATGAACCCCATGCAACTGGCTTGGGAGAGAAGAGACGTGGCTTTCTCAAATGCCTGTGAGGTGTGCCGTTCAGTTCCAGTGTTTCTTTTGGAAGCTGGCACTTTCAGCATTACTGCAGCTTTGCTCAGAGCTAAAAAATGTGTTTTGCATGCATCCATACTTTAACTTTTTTTCCTTTTTTTCCCTTTCTAATCCCTACATTTCTTCATTACTCCCCTCCCACTCTTCAACTTTTTATGTACCAACACATCTGCATTTGCTCAATAGCTTTTTGAACAAATGGGGTTCTTTTCCCTCCTTTGTAACAGAGGTTACAACTTGTTTTTGGTGGTTTTGTTGTTTTGTTTTGTTTTTCGTTTTGGATATTTGCTGATGGAAAACAGGCTTTAAAATGTAGTCCTCCTCTGGTACATGAGGAAATTGCTATAGCATTCCAATCCCAGCATGGTGTGGCATTTCGCTAGTAGTTATCCTGGCATGCTGGATTCTGCTGTGCTGTTATTGCTTTTTTTTGGACTTCTTACTGCACTTTTTTTATTTCCTACCTTATCTCGCTTTTTCTTTTTGTGCAGATAATTTTCTTTGCTTCACTTCTCCAAAGACATCTTCATCGGGTTGGATAAAACATCTTTCCAAGCTTTTGGATGTTTCATGGTTCACTGTCCTGTCTTCTAGCTTACTTGGCTCTATCTTTCTAGCACCTGTTTCAGAATATGCTCTTTGTGCTCTATTGTACAGAAACTCTACATCTCTAAATGTAAAATAAACATCCCAGCTGTATTCCTTTGGCTATCCCCTTGCCTTTTATTTATTCAAATAGCTATTTTAGTTATTAATAAAAAAATAAAAAGTTGTCTGTTTTTTTTTGTTTTGTTTTTTTGCCATCAGAGATTTCATTTTTGTTCGTGCTTCACTTTTCTTTTTTTTCCCACAAATGCTTTTGCCTTAATGTTGACAGTGCAAAGGCAGTGCTAGCAGTGAGAATGCCCATTCTTGGTATTTGGGGTTGATGCTGACCCGTTGTGCTCTCTCCCTTTCTCAAACTATGATGCAGTTAAAATGACAAATATAGTGGGAATTTTTTCAGTTGTTATTGTTGGGCCAATATCTGCAGAGCCACCGCTGCCTTGGGGTCACTTGGTCGTGGGAGCATGTCTGAGCGAGCACTTAAGCCCTTGACTTTTCTCTTTACATCTTCTCCTAGCTTGATGATTCAGACTTTCTGCTTTTATGTAAATGTATTTGTTCAGTAAGTTCAATCAAGGATTTAAAGGGGCAATATCAAAAGCTTCAGAACGTTGTGCAAAAAGAAGTGTGCCCCTCTTTCATACCTGGATTCCTCTGCAAAGATTTTGCTTGCTTGCTCTTTTTTTCATTATGTTTCTCTTGAGTGGCAGGGTGTGATCTAAGGTTGAGCAGAGACTTCTGTAGCTTTCCACTCTTATGCTTAGCTTAGATTTACGAGCTTAGACTTCTCATTTATGAAAAATGTTTCAGAATTGGAGTAGGAAACTTTTCACGATTAATGTAATAATTAGATGGATCTGCTGCAGTGTCAAACACTGATTCCAGATTTGAAAGCTCAGACATTTGATCACTCATCACTTATCAGCTCAGCCAGTGTATGTTACACTCCAGCAAGCCCAGCCTCTGATTCTGTAGTTTGTTTTACTGTGTCCACGGTGGTTTTTTTTCCTCAACTCCTTTCAATACTCATTTCTTAAGAAGTAAGTAAAGTAAAATCCAGAGTAGAAGCCTAGTAATAATAAAAAAGGTGGAAAGTTCATGATTGTTCTTCATACTTAATTTAAATCTTCCCACCAAACGTACACAATCAGCTGTCTTCATGGTAGGAGTGATGGATTGCTGGACAGAGTATTAGAAACAGGCAATACAGTGCATTTATCCAGATAGCTGCACACACAATTCATTGCTGGCCCATCTGCTGATGCTGACTGTTCTGGTTTTTCAGTGTAGCGTATTTCAGCAGCCTGCCACCATTGGACCTGAGCTGTGCATTACTGTAGCAAGTAGTGTGTGTGAGTCTTGTTGACACAAGAGCAGGGTTGGCTCCGGCACTTCATTTGCCTGGGCTGCGTGGTGTGCAGGGGTAGTTCTGCTGAGGCTGAGCTCCAGGGGATCGATGCCAGTTGTCAAACACCCCACTCTGAGGTGGCTCCGTGCAGAAACCTTTGGCTCTTCCTCCAAGTAAGGTAGTTGTGACCTGTCCAAAGGTGTGTGAGTAGTCAGGAGCTTACAGTCCACTCAGAAAATGCTTCCCACACTTGAAACTTTTAGTCTCATTTTGGGCGTTGAGAAATATTGGAAGTCTCTGCCTCACATCAAGAGAGTAATTCTCTGTGATGAAGGTAAGCATCAAGTTCTTGATTGAAATTCTGTTGTCATGTTTAAATAACAACTAAATACATTGTGCCAAACAAAATGGAGTTTAAGTTATTTATGAGGTCTCTGCTTTTCTTACATGTATGTCTTAGTGTCTAATGTTATCCTCGTAAGAGAAACAGAAATCCAGGTGTCCAAGAATAGGAATGTGAACCGTGCCCTGCTCCCACTGAGCTGGCTGGGGGGAGAAGTGAGCTGTTGTCACTCGGTGCAGGCAGGCTCTGCAGAGCAGCTCACTGTGCATGCTGTGCTGTAGCTGTGAGCTGCTGTGACCAGACTCTGTGGGGAAGAGGATTGTTGTGAAAGCTGCTAGGAAGCCTGTGGAAAAGAATCAGTCATTTCCTGTAGCAGAGTAATCTAGGATCAAGAAGCTAGAAGTGCAGTTTGAATCTAAACTGTTGAGATCGATAGAGACAGTTGCAGGAAAAATAGTCAAAACTTCTCACAAAGCTTGCTTTCATTCTGCAGAATGCTAACTAAAATTCACTGTCACAACATTACTGTGGGTGTTCTTTCTGTCTATAAAAGTGAACCATCCTGTTCATTTTCACCAACTGTTTTGGTGTTGATTTTTTCATGAGGTACCACTTGACAGTTTAAAGATACTGAAGTGTGTTTATACCAGTAATAACCGTATGTTTCACTACTAGAAGTAACATTTCAGTTGTTAAATTCCACAGTAGAAGTATAACGAGAATGAAACCTAAGGGCAGTTCATGCTATCAGCATCTCTCCTGCCATTAGTTAGATTGGTTATGACACAGTTCCTTTCTACCAGCTGTCAGATGAGGTTCCACCACATCTTGAATTATTCACACAGAAAATTGGCACTCATAAAACCAATCTGCCATGCATTGTTTGTGGAGATTAAAGGAGGACATCGTTCTTCCAGGAATGTAGCCGTAGCTCTTCTGTTCACACTTGCTTGTTGCACAGCTGTTCTTTGTAGAGGAGAGGTAGCCAGTCCATTGCCAGCTGCAATAGCCATTCCTTGGGGTGGCTATTTAATTACTAGGATTCTTGAAGCAAAGGTAAAATGTTTCTGTTACTGATCTGTCTGTGGTGTGACCAGTTTCTTTATTAACTTATCTGTTTTCTCTGTCTAATCTGTCTTCATTCTGCCTCTTTTTTTCCTTCTAACCTGCTTGCTGCCTGTACAGACCAACTCTACCAGCAACTTGAGCAAAACAGTCGCCTAACTAATGAACTAAAGCTGGCATTGAATGAGGATTAAACTGTAGTGTGACTATGTTGTTATCTTAAAACTGCTTCTTCCAAAAGTTCCTCAAGAATGAATCAGTAAATGTAGAAATGAGCAAGAAACATAGAAACTGACTTTTCAGGCCGTTGATTACATGGTATATTAATGGATTAAATTCTAATTTTGTTTTGGAAAAATACACTGTTCCTTCTGATGAGGCTTTTGTTTATCTGTATGCACACCTAAGTTAGAGGAGCAGTTTGCTCTTAATGTGGCTGGGCAGTAACAACTTCTTTCCACTTCAGTAAACACTCAGAGGACTCTAGGAGCAGTATTAAAAAAAAAAAGAACCTTTCTTGTGCAGAGACCCACCTTTTTGTTGGTGTTGGAATTGTCCCTGAGAGCTTTACTGGAAAGTGGGTGAAAGTGTTCAGGATTCCTATTCCAAAAACAACACAAAATTTAGTTACAGCTATTTTGCTATCTGGACACTTCAGTGCAGTAATTTTGGATTACTATGGATTGGGCAAAAACAAAAGCCATTGACCAAAAAAAAAAGGGGGAAAAAAAAAAAGAAAAAAAACGCCAAAAAACATGCTAGGAGTGCAAGCTCCACCTGAAAATACCTGGTCAGTTGTTTAAAGGTATGCCTGCGTTAGTGTGAAGTCACTGTTACTGGATTCTGGTAGGATGCAGTTCTATAGCATTGTGCTTATTTATTGTATCATGTAAGTGTGTCGAATGATAGTCCTATAAAAATGTGCATGCAACATAAAGCTACTAACTTCTTTTATTTTTTTAAGCTGTAGAAGAATTACATTTATTAAAAATCACTTGACCCGAGGAAGATTGGTTTTAATTTCTTGTTTGTTCTTTCGAAGTTCTGAATTACACTGAATTTAAAGTATGGGTCTCCAAAGAACCTAATTGTTTTCTTCTTGCCCTACTTAAAAACAAAGCAAAAACCTAAAAACAAACAAACAAAACCCCACCTCCATTCCTTGTCCTGCATTCTTGCATCAAAGAGCTTCCAGAACATACAAGAATCTCATCTGTTCGCGGTGCATTTTCTTAACAGATGTGCCTGCAAACAGTTCTAGAGCTGTATTGCTTGCTGTTTGTTTTCTTAATTTGAAATTCTTTCTAGATGTATTCTCTGAGGGTGTCAGTATTTATGGTCATGCATATTTCTCACCTTCTGAGCCTTTAATTAGAAATGATCACTGCATGCCTTCATGTTCTGAGAATCAGTGCCTCTGAAGAACTGCTATTCATGTTTTGATTTTCTGATCCCACAACAGAGAAAGTGGCGCATGCCAAAGAAGAAAACCTTAATATGCATCAGATGCTGGATCAAACTTTACTGGAGTTAAACAACATGTGAAAACCTTCTTAGCAGCAACCACATTGTTATTATTTTTACACCTGCTTGCCGTGAAGCCCCATAAACATGTCTTTATTTTAGTTTCACCACAGTCACAAGAACGTCAGCTCAATTATCAGGCAGGGGTCAGGGAAACACCAAAAAGGGCAAGCTGTATGCGGGTTAAGCTATTTCATTATGGTTTAAATGTGCCATTTCCCAACAAAATGTTACCTACACTTTGTAGAGAGCTCAGTGATTGGAATGCTTAGTCTCTGGGAGAATCCTGGCTGTGTCAGATAGAGTCCCACCTCAAGTGCCAACCACAATTTTTAACAAGAATGATGCATCTTCAAAAAAGATCCAGTATCCAGGTGCTATTTGGATCAAAAAGCTCTACCAGGGGCTTTTATTTGATACCTGACGAGTCAGGATTTGTTGAGCACAGTAATTTATTTTTATCAGCATTTTACTGATCTGTGAGGATTTGGACTTTGTGCCTTCTATTTCAGTAGCACAAAGGATACGTAGTCAACATAGTAAAACAAAGGCTTATGAAGGTTTTAAATTGTAAACTTGCGGCTCATTACATAAGTGTAGGTCAACATTTCAGCTTGAGTATTCCCTCAATTGTATTTTTCATGTTCAAATGAAAGATTCAATAAATTCAGGAGAAAACACAAATTTGGAAGAGATTGTTTAAAATGTATTTTATTTGTGTGGAGCTTGGGGAGGGGGTGGAACTTACAAATCGATATTTGCCTCACTTTATTTTTCACACTTTCTTTTGAGCAGTTTTAAAAGTATACCTGTATGTAAACATTGTATAATGATATGGAATAAAATGCACATTTTAGGACATTTTTTAAATTTTACTCTCCTGTGATTTTTCATCATGCTTATGTCTGCATTGCTGTGTAAAACGTGTATATTGGCACTGGCTCACTGGGGTACACTGTTACCACATTGGTTTCCAGTCTCTCGTTTGCTATTAAGCTAATGTATAAAAAATGCAGTGAAATGCTGTGTTTTGGACTTGTATGGATCAGCAGCTGCTCAGAGGGGCCATGCTATGAGTATCTATCCCCATCACTCGATTGTGTTTCCAGACGGGTGCAGGCGATGACCATCGCTCAAGGGAAGACAAACATTTCAAAAATCCATTGTTCACTAAAACTGCTTTCAGTAAAAGCATTGCATGTCTTTCATAATAATTTTCATCCCTTTTTTTTACTTTAGTACATCACTGAAAGCTGATGCTGTGCATCCTTGTAGCAGTGAGGAGCTTGATATAGATAGATAGCCCTCCAGATCATCAGAGGATTGCCTTAGCAAGCAACTGAAATGAAGTGACTCAGCAGCTTGTGTAGCAGAGAAAGGGTAAAGTAGTACATGGTGGTGTCAGGTTAAAGGGGAGTCATAGGGAGGTGGGTTTTGGTGGGGGTGGAGGAAGGTTTGGGTTTTTTTGTTTGTTTTGTTTGTTTTTTATTTTGGAATGAAAGGCAGGAGTTTGCAGCATTGCAAGCCACTGCATGATTCATTGGCTGCTGCAAAATCAACGTGAATGGAAAGGAGATGTGTGGCTTCACATTCCGTGTAAGTGCCTTTAGGAGGCAAAATAAGTGTTAAAAAGCTCTGGTAGTGCCTTAAGCTTCTCTTGGAGCCTGACAGTCTAAATCTCCAGATAACAGATTTGCAGCAGTAAGTTATACTAATCTCATTCTTGTTTCTCAGCGCAAGGATAAAATGATGGATAATTGGGCTCTGAGAGCTCAAGCCCCCAGCTTTGAGTGGCACTGCTGGAGTCAGTAGGGCTGTTTGCAGCAGGAAATGCTATGCTAAGTAGGTAGTAGTTTGCAGGGCTGGGCCTGAGGCTGCTCTGGGAGCTGATCAGAGGAGTTCCTGGCTCCTGGCTATGAGTCTTGTATGATTAAATGTGCTGCCTACTGCACTGAATTGTGTTTATGATCCCAGGATCTGTGCTTGGGTCCTACATGATGTGCCTGAGTGAGTTCAGACCATTTGTTCACTGCTTTAATTTTTTTGTTTCCTTGGAGAACACAAACTGCGCTGTGGTTTGGAAAGTGTGAATTCATCTCTTGTTCTGTGTAACACTAAGGAGAAAGCTGTGGGTTTAGTGTCTCTTAGTGTGATCACCTCCCGCTAGAAGGGCAAGTGTGTGCATATAAGGAGATAAGAAATAATGTGAAAAAAATGAATCTCTTTTTAGAATAGATTTCCCCAAAACATACTGCTGCAGCTAATGCCATAAAGCTTTGTAGTAGGCAAATAAAAGCTTTCTGGCTCCAAGGGAAGCTGAGGGGAGCGGTGAAGAGTGAAACACCCCAAGTGGTGTTTTTGGCTGACTGATTGCCAACAGACATACATGTGTGTGTCTGTATATGTATATATTTATGTATTTGCTGGAGCATGAAAATCTGTTTCTGGCATATATCATAAGCCTCCAGACATTGCAGATTCCTTGCCTGCAGTGCCTAATCACACCCAACTCGCGGATCTGGAAAGTACTGGCCTGTAAAATAAACAAGTTGGCCTTTGATTTAACTCTGTTACAAACAAATGGGAATTTCTTGCTCTTGCAGCTTTTTTGTCAGAAATGCTAACTATAAAATACATTAAATGGTAAAACTATGCCTCATTCAGGGTTCCCTATGGTAAGAATCTCGATTTGGAGTGTTACTCTTCTCTTTTCTTCCATGAAGGAACACATTTAGCAGGCTGAAACAGCGTTGTTGTGCAGTCATGCTGTGATCTGGGTAGGTTTGTGAGCTGCCTTCTTTCAGTGAAGCGAGCAGTACTGAGGGCATGGAACTGGCAGAACCTGTCTCTTCGCAGTTTCCTGTCTTGTGGTTCACTTTCAACATGCAGTGAAGGTTTTTCCAGATGCTGAGGCATTTGTGTTGTCTCTTGCTGCCCTTATGGCATTTCTCTGCTATCTAGGAATGTGTAAGGTGATCTATCTGCCTTTCCTCGTACCAGGATGCTCATGGTATGCTCCTTCTATCTTACTGGCTCCCTACATTCACGAAACTTGGACCTTGCAGAAATAGTTTTCTTTCTGGAGTTCTCTATGGCCAAAACTATTCAGCAAGTTTAAATGTTGTTCGATGTGAAGAGAGGCAGAGTTAAGAGTGACATTTAAGCCCTTTTCTTTAAGAAATGAGGTTGAAACAGTGGCCTGCAGAGCCTGTCAGAGCTTTAGCTCCTGAGGGAGAAATCTGACTGTAAAATGTATCGTGCACACTGCCCAGAGTCAATTAAGTTGGTAAACTTCACTCAATATTGTTGGGAGTATCTATTACACTAGACTGTTTGACTACTGCAGTGTCTGAATGTTGCCAGCAAAAAAAGGGAAAAAAGAAGGAAAAAAAAAAAAAGTAATTAGCTAACTAAGAAGCTAAAAAAAAAATTGAAGTTGTAAGTTTTTTAAGGCTGGGACTTTATTATCAGTTACTTTAGCAAGGAAATCATGGTACCTTCAAAAAGGAAAAAAAGAAACTAAACCACAAATAAAGCTGCACTGCCCTTAATTGCTGCTTTTCAGTGTTTAACAAACTTTTAAAAGCAAATTTGCATGTGCTTTTATTAGCTGCACACACAGTCGTGTCTGAGTGCAGGGCATTTCCTGGAGATTAGCACTGGGTGGGTTTGTAGGCACAAGAGGAAGCCTAAGGGACCCAAACTGGTTGCTCATCCATGGGAGGTGCTGTGTGCTGGGATTGTTATTGTCAGTGTACAACAATAGGAAACACATTAGCCTGTGCCTCAGGAGGAGGAGGAGCAAACACTGCTATTTGGAGTAATTAAGCTGCCAAATTCCCCCTCTGCTTCCATTTCAGTGTATCAGCTGCAGGCGTTAGCAACACTGCAGCTAGCAAAAGGTCTGCTTGGAAGGATTGTGAATCCATTATTGTTGTCAATTACTTGTTATGTACAATTTTGATTGATTGAATTAAGAAACAGTCTATAAAATCCAAGTTTATAGTAAGTGCAGGTAGTTAATACAGGGATTTCTGCAATTTCAGCTAAGTTGTTTCTTAGCAGTTCATTTTACTGAACTGGATAGGAGCATATAGAACTGTGGCTATATCTAGTGTGCACACAGCCAGGACCTGCCAGCTTGACTAAACCTCAGTCAGGCCGTCCCATCAGAGCAGGCTCAGTGTTTTAGCATTGAACTTTATGGAGTCAATACAAAATAAGAAGTTCTCTCTTGAGTCAAAGCTGCTGGGTCTTTAGCTGCTGTTATGTTTGGTATGTGGGTTTAAAAAAATAAACAGCTGTCCCCAGCCTCAATTGTAATGCTGGATTTCAGTTTCTAAAGAAAAAGATTGATGTTCAAAGGTGAAGAGCATGCAGCAGTTCATGTTGATCTCAGCAGAACACCTGCATGCTGGATTAAAGGCTGGAGATTTCAGAATCCCTATTTAAAATACAGTAAAAGCAGAAAGCTCTAACATCTGTTTTCCCAGATCCTCTTTTCCTTCGGTCTGTTTTGCCTTTAAGGCAATAGTGAAGAAATTACACTCCCTATTTTAGGGTGAACAGTAAAAAGTGTGTTACTTTGTTACTTTGCTTTGGTTATTCATATATTTTTGAGAGTGGGAATTTTGCTTAGTTTGTTTTATTTTCCTGTTTGAGAATTTTCAAGAACACCACCTGTCTATATATGAAATGCATTTTGCTCACACCTGTTGTTTAAATTTGACAGGTGCCAAGTCATGTAGGAGCTTGTTAGCTTTTATTACACCACTTGGAAGAAATGTTGTCATCACTTAAGTGGAGCACAGCTTTCCTTTCAGCCTTTGCACACCTTGAGCTTGATTCTCTTCTGAAGCCTTCATGGGTGCCTTGATAATCTTCCCACTACAAGATTGTTATTACTGGAGGCAATGGGATAAAAAGGAATTCAAACTGAATGGCAGACATAAATGTGAGTGTGCAGGTAGTAAACCTGGTTTTCATTTCATGGGGTTGGGTTTTTTAGTATTGTTAATCACACTTTGAAGTACAACTGCAACTTGGGTGTGTATGTGTACATGACATCCACTATTATACATCAGGAGGTGCACGTACATGGTAACCAATGAAACTATTCTGTGCTGATGGCATGTTCTGGTTTGGTTCAAGGTCAAAGAAATAATGTTTCCAGCTCAAGCAGATGATTGGTTGTTCCAAGTGGCAGGAGGGAAAAACTCAGAAATCTGTCATCTCAGATAGTTCTGTTCCCCCAGCAGTGAAGTTTCTAAAATGCTCTTAGCTATTTTTCATAGGTCTGCCTGCAAAGGTACAAAATACCTACTTTAGTTTTTGCAGTGTAAAATGCAGGACAAGGCTGTGTAAATTGGTTTAATGTGATTTACTGTGATCTTGCATGTATAGAAAGGGCAGAGTAAAATCCCCTCCGCCTGATCTGTGTAGCATCCAGTAATTGTGCTCTTACACCTCTACAGAGAGGCTCTTCTGAAACATGCCTCAACTTGGGAACAAGGATATGAAACAAAGGAATGGAGTCTGTATGGTGTGCACGGACACGCTCCCGTAGGAATATGTGAGCCCAGTGCCAAATGCCTCCACCCAAATATCTGAGATGTTACTAATTTGATAAGAGGCTTTTTCCTGTTTTTGACCAGCCTGTGCAATTTGAGTTATCTGTGCACAGTTCTCACAGAGTGTTGTTAGTGGTCCCAGAGATATCTGCAGAGCAGAATAAAGTTGTAATTGCAGCACAGGTAAGTGAAACCACACTAAAGTGGATGGTCAGAACAGCAAAGGTGTGGAGCAAGGGCTAGCAACCAGCATTATACCTCATTTGCTCATGGCAGTAGATATCAGACAAAAAACAAAAACAAAAAAAAAACATGCTGGAGCTTCAGAGAGGGTTTGGAAAAATGACCAGAGTATCAGATGCTGAGAGAGATCTGATCTGGTCTTTCATCAGGAGAACAGACCAAGATAGTAATTGCAAGTAAGGACCCTGTTCTTCACACCAGAATGTTCGTCACAATTCGTTACGTTAGATCTGGGAACATGTGTTTTCCTCCTTTTGCTCTTTCTGTCAATGCAAATGTGCCTGTTGCTGCTCTCACTTGTAGGTAGGCATAATACACTGCAGAGGTGCTGCTCAGCTGTGGCACACAAGCATGGCAGAAGGGTCCATCTCTCCTGTACATCAGCCAGTCTTGGTTCTCACTGCCGCTTTTCTTGCTGCTCAGATGTCTGGGGTTTGTTCATTTTATTGAGATTTGTGTTCTGGGGAGAGGAGTAGAGAAAGGTGCTTATCACTCATTTGTGAGGAGCTCCTCTCAAGGAGCCAAAAAGTTGTCTGAAGGGCATGTACATTATAATTGCAGCTTTGGACATACGAGATCAGAATGATGCCTTATGGTTAGTGCTCAATCTTTTGTGTGTTTTTCATCCCCTCTGTACTGTTACTTTGTTTTGTAGCAGCCTGCTCTGGTTTGAAAAGATACACCAGGAAGAGTAAGGGGAGGCAGTGATGCTGTCGGGTGCTCGGTGGTTACACAAGATGGCTTTTCCCGTGCTGTATGGTACCTCCCCCCACAGAGCAGGGAGTGAAGCTGTAGAGGGCCACGTTTTATGCACAGCAACTGAATTTTAGTGGTGAATATGGAGCCATTCTCAGGGATGCAATTGTTTAGTTCTCTCTGGAGAAGAACTTAAGAAAAACAGGAAGTAATTCTGTGTGGTTTCTTGTGGGTTTTTTTTCTTTTAGTTGGTGGTGGTTTAGCTGTGGTGTTTATTTTTTGATGTTCTTTTTTTACACTGATGTTTTTCCCAAACGTTCCTTAGTTACCGATTTTCAGCTGGTGACAATTATTTTTCCTTTGAGTCCCAAGAGGCTCAAGCAGGCCCTGAATTACACGTATGAGGAAATCACCCCTGAGAAGCCAGCATTTCAAAACTGATGTTTCTGCAAAGAAGAAAAAGCAGTGTGTGTGCCCTCTGGAGGGTCTGTTGGCTCCAGCATGGTCTGTTCAGCATTCCTTTCCCCGATGCACAAAATGTTTCCCAGGCTCCCATCCTGTTGTTTCTAGGAACTCTGTCAGACTGATGGAATTTTCATAAAACAAAGGAAGTAGCGACGTGGCACTATAAAGCTTTCACTTTCTGTCTTACAGAAATTAACTGTTTCCCAAGTGACCATCCTCAGCTCACGGGAAAATTAATCAAGTTAGGGAGAGCTACATTTTTCATACGATGTGTGTAAGACAGACAAATGCTGACTGTCCTGTTGTGCTGCACGCATCCAGGTATGAGATGCTGTGTGAAAGCAGCACCAGGCCCCTCCTTCTGGCTCCCTGCTGGGCTTGGGATCCACTACCACTCCTCTGCTTTGTGATGGGGACTTAGGTATGGCACAGCAGGAGCCGTGCTGCTGAGCAGTGCTTAACTGAATTCCTCAAGAAGTTAGGATTAACAAATACCTGAATCACAGCTCCAGTGGAGCTGAAGATAAACACGTGTCTGAAAATCCAGTGTTTTTAATGCAACTTTTTCTCCTGCTGCAGACATCTTGCATGTTTCCAGATTGGTTCCTGATTGATGTTTGTGGGCTAAGTTGTTGGAGAATTCATTCACCTACTTACAAGCTTAGTTAGAGAAAACAAAAATAAAAAAAGAACCACTACCGACAACAAAAGAATCAGGGAGGACTTAAACATTAACATAAAACTGTAAGTAACACATTTACATACATTTTGGAAAAGCAATGTCTTTTTTTGGCTGGGTGTAACAGCCCTAGCACTGCTGATGTAACAATGTGTGTGCTATAATCTGATGTTATCTCATTTGATAAACGAATAATAATATCCTGAGAACTGCTGTAGTGACCACAAGTGAGCGGTTAACAGATCAGGCCGAGGAGGCTGTGGTCACAGCTCGGTTCAGTAACACTGTGACAACAGAGATCCAACTGCAGTGGATTCTGTTTGCTGACTGGTTAAAATGATGAAGTTTCTTACTGCCACCTGCTGTGTGAACGCAGCGGACCAGAGGGAGAGAATCCTATCTCTTGGTTCTCAAGTAAATGAAAAGGCTTCTGAAAAAAAAAGACATCAGAGTCTGATTTCTGTCTATACCCAATATTCCTCGTGTTTGTCATGTTTTCAAATTCAGAAATAATTTGTTTTTACTGAGAACAGAAACAGCAAGTGTGACCAAGGGAGCCATCAGCCCTTTGCTCTGTATTCTTCAGCATCAGTTTCCCTTGTGTCCTTGTATATATAGATAATGGGTTTTTTAATTGTTGCTTTCCTATTTTTCTTCATTTTATCTGACAGAGAAATTACTTTTGATAGTGTCAGCTTTTTCCTGTTATTTTCCATTACATCCAACATTTTTCGTTCTAGAAGTTAGTTTTTAAAAAATATTTACAAAACTTACAAACCCAGAGATTAATGGAACGTGTAATTGGTTCAAAATCAATCCAAAGGAAGAGAACAAAGGAGAATGTTAAACTTCTCTCCTTTCACTGCCGCTTCCCAAAGTTCTGAGAGCCCCTTCCCTCCAACTCAGCCTGCAAGCTTCTGCTTGGGCCCGTGCTATTCAGTAGGATGGAGGGCAGAACTGTTCTCATGATTTCAGAAGCAGCACACCCTCTGTCAGAGGAGTACAAGCAAGCATCACGTGTTTCCTATCATTTGAAACTTACCTGGTTTTGTGTTAAAAACCTTACCCCTTTTCAACTGAAGTGGAAGTGTTAAATGGAAGAGCATGTCACCTCAGAACTTTTGCACAGTGAACTGAAAAGCAAATGAGATTGTTACAGAGAAAAGACTGAGATCAAAGTGTGGACACGGCAGCAGGAGCAGCCGTAATAACGTCTGATAGACACTGCTGAGATTGCAGGGGTGTTTGCAGCAATGGAGGAAGATTGACAGAATTCATGAGGTTGATTTCAAAATGCCTCTAGATTATTCTTTCCAAGGAGCTGCGGTTTAGGAAATATTAATGAATCCTCATGATTTACAAGCACCCTGCAGATTCTGCTGGCCACCAACAGCAGAATGAGCATGTAGCATTAGTGGTGAGCTGCAGCACTGCACAACAGTGTGAAAGCTACTGCCCACCTTGTTCTCACATCCCTGCCACACAGCGTTGGGGCCACTGACAGCAGGATACAGATACGATAAGATACAGAATTGTGCTCCAAAAGTAATGCCTCCTATTTTATTCTGTTGGCCCACGACATCAGAGGCGGATGTTGGTGGTACAGCAGCAGAGGCTGAGCCTTCCCACCAATGTTCTGTTAAGTGTTGCTGCTGTGAGACAGACGGCAGCCGAGGAGCACTCCGATGTGGAAGTGCAGATGAACAAAGGGCTGGAATTGAAACTGGGACAGGGAGGTGATTGTCCCCCTCTACTCTGCTCTTGTGTTCAGGTCTGGAGCGCCCAGTACAAGAAAGACAGGGAGCTGTTGGAGAGGGTCCAGAGAAGAGCCACAAAGATGATCAGGGGAATGGAGCACCTCCCCTATGAAGACTCGCTGAGGGAGTTGGGCTTGTTCAGCATGGAGAAAAGAAGGCTGCAGGGTGACCTCATTGCAGCCTTTCAGTACCTAAAGGGAGCCTTCAAACAGGAGGGGAGTCAACTCTTTGAAAGGGCTGATAGCTGCAGGACAAGGGGAAATGGTTTTAAGTTGAGGGAGGTAAGATTTAGGTTGGATGTCAGGGGGAAGTTCTGTACTATGAGAGTGGTGAGGTGCTGGAACAGCTGCCCAGAGAGGCTGTGGATGCCCTGTCCACCCTGGAGGTGTTCAAGGCCAGGTTGGATGGGGCCCTGGGCAGCCTGGGCTGGTATTAAACGTGGAGGTTGATGGCCCTGCGTGTGGCAGGGGGTTGGAGCTTCGTGATCCTTGAGGTCCCTTCCAACCCTGGCCATTCTGTGACTCTGTGAAACGAGACTCTAAAACTGTCACCGGGGAATGAAACGCTCGTAAGGAACTGCGCCGCGTGTCCCAGCCCCGGGCCGCCATTCCCGCTCGACGCGTTCGGGGCTCGGTTCGAGCGCTCGGCAGCGGCTTGGAGCCGCCTGGCGGGCGGGGCGGCGGGGCGGCCATGTCCGGGCTGGCGCGGGCTGTGCGGCGGGTGGCGGCGGTCGGGCTGGCGGCGGCCCGGCGAGGGGAGAGCGGCGGCGGCGGCGGCGGGCGGCGCTGGGGCTGGGGGCTGGCGCTGGGACTGGCGCTGGGCGTGAAGGCGGCGGCGGGCAGCGAGGCGGGCGGCGGGCCGGAGAAGGAGGCGGCGGCGGCGGCGGCACGTCGGGGATTCGGAGCGGCCATCGAGAGGAGCCGGGACCTGCTGCGGCGGATCAAGGTGCCGAGCTGCCTGCTTTTTGTTTTTGCTTGTGCTCCCGATCGCTGACTGCGTTGAATTACAAGCGCGTACTTTCACCGCGCAGTCCCGGTGTTTCTCAGAGTTGCCGGGCTGTGTGTCCTCGGAGCGCTGCTCTGCACGTCGGAGCTCGGGAAAAGCTGTTGCCGGACTGTAACGATTCTCCTTTGTGTTGTCTTATTTTTCAGGACGAAGCGGGCATCCCGGGTATCCTGGTCGGAGTTTCTGTGGATGGAAGGGAGGTGTGGTCCGAAGGTCGGTGCGGGCGTCGTGCCGGTTTGTGCCTCGGGACGCGGCTGCAGGCAGTGCTGGGGAGCAGCGCGGTGCTTCCAGGCCAACCCCCTTTGCCTCCCAGGAATCCGGAGAGGCAGCTCTCGTGCGGTTTATTGTGGCGGTGTTGGAATGGATTAATCGTTATGTATGCACGAAGCTGTTTCTCTTCCATCTTGGCAGAACTGAGTAGCAGAATCTTTTGACTCATTGTCAAAATCTGACAGTTTTACCTGGTCTCAGCGTATCTAACGAGGAAAGCAGAGGTCTGTGTAAGATTTGTGCAGAGTCCCTTGACCTGCAGGGAGGTGCATGTGGGAACCTGTGTCTGGGTGGTGGTTTGTCACCCTGGCTGCCAGACCCCATAGCAGGATGGTCACAAGTGGGAGCATCAGCCCTGCTAGAGTTTTCCGTGCGGTGCCATGCATGGATACCGAGGTCAGCACTGCCTTGAGTAAGGCAGCAAGGATGTGAGAAGTGTTTCCTCCTCCCTCCTTCTGCTTTCTTGCTGAAATGATGAGAGCAGTTTGAGATTTGACAGGTGTTTTCCTTAGGAGTACAGCATCTGTGTTCAGATGTGCGATGAAAACACCAGAGTATAACTCTGTGTTCAATTAAAAAAGAAATGGTCTTGGGCAACTGTTGTCATTTACTTCTTGTTCTTTGCTGAGTTTTGTTTCTGAGTCATTTACTATTAGAGTACAGTGTTGCATAGCCTGACTGCTTTCAAGTGTCACAGAAGTGCTCGTACTGAAAACTGCTGCACTTTATAGCATTAACGCTGAAGCATCACCTTCAGCTTCTTCAAACCCATCTCAAATTGAAGGCTGTTTGGAGTGTCTGGTAATACTGCCTTAATTCCAGTTAGTGTTGCCAGACTGATGTGTTTTTACATAGGAAAACGCTGGTGCTGAGATTCTTACACTTTCCTTTAATTAAAGTCATGCCAGGAGATCATGAAACTGCAACAGAACTGTCTGGTGAAGCTTTACAATGTAGGTGATTGTTATGAGTTGAGTAATGTCCTTTCTTAATTTCTGTACTGGTAAAATATGACCCTTCAGTATTTTAAACATTAATTTAGAGTAATAATAGAGCATTGAGGACCATTGGACAGTTATTTTACGATCTAGATTCGATTTTGTTTTTTTACAGTGAATATTTGACTGTAGGAACGTAAGTTTTAGTTTAATCTCCAATCTTAATTAAAGGGTTTTCTTGTGTTCTTAATCATTAATTTGGGTTGATGTTGGATAATACCAGGGGGCTTAATTAACCTGTCCTACTAAATTAAAGTGTTATTCGCTTAAGTGAAACAGAAACACAATCCACTGCTTCATGTCTCAATTCAGCTAGAAGGAAAACGTTTTGGGGAACCAATAAGTCCAGCAATTTGCAAAAAGTTCAGCGTGTCTCTGTGTGAAATATCTCCCACTGTGTTTTTACTTCTTTACAGGTTTGGGTTACGCCGATGTAGAGAATCGTGTGATGTGTAAGCCAGAGACCATCATGAGAATTGCCAGTATCAGCAAGTGTCTTACCATGATGGCTGTTGCCAAACTGTGGGAAGAGGGGAAGCTGGACTTAGATGCTCCAGTGCAGAAATACGTCCCTGAATTTCCAGAAAAAGTCTACGAAGGTGAAAAGGTACGTGGTTGTTTTGTTCCTGCCATTGCCCAGGTGTGTATGTAGAGCTGTTTTGTGCTCTGTCCTGTAACGTGCCACAGGCCGTTCAGACAAGTGCTGATGTTTGATGCTTCAAAAAGCAGTGTTGGAAGTTTGGATCTTCAGTTTTAGAGTGTGTAATGTGCATTTATTGATATAGTTTAACTCCTTTTGGTACATGGAGTTTAAAAGGTCTTCCATCTCTGTCCTCATGTTGGGTTTTACTTTCTGGTGAATCAATATGCATTTTATTTTTAACAAAGAGAGCTCCTGTTGTCCTATTCTATCTAGGTCACTATTACCACAAGATTGTTAGTCTCACACTTGAGTGGGATTCGTCACTATGAAAAAGATATTGCAAAAGTAAAGGAAGAAAAGGAAAAGGCAAACAGAGCACTTAAACTGACAAAATCCGGCCAAGATAAAGAACAGAAAGAGAAAGATGGCAAAGGCATTGAAAAGACTGACTCTGACAAGCCAAAGAAGGAACACGAAGGTGAAGTAAAAAGCCGAAATTCAAAACCTGGCAGGAGAGACAAGGAGTTTGAACATGAGGAGTATTATTTGAAGGAAAAATTTGAGAGCGTGATTGAATCGCTGAAGATATTTAAAAATGATCCTTTATTCTTCAAGCCAGGTGAGTTACTGCTACTTTTGACCAAGGCAGACTTTTCTGGTGATTTTTGTTGTTGTTTCAAATTGCTTTGTATTCAGCACAGCTTTATATTCATTAGCATCCCATAAGTAATATTTGTGCATTCTGTTTTTGTTCTGTTGTGTTACTTTCTTCCTGTACTCCACTGAAAGCTTGATGGAGAAATATTTGGGCTGACCTGCACAAACTGTCCAGTCATACAGTTGTCTTCAAGTGCCAGTATTTGTAATGCTCAAACCAATCAGGTTACACAGAGTCCCAAAAATGTGTTACAGCCATTCTCAGAGCTACCTGCAAGTGCCTGTCTGCTGCCTCACATCAATTCCTAGGACCCATTGCCATAATCCTGTGACATGGTGTTAAAATTGGAGTGAGAACATTGCATTGCTGCATGCACTTTGGTTTCCACATGTGATTACTTAAATGTTGTCCCATAAGCTTCCCATTTAAGCGTCATGCAGCTGACTTCAACCCCCTGTGCTCTTTGTTTCTTTAAGGTAGCCAGTTCTTGTATTCAACATATGGCTTTACTCTCCTAAGTGCTGTTGTGGAGAGAGTTTCGGGGCAGAAATTTACAGAGTACATGCTAAAAATGTTCCGTGACTTGGATATGCTGTCAACTGTGCTGGATGACAACGAAGCAATGATATATAACAGAGCAAGGTAAGAAAGAATGAGGTTTTACTCTGCTGCTTCTGTGGTGTTTGCTGCTCTTTTCGTCTTTGAGCCAACTGAATTAAGAGTGTGCACTGTTCTTTTTCGGTCATGCTTTTAAACGAAGTGGGCCATGTTATCCTGTGACTTTGTGTCAACACTACACTATTTGTTCTATAAATGTGAAATTACAGAGCTAGAAATAAGATTAGCAATTATAATAGTGCTCGTGGGGGTGGACGTGGTGGGGGTGACTGAGGAGTTTGCATTTAGGTTGGTTACAGCTAAGCAAGTACATGTAAATCGGGAAAAACAGCAATAAGGACTGAGTTTCTTATCTCTGCCCTTATTTTACTGAGCCACCTGGATGAGCTCTAAGGTTGATTTGTTGATTCACATTTTAAGTTGCTGTGCAGGAGAAAAATTCAGCTGAATCACAACAGCAGATGATGGCAAGCCTCAGAACAATGGGTTTCAACTTTCTTAAAAGCGTGGGTTTCAAAGTGCTGTAAAAGAGTGGAAATGGCTATGAATGTGCTGGATCCAGGTTTTATAGTACTTGTGTGAGTGTGTATTAAACATGTTGTTGTTACATGGTGTTGTTGCTAACAACAGTAGCATTGGAGATCTTTCAAGGGTAGCTTTACCGCTGCATTCTAAGATGCTTTGTGTAGTTATTTCACTTGCAGATATTCAGAGGTTCTCCAGCTATTTGTAGATCTGGATTCTAGTGGTCTTGTAAATTATCAGGCTGCTGTAGTCAAGTTCCTTTTGAGATGTAAGTGTATAAACAAGTCTATAAACCGAAATATGGCGGGGGTAAAAGAATTAGGACAGGTGCTGTTTCATGGTCTTTTTATGGCTTATTTAAGGAACACTGGGGTCATCATGTGATGGTTTTTGCCTCCTCATGCAGCCAGCTTGATGTCTCAGACTGAAAAACACTGAGAAGTCGTGGTTTTTTTAATGGTTTGCTTTTGCTGTATTTCACTAAGAAAAAAAAAGGCTTAAAACCTTACATTTCCAAAATTTTTTTAGAGCTGCGAGTAAAGATTTCAGCATCTTCATAACAAGTTATATTGTGACAAAAAATGAGTGTAGGGACACTGAGATATGCAAGTTACCAGCAGAGCTGATAGTCGTCTTGGACTATTTATCTTTCTTAGCTTCAGCCTCAGTTTTCAGTACTAGCTTTTTCAGAAGTTCCCTGAATGTTTTCCAGTGTACATGTTGACCAGATAGAGGATAAAAGCATGTACTGCCTAAAGTAGGCTTGCTGCTTTTTCTCTCCCTTTCCCTCTCCCTCCCCCCTCCCCTTCCCTTCTTTTTTATGTGATTCATTTCCACAGGTCTTTAAGCAGTCTGTGGATTTACTATGCTTGAAATTCATCAGAATGTATAGGTATGCAACAGTGCTTTTCATCTGCTGTATGAAATGCACCCATTCAGGAGTGTACCATTGCAAAAGTGTAACTCTGTCTGTGCTGCTGTTGTGCTCTTTATTCTGCAATTCCAGTTGGTAGTTTTAATTTTGTATTTTAATGACAGGTTTTGCAAGACTCTCTTTCCTGCTTGCTTTGTTAGTTTCAGAATATTGAGTTGTATGTAGTAACCGTAATGGAGCAGGGGGAGAAGTTAATCACAGATGGAAACTACTGGCTCAGAGTAGTCTGTAAGGCTTTGGTGAAATTTCAGCTGGGTCTCAGATAACAGCAGGGTAGCAGCAGGATTCCTCTTTCTTGAAACACTTTTGAAATCTACTACAGGGATTTGAGAGAAGTCCTGTGCTGGATGAATTTTTGTGTTGATTTTTCTCAAAAACAAACACACAAACAAACAAAAAAACATTTAAGGAAAAAATATTTTGAACAAGACAACATTTTCATGAGAACAATTTCACACATGCTCAGATTGCCCTGTTAAGGTAGTTGCTCAGAATATCTGAGATGACAAGTTGAATGTTCTTGAATTCTAGGTGTTACGTTTACAACAAAAAGGGACGTCTGGTAAATGCACCGTATGTGGACAACTCTTACAAGTGGGCTGGTGGAGGCTTCCTGTCATCAGTAGGAGACCTTCTGAAATTTGGAAATGCCTTGTTGTACAGTTACCAAGCTGGACAATTTAGAAACAGTAATGGCAAGCTTCTGCCTGGGTACCTGAAACCAGACACGGTTGCAATGATGTGGACCCCAGTGCCAAAAACTGAAGTATCGTGGGACAGGGATGGTAAATATGCAATGGCTTGGGCTGTAGTAGAGAAAAAACAACAGTGTGGCTTTTGCAGGCGGCAGAGACACTACGCATCTCATACGGGTGGCGCAGTGGGTGCAAGCAGTGTTCTCCTGATCCTTCCTGAAGAGTTGGACTCTCATGCTGAAGATACTGCAGAAGTGGCACCACCTAGGGGAGTAATTGTTAGCATTATCTGTAATATGCAATCTGTTTCCCTCAACAGCACTGCCTTAAAGATTGCAAGGGAATTTGATAAAGAAAAACGGGCACAAAATATAGATTAAAAAAAGAGAGATGAATAAGTGAAGTTGAAATAAGTTGAGTAAGTGAACATGAAAAACAAATGGAAACGGAGATCAAATTGGGCCCTGAGGTCCCAAAGGACAGGTGAGGAAAAAGCATCAACACTTCACTGAAATTCTGCTAGTGGTGCCACGTTTAAGTGTACTGGAATTCATCTCTCAGGGAAGCTCCTTACAGGAAAGAAGAATGTAACAAGCAAATTTGACTCCCCGTGTTAACTGTGTAAATTATCATTTCAGCAGTGAGGCTTTTTTCCTCATCCAGTTATTTGACCAACATTCAAAAAATAAAACAACAACAGCGGCCGAACAAACAGAGCGTTGCTTTCTCCTATTGAGTACAACAGCAGATTATCTGCCTTCAGTGCTAAGCTTTTAAAAGACCTGATTCTTTATTCTCAGTTCCGATCTTTGAAAACAGTAAAATCAGAATGACTTTACTGTTGACAAAATGTGTGTTTTTACATACAACTTGTTTTTTAATTTGATTAAAAAGCAAAAAACAAAGCTACCTCTGGGAAGATTTCCATCAAGTGCATTTTTGTCAGAGTTGTGTATTGCCAAGAATTGGAAAAGAAAGGCCATAGAATCATGTGTGTAAAATAATTTTATTTAGATATTCAACGCCATTCTTTGTTAGACATAAAATGTGGCATTACTGTAGTGTGGAAATAAAGGCGTTGTTTCACATGTACCTGAGTAGCACAGCACGGTGAGCTGTCAGACAGCCTTACTGCTGGATGATACACATAGCTGGTAGCAGCAGTTGTAGCCAATAGCTGGAAATGGCACTGTATTCTGGAATGTAGATTTTTCTTTTGTTCATGAATTAGGAACTAAAATAACTCAGTAAAATTTCAAGCCCATTCTCAAAGCCAGTAGTAGAAATCTGATGCACTTTGAGGGTTTTTCTGTTTGTCTTCCCCAAACCATCCTTTTTTCTATTTTGGACATCTACCTCAAGGCATTACTTTTGCACAAGACTGAACAAGAAATTCTGGCAGACTTCCAAATAAGCAGTATCTAATCTTCGTGCTTTCAATAGAAGTACAGTACCAGCTGATTATGTTTATTTGATGTATTCCATCATGCTGTGCATGATCTGTGCAATCTCCAAGACTCCACTTCCCTGTGGTTACATCAGACAGTATTTCCAGGTTGAGATGAAACAAACCATCCCACAAGAGTTCTAATGCTTGAAACCCTGCACTGTTTAGCAGTTCTGCCTCTGAATTTAAGGAGCAAAATGTTTTGAGTAACAGTTGAAAGAAGGTCACCTTACCTTCATCTTTCCCAAGCTCGAGTTTTTAGTATTAACTTCATACTGCTATCTGCCACGTGATGCAGTGCCATGTTGTCAGCTGTGTTTCCACTATGCCTGTGAATATTTTTTGTCTAAGACTGACAAATGAAGAAATTTATTACTTTGAGGTGTCAGTGCTTTACCTGCACTGGCAGTAGGGGGCTGCTTTGGGACTCTTCATAATTGTAAGTAATTGTTCCTATACTAAAACAGCACAATGAAATGTTACTGTGTGAAAACAGTAAAAGCTTACAAACTGTTTGCTTAGCTTTTCTGGCCCACAAAAAATTTACTTCCATATTCATGAGTAATGGAACAAGCTCATTGGTGAGGCAGTATATTCACCTGCACTCACTGAGGTCTTTAATGTTGTTTGACAATTCAGGACAGAGATACTGGAGATGAACATCTACAATGCCAACATTGCTTTTTGCTGTCTTGAGCACCTGCTAGCTGGCTAAGCCTGCAGCAGCGGAATCATTGGCAATTTTCCATAGGGAGCAAGAGTAGATAAGTAGTTCTGCATTGCTTTCATGTTGGAGAATATGTGAACAGAAGTTGACCAAACAAAATGTTTTACATATGGAAACCCTAAAAAGTAACAATGCTACTTCAGGATTATGATGCATTTATTTTGTGAATGGCATTTAACATTCTTGAAAACCATTTTGTGTATTTCAGAGACAAGTTTCACTAGCTGACCATTGCGGGAGAGTTTAGATACAAAGTGAGCATGCAGAAGGGGTAGGTCTTGTATTGTGCTTGTCTACGTGTGACCAAACAGTAATCATAGAATATCCTGAGTTGGAAGGGACCGTAAGGATCACTGAGTCCAACTCCTGGCTCCACACAGGACCACCCAAAAATCAGTCCATAAGAGTCCATAAGAGAGTTATCCAGTCACGTCCTGAACTCTGGCAAGGTGGATGCCATGACCACTGCCCTTGGCAGCCTGTTCAGTGCCTGACTGTCCTCTAGGTGAAGAACCTCCAACCTGACCCTCCCTTGTTGCAGCTACTTGCTGTTCTGTTGGGTTCTACCACTGGTTACCACCAACACGCTGGAATGAATTCCTTTGGACATACAGGTGTTTGAAGTATGTAAGAAAGTGAATAATGAAGTGTCTTAAGATACTTTTAACACTAAGATATTCATGACGGTATCCCACTCCCCTCGTGGATTGATTAGCCACCAGCCTTTTGTATGCAAAGACCACATAGTTTTTACATCCTATAACTTCAGAGGTCTACTGTAATGTGTACAGCTATGTAAAATGTGAAAATGTTAGGAAGTCTTCCATCACATGTAGCAAAACGTGTCACTGCATTTCTCTGATATGGCACTTAATCACAAATCTTACCTTTTTCTGTGTTGGGTAGAGATAGGAAGAGAGCAGAAATGGGGGAGACTAAGCATCAGTCTGACTTAGCACAAATGGCCAAGTCACAGTATTGCTGTCATCTTCAGCGTGGAGCCACTTACTTGATGCATTGGCATTAAGTATAGAAAACTGGTCAACTAATTGCAACTTAGGTGACTGACACGTTCTTAACTTGTCCTGTGCAAACAGTATGGCACAAACATGAACCTGTTCTGTTCTTGAAGGTATGCATGCTAAATTGGTGCACCTATTTCTGTATCAAACACCTGCTTCTTACATCTGGTAATTATCAGTGTTCTCTATGAAGTGAAATAAAACAGCTTGCAAATGCACTGAATTACAATATCAGGTTTTTTCCTAATTAACTAGAAACATAGAGGTTTTTTTAATCATGAAAATGAAACAAATAAATTCCTAACCATAATGAGCTCACCAAGACAGGTGATATTTTAAAACAGATGATGCTGACATATAACTTAAAATTTTAAGTAGTATTAAAACAAGGTGTAAGATGGCATGTTTGAAGGGTGTATCATGGTATTAAAAATAAATCTGAGTTTTTTAGCAACCCTTTAGGAGGGGATGGCTTTTACCAGCTAATTAAAAACCGGTTTCCTCATTGCAAAAGGGTAATGATTACATTTCAATACTTAATACTGAAAATATGCACTGTTGCTTGTATGCCACATACTTACACTATGCTCAGTGCTTTCAGTATTTTGCAAAATGATTTAAATACTTTTTTTTTTTTTTGTATAGGAATCTCAGTATAGAATGTGGAGTGCAGGTTGTAGACCAGATTAGAGAGAGGGAAAACCAGGCATTCCAGAATAACATCTGAACACATGTGAGTAATTCTGCATCTGAGAAATAACTATTACCACAGAGTAAGGGGACCAAAGCCATGTTGAAACAGCTGAGCTGCATGTCCTTTTTAAACCTGTCTACCTTTTGTAACCCTGGCCATTGAAGCAGCCACAGCATTCAGTTATAAAAAATGCATTCTTAGTGCCGACTGTCACCATATGGTTTACCCTGCTGATGATTAACAGAAAGAAGGATGCAGCGAGTCCAAGGTTCAGATTTTTATATTAAATGACACCACCCAATTACAAAACACTTTTTAAAGCTGTAAAAATAGAGCTCAACTGTCTGCGACTTACAGGAAAAAAAATGCACTTCAAATCATTTATTGAAAAAGATTCCAGCTGATCAGTCACCAGTAGTGTGTCATTTTCACAAAGTCAGTCATCATTACATTGTTACATCAAGCATTTTTTTTAACAGGTAAGGCTTTCAGGAACACAGATCCACTGCTGTATGTTGAAGAGACTGTTCAGTGTTGCTTTCTTCTAAATGAACAGCCTGTAAAGAAATCACAAATACAAGCAGCATTACATTGCTAGATTATCTTGAAAAACTGCTCATCCAACTCAAGTTGGAAGCTTGCATAGTAAACATATTGAACTTTTTGTACCACAGGAGCTAACTAACTTTGAGTCTACTCTAACCCAGTCAGAATTCATCTCACTGTAAGCCTCGGGTGTACTGTTGTTTTTTTTTTTTTTGTATTTGGTTTTCCAGATGCCTTTAAAATTTCAGTCTGTTGTTCTGTTCTCTAGTGGTACAAACCCTAAAGTGAAACAGCTGCTAGGAGTTCTTACACGTTTCCAACTGCTCAACAGCCTTATTTCAGGTATTCTGTCTTCCTATCAACTATATAGCAGTATGTGGTACAAGTACTACTATGTACAATTTGCATATATAATTACCTTTCATCCTTTAATTGTAAGGTGAATGAAATCTGGATTCATTTTTTAAAGTACTTTTAACCTTCATCTGTTTCCAGTGTTTTTCATAGATCTTGGACACTGGGTTACATTGCAAGATACCAGTGCTATAGCAGTTACCTATATATATGTGTGTGTATTAGCAGGTTATTTGTTCTTTTACACTTTATACAAGCATTTTGAGTACGTAATGTGAATCAGGAATTGCCTTACAGCACTGTTTAAAAACAAACAACCAAGCCAGCACTGACTAGCAGTGGCGTGGCATTACTCTAGGCTTGCCAAACCCTCTAAAGTTAGTTCAGAATTGAATATCCCATATCAGTTAGGCTAAAGGAAGTTACAAGTCACTGAATCTAAAATTGTTTCTGATCAAAATCTAGCTCTGAACTCCCTGGCCTATCTACTTAGCCATTATAAAACAAACAAAACATTGCATAAAACATTGTAAATAGGCCCCAGCTTGCAAGTTTTTGTCGTTTTTTTTTAATCAGCTAACGCTCAGCAATATGAAGAATAAGCTTTCCAGTAGTAGTTTTCAAAAATCAAAGCTAAGAGAGCTGCAGGCTGTAAGTCCACAGATGTGCAGTTTTAAGTGTGATATTCAGATTGCTTAAACATTTCTCCTTACCTTCTGTGAGCCTTGCTTTTCCCCCAGTAGGCTGACACAGAATAGTTGAGCAGCCTACACACAGAACCACTGTCTGAGCATGGCTGAACACGGTGGTGATCTTGTAGCATCCTGCAAAACAGCAATGTTAAATTTTCTACTGAGTATTTCTAGTGTGTTTTTAATTGTATGTGTAATTGAACCAGATACCCTGAGTACACTTGTTCAAGACTAGATGAGTATTACATTACAAAGCATACCAAATAAAACTGAGCATGAAGTCCTCACATGCTTTTACTAGCATGCATAGCAAGCACATTAGCTAACTGAAACTAGTATGCCTCTCCCATGAAAATCATTAACAGTTTCTGTTGGCTAATAAGCCCTCATGTACCTGCAGTATGGATCCTGCAAGAAGCAGGAGCTGGGCACTTTACCTTTGTTCTAGACCAGCCTTAGATAGAGAACTGGTTATTTGTTGGGGGAGAACATTGCTGATGATGAAGCCTGACAGCTGTGAACATAAGCACTGCTGTTCAAGGCTGTTTGCTTTCTGTTAATCATTAGTACACATACAGCATAGCTGTATTGTCCAGTGCTAGCACCACACTGACACCATGAGGCTGGCACAGAACAGCTTCACTGCAGTCCAGATTGAGGAAGAGGCATCAGGAACACTTTGAAACTTCTAAATTCTACAGCTCGAAGAAAATATGAAATCAACTTCATACAAGTCTTAGACAAGAGGATTTTCACACCCTATGGTACTCTCCTTGTAAAGTACTTTTAACTGTTTAGGAGGAACGAGAGGGATAATTTGGAACATATTTAATCTTGAGGTGGATACAGAATACAGACAAACAGAATGATGAGCACAGCCACCATTTTCAGAGCATGTGGCCTGGAGAGGATAAAATAGAATGAGTTTTGAGAAAGGTGCTCAGGAAGCTCCCTCACAATCACAGAATCATAGAATGGCCCGGGTTGAAAAGGATCACAGTGCTCATCCAGTTCCAACCCCCTGCTGTGTGCAGGTCGCCAACCAGCAGCCCAGGCTGCCCAGAGCCACATCCAGCCTGGCCTTGAATGCCTGCAGGGATGGGGCATCCACAGCCTCCTTGGGCAACCTGTTCCACTGCCTCACCACCCTCTGTGTGAAAAACTTCCTCCTTATATCCAACCTAAACCTCCCCTGTCTCAATTTAAAACCATTTCCCCTTGTCCTATAACCACCTCCACCCTCATAAACAGTCTTTCCTCCTCCTGTTTATACACCCCCTTCAAGTATCGGAAGGCCACAATGAGGTCTCCCTGGAGCTTCCCCAAACTAAACAAGCCCAGTTCCCTCAACCTCTCCTCATAGGAGAGATGCTCCAGCCCTCTGATCATCTGAGCGGCCCTCCTCTGGACTCGTTCCAAGAGTTCCACATTTTTCTTGTGCTGGAAGCCTGGGTGCAGTATTGCAGACAGGGCCTCACAAGAGCTGAGCAGAGGGGGGCAACCACCTCCCTCTCCCAAGAGAACTTCCATTTGTGTGGTTTAGTGTTTTTTGTTTTTGTTTTTTGAAGCCAACACTGCATTTTCCAATAGTTTTAATGATTTTACCTCACTTTTTAGATGGAAAATGGTGTCTGAGAGCTTCTTAGAGATCTAAACTACCAAGATAACAAGAAAACTGAGTGCAGCACCAATTCCTTACTTCTGGTCAGGATATTGCTACTGTGAGTCGACACATTTTCTCCTGTTTTCTCAGTGTTACAGCTTCCTTATGCTGCAGTAGTGTCTGGGAGACACGTGGCAGCATTTGCTGATTTCTGTGGTATCCTCCTGCCAGAACACGCGCTGCTGGAGCCGATAAGGGTGAAGGCAGTTAGGTGATGCTCGTGAGCCAAAAGCGAGGTGTGTGACAAGCAGGCATAGGCAGCACCTGGGACAGCAGCCCGACCCGCACGGGCGGCGCAGGACCGCGTCCGTCCGTCGCTGCGGTGTCCGCACGGCCGGCGCCCCGCCCCAGCAGCACGCGAGGCAGCTCATCCCGCGCCCGGCGAGCGACCCGCGGGCCGTTACCTGGGCACTTGACGTCCATGAAGTAGGAGTTGGGGCTCTGCACCAAACGCTTCTTCTTGTGCTTCCTCCTCTCCTCCTCCAGGGAGGGGTGCAGCAGGTCCCTGGCCAGCTGGGTAGGACGGAACCGTCAGTTACACAAGCGCCCCCCGACCCCTCCGCGCCCCCCCCTCCCTCTCCCCCGCAGCCCCACGCGACTCACAGGCATGGCTGCGGGGCCTCCCGCGGATCGCTGCTCGGGGTGCTCAGAGGACTCGGCTCGATGGTGCGGGGGGCGGGGCGGGGCGGGGCGCTGAGCGGCGGAAATGGCTGCTACGAAAGGCCTTCCCGACAGTCTGCCGCTACGTCCCTGGGCGGAGGGCTGACGCGCTTAGTAGAAGTTGTTCTGAGCTTTTACTGCAGCTTTCAGAGCTGTACATCAAAGCTGCTGCGATCTCTCCGGAGATGCGGCTGCACACCGGTTCCCAAACGCCTCCTTCCCCGCCCCAGCCTGCTGTTACTCCATGTTGCAGACCCAGGCTTCGGGCCGTTCTGTTAGCTTTCCTCTTCCCCATCGCAGCCATCGCCCTGTGAGGCAAATACTTCGTCAGTGCACCTCGTTATGCTCCGTGTGCTGACGACACGCGTATTTCGCAAAAATTTCTGCTGTATCATGGGGACTTCGATCTGCAGCGCTGTGACGCACGCCATTACCAGCACGGCACAGCCAGCTGATGGCCATGAGGCTTCTCCTGCCTCGCAGCCTTCTTGAAACGAATGTGGTTTATCAGCCAGAAGAGAGGAACTGGGCTGATCGCTTCAGAGTCTGAGAGAGATTTATGGTTTTCTTTGGTTAAGAAAATAACTTTGTATATTGAACACCACCAGCACAATATAAAAGCGCTGTCCTCTCTCACCTCCTCCCTCTCTCACCTCTCCCTTTTCAGGCTCTGCCCTGCAAGAAGCTGTGCTGCTGGGAGAAGGCTTCACATTCACGGGTTACATGAAACATTAGTTTCAGTAGCAGGAGGGACACACAGGATGGTGATCTGAAAACAGGATGTGTTCAGGGCACATCCGTCTGGTTCTCTATTTTGATTGTGCTTGGAGATTCATTTCCTTTTCACAGCTGCATGTGGCTTAGCAACCTGCTGAATGACTCAGTGACCATGCATCACCTTTGATCTTGTGACAAAAAGGGTGGGTTCTTTTTGGAAGTGTAAGGTTTGGAAAACAGAAATGCAGCGCTGCGTTTGGGTTGCAGGAGACAAATGCAGTCTGTTTTGGGTGGGTTTGTACTGCAGGGTTACAGCCTGCAGAGACACAGACTCAGGCCCAGCAGGGTGACCTGCCCTTCACAGCCTGCAGTAAACAACGACTTGCATTTCATTTTTGAGAATGTCAAACCTTAAAACTGGCAGTGTTTACAGATTAGAATCAAATAATGCTTTCCCTTTCTGGAACTGACCTATACCTACCTTAAGTAATGACTTAATTTGGCCCATTATAGGAAGTTCTGCAACATATACACGTGGAAAATTTGAACAATTAGATTGCTAGCATAAAGCAGAGCAGTGTTCTTCATGAAGACCAAAACAAATCTCATTAAAACTACCTCTTAAAAGCAGAGCATATCAGCGTATCAGATGAGCATAGAAGTGTCTATCTGCAAGGAGAGATCTATTTACTGTAACTGGGGAATGAGTGACTTTGTTTAAAGGAGTGTCATGTTGGTCGTCAAATAGTTGCAAATGGCAGAAGCATCTGCCAAAACCACAGCTGTTAAAGACATATCTCAAGAATATGGACTTATTTGCTATCAGGTGTCCCAAAGCTGAGGAACAAAGTTCACGTTAATAATTTTCGGTTGCATGGCATTCTGGGAAAGACTGCCTCTTATCTTCTGTAGGGCTTGGACCTGTAGATTCCAAGTAGTGCCAAAAATACCAGGATCTTGGTTCTACCAGTGTTGCACTCTATTGTTTTTAGAAACTATCTCTCAAAACAATTAAGACTTGGAATTTCCTGGTTTGGTACACACTGAACAGAAGAGCTTGATCAGAAGATTTTCACACAGTTCTATTTGCATTTAGCTGGTCTTATCTTCAAACAGAGGGGAAAAAAGATTTTTCAAAGTTATCTATTGTGAGAAAGTAAAATAAGAGTGGGAATGAAGGAGCAAGGCTGTCATCCATTACTGTCCCAACAATGTACCCCAATGTAAAGTTCATGGTTAAAAACTAGTCAAGTATTTTCCTTTTTTTTAAAAAATTGTGTAAAGATTGTTGTATTTCTTTCATATGAATAGAGGGATTAATTGCATTTTGTTATTCATACCGGTGCATTTCTTAAACTGAATGCTTTACCAGATGCACTGTACACACACCTCAGCGACTAATGGAATTCTGCCTTACCTGGATGAGCTGAAACTGCCAAGTTTCAGCAGAGGTATTCACCAAATCACAGCTGTTATGTGGGCTTTTTGAAAGGTTTTAAAGCTTTGTTTTGTTTGGAATCTGCACATAACGTCATTGGTGTCATGGCCAACATTTTGTCAACACTGTTTGGTGCTGTGTGCTTTTACACAGTGACAAAAGGTAAACTATAACGTCAGCCATTTTGTGGCTGTTCAGTGTTGCTCATAGTGGTTCTCCTATGCCAGGATAAAATAGAAAAAAAAAAATCACTTACAGTTGATCTATTTGACTACAATGCATCATAAAAAACAAATGTTGTCCTTTGCAGTTCAGTGATCGAACCAAGACTGGTTTCAAAACATCTTCATGGACAGTGGGTTGGTTTGATAGGACCTCCCAAAGTTCTACCAACATACTGTAACACTGTATGTTTTTTTGAGTGCCTTAGAAAATTTAAAAAATAGCTTTCATTTTATATGTATTTTTATATGTATATTTAATGTAATGTTAAAGTTCATGGTTAAATAAACTTCCACCCTTTGAATGTGGCATACTGGCAGTTTTCCACATCACAACAGAACACGATTTTGCAAGGCACCAGTGTAATTAAAGAGAGGAGTAATTTGCATTATTTTCCTATAAAACTACTCTTGGGTAACAGATGGCAATCACAAACATACTGCTCCAGAGACATGTGGAAACCTACTTGTTCCACCAAACTCAGGAGTGAATATTAACCCCAAAATCACTCTCTTCATTGCCGAAATATGACGTAGTAATCCTCAGTATGGTCCTTATTACTGTGCTCATGAGCAACTCCTGTCTCTGAAAATAGAGATCTATGGAAATGTTTCAGAGGTTGGTGTGTCATTTGCAGTTTTCTATAATCTGATGATTCACGTTAGTCTGAATTAACTGATGGTTGGGTTTGATTGCCTCAGTTCCAGGCTGCCATTATCACTTAAATCTTGTATTAGGCATTGCCACGGCCCATCTCAACGTGTGAATGGCCCAGTCCCAACTCAGGCTCTACATGAAGGAGCCAAGCAGCCGGATTGGCAAATTCCATCTTGAACTGGGCTGAGCTCTATGGGAAGTAACTAACTAATGGTTTCTTCCCCCCAGTCTTGTTCTGCTGCCTTGGTTCAGCCAGCTGGGCGATGTCAAGGCTAGGGATGCTAACCACGGGTGGCACTGTTGGTGTTCAAAACTAGTTCTCAGCATGGGCGTGGGTCGCTCTGAAAGTAATGCTTCCTATTTATTGCCCTGGAAGCGACAACAGCTACGGAGAGCACAGTAACTCTGTTGGATAGAGCCAACCCTCAGCTACAACATGCTATTTTTCGATGCAGTTGCCGCCATTAGCTGCATGTTTCAGCACTGGCACTACGATTTGTAGCATTAGGTTTTTCTGTCTGTAGCTTGCCTAGAGACAGTAATTGTTAAATTAAATTAAACCAATAGCTCCTCTTGTCGTTTCGAAGTGTTTGCAGTAGCGTTACTCGTTTTTATAGCGCCCTGTGACACCTCTGCGAGAAACCTCACAGTCAGCACGTCACGAGGCTGCCTCGCACGGCGAGGGAGCTACCAGCGGGAAACACCGCGGAGCGGAGCGGAGCAGAGCAGAGCGGAGCTCGTTCACGCGCACCGACACCGCGGTACCGCGCGGCACGGCGCCGCGGACTGCAGCTCCCATCGGCCCCCGCGGCGCCGCCCCGCGATGCGCGCGCAGTGCCCGCCGGGCTGGGCGCGGCGGAGAGGCGGGGCCGCGTTCCGTCTCCTCGCGCCGCCTCGGCCGCCCCCTCCGGCTGCGGCGCCCGAGCGAAGATGGCGAAGACGTACGACTATCTGTTTAAGCTGCTGCTGATCGGGGACTCGGGCGTGGGCAAGACCTGCCTGCTCTTCCGCTTCAGCGAGGACGCCTTCAACACCACCTTCATCTCCACCATCGGTAAGGGGCCGAGCGGCTCCTCGGGGCCCCGCGGGCGGGAGGCGAGGAGGGAGGGGCGCGAGGGGCCGCTGGGGAGGGCCTGAGCGGCAGCCTTGGGGCCGTTAGGGCCGGAGGGGCTCCGCGCTGAGGAACTGCCGCCCCGGGGCCCGGCCCGGCCCTGCCCTGCCCCGCCCCGCTCTGCCCGCCGCTCCGTGCCCGGCGCCGCGCGGATCCCCCGGCCGTGAGGGGCGGCCGCGCCCCGCCGCTCTCCGCCCCGGCGCTCTGTGCGCGGGCCGCGGCCGCATCAACAGTTGGCCAGGGGCTCGGGCGCATCGTTCCGGCCCCGGCTGGGGCGGAGGGAGAAGGGGGAGGGGGAGGTTGCGGTCCGTGGGAAGCGCGGCCCGGGGACAGAACGCGGCGCCGCGGTAACGGATCGCGGAGCGAGCGGGCTGTGAGCCGTTGTGTCGCTGCGGAGCGTTTGGGGCTTGTGTGCGAGTTTCCAGAACGTGGAAGAAGGCCCCGAATGCCGGAGCGTGCAGAGGCAGCTCCCTGCCAAAAACTGAAGCTCGGCCGATCTGCTTTGGTGAGGTGTCAGGCGCTGCCGCTCTTAAAGGACTTCTTGCTCAAACGATCGTAAGAAGAATTTTAAAGTTCCTCTCGGAGATAATGCTGCATTGCGATCTCAGATGGAGCTCAAGAGTTGTGCTGACCTGCTCGTAGCTGGGATTGCTTTTGGGAATAAAACCGAGCTTCCTCTTCTGGGAAGGAAGAGGTGAATTGCAGCAGAGTGTGTGAGTGTTCAGCACTGCGATGCTGCTGCAATTGAAGAGTAACACTGAGATAAGGAGTGAACTCTTCTTGCGGTAAGGAAATGGAGGCACGGAGCTGAAGCAACACGTGGCTTCTTGTTTCTCCCTGCCTGTTCTTTGCAGCCCTGTTCAACCCTGTTCCATAACTGCAGCTAGCAGAGATTGAGCAGCAGCTTACCTGGAAAGGCACTTGGCTCTGTGTGGTAGATGTGAAGTCTTAAACCTTATTAAGTACTGTGCAGGATTCCAAAAAAGCCTACAGCAGTGTCATACTTCTCATACATGGGAAGAGATGGCTGACATAAATGGTGTCCTCCATGCATCTTGGTGGCTCTTGAGCTGCTTTGCTTTTTGGTGTGGTTCTTTTTCTGTCTCCCTGATTCACCTCAATGTCTCAAGGACTGCAGGTATGATTCTTTGTTTCCTAACTTAGTTATGTAGGGTCTGTTCTCTTCTTCCTGAGTGTTTGCTTTTACGAGGGTCCTGTTATTAGCAATAATTTACGAAAGTTGGAAATTGAGATGTACTTCTGGTTCCACAGGTGGTAAATGTCATTTCATTTCAGTTGCATTTTCCTGTTCGTACTGTTTGCTGTCCTGTAGTTTTTTAGCAAAGCACTTACCAGGAGGAGAGTTGGCAATGCAGAAAATAGAGAAACTGTTCATACAAAGTCCTTGCATGCTTAAATAGAAGTATTCTTTTTTTTTTCTTTTTTTTTTTTTTTTTTTTCTTTTTTTTTTTTTTTTTTTTCTTTTTTTTTTTTTCCCCTTCTGTATTCCTCATGGGTAGCCTGTATCACTTTTGGTTCAGTCACGTAGATCTAATCTGTGTGTTCTCATTGGTGCTTTTTCTTTATCCAGAAGGGGGGCAGTGAGTTCGTGCTGGCTGGTCAGAGCCACTCGGTTTTAGCGTCACGGCTGATAACATCTGATGTGCTTCAGGGAAATCTGGAACGGTTCTGAGTTTATTCCTTGGTGGATAGAGCACAGGCTGCTGTGGTGTGGAGGGAGCTGCAGAGAGGTGATGCTCCTGCTGGTTGAAACTCTGAAGTCCCCGGATCAGCGTTCAGAACTAAGTACACTGCTTCTCACTGTGATGGATGCCACCAGGCTGTGGGGTTTGTAGCTTCTCCAAAAAGTGGATGGGGCTTCCTGTGAGATACACGTTCAGCTCACAATGATTTTGATGAGTATGCACTGTATTGTGTGCTCTCAGAGGTGCCCTCCTTCCTTTCCTGACCTGTGTTGCTCCTGGCAGGGCCGGAGTTCCTTTAACTTTGGAGGTCTGAGAAGGCAGCACATGCATGAGGTGTTTTGGATCTGCCTTCCGCCTCAGCACTGTCTGTGAGAGGTGGGGCAGTCAGAGGCTTCTCATAACTGTGTGGTGTTCAACTTGTGGTTGTCTTCTGTCTTGTATTGTACGAAGCAGTGCTATGATGGAAGGGCCTGCAAAACATCTAAGCACCAAATGTCTTTGAAATGTATTTGTTCTTATTGTTGTTTACTAGCTTCAGTTACAAGAGCAACGGAAACTTCTTTCACTGAGAAAAATGGAAATGCTGTTTTACTTGGAATATTTGAATAACTTAGGCTCAGTGTTTGTTACAGAGATGAACTGTAGTTACCCTGTTTTTGCTTGGCATGCTTGTGTTGTTGTTCTGAACAGCATGTTTTGCCGATTCTCTTCTCTTCTGCAGTCATGCAAAGCAAGCCTTTCAGGCTAAATGCTGGTACATTGCTTGGAGATTTGCAGATGGTCCCCTTGACTTTGCTGCTCAGGATTGTTAGTGGTGTAATGAAGGCTGTGTGGTTTCAGACAGTAAGGGCTTCCAGCCTGTGCCCTGTGGCCAATCGTTGCATGAGGAGTAGGATATGAGTGCAGCGCACATATATTTACTGTTTATATTGGTCCTTTTTGTTTTTGAAGTGCCTCATGGCTCGAGATTGTCTCCTTGTCTTGGGGTAACTGAACTGGCTAGCAGATTGTGCCATCAGTATGAGAAGTGAGCCACTGGTCTCTTTCTCAGGTGATGCTTTGTGTTGCTCCACACTGCTGGGGCTTTGCCTGTGGTCAGCAGCTTTGCGTATTTTCACACAGGGCTTTGTAGCTCTGTTTGGAAACCCTCTAAAAGAATTGACAAGTCGTAAGGGTGCTGTGCTCCCTGTGAGGATCAGCATCTCGTCGTTAACATGGGATGAAACCTTCTCCCCTGGAAACATGTTACGTAAGGCTGTGTTATTTAGTTTGCTTCCTGAGTGGAAACTTCTGCTTTCGCACAGTTCTGCATGGAAAATAAAGAGCAGTTGTCAGCTATTTTTCGTACTTGAACACCACCTAAAGCAAAACTTTATCTTGGAGTATCTGGCATGAATTTTGTTAGTATTTTCAGTGTGGTGCATGCGAAGAAGGAGCGTTAATTTAGAAGTCTCTGCGTATCCCAACTTGCTGTTTAAGGAGTGCTGGCTGGTAAAACTGGATTGGGTTTATCATTCCAAATAATAAGGTCTATTCTTTGCGTCTCTTTCAACTTGTTGTTTAAGCTGTTTTCCCTGGGAGTGAAGTTGTATCTCTTAGCTGATAGCTTTTCTGACTTTGTACAAGGGGTTGCTGACTGAAACAAGACGCTGTGCTTACTCTTTAATCCAAGATGATATCAGCATTTGGCAGGAAGTTGCCCGTAGGAGATGTTTCAACTCTCAGCACACTGACTTGTTGGTTTTACAGAAGTGACTTTTCCATGGCCTTCATCTTGCAAAATAGGACAGGGCTCCAGCAGCTGAGCACGTGTGTGCTGACCTTATAACACTTTGATGGAAATCCTCTGAACAAGCAGAATTATCAACTTCCCTTTTGCAATGAAATCTCTGTAACATGCAGTGGAAATTGTTTTAGCATGCTCAAGTCAAACTGTGCCTCTCTGAATATTTCTGCTCTCCCTTGCAGGTAATGTATGATAGACAAAGAGGGCGGTGCTGGATTATTATGATTATTCTTGTGGTGATGATTGCCTTCCTCCCCCTCTTTGGTACCTGCTGTTCTCATTCATTTGGTACTCATTCATTTTCCTGGGCTTCTTCAGATGGTGGGAGTGCAGAAGAAAACAGGATGATAGATCATCAAAGAGAAGTCAAGGAGGAGCTGTAGGTGGCGCTTCGTTATTGGTAGTTAAAATTAGGGAATTGTAAGGGAGATTGTGGAGTGAGACTAGTGTCAGTGACTCGGGTGGTGCTGCAGTGTAGATGGAACTGCGTGTGCAAGTCTTGCAGTGCTTGGGACTGTGTGAGGAGGTCAGAGCCTGCAGTGGAGCGCAGACAGGCAGCAGTTTGGAGGCAAATCTGAATCTGGAAGCATGGCTTGGTTTGCAGAGTACAGTGATGGTGATCTGCGAGATGTTTCCCTGATAATCTGAAGCACTGCAGTTGGAGACAGCTTTGGTTAAAAACATTCCAGTTAGCGTCTCTTCTGACTGTACATCTGATAGCTGCTAACAAGTCAGCTTAGACTTTGGTTTTCATCTGCTGATGAGATTGTGCCACTCTTTCATATTCTGCGGAGCACCAGTACAAGAGGAATTGCTTGGTTTTTATTAAAAACACTTCTTCAGCTTTCTTGCTTCGTGTTACTGTGAAGCAGTGTGACAGATGTCTTAACTGTTTTATGCCGCTACTTAATTGGCAGATGGAGCTGTCTCTTGGTTATGTGTTATCTGGTTATTTGAGTGGCAGCAGGGCAGCTCAGAGCTGCTTTGTGGCGTGGTTTGAACATGGAGTTAAGAATACAGACCAGCATTGAATGAGTGTAGGAACTTGTGTCGTTTGGTTGGTGCAGGCTTTGAGAGAAGTGCTGAGGGCTCAGAGCTTTTCTTTGGGATTTTTTTTTAGTGCATCTGCATTAGGGCATCCTTTTAGAAGGATGTCTTGTCCTGACTTCTTCCCAAATTTAACTGGAATTCATAATAGGTGATGAAGAGTACATGCAGTATTTATCATGAAGCTTTATTTCATGTGCTAGGATTTAATTGCTAACAGATACCTGATTTCCACTGATACCATTGTTGATCTTACTACATTGTGGTAGCTTGAATACCCCATCAAAGCGACCGTAGATCAGTGCAATGAATCTGTTCCTTTCCTAATGTGAACAAACTGAACAACTTGCATGTGCTCGCACTGCTTAAAGCTTTTGTACAAGCAGGGTTGCTCCAGAGGCGTTGAGTTGCATGCGAGTTGGAACTCAAGCTAGCAACTTCCTGTTCCAGCTGCGTGTTTGTTTAGTACCTCTAAAGCTTTTCACCAACAGTTGTAACTGGTGTCAGTTTAATCTTGTGGTTTACAGCGAGCTTTCCTCCGAAATGAGGCTGTGACACCTCATTAAAGGCAGCCGAAGTCATGCGTGTGGTAGAGGACTTCTGCTCAGGGAGAACAAGCAGTTGAGCAAGTTTAAGATGATTTATCCTAGTTTTGTTCTATTCTACAAACCTGCTTTGGGCACCACAGAATAAAACTGATGGAGAACGTTGGTTGTGTTCTCGTGTATGGATGGCAGTGTGTAAGAACATGCAGAGCAGGTAGAGCACTGGAGCTGGGCACCAAGTCTTGCTTCTTGGGAAATGCAGCTTGAACTCAGAAAATGGGTGAAATCAAGCTGACCGCCAGCCTGGGGGTACATACACTGCCACCAGCTGCTGTGCTCACTGTGCAAAATCTTCCTTTCTTTCATCTGCCAGAGAGAAAGAGCTCTTCTTTACTGACACAGTTTGTTGTCTGTATGCTGAGACGTCTGATGGGATGAAAGACGAAGACATCTGTGTCCGGGCAAGGGTGGAAGAAAGCAGAAAGTCACAGTAACCACTGGCTGGAAAACTTTTCTGGCTTAGCAGAAGTACTGTGAACATCCAATATAGGAAAAGAAGGTGAAGTGGCCATTAACAGAACCTTGAAAAAATGAAAAGCAAACATCAAAAAAATGAGCATGGCCCTGATTAGTAAGTTACGTGGTTTTGCTTGGTGGTTTAGGTAGTAAGAGTCTTTCAAATAAGGCTTATTTTCTTATTCGTATAGGCAGTTAAATAAAGCATCCCTTCTTCCCCCATGTCCTTCACTTCCCTAGCAGAAAAATCCCCGTGCACTTACTCCCACATGAAAACATGAGTTTAAAAAAGCCTCTTTTAAGAAAGATGTTTCAAAATCTGTTAAGAGAGCCATCTTCAAAAATAAGTTCTGTAACTTTAAACTTTCTGCTTAGCCTTTTGCCTTGCTGTGTGTTGCTTTGTTAGGAACTTCATGTGCTCTCTTCTAAAACATGGCCGTATTTCAGACTTTGAGTAAAAGTCCTTTACTGGATAGTCAGTCTTAAGGAATGTATTTCTTACTGAATGAGACACTTTCATCTTTGCACATAACCAAGATCTTTTCGGCCAGAGCACCGGTAACAAAGCTGTGAACTGAATGCTTCCCCCACTTCTCCCTCTGTTTTTCTCTTTGTGTTGCTGATAATTCCCACGTGAGATGTATTTTTTGTCCTGGAGACCTTAGAGACCTGGAGAGTGGGGCAAGTTTCTGTTCTGTGAAGTAAGTATTATCCATTTAATTCACGAGCGGGCTATTCCTGGGCTATTGCTCACCTTCCCAAATTGCTTTTTACTGTACAGCACTGATTTGTAATTTATACTGACTGCCTACCATTATCCAGTTCATCTCTCCTCTGGTCTCTGATTGCATCTCGATAACCCTCAGTCTCTCAAGGGGGTGCTGGGCAGGATGGGTATTGGTTACAGCAGTATGAAGCTGTACAGATTGACTGTTCTCATCAGCTCATATGTCTCAGGCCTGCAGCTGGCAGGGTCTGTGTGAGCACTGTGGTGTGCGCTGCTGGGATGGGAGGTGCACAGGGCACTGTTTGTGCACTGTAAGGGTTTCTTAAGTGATAATGACTTGCTTCTTTACATCCTGAATTCTGCAACACTGCATGGTAGTTTTTCTCCTGGCAGCTCCTTTAATTGTATGCAGCAGTATGGTCCCAGCAGTCGTTATTTCTTCCTTCTGAGTAACGAGGTCAGAACAGCTGTTCAGACTGATTGGGAGCCCTTCAACTTCAGGAGGCTTTTTTGAACAAGGAATAGCATCTCAGTTCCCGACTGCACAGTCATGTAGCTCCACCTGGACCTGAAGTCAGTGAACCAAAGCAGACCTCATCTTTCCTGGCTGTTCTCACCATCGCAACTGAAACAGCACATCAGTAATGAGCAGTGACCTCTAAATCACAGTGGCAAGGCTAGCATTGATCATGTAAGATTTTCTTCAATAAGTTTTTATTCCAGTCTCTTTGATGCTTAAGATACCAATTTTTGGATGAAACAAGCACTTCTTGCTGATAGATAATTAGTTCAGAGTAGCCTTGGTTCAAGAGGACTTGTATTTTCTGCATCTACCTGCGTACCCGCTGCTCGGGTGATAGCATTGGTGAGGTCCATGCAGGCATACCTGGGAGCTACCTGCCAGCTGCCTTTTGCTCCTGTGAGCTGAGGGCTTTCATTTCCTGGTTGGCCCCATGGAATCTGTGGGCTCCTGCTCATAGGTGAGCTGTGGCTGTGCCAACCTTTTCTCTAAGGTATGCCATCAGATGATGATAGGCTGAATTATGGAATTCACTCGAATGAAAACTGACCTGACCCACACAGGGAAGTGCTCAGTCACCACTACTGGATGGCAGCACCTGCCGTAGCTTCGGCTGCCTGTAAGGCTGTGGTCGCAGATCAAGTCTTGTGGGGAGGGTTTAAATATTTGCTGCTCCCAGTTGTGTGTTGACTGGAAAGAAATATGTTCTCAAAGCAGCTCAGTTAGTGAATTCCCCTTAGCCAGTCTATAAATAATCCTTAAAATAAACAAAATTTGCTGTCTGTATCATAAGGCAGCTTCAATCTGTGTCATTTTAGATAAAACCAAGTTACTACCAAGTGCGGTTTATTTTCCATTGCATGAGTAACAGATGGGGGCTAGGTTTGATACACCTCCACAGACCCAGGCCTGTGAAGTTGTGGAGGTTTGTAATTATACTCGGAGCAGTAGAAGGAAATTCATTACTGCTGTTACTGAATGTTCCGTAAAGCTGGACCGAGGGTTTTTTTGGTGTTTAAAATCATGCGATTCAAAGCACTCTGAAAATTCAGAATTGTGAGAAGTTGACCTGCAGACCTTTCAGCATTCACACCAAAGCCACAGTGGCAGCTGAGCCCATAGGAGCTCTGCTGCAGCGCTGGCTGCGGGCCACCGGGCTTCCTTCTCACTGTGACAGTCAGTGCACACCATGGGCTGCTGAGCTGTCCCAGCGTGTACCAGGTCTGATTCTGTTAATTGCCAGTCTTATTCTGAATGTCCTGTTGCTTTTTTTTAATAGCAAGTAATTTGTCTTAAAGGAAGCTGGTTGGGAGCTGTGGTGCAGCCAAGGAGGTCTGTGCTGGAGGAAGCTGCAGTTTGCTGAATTTTACAGAGATTGATTGCATCTTGGTAATAAGTTTTAAGTGCTGGAGAGCAGGAAACCACTGTGTGCTATATGTGTGTGGCACCTACGTTCTTCATTGCCTTGCCTCCTTGTGCCACTTGTATTTGCTTATCAGTGTAGTGGTTAAAGTTTCCTTTATGATCTTTAGTCTATTAATATTTTTAAAGGTGCAAGACACTACTCTGTTATCTTTGCATAGGAAAACTGTGTGATGTTGTTTGCAGGGGTGAGGGATAAGCTGATGAAAGACCAGATAACCCAACGCAGCCTGTGCTGCCCATAGTTTGGATGCACTTTCTGTGTTCTCACAGGCTGCCCAGAAGAGACTGAGTACAGTTTTGTTCTCTCTAAGTTGTAAAAGAATGAATAAAAATGGTTATGCTTCTGTGTAATTTTAAAATAAATTAATCTTACAACTTTTCAAAAACATTGACCTTCACCCTGGTGCAGTGCCTGATGTTAATCTGTATTTTCAGTGATGGCAATAAAAAACAACTGCATCTTGAATTAACAAAGTGATAGAAATTGCTGAGATCATCTGAAAATGCAGTGCAGATGTTGTTAGGGACTAGAGCCAGAAGTTCAAGTTCAAAGTGACTAGACTTCGTTCTTCAGCATTATGCTCTATGACGCTGCTATGTTGCAAGTGTTCCCCGCCCTGCTTTTCATAGTCTGATCTTGTTTCTTCCTCGGTCGTTTCCTAGGTTTGCTGGAAATGCCTCAAGAAAGATGGAATGTGAAACCAGCTTTCTGAGGCATCAGTGTACTGGTTGAATCTACAGCAGTAGATAAATGATGGAGCACCATAAAGAGTCTCGGGGGCTTGGGAGGAATGAACAACAAACAAAAAACCTAAAGAAAATAACTCGTTTGATCCCAAACCTATGAATCCTACTGCTGGGAACAGCCATCCTGCTGGTAGCTATTTCCTACAGCTTCCTACTTTGGATATTTGTGACTTAATTGCTGTTTGTTCACAAGAACCAGAAGCCTGCAGTATTCAACAAGCTGAACATAAAGTGTGTTGATTTTCAGCCTCTTCTCATTTCCTCTTTCTATTGGTAGGTTTCAAGTCATCATGCTCATTTTGAAGTGGTTTGTAGTTGAGCCTTACTCCGAGCAACTTCAGGAAAAAGTTTCCTTTCCTTTTGTCTGTCTGGAAGAGCTGCATGTTGCATCTTGCCATTAAATTGCAAAATTGTCTTCGTATGCAGTTCTACCCATTGGAAGCAAAAAGAACCGACTCCCATAACTCCACAAATCAGTACAGTGTGATAGGAGGGAGCAGTGCAGTGTAGTTGGAGCAAGCTCAGCTTGAAAGTTGCTGTGTAGATTCCAGTCATTGTGTTGCTGTGTTGCTCAAGAAGGATAAGGAGGGTTTGTACCTTGCCTCCTTTCCTGCCTTGTGATGAACTCACTTTGATTGCGATCGGTGTCCATTGGTGATAGGTGCCACAGCCATTAGAAAAAACCTTCTTTCCCTTTAAAAATTTTGCTTCTTCCACTCTTGCTTCAGGAGAATAAGGTAAGATTTAGATGAAGGGGGGGTTCTTGCTTAAGAGCTTGGGGTTTTAGTTATGTGCAGTTCAAGCAGAATAGTCTTCAGTGTGATAAATGAGATCTGATGGTGTGATGCGTCTTCTGTGTTCTTTGACAGACAGGTGTAAAAATGAGACTTGAGCAAGCAAGCCAGGTATTCATGTTTTTCACTGCTGCTCTGCTAATTCAGGATGTTTAATTGCCTTTTTTCTAAAAATTCCTTTGGCTTATGTATTAAATACAAAACCTAAACCATTTAAAATACTAGGACATTGAGGACTAATCCTTTTTTTTTTTAACATAAATTGCATATTGCTTGGCTAGAGTTGAAGAAATACTGTCCAGTTGTAGATACGCAGCTACTATATGCAATCAGAGTCTGACACTTAATTTGCATCCTGAGAGGTTTAAATTTCATGGTTGATGTCTTACTACAAATACACCCAAGATAAGCTTGTTGTTGTAATTGCACGCACTCTATGGACTTAGTGAAATAGGAAGCCTGTTAAGTTAACTTGTGTTGAGGTCAACCAGAACTGCCAACTGATCCGCAGCTTTCTCACTGGTGAGGTCCAGCTGCTGCAAACTGCTGTTGAGCTACATGAAGAGTGAAATTAATATACTGGATAACTGTCATACAGAGAAATACTAAGGATTTGGAGTTTTTTAACCATTTGTATGATTGAAGAACATGACCCTTCCACGGCCTTTGTTTGGTTGTGAGCACAGTAAAGAGTGGAGAAGCCTTTCCCTGCAGCTGGAGCTGCTGTACTGATGTACTGGCTCCAGCCAGAATCCTCTATTTAGGTTTGCTTGTGTTGGAGCACAAGACAAAACCTGTATGTCCAAGCAGTGGTGTGTTGCAGGGAAGTGTTGTGGTGCAGGCCTAGCACTGAAAAACAGACATCCCAGCTCTGACTGGTGAGGGTCTCAGCTGAGAACTGGAGTGCCTTGAGGCTGAGCTGCTGCTCCAGAACCCGCAGTAATAAAAGGAACCATTTCAGCCTTGCTGCTCAAGTGGTTGTTCAGTTCTTGCAAGAATTGCATCATACATGTTGATAGCAGAAAAATACTGATACTGAACATGGAGAAGGAACCTCTGAATCTGTGATGTTGTTCAGTCCTGTTGTCACACAGCTGCACTGTAGCTTAACCATGGGTAAAATCTGCCCTGGTGGTTGAAATAAGGAGAGTGTACGTGGGGGCATAGGAAAGAGTGGAGTCATGGTGGCAGAGAGCCCGGTGTGTGGGATGGATGTGACTTCTGGCCTCAGTCACAGGGGGCTTAGGCGAGGCTGGTGTGTGTGTGCATCCAAACCTGTGAGGCACACTGACTTTTTGAGTGCACACATTTCAATCAGTGTGAATGAGTTGTTGTCAGTTTTTGTGGAAGCTGTGTAAGAAAATATCGTCATCCTTAGTAAAATGAGATGAGAGGCTGCACCCCTGACCTATAGTTGGCAAGGATCTGAAAGCAGTAAACCCTCTGCTCTGCTTACCCCCATCCTACAGTGGAAGTATAAACAGTTATAGTCCTAACAAACACAGTTCTCAGCACAGACTTCATCCATGCAAACTGCAAGTCTGCAATTCCTTTAATAGACAGTTTTCTACTCCTGTCTAGTACCTGCAGATTCACTAGGTAGAAGTCCTGCTCCCAGACTTTGCCATGTGCCGGCTCTACTTTGGCCATTACAAGTAATTATCCTGTTTGCCCTTGTGTTATAAAAATAAATCTAGGTCTATATCTCCTTAAAAACATCTAGAACGTAATTTCAGATGGGCATCCCAGTGCTGCAGGGCTCTTCCTCCCTTCTGGACAGGGGAGCGTTGCACATTGCATTTTAGAGCTGCAAGTTTTTGATCTTTTGCAATCAAACTTCTGGATTCGTGAATGGCTCTTTTAATCTCTTCAAGTTTTTATATCCCACTGCCTAATTATGTGCAAACGAAGAATTCACCAAGGTAGGAAATTCTGCCAGTAATGACTTTTGAAGTGCCGTGGTGGTTCAGGTGTTGAAGTGCCACGAACGCAGCTCGGTAAGCAGAGCAGTGCTCAGGCAGCCACAGGCTGTGCTCAGGGGAAGTGGTAGCACATCTCACCGGGCTCCTGCTCCGAACATTTGCAACTCGCCGCTTCCTGTTGCTGAAGCAAAAGAACAAAAGCAGCGCCAGTTTGCAGTTTGCAGCTTCTCGAAAGTCGCAGTTGCGTTTGTTAAACTTGGTTGTCTTGTGGCAGATGTTTATGGATTTCCCCTTTTGCTTTTCTTTTAGCTTCGTCTTTATTCAAGGTGAATTTTGGGGAAGTTCCTACTAGAAAGTTTGATTTCTGAGAAGCTGTTTTTTGTGCACGTCTTGTTTTGGAAATCCTGGTACTGTAAGGGAAATGAGTAACTGCAGGAAAGCAGTCAGCACAGGGCTCCTACCTGCAGTGCAGGCTCGCGCTCAGGATGCCATCTCTGCTGGAGTCTCCTCCTGCTGTGTTTTAGCTTTGGTAGTTTACGGTGAGCACAGAATTATCTTTAGCCATGGTAGCCTCCAAACTGTAATCCTGACAGTTAGATTTCAGGCCTAGGCACACAAAAAGCTGTTAAAATTGCTTTGACTTAGTGTTGTCCACAATACGATCCCCTCTACTGAAAAAGTAAACTGTGCTTCTGTAACTTTTGGGGAGAAAATAAAGAGCGAAGATGATTCATTCTCAGATACAAACAGTGAAGTGTGATGTCAGCACATGTTGTACCTGGTTAGAGGGAAAATCTTTGTGGCAAGGTAGATACAAAATTCTATTGACAGATGATAGAAACAATGGTAACACCTTCCAAACTTCCCTCGCCTACAAGAAGGGTTTGTGGGGTTGGTTTGGTTTGTTTTTTAAGTAGGCACATTCTTAGCTTTGGTGGAATGTAGGTTAATGAAAAGATCCGTTTGTAAATCCATTTGTGAGTCTTGGGAAATTAGAATTGTAGCAATAATCTCAGCATTTTAAATCAATGCAGTTAATTTTGTGCAGTGGTAGAAGTGCTGGTGTGATGTGTGTTTCTGCTGATGTGTTCTAAGCATGTAGCACACCAATATTAAGCAGCTGAAACTCAGTGTTTTCAGTATATTAAAGTATTAATATTGCACGTGAGAGGAAAGAAAGTCAAGAACTTAATTAGCGTCTGTATCTCATTGTGTCACTTTGTAGTGTATGAACATAATAATCTCGTGGCTTATTTCCAGTGCTTCCTGTTTAAGCTATGGTTAAATTAATAAAGCTAGAGGCAGCACTTCCCTGCTGAAGACACTCTTGATAATTGTCATTTAAATTTCAGGTGAGAAATGAGAAAATGAGAAAAAAGAAGAGGGGACCAAAAAAGCATCTTTTACAGCCTGTGACTAACTATAAGTAATTGTGTGAGATCTAGTGAAGGACAAACAGGTTGCCAACTTCACACTGGATGAACCAGGGGAGGGAAGGAAGGTGTGTGGGATTGAAGGATCAGGTGGCCCCCTGTGGAACCTGAGCAGTCGTGGTTTAAGCTATGTTACAGTGAAGGTTTAGATACACTAAAGCTGAAATAGTCTGGTGAAAGCACTGGTCTGTTTGGAGATGTTGTTTAGAATAATAATTTTTTTTTTTTAAGTTTGTATTTAACAAATTGTACAAAGGAAATGGAGCGCTTCCTTTTCATTTACCACAAAATTAATGTTTCTCTGGCAGGAATTGACTTTAAGATCAGAACCATAGAATTAGATGGGAAGAAAATCAAACTGCAGATATGGTAAGTACTCCGAAGTAACTTTTCAGTGAGTTCTGAATTATCATTGAGCAGGATTGTGACAGGACAAGGGAAAACTGTTGCAAACTAAAAGAGGGGAGATCTGAATGGGACATAAGGAAGAAGCTTTTTACGCTGAGGGCGGTGAGGCACTGGCACAGGTTGGGTGGATTCCCCATCTCTGAAGATATGCAAGGGCAGGCTGGGTCAGGCTCTGAGCAACCTGATCTTGCTCTGGATATCCCTGTTCGTGGCAGGGAGTTGGGCTGGATGACCTTTAAAGGTCACTTCCAACTCAAAAGATTCTATGGTTCTGTGACTGTACTGCTGCGTGTTTTAATGTATTTAATTCAGGAATTGTATGCATCAAGCTACCTTTGTTAATACTAGGAAAGGCTGTGTAATGCTGAGGTCGCAATGCTTGCATGGAAATGCTTTTATGCCACATTAAGGTGCTGCTGTAATCACTGATTGTAAGTATGACAGCTTGGAAGTGAAGATGATGTTGAGGGCTGAAGAAACACAGGCATGTTGCTTCTAGGTGGTATTTTCCATAATTAATGAATATCAAAACATTGCTATTCAGTTTTAAAAAGAGCTCTTAGTACAGAAAAGCATGAGGAAAAAAGCATATCTCAATGAAATATTGGTTTTCTTTGGATTTTAGGGATACAGCAGGCCAGGAGAGGTTCCGCACAATCACAACAGCTTACTACAGAGGAGCCATGGTGAGTGCCCTTCATGAAGTTTATGTGCAGCTAGTGTAACTGTTGTGCTGTTCTTAAATTGCATCCTGTAAGTCTCCTGCTGGAGAACTGGGTAGTTGTCACTTGTGCCCTGGGGAATGAAGTGTTCTTGTTCTGTTTAGTTTTTTGTTATTTGCTCATACATTGTCTAGTCGTAGTTGTTGTTGTTTTTTTGTGGTAAAACTCAGTCTTTTTTTTAATATAGTTACCGTTTGTGTGGATTGCAGAAAGAAGCTAAGTGCCAAGCTTGAATTAGATGGCTTAATAATGCAATGAGCCCTTTTGTACATTTGAAATATTTGAAGAATGAGTAGTAAATGACTTTAATTCCAATAATCTCTTTTACTGAGTTGATTATTCTCTTCTGTTTTTCATTACCGTCAGATGAGAACACAGAATCTGCACTAGAAATACAATCACCTGTAACATGAATGGGTTTTTTGCCTCCATTAAGAATGACTTGAAGTCAAATAGCTGTCTTCATGGTTCTTGTTACAACTATGTACAATGGCTCTTAATGCCATGATTTGAGGTACCCTAGATCCATGATTTAAGGTACTGTAGGTCCAGTCATTCTTAATTTAAACTTGCTGCTGGCTAGCTGTGCTGCTACAATGTGTTCCTAGCACCTTCCATGAATGGATCTGTCCCTAGGCTGGCTGTGGGTTCAGGTAACTCCACTGTCAAGGAACACAAATGGCAAAGATGTTGCTTGTGGCTCTGGTTGAGCATTTTTGCACTTAAAAATAGTTTGGCAGTGATGTGGTCTTCTTCCACTTCCCAGTCCAGGGCTTTGTCTTATGTATTTATTAGTGCTTTGTCTTATGTAGAGTGATTGGGTACACAATGAGAAATGGAGATAAGCCTGGCAGGTTGTCCTCAATGCAGCTGTTGTGTGGTTTCACAGGCTCTGCGGCTTGTTGAGAGCCTGTGTTAGTTCACATGCATAACTGCCTGAAAGAGCTGAAGCTTTTGTGGGAACACCTGAGGTGATCTTTCTTGAAAGAATCTGCAGACTCACAGGTTTATCATTCTGCCTAGAGAGGCTGCTTCTAAACTTGACATCAACAATCCTGGTTGCTGTTGTAGTAGGGATTGTGAATTATTCCTGACTACAAGCTAGTAATTCAAAGCTTCCTATTAGCAGTGTGTTTCTATGTAGTGTGTTTCTAAATCTAATAGTGCCATGAGATGTTAAATAGTAATATTTTTGGGTAAGCAAATGCATAGTGCTTTGAAAATTATTATTGTTTGTAAGTCCTATGTTAAATTTCTTGTAAGTACAATTGAATGGCAAACATCAGGAGTCAACCAATATTATTAGCTCATCTAACTAGATTTTCTTAATTTTGTTTAGGGAATTATGCTGGTGTATGACATAACAAATGAAAAGTCTTTTGACAACATAAAAAACTGGATAAGAAACATTGAAGAGGTAGGTGCTTTGTAAAAGGAGGCTTTGGAAAATACTACTTAATCATTCTACCTTAAGATTTCACAGGGAAGAATAATGGTAAGATAACAACTTACCTTCACGACAGCAGCCAACGTGTTTATGACCAAGGTAGACTATGCACTGAACAGAACTGATTACCAGTGTGAAGAACGTTGTCTCCTTCCTGTAGGTGTGGATGGTTGAAAACCAAGGTTTAATAAGTGATAGTGAAGTGTTTCAAAACTGATCTTGCTATGACTTGTGCTGCTCTCTTGCTTTTGGGTTTGTGTGTGGAAAGGCTGTACACCTTGAGATCTCGCTCCTTCTTTGCACTGAGATGATGACAGATCTGTCTAATTCCAGTTGCTTTTGTGTTTGTAGAATTAAAGATTTTTATCCTTTTCATTTGGTCTAGCAGAAAGAAAGCTTAACCGTTGTGAATTATTTAACAGGACATGCTGTCAATTAGAGTGAGATAATTATGAAGTTAGAGGAGAAGCCCTATCTTTATTGAAGCTGTAGTTAGGTAACAGAATCTGTTTTCTTGTTCTTTGTTTTTTGGTGTTTTTTTTGTATATATGTTGTGTACCACCACCCCTCCCCCTAAAAAAATAAATCCATAGGCTTTTCTTTAGTATTATTCTTTAAATAAGCAAGTTTATTGTATTAGTGATCAATTTGATCCAATATTGACTGGGCTAGAAATGTGTTCTCACTGAACTTCTCTTTTTATAATTATTTACTTAATCATTTATTAACAATCTATTTTAAAAATGGAAATGTAGTATGTAATGATACCTCAATCCCAATGTAATGTTACACATAATTTGTTATTATAAGTAGATTGAATGTAGGAATCTTTATTCAAAGCTGTTTCATTATTTCAATATTAGATTGCCTGTTTCAAAAGTCATTACCTTTCTCAATAATGCCTTGCCATTAGTTATCTTTTAGAAAAGATGATGCCCATTTGTGGCTGGGTTTGACACGCGGAGTTCTTTGAAATCACGGTGCTCTTTGTTTCTAAGAGGTGTCATCTTTTGCTCCATTCAGCATGCCTCTTCAGATGTAGAGCGAATGATCCTGGGTAACAAATGTGACATGAATGAGAAGAGACAAGTCTCCAAAGAAAAGGGGGAGAAGGTAAGCTTATGCTGACTTTATTCAGAAGCCAGCTTTTCTTAGTATTCTGGCTGTAAGATACTTGCTTTTAGGCACATGTAGAGAGCACATCTCACACCTCTTGTTTTAGAAGTTTTTGATGTAAGATGTTATAAGTTTGGCTTGTTTTTAAAAGTCTGCGTTTGAGTTTGAATAAATTTAAAGTTATCCTTGATGTGAGGGGAAGAATCTAAAGAATGCTCAGCTTTGCTATAGCATGAAGTCTTGTAAGTCTCAATAAAAAGCTATGTACGTAGTTTAGTCAGCTCAGTGTGGTGGTTACTGGCCTTGTAGGTATAGGATGAGACTAACTAGTTCAGTAAGAACAGAATGCTATGGAATAGAATGCTATTCTATACTAGAATGTAAGAGTACTATGCAATAAACACCACCATGTATCCAGCTGAAATAGTATAATGGTTAGTAACACAACTTAGAGGATGGTTTTAGGTACTCATCTGTTCAACATGCACATAGCAGTGAAGATTTTAATTCAGTGGTTTTGGGTCTTAAAACTTCAGTCCTTTGTGAGCAGTTAATCTTTTTGAGGGGTTTGAATTTACGTGGAGATGCGGCCTGGTTTAACATTTTTCTGTTTGCCCGGTAACTTTAATGCTTTATTAAAAGAAAAGTAGAAATAAAGCTTCATTTGTTTGCAAAGCCTGCTGCCGTCTGTACCACCTGTTGTATTGAGAACTTATGTAAAATACTCATTTGCAAAGGAACTTCGGAACAGCTGAAAAATTTTGATCTCTCTTTCAGTTAGCAATTGATTATGGAATCAAATTTTTGGAGACAAGTGCAAAATCCAGCATAAATGTGGAAGAGGTAAGAGATCAGTGTTTATGCTTAGGTGTGTGTTGTGAATATTCCTGTGGAGGCATGTTGCATGATTGGTAACTAATGGGCTGACTGACTGATCTGGGACATGAAGTCACACCTGGTTCCTGGTTTACCAACCTTGTTCTATTTAGAAAGCTGTTGTAAAACCTAGAGCTTCTTGTTTTCTGGTAATGTCTGGCATTATTTTTAAGTGGATTGTTAACAGAGTGCTATTATTGTAACAGTTGCTTTAAATTTCAATTGCAAGTGCTCTTGGACCGGAAATAGGTAGAATTTTAAACCAAGCTCTGTGGAGGAAATTGCCTTTGAGATTCTTTATTTTCAGAACAACGTGCTGCTGTGCCAAAGAGTCTTCAGATTATTACTAAGCATGCTATGAAGATGAGACTGAAGTTTTTGTTGTAAACATGGAACATCAGCATAGACTGTCATAAACTGATGTTAGAGGAGGAAGAAAGCTAAGACTACTCAATCTATAGATCTGCAGTCTGTTTTCTTGCAAACAAATTCTGTGCTAAAAACACCAGCTCCATATTTGCGAGAGCATTAGGAAATAAACTGGGAAGGGAGAGTAGCTCAAGTCAAATCTATCTTACCATGAATCACTATTATCATCTCAGGGAGTGTTGTGTGAGGATGTTAACTTCATGAAAAATGTGAGCAAGAAAATAGTATGATATCAGAAGGCAGATACGTTGAGATTTATTCATTCAGATTGGAGGCATTGTGCTGCATCGGGAAGAGTGCTGGACCTGATTTTCAGAATCATAATGATTCTTCTGGCAGTCAGTAGAAGTGTGAGTATTAGCAACTAATACTGATGGTGGATAGCAACAGTCTCCTAATACAAGGTACATACCTTTCCATTTCCATTTGGAAGGTAGACTTATGTTTCATGGCATGCCCTGCAACTTCATTTTAGCTCTTCTAGGCTATTAAATTAGTTTAATTTAATAGCCAAACTACTTGACTATGAGTACTTCTAAAAATTGTTACGTGAATTGTGAAGAAAGAATAAATAGATGCAATCGGTGTAGATACTCAGCAGTTAACCACTTAGTTTCATTTCCACCAGAAGGTGAAACTGGTGGGGAATTGCACACTTGTAATACTGTTGTGATCACAAGTTAGTTTATTTTATTGGCAATGACTTGTTTGCATTAAGTGCTTTTGTCCTTGGATGTATTCAGAACACAGTGAGAGAGTAAAGGTTTACAGTTTCTTCAATCTGGAATGTATTTAGAGTGTTGGTATGTCCAGGTACTCTGAAATCTTACTTTTTCTCAATTTGGGAGAATTGCAGCATGTTTCTGCTGCAGAACTTTCTCTGCTCCTTTGTATGCTCAAGTCTGAGATGCTGAGTGGCCAGAGTGATTTCTTTTATTTTTTGTTAAGGAATGTTGTAAGCAGGAAGAAGGGCTATAGGCAGCCCAGGAGTGAGAGGTTTGAAAGACAGAAAGAAAGCCAATTTTGATGTGAATTGCCAGGTGTACCAGCCTCAAAACTTTCTGTACATTTCCAGTTGCAATGTGCAGTACAGTTTGGCCAAAAAAAAAAAAAAAAGCCAGTTAATGTTTGTAGCCTTCTATTCAACAGATGTTTTTTGTCCAAGAAGTAGGCAGTTGGGAAAGCTGTTTGCGTGCTTCAAAATTGAGAAAGATAGAAACTAAAACTGTTTTTTTTCTTTGAAAGAATGCTCATTGCAGTGTTAAATAAGCAGCTTTTGTGTACTGTGCCTTGCAGCTCAAAGTGCTGTGTAGCCTACAGAATGTTTGCATGTCTGACTACTCCTAATACATCTTTGGATGTCTCTGTTGACTGATTCCTCTTATCTTATTTTTCACCAGGCTTTTTTCACACTTGCACGGGACATTATGACAAAGCTCAACAGAAAAATGGTTTGTATTTCCAGTGGCATACAAAGTAGATACACTGAAATTACTGTCAAAATAACTGGCTTGCTAGCAGTAGCCCTGTCCAAAAGTTTCTGGTGATTGCAGTGGGTTCTATATCAAATTTGAGTGAACAGGTAGGGGGAAAACGGGGAGTGGGGAAGAGCATTGAGCTCAGCGATGCTAGGAGAAACTGCGCTGCAGAGCTGCTGCTGAAACACACACTCTAGTTCTTACCATGTTGTTCTCCAGCTAACATCCTAGGGAATCAAGTGAGCATCCAGCACAGAGCTGCTAGGACAGTTCATCCAGTAGGGAGCTTAAGAGCACAAGATCCATAGGAAAGGTTTAATAACCTGGGCTTTCTTAGCATGTTGAAGGGAAGGCTGTCTGCAACTATCTGAGAAGCATTTTACAAAGGCTGTCGTGACTTTCCTTGCTGGTGCCAGCTGATATAACAATGACCACAAACTGGTGCTTGGGAGCTTTAGCGTGGGCACTGGGGGAGGTAGAAATCATCATGAGGGTTTTGTAGCTCTGGAATAGGTTCTGAACAGGGCTGTGGGTCTGTTTTTGAAAGTTTCCAAAATTCATCTAGGCAAATCTGTAGTTGGCCTGATCAAATGTTAGTCATAGTGCTGCCTCGAGTGAGGGGCAGGAGCAGATGATCTAATCAGTGACCTTTTCAACCAGTGTTTCTGTGACATAATCATAATCCTTAATTCTTTCTTAAGTCATAAGATAACATGCAGCTTTGATGTAGTGAGGCAGTTCTTAGTTGCTCATTGCTCTGTATCTGGAAAGCATTGTTGCTCTTACAGTTAGTTGTTCATTTACTCTGAAGGGTAATAGCAGACTGTATTTACCTAATTTACCTGTCACAGAAGAGAGCAAGATTCAGTAGGTGCCATATTTGATTGTTAATTTCTTAGGCTGATTTGCAGTCACTTAGATATGCAAATTCACTAATGCTATCACTGCCATTACCAGTGAACAAGGATTCAGTGATGCAAATTCCATTAAGCAAATGGAAAAAGAAAAGAAAAAGAAAAAAAATGGAAATAAGAAAGCAGTTTGTTTTCTGTTAAAGGAGCAGTGGATTTCACGGTTATGCTGTAAACTAGCACAGATGCTAGAACTCAAGCTGATCTTAAGTGTATGCATCTTCTCTGTTTAAAAGCAGTCACTTGAGCACAAATGCACATTGGCATGAAATTGTTCTTTATTTTCTGTGAACGTTACCACTGAGCAGCCTGAAACTGGTGTGTTCTTTGTCCTTGTGGCACTGTGATCCTTACTTATTGAATGTCAAATTTTGTAGTCGCTCCCTGAGCTAATACTTGAGATTTGGACCATTGGACAAATGTTTCTTTTAAAGATAAGCAGCTCTACGAAGTGATTAACAGAGCCTGGATAACTGAGAAGCTCAGGCTGTAACAGACCATTCCTCCAGTTATCATTTTGCAAGAGGGAGATGTAGTGGGGAAATCAGTAAAGCTACAATCGGTTTTAATTGATGTTGCATTTCATGACGTTGATAATCTTTTCTTTTTCAGAATGACAGCAGTTCATCGGGGGCAGGTGGGCCGGTAAAAATAACAGAAAATCGATCTAAGAAGAGCAGCTTCTTTCGATGCACGCTACTTTGATGAACTTTTAACAATAGACTGCAGCACACTTAGAACCTTTTCTGCTTCTTTGAAAGCACAGGGTCACAAAGCCTCAGAAATAATACCACCAAGCTGCTGCTGAGAGCTCCATTGAACGTAGACTGCGATACACAAAATATCAAGTGGATTTTGCTCACTAAGCCTATTGTTCTGTCAGGCTCCTCTTTCTCAAATATGGAAGCTATGAAGTGGAGACACAAATGCAAGAGTTAACTTGTTTTCCTTTTTTACTTTCTGTTTTATTGCCTGTTGCAAAGCTGCTATGTTTCTTTTAACTTTGCACATCCATATTAGCCTCTTACTGCCTGTTACAGCACAATCTTACATTCGTATTTGCACAGTTTCACTTGTAAGTAAGATTCTTAACAGATTTGTGCAGATTTTTCCTTTCTTTTTTTAAACAAATTTATTTTAAAGCAGAACAGCCGGAGGACAGATGAAGTCACTTCCATTATTTTCTTTGCTGTGTACTTATGGCCGTGACTGCATTGTGGGTGTTGACACCATAGTGATGAGAATTACTCTTAACAATTGACATTTAACAATTTGTATGAGTTCTGTCTCATAGATGCACAAATCTGTTCATGCAGAAGCAATGGCTTTTATTCTGAATGTAGTATGTTGCTTTTCTTTCTTTACCAGATATAGAAAAGTTGTGTTCTGAATTGCCAGTCACTGTCTGATTTCACAGATGCACCTTTTGGTAATTTTAATAAACGCTGTGTCTTTCCTCACTTAACTCCCATTTGTTAGCTCAAACTGTCTGCACCTTTTCTTTGTTTTTACGAGGAAATACACTCTGGAGTTGAGATCATCACAGATTGGCCTCGTTGCTCTCACTTAAGTGGCTTGTGGAATCTGAACGCATGAGTTTTGAGTAACCACTCTGTGGATTCACTTGCTCAGAATGACTGCTCTAACGGTGACTTTGATTTCTATTTTAATGATAAAGATGGTCTGTTAATGTCCGTAAGCATCAGCCCGTGTCAAAAAGGTGTCCAAAAGTTAGCTTCCTGTCTGGTTGCTGAAGTTCATCAAGCTCTGGCACTGCATAAAGGGTCACACTCGGGCTGGAACGTAATATTGGTTATGCAGTTAATGATGAATGTATGAAAGCCTCGTTGGTCTGCTCAAGCAGTACAACTTTTTTTTTCATTAAAAACTGGTACAGTGACCTAGACTGTTAGAAGCAGAGTTGAAACTTAGTTGCCTTTTTTACTCAACTGAGCATTGTATAACATAGTCTGTGTTCCTACTACTTTTTTTTATTGTCTACTAAAATTTTTCCTGGATGAGCAAGTAAAATAGGTGCTCTAGTTCTGTTGATGTGCCAAACTTGGACCATTGTAAGCTTTAACTACAAGTTTGTGTCCAGCATGTTTGTTATTAGGGGATAGGTGCATTCTGTCATTGTCAAAGTAATGTCTCTGACTTGCTTGCTTTTGCTTCACAATGTTGTCAAGTTGCAAACAGTGAATTGGTTGTTACTGCAGATAACTGCTTCATTCGTGGTGTCCGGTACTGAATTTGTCATCTTGGATCTGTTGTAAATACTTTCAAAGTGAACAGACCAATAGCATTAGATGCAAAAGGACCTTTGATTTGAAAAGATCTAACAGTAGTAGCTGGTTCTATAAAGATTGAAGTGTTATCAACCTGTCCCCACTTGTAGCGTAATAGAAATAGTTACTGTAATTAGGTGGTGAATCTCATAATCTTCTGTTGCTGCACTTAAAAATCGTAATGGCAACAAAGGTTTAGTGGAAAGTCAAAGCATCCCTAACTGCTCGGTTGTCTACCCTTGATGTTGTTCTTGGACAGGCTGAAGCAGTTATGTTTTCTGTATGTTTTTTCTTTTTCTTCTTTCGGAAATTTAAAAAAAAAAAAAGTGCTTCTGTACAGAAAGTGTTGTGACACCAATTATGAATGTTGTTGATTTTCAGTAATTTACCTCCGACTTACTTGGTGTCGTAATACTTTGATTTTTATCTCAGGGGTTGTCTGCAAACCAAAACTGACATGTTCTGTGTTTGGCACCGTTTACAGAATGCTTTGTGTTGTTTTTCCTGTCTTTGCTGTGTGGTTAAGTGTACATTCAATAGTAGTCTCCATGAACTTCCCTTTGAAAGAGCCTGTAAGTAGGAGAGTCTATGAAGTGCTTCTTGAAGCAGCAGTGAATTGGGGTATCTGCTCTGTATTTGGGGGGGGGGGGGGGGGGAGGCAGGGGGAAACTTGCTATTTTCTTACATTTAGCTGTGCTAAACTGTACATAAATGTGAGGTAAGACCATAGGAAATTCACTTTATGCATGATAAAATGATGCAGTAAATATTTCACTTTGCTTAATGTTCATGTAAAGTTCATCTTTTTCTATTTGTAGAAGAATTTAGTGCAATTTTGTTGTCCCCTGCTGAAACTGAAGAATTCTAATTTCATGTGGTCTTATGGATAAGGTAAAATGCAGATTTCTCTCTGTTTTGCCCCCACCCCTGTTCTCCAGCAGTATTAAATGGCTGAGTGGCTGCACTTTGTCAGTGTGCTAACTTCTGGTCAGTATAGACCTTTCTGTCTACAGTCTGCCTTGTCAGACATAGGAAGCCGTGCTGTATCTTCGTGTGCAAATCAGCTGTATGTTTTACTGGGAACTTCTTAGCTACGTTTTGCTTTAGACAAGTGGGTGACGATAAATGACGTGTTCTGCCTGGGCATCAGATGCTGGGTACTACAGGCTTTTCTAATACCAGAATGATTGTTCTGTGCAGTCTCTGTTGCTACTTTGCTCAAATCTATATAACCTGAATTTTGAAGGACTCAACTATACCTCAGCCAACTAGTTAGTATTCTCATGTTCATTAGTATGAAAGTCATAGAATTATTCATTAAGCAGCAAATGTATTTCTGTTTTGCTCCAGAGGTTGCCATTAAGCTTTTAGGAGAAGCAGATGTTTCTGGTGGATTTTAATGGAATAAAACCACTGTTTGTGCTGTTGAGGTTTTTTGAAATATTTCTCTGCCCTGTGTCTGTGTACTGCATCTTGACCAATATTTTTCTAAATGGTTTAAAAAGAAATGTGGTCTCAGTGCGTTGCAGTTTTAGCTTCCAGTCCGTGCTCAGCAAAACATGCACAAGTTGTTTTTGTTGAGTGTATCTAGAATATTTGATTTACTTACTGTCTTACTGGAAGTTGTAGTATTATTAAAGTTTAAACCACTCGAAACATAGCTAACTTTTCTATTTGGAGGACAGACTTAAAGATACTGGTTGAATTTTCAGACCTGTAGTTGTGGTTTTTCTTTTTTGTTTTCCTTTGTGCCCTTTTTTACATAAACTATTTCCACTGTAAGTACATTCCCCTTTCTAGTCCGCTGAAGTCATTTAAAAGGCATAGTCATTTTCACAAGTGAAAAAAGGATTCTTGAATATACATATTGCATTAAAATATTGTGAATGGATACTGATTTGAAGTACATGAATGATATGTAAAAGTGCATAAGTGTTATTTGTGGAAATGCCCTGTTATTTTGCTATCTGTTAATGTAACTGAGATTTTGCAACGTTAAACTTGTTAAGGATTGGTCTGTAGGTGATGATAAATAGGTCTTTTTCTTCTCCATTCACTGAACTGCTTATAAATTCTTATAAATAAAACTTGTATTTCTCTCTTCCACCAAAAGCAGGATTTCCACTGATTTTTCTTGTTTCTGATGAATTTAAGTATTCTAGTGCATTCCTATGGCCTTACAGATGTTTTTGCAAATAAAACTTCAATTACAGTTATTTTAATGCAATGTAGCTACTAAATTCAGACTAGAGAGTATAGTCCTTGAGAAATTGCTTAATTTTGAAATAGAAGTGTTCTACTGTGTGTGTTTAAGCACATTTTTATCTCTGATCAAAGGTGTAATGTGAAAAGCTCCTGCAGATAAAGTGATCTTGTCATGTGATTAACCTGTAAGCCTAATCATTGTGTATTGATGTGTATAGACAAAAAAAATCCCCTCCCAAAAAAACCCACTTTAAATTCTAATGGTTTTATTATTCCATGTGAACTTTTTTACAATAATATGTCTCAAATAAAAGTTACGTAATGAAAAGAATTTGGAGTATTTTGTATGAAATATTCCACATAGTTGTTAGAAGGTTGGCATTTCCACTGTGTTTTCAATGTCTGTTGTGGGTCGTAGTTCAGCTGACTTGCCCATGTAAAGCTGTAACTTCAGTGATAAACCACAGGTATTCTTGTATGGTTTCGTTTGCACCTAAACTTGTTTGGTCTTCAGACATGTCTGAAGTGTCCTTTATTCCTGGAGAGATTGCTTTTTGTAGAAATTAAGTATATTATTCCAGTGACTGTAGGTTTTATAAGGAAGTGTTTTGTCAGTGCATCCTGGAAAGTTACAGGTGCTGCTCAGAAGGTACTTGGGAAGTAAAGATAACGTAAGAGAGAGTCTCCAGTTTGAGTAAGAGTTACTTAGTCACTTGTTAAGTCGGGGATAACTGACTATTTTTTTTTTTTTATTATTATTTGTGTGTGTGAAGGGTATGGTTTTACTACTCCTACATAACCTGAGACATAAATATCATCAATATGTTAGGTATTGCTTGCTGAGCCTTATTCACCGCTGCGTGTGGAGGGATTTGACAGAAGTATTTGATTGCTATTGTATTATCAATAGCTTTTGACTAAAGTCATGTGGTTTGTAAGTCATGATTGGTTTGATATTAGAGAAGGAAAGAGCAGCTGTGTCTGTTCGAGACCAAAGCAGATGAATGGTTGAGACACCCGGTTGGGCAACCCAGTGAATTTACAGGAAGAGTACTTCACCATGGATGACAAGTAGCTTCTAAAATTTATGCTTTTTACATGTTCCTGTGGTAAACTGCATTTAGCTGAAATAGTGTTTTGTGTCTTTTTACGTCCCACAAGAGCAAGCTGCAGTTAGCTTCTTGTTAACGCCTGTTGTTATTTTGGCATTTGCTTTCTGTACTCAGGCTGCTTCTGGCAGACAAGTTTGCTGCTTTAGGACCAACTGTTTAACCTTATCTTTCAGTTGTCTTCATCTGAATTGGGTACAGATAATTAGCAGTACTAAAATTACTTCTGAGAACCTTTTAGTTTAAACAGAAACGAGTGGCATACATCTGCACATCCCAACAGCATTTTAAGTTAGCATTCTCCATTTATTAAAAGGAAATAGCAGGTATGCTTAACGCTGTGTGAAACTGGTGGTTTATTACAGTTCTGGATCTGTCTTTTGACTGTGAACCAGGAGTTACTACAAAAGTAGCTCTCGCACGCTTACAGATCCGGCTCAAGTTATTGGTACTTGTGTAGAACCTGGTTTTATGGTCTGGTAAACTGCCTTTCTTGTGAATAATGCTTTCCAACTTAGTTGACTGGTGGCTCTTTCAGACTTCTTGGACTGTATCTAGGTCATCAATGTAATGTCAGATCTTAAAATTCCTTTTACAGTTCCTTAGAAAGGGGAGGTTCAGGTTGGACGTTAGGAAAAATTTATTGTCTGAAAGAGTGCTTAGGCACTGGAATGGAATGCTCAGGGAGGTGCTGGAGTCATCAACCCTGGGGGTGTTCAAGGAACATTTAAATGGACATGGTTGAGTGGGGGAATATGGGTGGTTGGTAGATGGTTGGACTGGATGATCCTGGAGGTCTTTCCAAACCTTGGTCATTCTATGATTATTGTGTTGTCTTCAAAGTGAATGCAAATTCTGTCAGTATTCAGTGATTGTTGGACTCTTCACTCTTACTTGTTAACCATCTTCTGTGAGGAGGTGACAGGAGTGCCTTGCTGCAGCAGTGACTTCTGGCAGTACTGCACAAGAGTGCCTGTGGCACAGCTGCAGCCGCAGGGCCTCAGTGAGGCAGTGGTCTCAGGCGAAGCCCTGAGTGGTGTTAGTGACAGTTGAACTTGTTCCAGAATGGGTTTTGATTCCCTGGGAAAGCTGCCATGGGGTCCCTGATCCCCCAGTGCGGTGGGATGCCTTTGTGGAGCAGCACGGAGCAGGTTGTGCTGCTGGGGATGCCCGGTGTTGTGACGGAGATGGGCTGAGCACTGCTGCACCGCTGCCTTCCTCATTGGTGGCAGTGCCCAGCACTTCTTTGTGTGCAGACTTTGGTTGGACTGCTGGCACTGTGCTCATCTCTTAAGAGTGTTTAGCCAGTGAATCATCTATGCTGTACTTGTGCTTATGTTAATACATTTCTTTTTTAAAGGGAAAGTTGAACGTTTATCTTCAGTATTGTTTTCAAATCCTTGGGGTTATTCTTTCCTTTTTTTTCTCTTTTTCCATCCAGGCACCACAGCAGCTAACTAGTTCTGGTGTGTTCTAGATGGAGGATGGTGTTATCCGATGAAGCCTGAGCAAGCTCTGGCCGTGCTTTTCACATCAAAAATGCAATGCAACCGAATGCTTTTGGGCCGCTTCACCTGCTGCGTGACGATTGTAAAACCCGCATTTATACTTTGCACAAATAAAATACAAGGAAGAGGCAAGCACGTGTCTTAAACCGTTTGTAAGTAGTTTCCCACAGTCGCGTGGTTAGGCGTGTTTTGCAAAGTGCAAAATGGCTCTGCTGCCCGAAGGCACGGCGTGCCGCACCCCTGGGATGCCCAAGGCGCCGCGCTGGGGGCAGGCAGCCCGCGGCGGGGCTGGGAGCGTTACGGTCGCTTCCGCCCCCCACCATTTTATGACTGACCGCTCCAGCGCGGCCCACGCGCCGCTCCGCTCTCTGCTCACAGCGGGCCGCGGCGCCAGCAGGCGGCGCGCTCCATACGCGATGGCGGCAGCTCGTTCCGCACCGCCTCGCTCGGTGCTGTGCGGTGAAGCGGTGGCGCGAGGCTCGAGGCGGCCTCAGCTCAGCGCAGGGCGCTCCGCAGCCGCGCGCCCCGGCGCGGAGCCCCTCAGGCGCGAGGCCGTCCCGTCACGTCCCGCTGCTCCGCCCCGGGCGGCCCCGCCGGGCTCCCGCACATCGTACGGGGCGGCTCTGCCGCTTTCGGTGCCTGGAAGGCGTTCCCGAGCATCGCGGCGACGGTAGGAAGCCGTTGGAAGGGGCGTTTGGGAGCCGGTCTGTTTGTTGTGTGTTCTCACAGCGCTGCAGCGATCGCTGTGCGGCCATCAGTTGCGTCATTGCGCTGGTGTGAACCGCCCTCACACATCAGAGGTGGAATCAAGAATTATTATTAATGTGTAAGTGGGGAGGGGAAAAAAAGCCCCGATCTTTTTTTTAATTGTCATGGGAAACATACTTTTATTTAGAATACACTTCTTTTGTGGTATTCACTCCCTAACCGGCGTATTTGCATCCCAGGGATCCTTAATTAGATCCCTGGTAGCAATGTTAAACACCTGTGGGTGATGCAGGAGGAGCTGATGGTTGTGCCGGGGCTCTCTGTCCCCGTTTTTCCTCCCTTTGGTGTATTTTGGCTGCTGTCTCTGCTGCCTTCTGCTTTGTGCAGCCCTGAGGGCAGCCCAGCCGTCCCGATCTTGAAGTGCAAGGATGTTGTCACCAGTGTCGCTTGTTTTGAAGAGAAACTTCATCCCTGAGGTTGGAATTGGAATTTAATTACTGAAAAACACCCATTGCTTGAAAGCTCTGGTCATCACTGTGTAGCAGAGTCAGCATGTCCTTCCTGCTCATCCCTGGGCTGTGGCTGGCTGTTTTTGCTGCTGTGATGCTCACCGAGAACTGTAGGACATCTCTAAAATCAATTGTTTGCCACAAAGTCACAGAAAATATATCCTGCACTGTTGAGAGGCTTCCTTGTTGCATACGAAATAATTAAAAAGCCTAAGACTAGTGTGATTTGGGTCTAATCTATCTTACTGAATTAATTTTAATTACGTATTACAGAAAAGCCAGTAGAGACTTGATGAGTGTAAGCCAGGGAAAAACCATGCTTGTCTCTGCTGCATGGCTGTACTATGTTAAGTTATATGGAGCCATTTAACAAATGTTCAAGTTAATCAAAAAAGGTTTTTTTAAATTTGCTTAAATATTACACATGTAATGGCAGGCTTTATGGAGTTGGATATACCTTATAGCCCTATATAACTGTATTTTTTAATGTCTTATGAAGTGGGAATGTAAAAGATGCTTGTTTGCCCCACGTGGGAGCCTGTGGATTTCTGGTGTGTCTCTGTGATGGTTGAAACAGCTGGCAGTGTTTAATGAATCGTATCTCCATGTATTTACAAATAAAGATTTCAGAAATCACCTTCTGATAATGATGCTGTACGTGCCTCCAAAAATGTGTTCGTGTGACAAAGACTGTGCATAGTTTGGTAGAAAAACGATGCCCGAGTAATAGCGCTTGGCTTTCAATTCCTTGTTCCACAGTAAGCATCCCGGCATTCGTGTTTATTTTTACATTTCCTTTTGCTATTGTTTCCAAGCTCCAGGGCACGGCGTCGTGAGGAAGTAGAGGAGGCAGCAGCTTTCCTGTTGCGCTCTGCGGTCACTGGGTGGTGCTGTTTCTCCTCTCGATTTGCAAATCGCTCCTTGTAACAGTTCTTAAGGATGTTTTTGAGAAGCAAAAGAATTGGGACTTGTGGGCTCCTTTTTGAGACTGTTTTTCTGAGACTGTGCAGTGTATATATACGTACTTTGCTCAAAGAAAGCTAGTGCTTCAGAGAAAGTGTGCAGGCTTCCCAAGTTCTGTAGTTATGAACTGTGTTGCACAGGTGTAGCTGCCTTAGCGTGGTGGAAAGCGTTTGCTTACTTCTCAAGGGGCAGCCAAGGAGAGACAGGTTAAGAATAGAACAATTTCATAGGCTTCAGAAAAAATCATGAATAAAGCTGCACAGTAAGTCAGCTATGGCTCTGGGTTGGAACACGTGCAGACTGTGAGCCTCTGGGAAGGTGAGAAAGGCTTTACATTAAGTGCTCTGCAGCCACCATGCAGGTAGCTGCTCTGGGAGCTGCTCAGTGCCCCGAGGCTTTCATGCCACCAGCTGCTGGTTAATTTGTGCTTACCTGTTAGGAGCCAGCCCTGTAATGGCCACTCACGTTCAAGAAGTGGAAAGCAGAGCCTGGTGCTTGATGCCTGTAGGCTGATGGGCCCCATGAGGCCATCCATGGCAGGCTGTGGTTCTTCACCAAGCCCTAGAGCTGAGCGTGGAGGGATGGGCTGCGCTGCAGAGCCTTCTCTTGGCTTCTGCTGGGCTCCATCAAAGGGTGGGCAATTCACATTGTTTAATGAGTCTGTTAATGTGACGTCTTTTGAAATTTGGATCGTACAAATATGGCCCCATTTAAAGAAGTCTGCAGGATAGAGTGCTCTCCAGTTTACATTTTCTAGTAATGAACATAAATGATGGTCCTGTTTTAAAGCAGAGGACAAGCCAAGGAAAAATGAAGAGAAAGTGACGTTAGGATAGTCCTTGCAGGTTAATAATGGAATCTCACAGTGGCTTTTTGAAAGCCTGTGTCCCTGGAATAATCCTGGTGAAACCTCTGCTGTTCCCAGGTTCCTGCTGCACGTACCAGACATTACCACATCCATCACTCAGCCCTGCTGGGAGGAGGGCTTGTGCTGTCATGGAGCTTGTGGAAGAAATGGCATTTCCCCTTTGCTTCTTGCAAAGCACAGGAGGGTTTGTGTCGCCAAGGCTCTCTCACTGCGTGTGATATTTTTGCAAAGCACAGGAGAAAAGCATTATCTTGTCTGTTGCCTTGACGTTTGCAGATTATGCATTACTGAACGTATGCTTAAAACCCAAAAAGTCAGAAGGATTGTGAAGCCCCGCTTTCACGGTCTGTATTCGTACTGAAAATCAAGATCAAGCGAGCTTTTGCCCTTCTGCTCCACGGGAGGTTGCCTTGGTGTCTTTGAAATCCATTGGTCAGTTTCCACAGAATCGGGTGAATGGTTGAGGCTGCACAAGATTCCTGAGCAGCTGGGGCAGAAGAGCTCCTGTCAGTATTGCCCAGCGAGGGAGGAGCGCTGCGTTGTCTGATTGATGCGCTCTGGGGGGCTGCGTGCTATGGGACTCTGGGACAATGGGAAAGCTGTTTCCATTGGAACGATGTGCCTTTCACTTCACTGTCCCCAGCAGTTCAATGCCAGCCATCTCATGTGAAGAAGTCTGGTTGCTTACCTTCCTGCTGCTGAGTTTAATTATTTTTATAATTTCTTGGCAGGTTTTCTTGCATCCTCACAATGAAGGTGGCACGGTGCCATGTGCTGTTATCCTGGTCCTCGTGGGGACTTGCTGCTCCTGGTGCAGAGTGACTTCCTTTTAGCCCACCAGCATCCCAGATAATGTCCAATATAATGTTGTCTGTCTACACAGAGAGAACAACTTGTGCCTTGTTGAATTTAGGGGGAGAAGAATCAGTCTTTGTTTATAACTTCACTTTTGCAAAGTGGTTGTTAAAAGTACACAGCTGATACCTCATGGATACCACACATCTGTGTTGCAGCTTTCTGCAGTGATAAATGCTTAACTGTGAAGCTTACATGTTTAGCAACGAACAGTGGATTTAAAGTTGAAGGCTAGTTGTTAAATGAGATTTAACTCATTGATCTTGCTATAAAATTAATAAAAATGCTATTTTACTTGAACCCAGAAAGCTTCGTAATAGTAAAAGAACACTATTTTCTACCAGTGCCTTAGCTGCAGTTAAGAAGCTTTGTTGTTGTTGTTGTTGTTGTTGTTTTTTAAGCTCTTATATTTAATGAGCTTTTTTAGCAATGCAAATTTGCTTGCCTGAAATAAATCCTTCAGATCTGATTTACGCACATGAGATACGATCCATATAGAACTTCTTCTAACCTAATGCAGCCGGAGCAACTTTTGGAATGAGCTTAGTTGTGCAAGGTGTGCCATAGCACTACACTGTTCATAGTGGATGAAATGTAACAGTAAGATGTTATGATCCTCGTGTTGGCAGCTTTTAGTAGAAAAGTCCTGGGCTTTGCCTGCCAGCTGGAACCAAGCAGTTAGAAGCTGACATTAGGCTGATAGTAGCTGCTCACGTGCAACTTTTCCTTACAGTAAGCATATATTTCTTGGTTGTGTGGGCTGAGGTTCTTCACATGTCAAATTCAGGAGGTGTTCTGTAAGCACCTACTGCTAGGCTGAATAAACCTTGTTCTTCTGCACTCGATGCAATTTGCCATCACCTTCAGCAGAAGCATATTTCTCACTTTCAAAAACGCACAGTGAGACTCGGGAGTCCTTATCTTATGAAATTTGAGGAGATAATTTTAATTACCTTCTAATAATTAAATTACTAAATTCAGAAAACTAAATCAGCAAAACGATCTACAATATAATTGGATTTGTTGTATGTACTCTAAAATCAGTCAAGATTTCATGATTAAATAGGAAGTAGCATGCTAAAAAGCAGCAGCAATGGCAGGATCTCTCACATCATTCTTATACACGCCACAAATAAGAGCAGGATATCAAGATAAATAAGACAAATGCCCTTTTAAATATCTTGTTTGTGTTCATGTGCTTTTCCTAAATTGCCCAAAGACTGAAACACTGATCTAGCAGTAAAGAGTCACATACCTTGCTCAGTGTCTTCAAGTTTGAATACTTGTGGGAAAGTCTTTGCTAAACAAACCATAAAACTGGAGTTTAGAATTAACTATAGAATCAGTTAAAAGACCCAGACTCAGTAAGCAGCCAGCATGAAGTAAGTGTGGGAAGGAATTTAGCCCTCAGCGATGTTCGCTGATCAGATCTCCCTGGAAAAGGAGAACAAAGGCTCCAGTAGAAGTTTGGGCTGGTACATTTGTAGAACACTCTGAGCTTATCGTTAGCCAAGAGCAAGGGAATCCACTCCAAGAGAGCGCGTCATGTTCCACTAGTGCAGAATCAGTCAGTGCTATGAACGAAGCGGGGCATCTGAGACAGAGCACAGCATCATAGTTTGGAAATAGCTTCTTCCTTCTGGTGCCTGCCTTGGGTGAAGGTGACCTCTCGGTTCTCTTCTTTTTTGCAGCTGAAACAGGACAACTACATTAAATATTTGTAATTGCAACAAGGGAGAAGCACTATGAGTTATTTTAAAAGTGCCATTACTCAAGCATGAAGTTATTTTTCTCTGAACTGGTGCAAATGCCAGAGTAACTCATTGTTACATAGGTTTCAGGAGAATACATCCTGTGTGCTAAAGTCAATGCCAATCACAAAGTTATTGCAGGACGAGGGGAAATGGTTTTAAGTTGAGGGAGGGGAGATTTAGATTGGATGTCAGGGGGAAGTTCTTTATAGAGAGAAGGGTGAGGTGCTGGAACAGCTGCCCAGAGAGGCTGTGATGCCCCGTCCATCCCTGGAGGTGTTCAAGGCCAGGTTGGATGGAGCCCTGGGCAGCCTGGGCTGGTATTAAATGGGGAGGTTGGTGGCCCTGCGTGTGGCAGGGGGTTGGAGCTTCGTGATCCTTGAGGTCCCTTCCAGCCCTGGCCATTCTGTGGTTCTGTGATACGAGCAGGCTGTAGAAAAATTTGTCACATCAGTCTTTTTTCCCAGAATTTGGCCTTTTTTCCCTAAATGGCCTCTTGTGAGTGCAGATTTTTTCCCCTTGGATAGTGTGACCTTTGGGAGAGACTGTCTCTAAAATTATTCCCTCTTGTTTCACTTCTTGTTCTTGCATGAAAAAAGGCAATTGGAGAGGCGGAAAAACTGCAAGTTTGTTGTCTAACCCATGTATGTGTCCTGTTTAGTTTGGAAAGGGACTCTCATTTCATAACTGTTTGTGGGAATAGCTAAACTGATGTGTTTTTGTCTTCTCACATATTTTTTCCTATTTCTTGTCTTTGTATCTCTGACAAGCGTTGCTACAGTAGTTAACTATGGCACTGTCAGTACAATGAACTGTGGTGCTATTTATCACAGAAATCAACCATTCCTCCAGTGGAAACAAATCCCTTAGGTAGATCCTTCTTAGCCACATAAACATTTTTTGCTGGCAATAAAACAGAACTACTTTGAAGTGTATGATACTGAAGAAATAACATCTACTGTGGTTAAAAGTCTCAAGGGAGGAATTAATATATCTTAAAGATCAAATGTTACCACTTTAAAAATCATCCTGGTTTTCAGACACAGAAGCATTTCTCTGTATTAGAGAAAAAAAAGTTGGTTTGACTTGTTTTCCTGTGCTATGACAGCAGAACATCTTACCTTTTCCTCCTCAATAGGCAACAAGCTACTAGAAGGAAGATGAGAACTCCCATAATGCAGGCTATCACAACAGAAACAAGAACACCTAGAAGAAAAGGGGAATCATACAAAGCAGTTGAATTCATTTACCTGGGAGGAAAACGCTGATCTCTAATCTGTCATAACGCTTTCTTCCCACATCTGCAACTTTCCTGCCATATTGTACCCACTGCCACTTGTATCACTTTTGCAGTCATGGAAGGGATAAATTGGCACAGGTCTGTATCAGAAAGTCCCAGTCCCACAGCTGAGTCCATAGTCAGGGTGTCAAATCAGATGCCTGCTGCAGTCACAACGCCAACATGCAGCCAAAGGCACAGCAGATGTCTTTGGCTTCCTGGGCACAGGCTGCCCAGGGAAGCTGTGCGTGTCCCATTGCGGAGGCATTCAAGGCTGGGCTGAAAGGAGCCGTGGGCAGGCCTGATCTGTGGGTGGCAACAGGCCCACAGAAGGGGGTTGGAACTCGGTAATCTTTAAGGTCCCTTCCATTCCAAATCATGATGTGATTCTGTGATTTGATGCTGTAACGTATCGGCATCAGCAAAAATGAAGAGCTAAACTCGGGGAACAAAGGATGTTAGATTTGATGCCTGTTGTTTTTTCATGGCAGGACACTATTGAATGTGAGCAGCTGAAGAGTGATGTGCTTTGTCTTTGATAACATTGATTAAAGGCACCTAAAAAGGTAAGAATGAAATCCGGATTGCAGTGTGAACAACTGAATGATCTCATGTTTGTATTGAGATGTTAAGCACTATCGCTATAATCTCGCTTTTGATAAAGATATAATTTTTACAGTAAAAGTATTTTTGCTATTTTGGCTGACCCGAAGACCATGAAGGTGAGTATTATTCACATTTTCATATTTCATTCACATACTATTTTTTATGTTTTATGAAATTGTCTCTAAGTAAAGGCAAGTTTTGCTACAGTGAAAGTACATCACATGGGCAGCAAAATGTAACACCAAATAGAAAATTACAGAACAAAAGCTTGTAGTTTAAAGGAGAGAGGTAGGGAAAACTCAAACTTCGTATTTTAGATTTCTGTTTGATGAGGACATCTTAAGGAATTCAGATAGAAAGCTTTTTAACAACACTACACACCTGTTCCTGTTTAATTTGTGAGCACTGGAAGGTTTGAGTCTCCAGAGATTCCTTCCAACCCCTGCAATTCTGTGATTGCTGTAATAAATCTCAGCTGTGTGTGTGGAGCTGATTTTATTGGAACAGGTTCCTAACAGGCAAAATACATTTTAAGCATGTTTGAGTTTTGGCGAGTGATCCACTAGGATTTGAGGCGTTTTGAACTTTAGTGCTTATTCATGGTGAGCATGAGTTTAGATTTTAGTCATTGGCATCCAAACTTGGATGATCTAATACTTCAGTAATTTGAATTTGGGACACAAAGCACAGTTCAGTGGCTCCATTGTGTGGCATGGGCACTCTGATGAAGATAAGCAGCCCTCAGACTTGACACTGCAAAGGCAGAAACGTTGCTCTGAAGGAATGCTTTTAGGTTGAGGCCTGGAGTGTGCACAACAGAACTTCTTTCACAGATTTCTGTAGTTGTCCCAAGCCATGTTTCAGTGAATGGCCTCTCCTTCCCTTTTCAACAAGAGTGCTCTGTTCTTGCTTCTGGTACCTCTGGCAACCAGCAGCCAGGTGCACCTCAGCTGTGCTTTGGGGGAAAGGTTTTTTTTTTCCTTTTTTTTTTTTTTGAGTTAAAGGACTGCACCTGTGAGGGAGCTTTTATGGCTGGAGTAGGTGGAATGTGAGATTACAGGGGACCATGAATGCCTTTCTTGCAGTGGGTAGAACGCTTTTGCTGTGGTTCACTGGTGGCCAATGAGCGTCTGTAATTAAGTGTACTTAAACTGAATGGGGTTTCTATTAAATTAGCACTGAGAAATGCCTTCTGTAGCCATAGAGACCAGTTCTTGGGTGAGAACAATGGGGTGGGCAATAACCCATACAACTCAGCCCTAGCAAGTTATGCCAACGTTAAGGAAAAACTGAAAATGCTTTTATAGCAGGTGTCACCTCTGCATGGGAAGCAAACAGTGGAGCTTAGTAGAGGAAGAGCCAAACATATTTTTTGGCTTTGGCACTGCTTCACAGCAGCAATTTCAAAAATGTTAAATTTGATCCTCTAGATGGACTTAATAATGCTTATCCCATTTCTGTGAAGTGTTTAGATCCCCAGATTAAAACCATGCTGCCTGATTTTGTATTGAGTTACTGAGATCACAGATTGTAACTCATTACTTTAAGAATTGAGCGTGATTTACAGAGAGAGAGTAGACAGGTGCAGAAAATTCAGCTTAAGTCCTAGATGGAAAACAGCATTTCTCATCCCTGACTGTTGTGAATCATGTTAGCAAACCAGCACCATATGCTTGCTTACTTTCATGAATTGAGAGAAGAGAAAAAGTGGCAGTTGGATTACCTACAGTTGTGAGTTTTAGCACATGGTAGCTGCTTGTTCCAGAACTCCTGTTGTTAAAGTATTTCTGCTTAAACATGTCTTCAGTAAAGTGTGCGTGGATTTAAGTTAAGTTCCTTATTGTCCAAGCTTACTTGGTTTCCCTCTCTCCCCAAACTTTGGGAATTAAAGCTCTAGCAGTTTTGGGACATTCAGTCCTAGAGAAGTGCAAAAAAGTAGAAGTCAGTTATTTTTGAGATTCCTGTCATGTTTGTTTGCATCACGTACTGCAATTTGCTCTGCTTTGTGTATCAGAGGTAATCATGCGATGAGTAGGCCTGTCCAGAGCCAGTTAGTTGCAGGGCATGCTTCATACCCTGCATGTGACAGCAGAAGGATGTCATGGGCTTCTCTTATGTTACTGAAAAGAAAAGCTTGTGGTGAGAATTTTCTCAGTATAGATATAGGTAACTCCTGTGATTTCTGTTCTTCCATTTAGATGAGAGAAACTAGTAGGCAAAGTTGATATGACATGCTAAAATATTTTTATTAACTTGAAAGCTTACTGCACGGCTAATCTTTTTCATGTGGTCTGCTTTTTCTTTCAAAAACATTTTATTCTCAATTTCAGACTGTGTATTGGTTTGCCTAGATTGCCCTCTGTGTGTGTCAGCTTTACAACTGCTTACAAGTATTTGTTTGCAGGACAACACAGCAATTGGAGCAATGCAATTTGCACAGAAAAGATACTCAGATGCCTTACTGTGGGGCTCAGAAAAATGACTTTCTCATAAAATGACTGATTTTTTTTCACCTGTAACACTGGATCATACAATATACAGTGTTACAAGTTATTTTTAGTTATCAAATTTGAGTTTCTCTTGAGGACCTTTTCCAATTCTCTTTAATTACCCCAGAACAGTCTCCCTGAAATGCAAAGCTGTGATTCCTTCTCAACTTGTTGTCTGCACAAAAGTAGGCCTGATATTACTGGGAACCAGAGATGTAACTGAGGAGAGAAGGCCAGCTCAGTTAAGCTGGCTGAAAGCATTCAGCTGTAGGGAGCTATTTAGTGTCTGGAGTGACAGCAGATAGCTCTGCTAAACATGGGGAGGCCGAACAGTCCGCCTCTCTTCATCTCCTTCCCTTTGATTGGGGTCAGAAGGGTTGCTTGGTGTGGCTTGTCTGATAGCTGCTGTGAGACAGAACTTTGTATGCACTCTTTGAATGCCATCACTCTTACATAGTTACCCATGCTGAAGGGGAAAAAAAAATAACAACAAAAAGAAAGCTATCTGCAGGAGAGTGGGCCTCTACTTCTGTGCTGGTACAGTGCAACAGGACTGCCACATCCATGCTTCCAGCTTACCCAAATGACTGTGTGCAATTTCTTTGCATAGAAGTGTTTGTACAGCTTACCTTCACGGAAGGAGATAAAAACAAGTCTTTCACGAAACTCCTGAACGTTTCGGAAGTTATTGACCATTTCCAGGGGTTCTGGGTCATCACTCTCTGTGCAGTACATGGCTGTTTCCAGTGCCAGCAGCTATAAAGGAAAGCACACTGTTCAGCTTCCAGAAGCAGAAAAGACGATGCTGGTGTATCGCTGACGGTGTCTGTTGGAACGTATAGGCATAGTCAAACAGAAAGGGGTACATGAAATAATACTTGGAAGTCTTACATGGCCTGTGAGCCCAAATAGAGAGTAATGTGTAAACAGTGGTGGCATCTCTGGAACCCCTACCTGTATGTGTGTTTTATATACTCAAAAAATAAAGGCTGGTTAGTAATTAGCTGACAGGAAAATTGGATGGGAGGAAATGTGGTGGTCCTTTGCAGCACAGACTAACTCCTGAGCAGTGCTATTTCATGAAGGAGCTCACCAAAGAACTCGTGCTTTGGTAAAACAATCTGGTACAGTGGATGAAATTAATAATTGACTGTCATCACAGGGAGCACATGGGAATTAAATCTCATATTAAAGGTGGTAATAACATTTTTAGTAACATTTTTTCCTTGTGTTTATAATTAGATGAATTGGTAGATAGTGATTACAAGCTTATGTAATTTGTCAGTGTCCACTTGAAAACAAAAGCTAGGTGAGAACAAAGCCTTAAGTTAGAGAAAAGTCTGGGGATTCAGGCTTGACGAATTATACATCACGAGCTTTTTAGAAACAGTGACATCTACTCAATCTATCATGTCTAAGATAGTCATGATCAGAGCACAGGGGAACTTAGAGTTTGGAGTTCAGGCACGAAGCCTTGGCAAAAACGATCTGGCAGTGACTTGTGGAAAGACTCTCAGCAGGGAGCAAGTACATGGTAAAAAGAAATGAATCTCACTTCAATGTGATTCTCCAAGCTGTTGCTATACCAATTGCTATTCAATTGGCTGCCCATCATTTTGGTCAAGTGCAGATGGGTTAACTCTACAGTGAATAGGGTATTGATTGAAGTCAGTTCTGTGACGTGCATCCCACCTGAAAGATTTTAGCAACAGTCACTTTCCAGTTCAATAAGAAAGTAAGATAAATCCAGGAAAACAAATCCAGAATCCATTTACTGCTTCTTAACAAACATCAATCAGGACAACTCGTGTTGTATTTAAACTTGCCTGCTCTTGTGAAATTTTAACGGGGTGCCGGAAGACTGTCCAGAGAACGCTGGGGTAGCAAGGAGGAGTTGTCAGGGATCCTTCATAGCGATAATACTCAGCTGGTCTGTCAGGAAGCAATTCCTGAACGTTGAAACCAGGGACATGGACCATCTGATCTAAAACAGGATTTAACACTGTTAAATGCTGCATCATTACCGTGTGCATGGTATACTAGTGCTGTGATTCTGCTCTGCAGTAAGCAGGGTGCTTCGTCTGATCTCTAGGAAAAGAAAAATATTTGTAAGTGGAGATGATCCCGGTTTGACATAGGAAACCCCAAAGTCTGCGTTTCCTATATACAGATCTTGTCATAGATACCAAATCAGAATTTTGTACAATAACCTGTAGCCATATTAACCAAACAACAGCTGGTGCAGGAAATAAGGCCCCCGTGGCTGTGTGTATCTTGCTATACACTCTCCAGAGTAATGCATTGAATATTCAAAGTGTCTCATTTTATGACTGCTTTGCCTGGGATTGCAGGACTGTTTCTGCAGCTGGTTCAGCCTGTCACAGAGTACCTATCTGGTACCTGTCTGATACTTCAGAACAGTCACTCACCCTTGTATTTCACATTCCGGAAGTGCCTGAAGATCTTTTCATATGATGGGTTGAAGGGTCCAATCTGTAATGAACAGGCTGTTAACAACTGTGTAGGTCCTTGTGCTTTTGCACACAGCAGCAAGCAGTATTTGATGAACTCTGCCCTAAGGAAACTGAGTATGCTGTCCAGATTTAAATAGAATTACTCTTTGCAACTGAAATATTACATACCAGTCCCAATAAAACTCTTAGTCTGTCTGTGGCTGTTAAAGGTGCTTTGTTACACTCAGGTCTTAACTGCAGCTTAGTCCTTTTGCACACACTTGAAAGACTGAGTTGCTCTGCCTGTTTGGCCTGCAGCACAAAGGAGGAGCAGCCATTTCCTCTGAGAACATCAATAGACAGAAGTTCTCAACTGACATGCTGCCCAGCTCATCTGCTGCTTTCTGGTCCAAGCCACATCTTTCCACCCACAGATGTTCCTCAGTCTACTGCTCCTCATAGATCACGAAGATGAAGAATGAACTGTTGGGTAATGCAGGGCCACTGGCAGGAGCAGTAACTCAACTAGCAAGCAAGACCATGTGTTTTAACTGCTACCAACAGCTTTTTGGTTTAATAATCAGTGTCTTATGAATTCTTGGGTGCTTAGCAACTCCTCTGACAGCAGACATGTTAAACTGTTGTGAAAGGTTTTCAAAGACCTAATCACCAGACTTAACAACATTCCCTTATTTGATTTTAAACATCATTATTTGGGAAAAAAAAATCATAATCCTCTGCATAATATCTTAAGTTATCTTAAGTTGCCAAAGGACAAGTTGTGTCAGTATGTTTCTGCTGGGCTGACACTGCTTCATCCTACAGTAAGCAGTTTTGAGTGAGCAGGTTTGAAATCCACAGTTGCCTGTTTGATGAGCTAGACCAGTACTTAGCTTGTAAATGAATACAAAAATTGATTTAACAATTGAAGTGATTTTACTGGAAAACATGAGGAAATACTCAGAACTCCTCTTTTCCTACCATGGGTACCTGTTTGCATAGTGCTGATGGGATTGGCCTAAATGTTACTTTAAAGCTCACTAATGACTTAATTATTGAAAGAATGTTAAAAACAAAAACAAGAAAACAAACAGCACCCCCAGTCTTGTGTCCTACCTCAAGAAGAATAGCCAAAACTGCCAGTCCGTTTGCTTTGTCCATTGCTGCTGTTATATCTGGATATTTCTCAGAGTTATAATGTACAATATGCACCTGCAGAGAAGGAGATATGTTTTCATGATAATGCTGTGGGCATGGTAATGTTTTTATTTAGCAACTGAAAAAGATGAGTGCAGCCATCTCAGGCTAACAGTAGTAGAACAGCATTCTTCAGTGCTTTCTGGGCATAGTGGTGAGATCCTTTCTGGAGAAAAGCAAAAGGTTTGAAATACCCCTTCCCAGCTTCTCTCTGGCTGTTATCCCTCCTGTCTATGTGACTGGGGAGCAAGAAGAATGATTGTTTCATCTTCAAGGCATCTTGTTTGTAATACTAGCATTGGTAAATGTTTCTGAAAAAAACAGTATTTCATTTGATCGTTTTGCAGCAAATATCCAATTGGTACTGCTTTCCAAAATCTATTCCCAAATCCATAATTCAGGATTGGGAAAGATAATAAGTAGTTCTTCAATGGAGCAAAAAGTGCGAATAAAGATAGAAGAAGAGCATTTGAAGACATTGTTCAAACCCAGCCAAGCAGTCTTATGCAGCTAAAAGATTACAGAGAAACCAAGCAATCTTCTTGGAGTTACTTAAGAGACCCAGTGCCAGCCCTGAGTTTAGAATATAACTCCCTGACTTGTAGTACTTTGGAGCCCACCCTGTTTGTGGTTCAAAAGCATATTTTAATTATACACTCAGATCATAAATACTTGGATTAGAACCTTGCAGCCTTTTCAGTCATACACCAAAGTAAAGATCCCATTTGAGATTGTGTCCGGCCTCCTTTATCTCGCTCATTGATTTGAGCATGTCTTACCTCTGCTGCAAAGTGCTTCCCGCTGACTGTGTGCTCTGAGCCTTCCGACTTGTTTCTGTTTCCCCAGTGCAGGTGAAGTTGAGATGCAGTGTATTCAAAAGGGAGGTTTCTGATGTGCATGGTGGGTGACAGATGCATTTTCACTGTAAGCAGACCGAAGGCAGGTGGGGGCAAATGATACCACAGCTTTTAAGGAGGGGGCAAATAAAACTACGACCGCTAAACATAATACGCAGGGAAAGAACAAGGCAGAATAGCTACACTTTTAACTTGGAATCCATCCCAGTCTGTCGATAGGAGCTAAACACTTATTTGTCATTAACTCTTCCTAAGCGATTCAGAAGAATTTAGAATATTCCTTTTTCTGCTTTCTTTAACTAAATGAACTGAATGTGGGAATTATTGCTAATTATTGCTCTGTCCTCCTTGAAGAATGCAAAATTATCTCCTCTGTCTGTTAATCTTCTCTAAGCAGCCTGTGTCAACACCAAGTAAACCACTGATCTCTGCCTCCCTCCCCCTTCCTCAGTCAAACCCAGAGTGCTGCTGTCAAGCAGCAAGATACCTGTTGACCTAAAGTGTTAGTATTTCCTCTTTCAGCATGATGGAATGAGTCTTTTTGTATATTTGCTAATGCTGCTCAGCATGGAGAACAGGCTAGCTTATATTTTGTGTATAAATTACAGTAGAAAGGGAATTGAGATGTTCTCTATTGTCATTGATTACTGAGAAATTGGGTACTTCATTGAACAATGATTTGTATAAAGAAAATATCATCTGCTTTGCAATTTAACTTTACTGGCTTCTAGTGAGAATATAATTTGTTTCTGACGTGTCCCAGATTTGCTGGGAAAGCAAGGCTCAAAACTCATGAAGGAGCAGCTGCAAACATTTTCTGTTAGCTAAAAAGCATTTCTTGAGGTCTGCTGTTCTGTCTAGCTGAAGTAGGTAATTGCATCTGGCTTAACTGGCAGTGAAGTGCCTTAGCTGTGTGTAGGACTGTCACATCAGTCACTCCTAAGTACCCTACTGATTTCTTCTCTAGCCATGAGAGAAGATAACAGCAGATGTTGTAATGATCACTCTAAAAAAGAGTTGATTTTCCATTGAACCAACTGAGAGATTGGTCTTTACCTGAAGAATGTGTTTGTGATGCTGTACACAGCAGCTTTACCTCACTGAAAGCATGAGGAAAAAATGAGAAGTGCATTGCGAGCACATTTTAGCAGAGCATGCCAGAGAAGAGCAGAGGCAAAGGCTGCAGAGGTTCTTTTGATGCTTGTAGGATACAAGAATTGCCTTATACGTGTCCTTATTTACATGTCCTCAAGTGTCTCATGAAGGGAAAAAATGATGGGACAAACTTAACTGTCACTGTACGTAGTGTTGATACGGTAGATATTGCAGATCTTTATGTGACTGCATCCTGTCTGCTTTTTACTTTGTGTGCTGATGCTTTTAATACAGCCAGGCAGGGCATGTTTGTAAGCTGTTTCTAATTATTTTTCTGTTCTTTTATCTATTTGTCTTATCCTGCGCTATAGGAGGTTTCTACCTCAAGTCAAAGGAACAGAACACTTTCCTTTGTTCTTTTTCCTCCATGTAACTCAACTGAGCTGCTTTGATTAGAATATCAGAGATAACTGCACTCATATTTTATCAATTTCTCTCTTTCTAATATAATCACCAAGTCTATTTCAGAGCACTTCAGCCAAAGTAGGAAGAAAAGCTTTCAAAGGCAGGGAATTGTTTTTGACATGCCTATTATTTATTGAAGAAAACCACAGTTTTTCAGTTCTGCTTGCAGCAAATCCATCTGTGCTTTGTACAATCCCAAGTTTCCCTACTGTGTTCTCTAGATATGCATATGCTGATGAAGAGGCATCATAGCTTAACTTCAAATGATAATCAAAGTAATTTGCCCATAAAATACAAGATTACAAACTCCAGCAACTTTCCTACATAATTGTTTGCTGTCATTGAGCTCCCTTACCTGAGTGCCCATTATTAGTCAGTGTGAACTGGTCAGTGGAAGACACATTATAGCCTATGAATTCTAAAGGTGAGAGATTAGAATCATATTGGAGAATATCTTTGTGAAAATCTATTGGTGATTGAAATACTCCTCCACAAAATGGATATTTCTTCGGCCAGGTGTTCTCTCCATCAGGACCTACATAAATTGACAAAATTGACATTTGTCAGCCTTAACTCTGTCCAAGTAGCACATGCCTTTCCCTCCCCCAGACTGATTCAACTACCATTCAGAAGTTGGAAGAGGACCCTTTGCTGAATTTTGAAGACTTTTTTTTTTTAATTCAGCTTTTCTCAATTCTTGTTTCCAGGATGCCACTTAATTGAAAAGGGCCTTATTACCATAGTAAGATGCATTTGCTGGCGGAGGCAGTGCCAGCATAAATCTCACATAGAGACTGTTCACCGTCCCTTGATTTTGGACAGCCTTGGCGGCCGTTTTATCTCACCCTGCTGGGGGCAGCTCAGTGGATTAGGCCTATGGTAACAGCACCGCAGCCGAACGCAGTGCTTCTGATCCTCTAATGGTGGTGTTGCGTCTCCTTGAAGTCCTCACGCACAAGTGAAACTGTATCTATGCCAGCAATATTTACTGATGTGAATTACTTTTCCCTATAAAACTTACAGGCGTGTGCATGTTAATGTGGCTATTCCTGCATTCTGAAGAGAATTTCTGACGGAAGTGACTTCATGTTGACAGAGGAAAGCTTCCATATTTTCCAGCAAACAGAAAGCCAGATCCCTGTAAACCTCTCCTTATCATACAAAGCATTGCGCTCCATCTCACAGTGTTACCTACATCACAGTAAAAAGCTAATTTGCAGAGGTGTTATGGTAATTTGACCTGTAATAACTTGATCAAACTCTTGCAGAATTTTTTCCTCACAGCCTTTTGCCCTAGGCAGTCTCTAGTAAGAATAGATAACATCAAGACATTGTTAGTCTATTTAATTACGTATTAATAGCAAGCAGCTGTTCACAAGCTCTAAGCTGGGACTTTTTGGGTTTAAATACCAGAAGAAGTGCTTGAAACTTTCGTTTCTCTCTAATACTTGAAGATTCATTCTAAAGCAGGAAGATCTCTTGGGGTCACACAGACTGATCTGGTAACCCAGGCCATTGGAACTCCTTGGATCAATTATAACTTTAAAGAGGCTATATTTTGAGGGGAAAAAAAAGAAAGAAGTATTTCTTTAACTGTTGCAGATAAGAGATACTTCATTCTTGCCCAATGGATAGTTGCTCTCAGTGGAAGCTTGCTTGTCACAATGAATTTGTCTAGATTTGACTTCATTTAGATAGCAGCTGCTTTAAGTCTTTTGCTTGGAAACTGAAGAGCATGCTTGTGTTCATCTGGAAGTACTTACAGAGGGCGCTGTTTCTTGCTTCTCTTAAAGTAAATAGATTTAGTTCCTTGATTTTTTTTTCTTTTCCAAGCCCAAAATAGCACTTGTGACTTTTTTTGTCATCTCACTAGGATGTTACAGCAGATGGCCCTTAAAGGATGACAGTGCTTGTGGGACTGGCACATTGGCTGACCAACAGAAGAAGAAAGTGGGTCTACTAGGCGCCCGTGTTACCGACAGTCTTTTGCTCTGATGATCAGTGTATATTCATGTTGCTCGAGGTTCTCACAGAAGATCCAAATTCTCTTAATCTGTAGTCAATTAAGTAGTAAAATGCACTGGGTCAGTAGCACAGGGAATGTCTGTGGTATTTTGCAGTCACGCAGAGCACTCTGCCCCTGTTTTCAGCCAGCTGGAAGCTGTACAGCTGCAGTTAGCCCAGGGCTGAGTCAATAGTGAAGGCTGAGAGTCTAGGCTACGTGCCACAGCAACATGACCACATGGTTTCCATTTTGCTCAGAGCGCAGTCTGAGCTCAGTCTACCTTCACACAGCCAGTACGTGTAGATCTTTTGCGTGTGTGTGCAGTGGGAAGCCTCTGAGTTAGAGGAATTGCAGAATCCAAAGTGAAGCACAGATCTCCAGTTCTATCCATTGGCACCTGAATTTCTCCTCCACCCTCAAACTTGTACCTTGACCCTCAATCTTGAGATCAGCCTGCACTGACTACAGTGGCCTGACTTCCTTTGTTTTACTGTTGACTTGATTTTACTGGGAAGCATTGCAAGCTTTTACAGGGGTAAAGTTAAAAACGATGGAAGGTGAAGGCTGCCATAATGACTCAGTAGGAGATTATGGTGGATAATTTCTGGCTTTGACTGCAGTCTTTCCAATTGCCATTCTTCTCTGTGCAGATCAACATTCCTTTTTTCTGGAAAAGAAACTTTCTGTGCATTTCAATTGCTATTTTGATTTTTTTGAAGTTGCCGATACACGTTTTCTAAATAGATTAAAAGAAACAGCAGTTGAAGGAAAAAATAGCTATGTTAGAAACAGGATTGCAGTGTCAAAGCACTCAACTGGAAGGCGTGAGGCTGTGTACTGTGTCAGGAACACAGTCTGAATAATACACTGGTACCAGAATTCCCCCAAATTCCTGCAGAAGTAAATAAATTGAACATGTGTGGCCCTGGGAAGAAGGGCAGAACTTCTCCTTTGCTGGTAGTAAAAGAAGCGTTGTTTTCCTTACTAACCAGCACAGTTAGGCTCATCTGCTTCCTGCTGGCAAGGTGAAAAACCCAAGCTTCTTTTATTTAAAGTATGGTGAACAATTTTTGCTGAAGGAGAATATGAAGTCTGTATACATATGCTGATAGTTACGGTAATACCTGAAGACATGTCAGCTGGCAATTCTCTCTCACACACTGTGGTGATCTGGAGCGCAGGCAAAGCGAGCAGTTGTCAGCAGCAAGTTAAATCACAGAGATTCCTGGAGTTGTTGGCTGCTCCACGGGTTTATGAAGAAGCATTTTTTGCTGAAATTCTCAGTACAGGCTGCTTCTCTGTGAGCATGTGGTGTGTGAAACACAGCTCTGAATGGGGAAATTCTGGCCAGAGGATTTGTTCACTTAAAATAAGATTTCTAGTTAATTCTAGTCTCTAGTTAATTAATGCACAAATTAGTTAGTACTTACCAATATAGGACCATTTTGACCCTGTTTAAAAACAAACAAAATATTAGTATGAATCTTTGAAATTGAGCTTACACTGTAAATTAAAGAAAGAAATCGCCCCTTGAATCCATGTACTGAAACTCACTTTCATCTGACTTTCTAGGTCCAGATGTTGAGCAAAACAAAGAAGTTTTCAAAGGTTATGAGCCCTTCCCAACCACATTATGACTAGGGTTATTCAGAGATTTTGCCTAGGACTTTCTTGTGGTTGCTTAAATTCTGGGGCCAAACTTTTTTCTTCTCTCTCTCTCCCTTTTTTTTTTTTAATAGCCACAGACTGTATGTAGGCATCCCCGATTTCTTCTGGTGAGACAAATAAGGAGTGTAGGCAGGATGAATTTGTCATCAAAATCCCCGTGCCTAATTGAGCTGTTTGAAACGCATCAGGGGACTGCCTGTTGCTGCCATGAGAAATGAGAGGCAGTCCTTTCTGCACAGGCTCTCTGGGATTTGCCAGCTGAACCATACAGAAAATACACGGGCTTTGGAAAAAGAGGATGTGATAAAGGAACCAACATAACTCAGAAAATCCCAGGGGGTTGAGTGGGTGCTAAAATAATCAATGTTCATCCGTTGCTTAAGGAACAGAATGTGGAACAGTGCCTTTGCATGCCTTTTGAAATGCCTTTATTTAAATACTCTTTTTTTTTTTTTTCCCCCCCAGTCTACTTAGAGTCATTCAACTTGCTGTGTAATTACTGGCACTTGTCCTGGCAGACCTGAGCAATTGTGGTTATCAGGCTTAGGAGGCAGTTCTGGGTGGCGAGTCCTGCAAACACTCCATGTGCTTGTGTATGCATGTGTGCAGCAGGTATTTATCCTTAGGTGCACGCATTTGCTCAGAACCTGATTCACGTCTTTGTTTTTTGTAGTCTGCAGTGTACTCACAGCTCTTAGCCAAAAACTGTTGTGTGAAATGTTTGGGATTAATTTGTGGGGATGTGCAAAACAGCTGCTCTTTGCTCTTACATACTGATACATGCTGGAAACACTAAGCTCTGTGGTTCCAGCACATCAGGACCAGTGAGCCTTGCTCTGTTATAGTGGAGTTTTCAAAACGAGATGTGTGTAATCACCCTGGCTGGATTCCCCAGGTTCCTTCTGCAGGAGAGTACATGCACTGTCTTCAATTGCTACATGAGAAACCTGATACGCTCCTCCCCTCCTGTTTGCTGGGATTGTCCCTCACTGAGGTTTTTGGGGCTGCTTGTGTCCTGTGGTCAGCATGCTCTGTAGGTACCGCTTGCATACAGATAGTTACCAACTGTCAATGTGCTTTAGAAATACCCGCATCCTCATTTGAGCAGCGTTTGAAGAAGCATTGGCTTAACTGAAATAGCTGATCTCCACACCTGCTCCTACTTCATGTTAATATATGCATGAGGTATCAAAACCGTAAATATATGCATGTATACTTATAATATAGAACAACCTTAAGACAAGAAATTTCAAAGACTTTCAGCAATTTGGGCTTTTATTTCAAGTAAAAATAAATAAAAACTTTAAGTCTTTTACCAAGTGAAATTTTCCTTAGCCTGTGAGCATCTTTGATGCTCTGTGATTCACTACCCTTGTGCCTTTACTGATAAGCACAATTATAGCTAGGGCTATGAGGGAGATGAGCAGACAACAGATGGCAGAATCTTCTTGATTTTGTCTGAAAGAACATGTCAGAGCTACAGAATTGATTTATTGTCATCCTGATATTGTGAGCAAGATTGGTGTTACGTTTACTCTGCTTGATAATGAAATTAGAATGAAGCAGACTGTTACACAGTCTCCTGAATTTGGACAGAAGTCTGATTCACACCTAGAAGGGTACTACCAGCAGCCCCAGTGAGGGCTTTCCTGCCTCTGTGCTTGTCCTGCAGTGAGTGCTGATGAATAACACAGCTTCATGCCTGCATATGCCAGAGAAGTTTCCTAGAGCCTAAAGTGTATCTAGGTTTTTTGTCAATATCCAGGGAATAAGCATGTTTCCAGTAACACTTCTGAACTGGTAAACTGGGAGGGGAAAGTTGTGACAATCTGCATCTTATTTGAGTCTCTGACTTGGGAAGATGTCAAAAACAGGCAGGTGCTGTAGCTCATACCATTTGTTGGCACCAGCTGTCTCTTTCCAAGCTAGGAGTTCCCCAGATTTCCCTGCAGGATGCATTGTCAGACATACCTTTTGAATTCATCTTTTCACTTTCAGGCCTTCAATGTTGTCATTCTACAGAGCACTGAGCTCTAAAAGCCTATGCTTCTCAGGTGGGACATTCTGCCATTTAGCAATTTTTTCAGAGGAAATATGCCTGAAATAACAGGCTGAGCTGAAAAGTTTGGAATTCCACCCTGTGGAGCTCATGCTGAAAACCTGGCAAGATACTCATCCTGGTGGGGCTGCACAAGAAGCAGACTGCTCTGGATTACGTGCAAACCTTCAGGTTTTTCCTTCCATGAATATTCATGCTCTCACATTACTCTATACTATGATTCTCCCCCCTATCCTATAATCATGCTATGTGGATTATAATAAGCTTGAATGGATGAAAATTAACTCCTAAAAAGAAAGTGAGGAGTGCTGATCTCCTGAAACAGGTCCCATGTAAATATAAGGCAGTGAGGTTTATTACAGGGGAAATGGGGCGCTTCACAGGGCTTACATTCTTTTTGTTTGGTTTAAAAATAAAAAGAGCAGAGGGAAAGATGTTATGGTTCCAAAGAAAGGTGTTACTAACACCGAAGAAGGCCAGTCTCACAAAGCAAGGCATGCTGAGCACGCAAGTGCTCTGTAACGTGAACTACACCAGAGCACAGATTTCTGTTTTCTTTCTAAATCAGAATGTCTATTTTGAGAACTTGAAATAAGGACACTGATTCCAAACGATCGCAGATTGCAACAATACACAGTGCTGAGCATGCTACTGAAATATTAGTTAAAACAAACCAAACAGACAAAACAACTAAGAGCAGTGTTAGTTTTCTCTATACATGAGCTACCCAGCAATAAGAGCAACAATAAAATAGCCAAAAGACTTTACCATTCAGTGACGCTGGTACCGAGAGTTGTATCTTTAGGAAGAAAATGAGCACAGTAGTGACCGTGGCTCTATTGCAGCTCTTGACTGACATCTCAAGGAAAGACTTGTAATATACCAGCAGTTCACACGTTTCTCTGTACTCTGAAGAAACTCCCTTGTAGGTGTCTGGCAAACTGCAAATGGCACGCGTGCAGACCTTCTGCTAATGAATTATTGCTCTTCTGTTTCCTTGTCTCTCTCCCTCCTTTCAGGTCTGCTTTTTATAAAGCTCCTCGGACTCATCCCAAAACAAGTGATGTAATCAGACCTGCCTCTAGGTCACAGCACCCTCAGAAAGCTGATCCTTTCCTTGGTTACCACAGTTTTACAGAACTTCTGAGGGGATCGACTGCAGTACTTATAAAGCAAATTAAGGTGTGGAACTTAAGAAATTATGTAGCAGAGAGAGCTTATAGAATGTGTCCTTTGCTTTTGTGAACCAGACCACAGCAGAGTTTTTCTAGCCTATTTCAGAGCGGCTCTCTAAACTCCCATTTTTGGATTAGTGTGATTTTAGCATAAAGGGCCACTGTGAGAACTGGAGGGAGGGGAAGCCAGGGGAGGGGAGAGAAGTGAGGCTGTGTGGGGCACTGTTCATACTTCTGAGGGACCATGGGCACTTCCAGGAAAAAATGCCCTTCTTGTCTGGAAGAATTTTTCTTTAAGCTGAAAGCTCTTGGAACTGAGAGAATACAAGAAGCAGAGAGGAATGAACATTCATGAAGCAACTGCCCCAGATGCAGAGGCTATGTTCAGGACGTGTGGGAAGGGGTAGAGAGGAGCACAGAGTGTAGATGGTGTCCTCTTCTGAAGGTGATTGAGGAGTAAACTCTTAAACTGAATACTTCATGGATAGCTGAGGAGAAGGAGGTGGGATTGGAAAGACTATCAGTTGTTCCAGTTATGTACATTATTATTGATAACTGTTATTAACTACTTACTATGTCTTAGTAACAACCATGTAGCACATATTACTTTTGAGCATCTTTATTTATCAAATGCTGTTTAATTTTTTCGTGTTATTAGTCTTATTTTTTTCCTAACATAATGCATGAGGCTGATAAAGGCAAAGGAAAGTTGGCTGCAGCATAGCTCACTTCTATCTAGATCCTAGGTAGGGATGTGCTATAAAGCACAGTTCTGGCATACTGGTGCTATTTATCTATCATCCGATCCTATCCAGGCTGCAGAGAGCAGCAGCAAGTAATGAGTGGCTTTTAGAAAGTATCTGCCTTTGAATACAGTTCCTCGCTCATATTTCATAATATTTTGTAAAACTTAATTGTAATATCTTATTCTGTTTGATTTAGTTCAGTTAGATACAATTTAGAGAGAGAGGGTGTGAGTAAAAATGTTTTTAACATGTCTCTTTAATTAATTGCCGTTGCCCAAAAGAGAGGAATGCATTCTGTCTACCATGTTTGTATAGAGGAGCACAATGAGTCTGCTGAGGTTGCTGTACAAGAAACTATTTTGTCACAATCCTTCACATAATGGATGAGCCACTAAGGCTGTTATCAGTAACAGTTGAAGATGACCTCGTCTACAAAATGACCTTTTGTGTAGGAGGGTTTGAACTGAGCTATCTGCCAAAATATGCCTCCGAACTATCTCCTCCTTTCTCTTTTCTGCTCGTATTCTTAAAAAATTTACTGTGCTGAAGTACTTTTTTACATCTTCCCATTTCACACCTCTCCTGGCCCAGGTGCTGCTGTCATTTGGCTTTACATCCTCCAGAGGAATTCTGGGCAGAGCTGGTGGATAGAAAGTGCTTTGCTTGCAAAATACAACCCTCCCCCCAGAGCTCCCCCGACAAACAAACTCCAACACTTCTCCGAAACAGCTGACACTGTTTTCTCCAGCAGCCAAGCAGGGTTTGCCGTTTGATTCTATCTTAATGAAATGTTAGGTCTCTGGCAGTTGGCTTTCATCTCAGCATCGATCCGAGGTGGTGACAGGACAGGGCTGTCATGGATTGGTGGGGCTCATGAGAAGGCGTATACTTGGATATACGTGCAGTTCAGCATCACTCATACTTAAAAATGAAGCCCAGAAGCATTCCAGTGGGAGCAAAAAGGAATTTCAGTGGAAGGCCCAGGAATTCATTTTGAGTCCTGCATTTGTCCTCTGGTGACAAACCACTAGCCTACAAAACCCTCTATATTCTACCTCTCTGAAATTCCCTATGTATTATTTATTTTCCATCTGCTCTCCCCAGAATATACTCATGGGATAAATATCTGCTATGGCAGACTAGCCCTGTGAAGTCAAATTCAAGGGGTTTTGCATGTATTGAAGTATTTGCTGAATGTGCTGGGAACTGTCGAACTGGGCAGAGCAGCACTTCATGATTTAATATGAGAACATCAAGAGCTACTGCATGGCTGCTTGCAGAGATTCAAATCTACTTTTCCCAACCTTTTTTCTGTTCTGATACTCTGATTTATTCCCTTCGCTAAACTTGACCTCCTAGATTGCATTAGGGCATAGACTGACACAGTTATCAATGAAATCTTTCCCCACTAAGCTGCTAGATTTAATGTGAATGTGGACATGAGCAATCAACCTGTTACTGCTCTGATGACCAGCCTTCCTCTGCAGGGTGGCTTCTACAAGTTTGGAGTGGACAAGAGTTTATATCAGCAAAGCAGCAACCAACATTAAACAGTATCTTTAATCACCTCATTCAGAAGGAAAAAAGCTAAGCAGGCACTGTGTTCCTTCCTGGGGCTCTGATACACTGTAGAACTGACTTGTGCAAACACTTGAACAGTCTCACAGGATAATCTTGCAAACCAGAATGTTCATGCTTGCCTTAGTTTTCCTCCTCGAGTGCAGCTGACAGTAAAGGTCCAGGACCTGCTATAGAAAAGCTGACAACATAGTTAAAAGGACAAAGCAGAAAAGAAACAGGCAGTGGTGGGAGCGGGATAGTAGGATGAACCAAAAGCCAAATAAAGGAAAATATCGCAAGTATATGCAATAGATACACTGCTCTGATGAACTCCTAAAATTGCTGCAAGCAAGGTTCATCTCCCTTTTGTTATCAGTTTCTCTCCCAGACTCCTCTCAGAATGATCTTTCCCACTCCAGAGGTGTTCAGACAGCACAATCACCAGCACTGCCTACTAGGTTGCACTCTCTTTATTCCAGTTTCCAGGGCAGTCTGACGTCTTTCCTGGGTGTTAGCCACTCACTTAGTTTTCATTATGTTAACTAAACATAATGGTGATTTTGATGAGGCATGCAAACACGAACTTGTGGAGGAATAAAGATGAACTACTGAGACTGTCTGTGTCAGTAGCAATTGATGACTTTGTGTTTCAAAGGACATATTTCATGAAGTGAACCCTGCTGGAAAGTACTAAATCTTAGTTCAATTTACTTCTTGAATTCACTGCACAGGGAATGAAAAGTTGCGCTTTTCAGTGGTTCATTTGTACCATCCATTGTCTCATCTGATTATTCTTTCGTTATGGTGCATGAAGAGAGTGAATTACTGGCTAACTATAGGGTTAGAGTGCTCCCTTTTACATTCCTCTACTCAGAGACCAGATGGAATAGATACACAGACCCAAAGTGGGGATTTGGGATGACTCACTGGGCTACGGTATCTTAGGGCTGTACTAAGGGCTGGTGAAACTGGCCAAAGAAGGATTGTTCTGGTGTAAAAAAAGTTGCAAACCAGGAATAAAGGCTGAGAAGAGGGTTCTACTGGATCAAGCCCTATATAGCTGTGTTGGTGTAATACATAAAAATGTAGGCTAGTCACTTCTTCAGCTTATGACCTGCAGTAGTACCTACTGGTGGTTTATATCATGCTGTATTTATCACAAATGGTGATTTCCATTCTCACAAGCTGTTTTCAGTGCTCAGAACAAGACTATTACTATTGACTTGCATTGCAACAGAAGCCAGATCATAGAATCATTAAGGTTGGAAAAGACCCCTAAGATCATCTAGTTCAACCATCCCCACTAAACCGCGTCCCTAAGTACCATATCTACCCTGTACTTGAGCACCTCCAGGAATGATGACTCCACCACCTCCCTGGACACCGTATTCCAATACTTCACCGCTCTTTCTGAGAACAAATCCTTCCTAATATCCAATCTGAACCTGCCCTGGCACAACTTAAGGCTGTTCTCTCTGATCCTATCACTGTTACCCAGGAGAAGAGGCCATCCCCCACGTCATCACAACCTCCTTTCAGGGAGTTGTAGAGAGCTGTAAGGTCCCCCCTGAGCTTCCTCTTCTACAGGCTAAACAATCCCAGGCCCCTCAGCTGCACCTCATAAGATGTGTTCCATACCCTTCACCTACTTTGTTGCCCTTCTCTCAACACTCTTCAAGGCCTCAATGTCTTTCTTATAGTGAGGGACCCAAAACTGAACACAGCAGGGACGAACACTGGACACTGGTGAAGGGCAGCCTCACCAATGTACAGAGGGACAGCCCCATCCTGTTGGTTGCACCATTCCTGATACAAGCCAGGATGCCATTGGCCTTCTTGGCCATCTGGGCACATTGCTGGCTCATGTTGAGAGAAAAGATGTCACAGAAAATATATTTTAACTCTCTATCCCAAGCTTTTTCTTGCATGTATAGTGGCGTTCTGGAGTTTGCACAACTGAGAGAATAAGTATCAGGTTTAACAGCAGGCCACATTTTACTGCTTTGCATGTGATTCTTTACACTGTGTTATGTCCATTTCTCCTCAGATGCAGTCACAGCTGTCACAGGAGCAATTTACCACTTGTCCTGTCTACCTGTTTTTCAGTCTTCAATAGTCTTTCACTTCAGCACAGCAAATGCTGCTATTCCTTGTGGTATCCACTCTGAGTGCATATATTGGTTTGTTCAGAGAACATTTTCATTTCTCATGAATTGCTGGGTTGAATTCAGTTGAATTATTACAATAAAACGTCACTGTTAAATAGCTTGGTTTCAGGTCCCAGCTGTTGGGGACACTCAGTTTGTATTTAAACAGTAGACTAAACTGTGATGCTTAGAATAGTTAAAGCAGCACCCTTAAAAGAAACAGACTGAATGTTGTATTTACACTGCCATAGCTATAACCAGCTAGAAATCTGTCTAATCTTGGCATGTATGTGAGTCAAAAGTCCAAATATACTGTCAGTTAATTTCAAGGCCTTAAATTCAGTTTCTGAGAAAAAGACCTATTAAGTATCTACAAGAGATGTCTTATAATTAATCATAGAATCACAGAATATCCTGAGCTGGAAGGGACCTGCAAGGATCACTGAGTCTGACCGCTGGCTCCATGCAGGACTACCCAAAAAATTTCAAACCATACTTCTGGCGGTGGCAAGCAGATCATGCTGTGCCTGATGCACCCCAGGGTACAGCTGGCCCTTCTGGCTGCCAGGGCACACTGTCAACCAGAACCAGCAGATCTCTTTCCGTGGTCCTTTTCTATAGTCAGCTTAAACCAACTGCAGCCAGCCCTGACAGGGCAGCCACCCTGGTGAACATCCTGGGCTTTCAAGACATGGCTGTAGAATCAGTGAGATGCACAGCAGCCTTCCCTGCTTCTCAGCCAGTAATCATGGGAGAAACTCCTTTAATGAGCTTGTGCTAGTTGTTACAGTGCCACTTACTGAATCACAGAAACTGAAGGACTGGGGTGCCATGTGCCCACCTTCCTTCTTCCCATTTCCTGCAGCCATGCATTCTCCATGCTCTCACTTTCTCCCTCTGCAGAATGCTGTAATGGAATACCAAATTGCAGAATTTCCAGAACATAAGATGAAAATTCTGAGGGGAGTGAGAGGCTGGGCATTACCATTTAGTTTGCCTTTTGGAAAAAAAAAGCTCATCTTTACCTTGTGGCTAGGGGCAGAAGGCAGTGGAGCTCACCCCACTGTACCTTTCTTCTCCTTTTCCAGCCCAATGAGTGAAGATGCATGAATTTGCAGAGTCCCCTGTAAAGCAGAGGCATCTGTGTTTTGGGGTTAGGGGCAAAACACTGCATCTGAGATGCTGTACTGTGGTGCTGACTAAGCAGTAATGATTAGATATAACATTGAGAATATTTCTTTGTGACTTTTGTTCTGAAGCCTAAAAAATGGGCTTGTAAAGTTGATAGAGGTGATGCATTAAATGTTAACTGTCTTCATCTGTTCAATTTATCTGAGTAATGACATCAATTCCCTGGAGAAAAATCCCTCCCAGTTTTTCATGACAGTCTTTGATTTGTCAGGCTGCCCCAGGTTCCATTTACAAGGACTCAGATTTTTCCCCATCACTCAAGTGGAGCTGTGAGGACCTAAGTCACTGAATGGGGGAACAGAGGGGAAGTGTGACTTCGTGAATGACATGCAACACAAATTGGTGTCTAAAATAGGCTCTGACAAAGTTCCTTGTCACCTGTCAGGAGAAGGACCTCTGCCACCACATGAAAAGCACAAATGGTATCCTACATTATGAAAGGTTACCTAGTAAAGTTGTGGTCACTGTTGTGACTAACAGGGGTTCTCTGTACTCATTTAAAAACACGCTGAGGATTTGCTTGTGTGGGGGGAATAAGAAATGATCCCCACAAGGTGGCAACAGATCAGAACAAATTTCCAGCAGTAGTTTCCAGCAGACCTAGAATGTGAATTTATGGCACTCTCAGGTGGGCTTTATATAACAGCTAAATAATAGGTATGTACTTGAGAGTCACTATATTTGTCCTGTCTGCACACATTGGAAGCCCAAGGTTCTGGTTAAAAAAAGACTCACACAAACAAGACAAGAAGCAGAGCACAGCAAAGTGAGGCATTCTGCTAAAGATGGAACATAGCATTCTCCTCGCTCCGGGATTCTGCCAGAAATACCCCTCATAACAGCAGAATCATTTTGTTGTTGGCCTCACCAGCAGTGCTTGTGCTCTGTTTACTCCATTCACCAGACACGGTTGTGGTGTTGGCTCAAGATCAAATTAAATGTGAGACACTGAAGGAGTAGCCAGACAAATGTCCTGCTGTAGGGAAGACAGAGGCATTCGGATGTACAGAATCAGCTCTGGCCTTGCCTGGTTACTCTGCCAGCAGAGAGGAAGAAGGGAGGGAGCTGGACCAGGGGACAGGAGTCTGCATGCTGGATTTCAGTTTCTGACTGAATGACTGACTTCTCTTTGCTTTATTTCTGTCTCAATATCTCAATAATCATCTGTAGATGCTTTGCATCTTGCACCAGTCAGATTCATAAGGCAGGATGAACTGGAAGAGAGTTGGAAAAATGGCCTTGCTGCTGTTTCCTTCTTCCAGCTGTACAGTTGTGCTCTTTGTTCTAAACATGTAGCTGATGTGCTGCTGCACAGAGGATGAGTGCTATGGCCCTTTGTCACCACTTCTCTAGATTGGCCATCACAAGATGGCTGGTGGAGTCAGACTACAGGTCCTTTAATTTCTCCTGGGGTGTCTGCGTGGCTGAGGGGAGTGATATGCTCATTAAGGTCTATGCAGCTCTCTAGTTGTCCTGTTACAAACAAAAACAAGTGACTATGCCAGGTCTGCTTGTGACTGGAAAAAAAAAAAAAAAAGAAAAAAAGAAAAACAACCCCAAAAATTACTTTGCAGCTTTTTCCAAAATATCTTTAAACTGTCTCGAGTGACTCACTGATGCCTGCTACACATCAAGAGGTCTAAAGATGTATTTTAAAATAAAACTAGATGAATATTAACTCTTCTTCAGCCTCAGCTCCAAATGTATTTATGGCTTAGTGTTTTGAGTTGAGAGCATTCTAAATCAAAAAGGGAACCTATCCTTAAGCAACTACAGGATGATTAAAATAGCCATCTCCTCCCATTGGGCTTGTGGAATCATCTTTACTGGTGCAGAAACTCAAAGTTCCAAGCTGTACTTTATTAACTTTGGAGACTTAAAAAGCTTTCTTGGTTTTCTTGCTGGTAAACACTTTGCCAGTCATATGTGGACTTTAAAAGACAGAGTGATGTGAAAGAAGTCAGTGTTGCAGTTTCCCAGAAATGCAAATCTCTTAATAATGGCTGCAGAGGCCAGGGCATGCCATGTGGTGGGAGAATGGAGTGAGGGCCAGTTCTTTGCATGAGGGTGTGGCTGTATTTAAATGAAGCTTACTCTGCTTATATTTTAATAATGTGTTCCAAAATTGTTAACCATATAAACTGCCCTCCAGCAACGTGAGGAATCCACATCTTTGGGTCCTTAGTCCCTTGGGGAGGGTCATCGAATCCCATGCACCAGTGGTGCAGCTGCAGATTTGAAGCCTCTCCTCAAGCAGATTTTTCATGCACCCCCTCACACGTGGAGCTGTTGGGGTTCTCCCACTGGCTTGTTTGCTGCAGCAGTCTTGTGTCCAAAGCTGCAATGCACTATTTCATACATAGCAGCAAACACATTATCATAGCAAATAGTACCTTACATGCTGTGGGAGGATTAGCATAACCCAGTGCTGCAAGCTGTGAGCGTTCCTGAATAGCCACTGTTATTACAGAACTGCAGACTGCTGCATGGTATTTACTTACAGAGGTACTGCTGGGAATGAAAATGACTGACAGGCAATGCATGAGGACCACATCATCTGCTCAAGTCTTTCTAGATGATGAATTTGGAGTCCAGTTTGGAGTCTGATCAGCAGCGCAGCAACTGAAGCTGCTGGTTTGGGTCTTTTTTCTTCCCTTTCTGTCTTCATGGCTGGAGTGGCTCCATCCCAGCCTTTTATCCTAGGATAATGGATATCCTAGGAGTGCAGCCTGTGCAGATGAGAAGCTGTAATGAGAAGCTGGGCTTGTTGACCTGTGTTACCTTAGGGAACAATGTAATGAGAAGCTTTACCTTTGTGCAGTACTTACTGTGAAGTACTGATTAGCAGTGATGTAAAGCTTAAGCACTGAATCTGTGTGCAAAATTGATGATTACCTGCCATGCTTAAGAACCTAAATGCTGTGGTTATTTACATCAGCCTTTTGATTTACTACAGCTGCTACATTTAGCCATTTGGCAAGCGTGTCTTAGTTATACTGTACTTCAGAGCTCTGATTTTAAGTACCTGAAGATGTGGAACCAGCCGTTCTCCCTTGGGATGGCTTGAAGTGGCATGAAGTATGACAGAGGAGAACTGGTTGTCCTGACTAAGGACTTATTTTAAAAACTACACTACATACCACACACATTTAAACATTTCTTGGACTTGGATACTCAGTCATGTTTACGAAAGTAAAGTCTCATCATGGTCTAAATGCAGGCCTGGCATTCTTCTCCAAATGCAGGCCTTTACCTACCTCAAGTACCATGCTAAGGATAGGGACAGTAGAGCAGTGAAGTCTTGAACTGCTGAGACTTCATAATTTTTAGGAAATGATGAAAAATTAAAAATGATTTTCTACTGAAAAAGTAACAATTTACTACAAGGATCACTATGATGAGATCCCTGCCTTACTGTTTCCAGCTCTTTGCTGCTTTACAGAACTGTGCTAACGTGCAGTAGTGATAGACGGACACCTACTTTTGTCCTGATTATATTGCTTGTGTATTTGAAACATGGGAATTTGTTTAAAAGAATATGGATTGATGTTGTTGGGGATAGACATGCCTGTCAATACGTCAAAATGTAGTTACGCAGATACTGCTTAACTATCTTCTTGTGACTAGAGGTGGGGAAACAAGGGACTACAAGAAGCAGCAGGTCGTCCCAGGCTTACTCTATTGCATGGAACATCTATTCTGGTCACTGCTATGAAAGCAGACTTTTAACAAAAGGAAATCATAGTAATGAAAGGTTTTACTGCAGTTATGTGTCACCTTAGTTTCTTTCAGACACAGATGCACATGAACATGGTACAGTCATAGTGAATTGAGGACGGCTGCATTACGTGAGCATGAGTGAGTTACTAAGCACTTCCTGAGGAAGTGCCAGGAGACCTTTTTTTCATGATGCATTGTAAATTCTTGACCACATAGGCATTGCAGAAATCAGTCTTGGTATATTCTAGGTTCTGGCAGGTAGAGGTTAAGTAAGATAGCATAGGAGCTATTCTTAAATAACTGCCTTAACTATACTGAATCTAATTATACAGGGCTGTGAGTGAAAGAAATAACAGACACTGCAAATTTAAAATTATATAAAAGTTTTTCTGACAGTTTTCTTGAATGTGATTTGTGTCAAACCCCAAACTAAGTTCCCAATCCTCCTGCAAAATGCCATGAATTCAAATAATTCAAAATATATTTGGGTCTTGAGCTTGTTTAGTATGAAGCAAGTCAAGATCCCAGAAAAGGAAGTCTAATAGGCAAAAAGATCTGTGATAGTTTTGTCTCCAGATCTGCTCTATAACTCAGCTGCATTTCTCTTCTTCAAAGTTCAGAGCTACCTGTGTCAGCAGTTCATGGATGCTCTCTGCCTGCAGAACTGAAGAGCCACTGGCACATTCACATTTTGCTACATTTTGCTAGTGAGTAAATCAGGCTGATTCTGTGATTCTGTGATCTAATACTGATGATAGGAGATCTCTGTGTTTCTTATTTCAGAACAAGCTGGATATCTCCCTCCCACCATATATTACCATCCTAGTTTCAAACTCCAGCTGGAACAGAAAAGTGTCAGAACGCCTTGTTCGGTCCTTGAATTAGGAGGCATCAAGTGAAGGTAGTGAGGAAAGGAAATCTAAACAATGGTCTTCTTTTTCAATTCAGATTGCTGCTCAACATTGTGAACAATCGAGCCCGAAGAATAGCATGATGACAAAATAACACATTCCTAGTGACATGGAATTAAATTCCCACTTCTCTGGTCTAACTTCATCCCAAAGAGAATAAAATGCTGTCATTTGGAGTAACACAAGTCTCATTCAGCCCAGCTGTTGGTGATGTGTGTGTACTCTCTGTGTACGATGGCAAGTTTTTCCCACAAACACTTGGCTTTGCAGGCAAAATGCTTTAGAATCTAAGTGCTCCAAGTTACTGGAGCATAACCTTTTTTGTTAATATTTACATTGCTTTGTGGCCAATAGAGTAGAACTAAAATCCAGTAAATGAGCAGTACAGTACAAGGAATAGTGGGCAGCAAAAGTCTTCAAACAAAACTAGAATGAAGTGCAACAGAGAAGAGATGCAATGCTCCTGTAGCTTACAACAAGCAAAGAAGCAAAAAGAGCCTGTGGAATATTTTGACTGTCAGCAAGCTTGTTTAATGTAAAAGGATAGGTAATACGGTGTGTGCTCAGTTACAGTTCACAGACACAATATTTTCACTGTAGGAATACTCTACATGGAAATAGCCAATGAGAGTGGTGAAAAAAAAGTCATCAGTTCAACTAGTTCATCCTGAGACTCTCATCAGAGCTTTTTTAAGTGTTTGGAACGGGACTTCAGATATTCAGGCAAACACTGCCATTACAATACTTTCTATAAAAGTTGTTTTCATGGACAATGGGACTTTACACTTCCCAAGACTTATCTAAAGTAGTATAATTTTATACCATCTTCGAATTCCCTCTCCAATCCTGCCATGATCATCAGATAAATTCTTCAAATTTCTGTGGCTGGATTATCATCTATTCTCTTTGTTAACAAGCTAATTTTAGTGGTGAAATACAAAACGTGCATCTCATCTACATATGTGGTGCTTGTTGCATAGGAACTTCTATGGCTTTGCCTCATGTGACATGATAAACAGTACCAATGATGTGGAGGTTCTGGAATTATTTGAGTGCTTTTAAACAGTATTCCCTCTTTAATCAGATGGATGGGCTGGTCCAAGCTGTCACATTTTCCTGTCAGATAGGTAAGGCTGGGCTGTCTTTCCAAAAGGCACGTGGGAGAACTCTGACTTAGCTGTGCTCTGATGCACTGTGTAAACTGAGTCGTATTTTTTAAAATCTAAAAGGTAACTCACAAGAAAGTGTTCGCTGTTGTTTAAGATACAATGAAATAAAGCCTGATGATCTTAAAAGCAGCTTAAGATGAGTACAGAATCGGGGCTATATTCTCAAGAATGCATTTGGAAACAATATAAAATTTACCTAATGATTACAGTAAAAGCTGGGGAGCCTAAAGGCCAGTGACATGAAATACTGCTGAGTGCACTTGCATTATTGAACAGACTCTGGAAGGCAACTGATGAAGCCGGCATTGAAAGCTGCCAGACAGAAGAGAACTTTCAGCAATTTGTTTAAAGCACGAGCAAAAATAAGCCCCCTTCTGTACAAATAGCATGTTAAGGAGCAATGTGGAGAATTTTCAAGCCGTTCAGTTCATTTATATCCTTTATTTTTTACGTCTTTCGTGGAGAATAACCATACCACAGAGGATAATCACATTCACCTTTATTCATACCTTGCAGTGTGACCAAGCCATGACAGTACAGGCAAAGACTGGCTCACAGTTAAAGCATTCCTTTGCTAATAGGATGGCCCCAGAATTATGTGGAAAAATGTAAAGTTAGCAAGGGAAAAAAAAGGAATTCTGGTAAAGGTACTACAGCTCCTTGCATGTTTATTGCACTGCCCTCTTTGCCTTCCACTACCACTCTTTTCTACAGCTACAGCGCTCAGAGTAAACGAACTAGAGCCATTAGGATTCCCTTCTCATGTGGGGGATGAAGTTGCCAGACAATTCTGGAGCAGCACTATAGCGGACGTGGCCCCGCGCAAGAGCGAGCTCCCTCAGCACTGAGGCGGGGGCAGTGCAGGAGGGGGCGCTCCCTCCGCAGCGCGCCGCAGTGCTCTGTGCTACGGCGCCCCCTGGCGGCGGACGCGCCCATCCCGCCTCGAGTTCTCGTTTCCGCTCCGCGCTCACTCGGGGCTTTGCGTGGCCTTGGCGGTCTGCCTTACCTGGGGCGCCTCGCCTTGTGGGGAGAAATCCTTACTGACTGTGCAGAGGGAGAAACTTGCGGTGTGCTGGAAAAGTGTGTGACCTTTGTTTTCAGAACACGTGCAGGAAATGGAAATAGATTTGCTAATGACACAGCCTGCAGCCAGAAAGGTGTTTGTGGTGTTCAATGTGCTGCAGCTTACAGATGACGCAGCTGAGCTGCTGCTCATTGCACAGATGGTATGCATCTCTCTGAGTGCCAGACCAGCCTCTGGTAAGGGTTTTATTAAGCTGAGACCCGGTGTTATTACTTAGCCACATCCTGATGGTTTCTATTGATTTTTTCAGGCCAGCTGTCTGCCTTGGAGTTGCATCCACAGAGTAAATAATTCACTTCCTTGCTGGTTTCTGTACTGTCCACATTGCTATCACCACTGTAACTGAGCGTTGCACCTGTACGCTTCTGGGAACGCAGAGAACTGACTGCTCTTTGGGTGCGATACACAGAGGTGGAAGTGCAATCTCACATGCCTTTGCTAGGTCTGGAGAGGCATTTCGTGTTCTCAGAGTGTTTATTGCTTTATGTGCTCAGAACAGAAGGTCTGCTAACAACCTTTTAAACTTGGTACGTGTGCCAATCTCTCTCTACATGTGCTGAGTTCACCACTTAGAAAAGAAGAAGCATGCTGTGGGAGAGGATATTATCTCTATCTTTATGTATTTAATTCAGAAATTTTAGCTGGGAGAGATAGGAGAACTCCAACATTTGTGCTCTGGACAGAGCTGGCCTCTTTTCCTCAGCTGCAGTCAGGAAGGAGATTCGACCTTTAACTTAAGCAGACAATTAAAATTTTGGTTTAAATACCTTCCCCTGCATAACTCAAGAATTTTCTGGTGAAGACAGATTCTAGTTCCTCAGGATAGCATCCATTCCACTCCTCCAGTGTCTTCCTTCTCCATTCCATCCACTCACTCCAATACAGCAAACAAGGAAGTCATTCGAGGCAACAACTGCTTCACTTGGTCCCCTGAACGATGTCCACCCAGTGATTTTGAAGGAAGCCAAGATCACGCGTTAACTTCTGCTTTTGCATCTTCAGTTCAAATCATAGTACACACACAGGTTAATATTTTCAAATATTTAAGACCAAAGTTTTATCCCTAAATACAGCAGAACTAAAGAATCCCCCAGGCAAAACTACCCACAGTAAATTGTAGGTGTGTATGCAGGATACCATTTTAGGGCCAAATTCTAAACTTAGATGGAGCCTATAGCACAGATGGATGATTACATATATCTGACAAGAGGACACCGTATGGAATCTCTCTCTTGCAGTAGAGCTGATGACATACTATATTAAATGGAAATTTCTAACTTAAAATGCTGACTCACAGGTCCCTGTTATGCAGTGATTTGCACCCGTTATGAGTGCAATAACTGAAGGCACTTCAGGAGTTATCTTAGCTAACATCTAAACTGGACTGAGCTGAGGAAGGATGGAAGAAAGAGACGGGGCTCCAGTTCCAAATTGAATGTGTTTTCTTTTTCCTCAATGAACCTTACTGAATGAACAAACTGAAAATAATACCTGGGGCTTCTATTCCAGTTTTCCCCCTACATGGGATGAATGTGGGCTACCACATTTGGAACAAACGTGGCAATTAAAATCAAGAAACGGGCAAATATTTGGGCAAGATCACACTGTCAGACAGCAAATGAAAGGAAGAATAAACTCTGCCATTACCACGCAGAGGAGCAAAGTGCCACAGTCCCTATGGCTATGGCTCCTAAGAGTGGAAGAGGAGGGGCTGTGTTGGTGAGTTGACACCTCCGTATTTAGGGAAGTCAAAGCGTAAGTGTCTGCCGCTGCAGGAAGGCTGCTCAGGGCCCTTAAGTGGCCCTTACTGACCTTCCTGCAACTCCGGGCTCCTTTTGTTCCTTTGTTGTGGAGATCTTAATAATTCCACAGCAGGGGAGAAGGGACGCTTTTCTTCCTGCATAGTACTGCAGGCTGAACAGTCACGCAGTACAGCTAATAGTCACAACCTCTTAAAGCAAAGCCACGTTTGTTTTTTTCTGTGAGAAGTTTGCTGCCTTCCGGAATGAAAAGAGGAAGTCTCGTAGAAAGCGGTACATTGCCCATGTAACTCTTGGCATTTTACAGGGTATTTTCCTTCATGGTCCCCTGTGCTCATTAGCTTTGCTGCCACGGATCGTGCATTTTCACCTTTGTCTGAAAGGTCCTACGAGGCTCGTGTTCTGTGCTAACAGGGCGATGTTCGCTGGCAGACTGTTACAGCCGGAGGTGCTTCCTGCTGGTGGTGAAGCCCCGTGAGAACGAGCTCCCATGAAGTCCACATTTGCACGTGCGGTATAAAACACGTAAAATATTGTAGCCAACAAATCAGTACGTGCAGCAACAGTCGTACTGCAGCGGGGTTGAGACCGATCCTATGTATTTCACATTGGTTGTGGCAAAGAAAAGGTGCGATATCACCGCGCAGGAGTCACGGTAATGAAGCAGATTAAGGGATTAAAAAGCTCCCTTGTTCCTGGGGCGTTGCGGTGGTGGATTTGTGCTGCATCTGACACGGGGCGCCGAGTGCCGCTGCTCCCCACGCACCGCTCCCGCACAGCCCAACGCAGCACGGGCGCGGGGCGGAGCGGCCCGGCCGGCCCCAGTGCCGCGCGTCAGCACCGCCCAGCCGGCACGGGGGGCGGCTGCTCGCAAAGCCCGGCGGGGGGCGGTCCGGTCCGAGGGAGCGGACGGGAGGCGGCTACCCGAAAAGCCCGGCGCGCGGATCGCGGGCCCGGCCTTAAGATGGCTGTTGTGCGCGGGGCGCCGCCGCCGTCGTAGAGCCGCGAGGAGCCGCCCGCCTCGCCCCGCCGCCATGGAGTGCCCGCACCTCGGCTCCAGCGTCTGCATCGCGCCCGACTCGGCCAAGTTCCCGCAGGGCTCGCCCTCCTCCTGGTGCTGCAGCGGTGAGTGCTCCGCGCGGCCTAACGCCGCTCCCGGCCCGAGGCGGCCCGGCCCGAGCGCGGCGGGGGGCGGCGGCCGAGAGCCTCTCCCGGGCACCGCCGCTCCTTTGTTCCCCGCGGCCGCCGCCCCGCGCACACTCCGACCCCCCCGAAGCGCGGGACCCTCAGCGGAAGGTGCGGCTCAGGGCCCTCCCCGCGGGAGGTGGGAAGGAGGCGGCGGGCCGGGGGAGATCCGTCCACGCGGCTGCCGCGTGTCCCGGCGGGCGGAGGGCGAGGGCTCGGCGGCTGCGCTCCCGGGCCGGGCCCGGCTTTGTGCGGGGCGGAGCGCAGCCTCGGCCCTCGGCGGACTTTGTGTGCGCGCCGTGCCCGCGGCCCCTTCGGCCCGCGCCCCCCCCGCTCCCGCGGGCGCGGAGGAATGCGGGATCGCGGAGCTTTTGTTCGCCCCGGGAGCTGCGCGCCTCGGCGCGGTGCGTGCTGCCGGTGCGGCTTTCGGCTACCCCAGATTACTTCTTGTTTGTTTTTTTTAAGTAGATGCGTTTGGAAGCGCTTTACGGAGCGCAGCGGCGTGCCGAGGTGCTGGGGCGCGGGTCCCCCCGACAGCCGAGGAGCGGCCGAAGCGGGGCTCGCTGCGGGCCGTGCGGAGCTCCCCGCGGGGCTCTTTGTTCGCCGCTTCCATAACGCGCAAAACCGCCCTCGCACCGGTCGCGCGGTGCTGTTGTTGGAGGGCTTTGCCTACGAAGTTTCCGCGTCCCGGTGTTAGAAATGCAGCCTTTGGACGGACGGCTGCGGTGGTGGCTCTGATTTTGGTGCGTTTCTGTCCGTCCCAGCCGCAGCGGGGGCAGTTCTCGGCGCTAAAGCGCGAGCAGCCCAGCATGCGTGGTCACGGCTGGGTCTGCTCCCAGCAGCAGCACCGCGCTGCTGTGTGCGTGGCAGCACGCAGAGCCTTGCGGGTGGAAATGACAGATGGAGGGACGTGTTGGCTGTGTTTTAAGGTTGTTCCCGTTTTTAAGGAAAGGTGGCTGTCCTTTGTCTAGCAGAATCTGTGCTGTAGTGTGGGAAGTGTGCTGCCCGAGTTCTCTCCCGCGGTGGCAGCTTCCTGGAGCCGAGGTGTGGTGCTGCTGCTTCCTGTGGCAGAACCAGTGCCGTCACTGCAGTGCTGTGGTTACAGGGGGAGGACGCTTTGTAGGGGAATAATCCCCGTGAGTGGTTTGAAGAAAAGAAGGAGTGCAGGAAAACTTGTTTTTTTGTTGTTGTTGTTGTGTTTCTTTATTAAAAAGTTCTTTGCGAGACACCTAACTCAGTAACTCTGTTGTCTGCAGGCTATTGGGTGAGCAAAGGTGTCATCCAGAAGCACGTGGCAGTAGGGAACCACCCTGCGGAGAGCTTCAAGTAGATTAACTAAAAACATATCCTCGGCTATTCATAGAGCTTCTCAGCTTTAAAAATAGGCCAGTTTGCAGGTACAGGGTCCTGCTGGGCATGTTCCCAAGTGGAAAAAGGTCAGCAGTCAGAACAGCATTTTCTCTGTCAGTCGGAGGTGTTTGCCCAGAAGGGGGGTTGCTGAGCATGCGGCAGTTTGCCAGTGTCTGGGGGCAGGAAGAGGGAGCTGGGCTCATGGGGAACAAGCAGATCTGTAATGATGCTGTGCCTCAAGGAGTGCCTCCCGTCACTGTGCTTTTAATAAAGTCCATCACATTAAGGAGTCGCACAGCTTGCATAGAGAACTACTAGGTAAGAAAGAATGTCAGTATGCTGAATCTCAAACCCTGTGATGGGCAAACAGCAGGCTCGTGTCAGCTTAATCAAAAATAATTATTTTCAGAAATGACTTTTGTGTTCTTATTCATCTGGTAAAATGCAGTGCATTCCTTCTGAGCTACAGCTGCTGGTGTATGTTGTTAGGTTTGCTTCCTAAAAGTATAGAGTGCTCTCTGTTTCTCGTCTGTGCTTGTTTCAGGGAGATTAGTTTTGAGAGATACGTGATACTGGTTTCTGTCTGTCCACAGTAAATGCAACTTCTTACTCACTGCAGCTTGGTAACGTACAATTAAATAAAGTGACATAAACATCTTGTAAAAATGTAATGCATTTCCCATTGCCTTTGATGCTGTTTTCCAAGGTCCTGTGGACTCGATTCTCTTTATTGATGTTGTTGCTTCAGCTGCAGAAAAACGTTTAAAGGTAATTTTGTGCAAAGTGTAATTATACAGCATCCGACACCTTGTGCGTTGTCTCAGAATGACTCAGACCTCGCGGCCCGTCCTCTGCTGAGTACTGCTGACCTTTCCAGAAAAGGAGCGCGGGTGAAGATAGCGATGCAGGAAGCATGGCTGGCTGGTCTCTGATAGCAAGGCAGTGCCCATGGGTGGGAGAGTGTGTTCACACTTCAGACCAACAGTGGCTATTTTTGTCACTATCTTGACTGCGATTTGAGGGCCTGGAATTGTCACACAGAGTGAGTGACAGACGTTTGTGATTCACCTCTTCCTCTCTTCTGTGAATGCTCTCCATGGCAGCAGTACTGCACAGGGTAATAGGAATGCACTTCTGGAGGCTTATGACTGTACTGTGGAATGGTGCTGCATTGGAAGCTGGTATTTGGAAGCCAGCTTTACCAAGGTTAGGGAATTGAGAAGCATGTACACCAGCCTGAATTACTCGTTTGGCCTAAGTCAGTTCCCCCAGAAGCTACCTGCAGCATTGTTAAGGAGGCTCTGAGGAAGCAGCAAGGGCAGGCACTGATGGCAGGTGTGCTGGTCAAGTATGAATCTTTCTGCTCCAGCTTAAAGAGCAATGGTCTGTGCTCTTTTGAAGAGCTGCTGTTACCAGTGTGTAGTTGGAGTTTTAAGCAATTCTTTGAAGGAAAGCCTGTTTTCCTGAGTATTCAGTCCTGTCATGGGTGCTCTGCACAGCAATACAGAAAGCAGTGTGCATTTGCTCTGGGAGCTTTAGGGCTGTCAAAAGAGCACAGGACACATTTTTGAAGATCCAGAGGTAAGGCTGCTGTTGCAGCTGCTGTAATTGAGCATTTAAGAGGAGACAAAATTCATATGTGGACTAAAGAAACTGCAAATTGCTTTAAATTAGTGCAGTGACATACTGCGTGCAGATGCCTGCTGATTCCACGCGCCTCCATTTCTGAGACTAACGCTGAAGTTGGAAGCAGAGTAGCTGGAAGCATTGGCAAGAATGCTGTGGAGCATCACTGTTGGTGTGATGTGCCACACCTTCGGCGCTGCTGTGCAGATCATGCAGCTATGAGAAGCACTGTGGAACAGCTCGGATGTGGTGTTGCCCAACAACTTCTGATAGGCTCGTGAAACCGCGGGGAGCTGTGCCTCACCTCAGCAAGACTGCAGTCTTTTAAGCGCACTTGTGCAAGTCCGAAGGATTTTGTCAGCTTCTTTCTGCATGGCTGAGTTGAACGCATCGGTTGGTTGATGTGGAGTTATTTCTTTAGAAGAACTGTGATAGATGGATAGAATTGTGTCTGCTGAGACTGAGATCCAGTGAATTAGTTTTACAGGAGAATTGCACTTCTGGAGCACATTTAAGACTTGTGTTTCAGAATATCTTTTTTTTTTTTTTCTTTCCAGTAGTGTAATTTTGTTAGCTATCGAAGAGCAGTTCTGGCTGCAGAGTGGTATTTCCTGCTACAGCAGTAGGTCCTTGCCTGACATCTGTTTCTTGCATTCTAATTTCTGTTGAATGAGAGCTGTAATTTTGCAGTAGGTCAGAAACATATGTTGTGGCATTTCAAATGACACTGGGACTAGAAAAACTATGGAAAAGAGCACATACAAGGGAGCAGATTGATTGTCATAGAGTTCTGCATGCTGAATTGTAACATTTTTCTTTTTTAAGGTAATTTTCAAAATGTGGCTTTTTGGTTTTTTTTTTTTTTTTTTTTTTTTTTTTTTTTTTTTTTTTTTTTTTAAAGATCAGAATTACCCCAAATGTCACTGAACACTTGATTTGTGTGAATGCAAATATTTTGGACTGAGTAGGAGAGCCCACCACTGTTGTGGTTTTTGGAGGATGTCTCCAGCTAAATGAGTTACACTGTGTTGGGGTTTGCTGGAGTGTTCTGCCAGGCTGTGGGGCTGTTGTTATCAGGGTCATAAGAAAACCACCACAAAAGCCCAGGTGTGCAGACTTTAGCCATCACTGGTTCTCTTTCCATCCCAGTTCCTTGTTAGTGCTTCTTCACCATCTCTGTCAGTTTTTTGTCTTTTTCCTTTTTGTTACTCGAGACCCTTGTTTCTTCTTCCATTCTTAGCAGAAGATGGGAAGAAAGAGAACTTGCTGAACGTGGAAGGGGTAGGGAGAGCTTTGTTCCTATGACCAGTCAGCAGCATGCAGACTCAGGGTAAGCTTGTGGACGTAATGGTCTGTGTATGAAGGTGATCTCTCGTCTTTCCTATGTCTGGAAAATGAGTTTGACCTGATAAAGACCACATTTGATTATTTTTTTTTTAACCTCTTTTATTCAGTCATGTTCTGAGGTTGAATAGTTGTTCATCCATTTCTTTGGGTTAATGCAATGCAGGAATGCTTCTTAGTTGTTTTTCAGACTTCATAGGCTGTTGTATCTCCTTAAGCTCATTCCCTGGCTGTTTTCAAGTAAAGCTTATTAGCTTTGGCTTGTATTGTTTTAGACTCAGTCTTGTTTTCATTAAAACTGTGAACATTTTTTTTTCCATTTGAATCTGTTGCTTATGTATGGGACAATAGCTATCATAATCTGTATGATAGAACACAGTGCTTTGGGACAGGTTTTTTAGGAAGATTTCTGTTCGTTGCGGTGAGGTCAGAGTCTTCGTTTCAGTCTCATAGGCTGGACCTTGTTTTCCTCTGCAATATGAAAAGAGGAGTGTTTGATTTCAGATACTTGACACTTTTAAAAGAACATTTGAGTAAAAAACAAAACAAAAAAAAAAAAAAAAAAAACCAACAAAAAAAACCCCCAACAATGTGAATTGATGACGCTTCATGTTTTCTAGGCTTTCTTTTGAAAAGTTTCTTTTATTCTACTCAACAAAACCCCAATCAAAACTTGAATGTTAGCTGATGAAAGAAACTGCTCCAGAGGAAGGCAGTATGCAAACATCTAATCCATTGCCTTTGTTTAGAAACTCATTCTAATCTTCATGAGGATCTTGATGCTAAATTTTGAGGGACAGATTTTAGTCCTAAGGATTCCAAATTAACTCTTCCAAGTGCACCATCATGGTAAGGAGACAGGACGCTCTGGAAGTGGGATAGAGAGGCAGGACAGACTGCATTGAGCCTGGCATGCTCTTGCCTTAGCTACAGATTAGTTCAGATCTCACCACAGCTGGTTTAAGTGTAATCAGGACAATAATGTTCACCTGCCTCTCCTAATCCCTTCAAGATGTGCAAATGGTTTAAAAAAAAAAAAAAAAAAAAAAAAAAAAAAAATTAGAAATGCAAAAAGCAAATAGAAAACAAAACAAGAACTGACCCAGAGCTTTATTGTTGCTCCATTTTTCTGATAGTCAGGCATAGGGCTGCAGGGTGCTGAGGCCAATAGAGTAGTGAATTTTTTGTTGTTGCATCTGTGCCTGAGGTTTGTAGTGAAAGTTTCAGACAATGTTTGGAGAGAAATAAAGCTTTGAGCCATTTCTCACTTGGTCTGTGCTGCTCTTAGTAACCTGTTCCTGCATCACTTTCTGTTTTGTTGGTTATAAATGTCTTTCGGGTAGCTGAAGAGTGGTTAAAGGCCATGCAGAATGATAGCAGTCCACGGAGGTTAGAAAGCGCGGCTGCTTCAGAAATTCAGAAAACTAGCTGAGGCTTTTCTGATAGGTGTGTTGGGATTATCAGAGCAAACAGTTGTTTTTGTGGAGTGAATCTGAATAATACCAGGTCAAACACTGCTTTATGGTATCCTTGTTATTGGGACCGTGTAAACTTTTGCCCTCCATTTCCTTGATACTAAGAGGGCTTCTTGAAGCGTAGCTGACATGGTAAATGTACTTCACATTCAGCAACCTCTACTGGTATGCCAACGCAATGCTTTTTTTTTTTTTTTTCCTCCTTTGGAATATTTGTTTGGTTCTGGATCTTGAAAATGTAGCTCTGAAATTCCTTTGACAGATCTGATTACCCACTTGAATCCAGTCCCACTAACCGCAGGCAGCCTGCCCAAATAAGATAATTCTTCCCAACGTTGGGCTTTTTCCCCCTCGCAGTGTTGCACCAGACAGCTGTTTCGCTTGGGAGCAGAAAGGTGCTGGGCTTGGGGGTGGGTCCTCATCAGAGCCAAATGGGCAGGTATTGATTTAGTTGTTTTTTAAGGCGAGTTGTATGTACCTCTTAGAATGCAGTCTGAGTGCAGTGAGTCCATGTCAGAATACGAGTGCGTACTCTCACAACTGCCATGGCCCTTTCGGACTCGTTTGCCTGTGTTTGGTTTGTAAAGTCTCCATAATATTCTGCCCCCTTAAGATATGAGTTAGAAATGAGCCTTGAGTATGAGGGAAATAGGAATTGAATGCAAGTGCTACAAATGAGTAAATTCATAACTAGATTAGCTAAGGAAAGCAAGAGGCCTTCTTGCTGTTTCCCCTTGTTCCCTCCTGCTCCCAGCTTGACTCGTTTGGCCCGAGATTGATTGCTGACTGATTCAAGAAGATTCTTTTCCTTAAGGGTTTGAAAATTACATTATACTTCTGGCTTTGCTGTGCTTTTACTGGCAGCTGTCTGAGAGTGACTGTTAGTGTAATTCATTTCTGTCTTGCTCTAACATAAAGATTGGATCACTTTTTTTTTTGCATGTTACTGCTGTAATACAGAACGATATCTGTTTTCCTGTGAAGGCTAGTGTTCAATTTTCATACATGTAAGCGTGTATATGTGTGTGTGTGTATTTCACTGTGAATACTAATTAACAAAGTAGTCTGTGCATTAAAAACTGCTAGACGTGTACTTTTGCTTTACAGACTGAATAATTGGGTCTGATCAGTAGTGTTAAGTGACCTTTCCTTCGCCCTAGCAGAGGAAGCACAGCATGCTCTGTGTCTCGATTCTGTTTGTGATCTGAAGCCTTTCTCCTTGAGCTTGTTAAACCACTTCCTCGGAACTGGTGCGTCTGTTTGCACGGATTGAATGCAGAAAGTTTGCCTTTCCCACCCATCTGCTTCTCCAGCACTGAGTTTACAGGCAAACAAAAAGCGCGCGGTTACCAAAGTGCAAGATTTTCAGTGTGGAATTCTAATAGCGCAGTGAAAATGCTGAACTGTAGCCCTCATGGTTGAGGGTAATGGATGTGGGAGGTGAATGAAGTGCAGCTGGAGCTAATCATGTTGCACTCTGACAGACACTGCTTGGTGTTAGAAGCGTGGTGAACTCTACAGTGACCTGCTTGTCCTGCTCGTTCTATGAAAAATGCTTTACCTACCCACGTTGTTATGTTCTAATCCAATGCTTGTTTAGTATGTTCCAGTGAGAAGTGTTTTACCACTGTAGCAGAGTGGTCCACTGTAACCATCTGTGAAATGTCTTACTTGGGACTGAGCAACGCTTTTGTTCACTGAGGAGGGGAAGAAATGCTGCATTTATTGTTATGCATGAGCACAAACAGCAGTTGATTCCATGAGTTCAGGCTATCACAAGATGACTTATTTGTTTTCTCACTAAATACTCAGTCTTTCTGGTTTTGGCTGAAAGATTGCAACAGAAGAAACGTTTGCTTATTTTTCCATAGCTTTAAGGTAAGGGCAGCATCTTTTTATCATCTTTAGAGTCTCTTGAATTCTGGTACTTTTGGATGTGATTTCGGGTAGGCTAAGACTTGACACGGTCAGGACTTCCTTGCATGTCTCTTTACAAGGGTATGCAATGCTGAAAGAATGGTTAGCATTCCTGGATTGTCAGCAGTGCCTGCCAGGAACCTTGCTTCCTTCTAAACTCTCTTAGTTTGATTTAATGTAATTACATTTAATATTTTCTTAAATTTTCCTGTGGCTTCTGGGTGCTGGCTGACTTAGAAGCAGCATTTAAATAATCTAATTAAAAATGATCTCCCTTCTGTTTGATTTCATTTTCAATAGAATGCGGTTTTTCTTAAAACAGCCAATAGTGTCACGTCAAGTGAACTTTACCTGAAAGATTTTTAAGCAGGAAATGTATTTTTCTAATATCAGTAGTTTTGAATGAATTCAGTCTATTTCTGAACTTCTCGTAATGGTGCTAGAGGTAGGATAGAAAGAAGAGCTTCATGTGAAGTTAGGTTTGAAAACAAGTAGGAATACTCTTTAAAACCTAAGCAGTAAAGTGTCTGGCCTGTAACTGAGGAGTAGTACACATCACTTGTATTCAAAGCCTGGCATGTTCTTTTTTTTCCTGCTTTTTCTGTCTAGAAGGCAACATTAATCTACTCAGAGCTTGAAAAATACTCCTGTAGCATTTTCCTGTTTCGGTCACTTGGATTTCATTACTCAGTTGCTCATCTGGAAGTGGCTAGCTTACAGTTCCTTGTTTGTGGGACAGGTACCTTCAGATCCATACAGTTTGGCCCTCCCCAGCCCCCCACAAAAACAACCACCATGGTCGCTTAACTTGGTGTTTGTGTAGTTTTGAAGGCTTCTTTGCTTCAGCTGATATATGGCTTGTGTCAGTGCCAAAGAGCCTGGTGGTGCTCATACCCAGGTCAGCTGCGGTCTTGACTGATGTGCTGTGATGAGCAGGGCTTCTGCTTTGTGCCCCTAGAAGCTGTTCTGTTGCATGAGCCGTGGCTTACAGAGCTCATGGGTCGCAGAGCAAGAGTGCACATGGCTCTAATGTGCATTTTAAGTGGAACACCCTCAATTCCAGTCTCAATCATAGTGTTTGGATGTTCCATCTGGAGCGTAGAACACGTGTGCTCCTTGCCACAGAGGCTGCAGCAGGGTTAGAGCTGTGAAGTAACTGCTTACTGCTCACTCATATGGAGCGCTGTGTGCAGCAGGAGGAAGTGGCAGGGTTGCTGCAGTGCTTACGGGTAGGCTGGAGGCAGGAGGTGAGCTTGTTAAACCTGAAGCATTCACATCTTGTGCACGAAGGGAGATTGTGCACAGCAGATCACGCTCTTCATATGTTTTACCCATTCTGTCTGCATCCAGAGGGCATTGCAGAGCTGCAGACCAAGGGGTGGGCAGAGCCTTTTTGCGGTGCCAGCCCAGGTGAGAGCATCAGCTGGCATGCTGTCTCCTTGGTGTTTCTCATGGGCTGATGACTGGAGCAGTTGTTCTTAGAATACTGGTTCTCACAGTTCCCTCTCTCAGATACCTGATACTCTATATTATATATTGCATTGGGGAAATTCTAGGCAGTTAATTCAAAGCTGCTTTGGCAGGTCTCCCTGAAAGCTGTTTGTGGAGGGCTGTTTTAGGATATCTTACCCTTGTCTGCAGGTGAGGTGACACGCGTGCCTGGGCTGCTAGGTGTGTTCATAGGAACCGCCCAGCTCTTTTTGCAGTATCGGTCAGCATCTTTTTGGAGCAAGACTGAATAATGATGCGTTGGTGCAAAATGGTAATTGGGGCGGGGAGGGGTTGTTAGGAAGAATGGTTTATAAGTATGGGAAAGGAAGAGCAGGTCTGAATTCTCCAGAATGCTGAAAAGCACTGTCACATAAATCTTTGGGAGCTGATGCACATGTATGTCTGAAGAGACACACAGCAACATGCTGCGTATGTATAGCAGGCGTGTGTGTGTGTGTGTGACCAAGTGCTTGTTTCTGGGACAGTTTGCATAGCGTGATAGCAGTATGCCAGGGCAACCACAGCTATGTAAATATTGCTGCTGGTGCAGATACCGGCTGCGGGAACAGTGCCCTTTTCCAGTCCAGCTTTTATCAGTATAGCTGAGCTATTATGTCAACAAATGCAGAACTGGAGGAAGGCCATTGAGGCTGAAGCTGTCTCTGTGCAGGCCATTATGCCAGTGTAATTTAACTGCCTGGTTATAGCAGGAAGATGTTTGTGTCGGTACCACTCCTTTGGAGTGCAAAGTCCAGGCCATTTTTGTAAAGGATGCAGTGTTGGAAATAGCTTAATGACTCTACTCTCATTTCCATTTGTGCTGTTGAGGACCAGAATACTGCTTTGATGGTGCTGATGTTTTAAAAGTGGCCTTTTCCATAGCGATATAATAAGGACTGTATTAAAGCTGGGGTGCGGGTGTGCTTCAGCGGTTGCATTGGGTCAGTTTTGCTCTGGCTGTGGCAGATCAGCAGGCTGTGCTCCAGGGACATTGCCCTGCAGAAGCTGCTTCGAAACTGCTTCGTGCCTGCCTCCTGCTCATCCTGTGCCTCCTTTTGCCAGCTTCTAAATGGTGCCGCATGCTATTAAACAGCACTGTTAGCTCTTCCTAGGTTGCTTGTACATTTCTGCGTACTTGCAGCTTTCCCACATCAGAAAACTGCAGCTCTGTTCTGCAGGAGTAGAGGGTTTGCCAGGAGCCTTCTTGCATCATAGGGCTGTGCTCGGAGTCTGTTTTCTGCAAGGAAGAAAAGCTGCCAGGGCTCGGGAGTAACATTTGGGTCATGTGAGGGTAAGATGGGTGCGGGCCTGTGTGAGTGCCAGCCGCGTTGGCTGTGTCACAGCCGTTCTGCTTGATGCAACTTGGTGAACGTTGTTTGTCAGGGTGCTTCACGGGAAGTGAAAGCTGAAGGGACAGGGAGGAGCAGCTGTGTGAGACACGTGTCTGTACGTAGTGGTGATTGATTGTGCCCTCTCTCGGGATGGATCGATGCTCTTCATTTGCACAGGGCTCTGTGGGCTGTATGGCAGAGAGGCATTCATGTTTTGTTTGGGTCATTCTGTAAAAGATGATATTTGCATTTCTTGTTACATGAGGAAAAAGTTTTTGCCCTTCTGAATGACCCAGTATTAAAGTACAGTGGCAAACAGTGCCCTGTTTTGAACAATCCTGTGGCATTGCAGGTTTGTTCTCCTTTCTCCCTTGGCGTGTCAGAGCCTTCTTTGCCTTACAGCTCGGGCTGTTCTTAAAGCACAGCTCAGTAGGGCAGCTGAGAACCATTGCACGTGGTCACGGTGGTTCCACTTTAGAAAGCCGCTGGTGTGCCCCAGCTCGTATGGTACTAAATAAAGGGTAACAAGCACAGATGAGTTTTTATGTTGTTAAGGTGTGTGTTGGACAAAACTCTTCCAAATTGGAGGCTGCTAGTGAAGTGCACCCCTCCTCTTTGTTGTAATTAGCACTAGAGGTCTGTTTGAAGGGTGATGTTCCAGGGCGGTGCAGTGTGCTCTGAATGGAGAAGGAGTTTGCACACTGAAGCCACGTGCCTTCATGTTAGCGCTGTGTTTGAAAGGAATAACCCGTGCTTTCTTTACAGATAAAGCCTAATTCAGGTTATAAGCAGCTCAGAGCAGTTCTTGTCTTCTTGCTGTGTGTTCTGTTGTACCTGTCTTTTTGGAGCCCTAGCTAATGATTGAGGCTAATTTCTGCCTAACTTACTTTCTTAACATCAAGTAATGGACAGTAACTGCTTCAGAGTCTGAAGAGTGCCTAGAAAGTCAGGCTGGGAGGGCAGGTGTCTGAGCCAGCATCAGAAATGCAGAATGCGGTCTCAGAAACCTTCAAAAAGGAATTACACAACTTGGAACAAAAATCCCCATGGAACAGAGCAGCTGTAGGTCAGAAATGCAATACTGCTGTGTTTCATCTTCGTGGGAGTCACTTCCATGTTATTTGAGCTCTTTGTGGGAGGAGATGTTTGCGCAGAAGATAAACTACGCACTTCTAATGTGATGCAATTGGAGCAAAGTTCCTCCTGAAAGCTGAAGCAAATAAGTGAGCCATTTTTTCCCCTGCTTTCTGATGTAAAGAGTAGAAAACAATATTATTTGGCAGCGTGCAGTTTGTGGGTTTGTTTGCAGGCCTGGTGTGGAGCATGCACTCTGTGTGAGTGCTGCAAGAGGAGCCCTCTCAGTGTAGCTCAGCACTCCCTAGGCACACAGTGCTTACAGCACCTGAATGTGACACTGCAGTAGTCTGGTGTGTAGAGGAAATGAAGAATAGTTTGCATCCTGATTCCTGGGCTTCCAGATTGAGAACCCATCCCAACTACAGGTGACGACATAGGGACAGCAGGGATGCTAGTTAACAGGTGGGAGATCTCTGCTGGAATTTTCATTCAGGGACAAGTGCTTCATGCTTCTGGCAAGGCAAATGTAGGGTGATGGAAGTGGATTTGTAATTGGTTGTTTTTTCATGCAGCACTTAAGCAACTATTTGATACCATATCTTTGTTTAAGTACGGGAATGCTTTTGTCTTTGTTTCCTTCTGGTTAATGTTCTACCTTTCAGTTTCTGTAATTCGGGGAAATGAAGTAGTATCAAGTCAGACCAGTGGTCCATTTTGCATGTTTTGTACAATGGCCACGATTTCCCCTTTGTTTTCTCTTGTTTGTCAGAGTAAAATTTGGATTTTCCTAATCAACTTTTTCTATTTTGACAAACTTCCTCTTACACCTGAAGAATAGGGCAGAACTGCTCTGCCTGGCGCTGTGCCACCCACAGCAAGACTGCCATCACAGTTTGGGAGCCATCAGCTTGAGAAATGGGAGAATTCACTGTTGAAAATCCAGCAACAGCAGAGACAGTGTGAGCAAATGGATTTCCCAAGTACAGTAATTGCAGCAATTGAAGGAACTTCCAGCCTTCACTGAAGGGCTGATAGCACTGCCCAAGGGGCACTGATGGGGAAGCACAGCTGTTTCACAGCATGCAGAAATGATTGTGCTTTTTTCCTCATAATACAATCTTTATTCCATGGGTTGGGCCCTCGAATTGAAATACAACTATTTGTCATAATAAGTACAGACTAGAAAGTAATTCTTCAGGAAGCAGTGTTAGCGTGTTTTTTTTGTTTGTTTGTTTGTTTGTTTTTTAATATCTGATTTTAACTAAAGAAGGCAAAATCGAATGATGGAAAAGTATACCAGCTCATTTAAATACCTAAGGTAGTGACTAACTGCTCTTCTGATTGAAAACTGACCCTGTTCTTCTCTCCCTCCATTGCCCTTGACTGGCAGTTACTTTTCATGTGTAGAAAAATTAGGTGGTATTTTATGCTCTCGTATTTTTGGGAAAATTGAAGCTATCTTTTTATTGCTGCTTTTTGTCCTTACACAAGTGCACCTCTTATTTTTCCTTCTCCATCACATTACCTGGGTATTTAAAAGTGCAGTGATATGTCTGTAAATACTGTGTTAGTAGCCTACACAGATGTTTGTACCTGTCTGGTGGGCTGCTGATCTCCCTTGTTGTTTCTCTGCGTTTTGCCTGCACAGATGACTTTCTGTGGCTGTTTTGCTGTTAACATGAACACTAGAGACATCTCTGCTGGGTTGGGGTGAGTTGAGGTGTGCAGTTTGTGTGTCTCCACCCTGGGATGGTGTTCCATCAGTTTTTAGTATCTCCCGCTTCTTACCCAGACCTTTTGCTTAAACATTTCAAAGTTAATTTCACTTTTCTAGACTTAGAAGACTTAGCTGAAAACTCAGGTTATCGGTGAGGTGGTTTTCTCATGTCTTACTTGCAGAGCACAGCCCTGCACTGCTTTTTAAGCATTCAGCAATGTGTGCGTGACTGAGAAGCCAAAATCCTTCTGGATAGGGCCTTTACCAGCATGCAGCACGGGCATAATTATTGCAGGAAGGGCATGTATCTTCATGTGTGACACGGGACTTCATCTGTGTGCTGCTGAGCACATGGCCAGGCTTTCTCATGTGTGGAAACGGCTTCTTGTGTAACAGGCTTTGTGAAACAGAAGTGAAGAACTCTGCTTTTATGCTTTTTCTGTGCTGAGTGAGCTGCCTTATTACAAATGAAAATAAATGCTTTAAGTATTCCCAGTGTTTTTACAACTTGGGCTTCTGATACTTTGAAATGCAACACAGAAATGAAGTAGACCTCACACAGATGGAATGCAAACAACAAATGTAAAACTTCACTGGGCTGTAACAGGCCAAAGAGAAGGCTGAGGGCCTTAGCAGCAGTGCTGCTGTTGCGGTGTGGGCTGATGAGCAGATTGCTGCTCTGTGTAACTGTTCTCCAGGTGGATTATGTAAGTGTAATAGCAGAACCTTGACACTTTTCTTTTTCTGTCTTTTGTAGTGTGCCGGTCAAATAAAAGCCCGTGGGTCTGTCTGACGTGCTCCAGTGTCCATTGTGGAAGGTGGGTATCAAGTGTCGGTGTGGAAGTTATTCAGCCAGACCTCTGCTTGCTTGCTTGGCCGAGGCAGTTTGTTCAGGAGGTTCCCAAATGCCTTTGTTCCTTGCATGGCTTTGTTGGGTGCTGTGTACTTACACCAAACATGCTTCTTTGCTACCTTCTAAGAGTCTGGAGAATGTACCCAGCGCAATTACTGCCCAAAAGGGACCTGAGTGCTGGATGTGATCGGTCAGCTCAGTCCCTGGGTGCGTGGTTAGCAACCTGCCTGCAGCTGGGCACTGGGACTTGTGCTCTTGGATGTCCTGCCTACTCAAGCCATTATTCCACGAAGGTGTCTGGAGAGCAGCTAATGCTGTGGGCAGTCGCCAGGTTCCATTCAAGATGGAAACCCTCAAATCCAAGTTGGGCACAGCTTAGGCAGAAAGTACCATAAATGTAGCAGTATAATTCTGGAACAGAGCAGTTATCCTGGCATGTATGGGCTTCTGCAGGTTCCTTCAGGGCATACCTACTGATTTTGCATCTGCTGGAGCACAGAAAGAATTTCTGTGGGAACGAGACAGTCAGTGCTATTGTTTATATGTCAGGGTAAATTTATATGTCGAAAAACTGCTTCTCTAAAAATGTTCCTGATGAATAAAATATTGAGTCTGTAGGCAGTGTTACCATTTAGTGTCTGATGTGTGAGCTTTTGTTCTGGGACGCTGTCAGTAAACTTGGTGAGGTTGAAATACATCCTCCAGGTCCCACTGGGAACGTTACCAACCAATTACAACACCAGAACATTTCTGGTGGAAGTGTGGCTTCATAGACCTGTCATTTGCACTGTCAGCCAAAAAGCCACCTCCTGCAAGCACGGCTGTCTGCTCTGGTTTCTGCCAGCACAGCAGTGTCCCTGGCCACATGGCTCCACTAGCACAGTGCATTAGCAGAACTGTTTGTACCTGCATGAGAGTACAAATCCAGAGCAGAAAAACCTTCATGTGGGGATGGGCAGAACTCCTGGCAGTTGGCATTAAGCAAGAAGTGTGTGGGGTGTGGAAGTCAGCTCTGGTCTGGCTATGCACTTCTAAGAGTTAATTACTTGTCAGCTGATGTTTAGGACTCTTGCATTTGTGATGACTTTTATTAATTGAAGATGCTTGACTTTCTGGGGAGATATCTCACAAGTTGGATTTGAGAATGCTCGCTGTGCCAACAAAAGAGCTGTAGGACTTCAGATTCTTTTCTCACCTGGGTGACCCATGCTGCTAAAGTAATCACAAAAGAAATGAGTGCTGGGTGGGAAAACAAAGGAGACCTCCAAGAAAAATAGATGGGAAAATAATATGTAGAGCTAACCACATAATGAGTGTGGAAAACAGGAACAGTGCTCGCCTTGGTTGTGGAGGTGCATGGGCCTGGTGAGGGCCCATGTGCTGCCCCTGGGTGCAGAGGTACAGAGATGCCTGTGTGTGGCTGCTATGAAGACGGTGGAAAAACTGATTTGGACAAAGTGGGAGAGTAAACAGGTTAAAAAAAAAAAAAATCAAGTTGACTGATGTTTTTTGTGTAGGTGAATTGCCTGTTTTAATGCTTTATGATAGGTTGTGATGTGTTCTGGTGGATTTTGTTATTTTTTTTCTGCTTTGTTCACCAAATGTTGGTGAAATAATTGTTTACAAAGCCTCACGTTTTTTTCTCCCTGTATTTTAGATATGTGAATGGCCACGCCAAAAAGCATTATGAAGATGCACAGATTCCTATGACCAATCATAAGAAAACAGAAAAACAAGAAAAAGTTCAGCATACTGTGTGTATGGATTGCAGTAGCTACAGTACATACTGGTAAGAGTTTCAACGCAGTAATTTGACAACCTTTTACATACGGGAGGCTGTAAGCTTTAAACTCTTGTGGAGTGTTATATACATCATTATGTACTTCATCTCTTGATTTCCAGACCTGACTGCTTTAAAGCAGTTATGAGATAACCGTCTGCTTTTGCATGTCTTGTGTAGCATTGGTTGTGGCTGCACTCCTGTGCTTCAGTGGCTTAGTTCAAACTTTTGGATGTAAATATAACTATGCGGGTTATGTGTGTGTTACATACACATACATGTGTTGTTTGGGTTTGTTTAGAACCTGCCTTTTTATTGCTGCTGTTCAGTAACTTTACTCCTTTCACCTAATGGATGAGCCGTTTGTGGATCCTGTATTTGTAATACCAGAAAGTTCAGTAACATGCCATACATTCTGCCTAAGAGATGTGAATGTGAGATGTGTAAATGCACGTTTGTTTGTTTCCAATATGCTTTTTTCCTTCACTTTGGGGAAAAAAAAAGGCCTCTTTCGGATGGTGAGTTGTTACAAGCTGTGTGTGAGTTTGGGAGAGGGATGGATCCTGCTTGGAGGCAGCATCAAGTTCTCTGACAAGATTAAATAGCAGAATCATGGAAGTGGTTCTGTTGACAGAAGCATGGCCTAGGCTGCTATGTGCAGGACATAAATAGTGCAGATCTTAGGGAGATCAGTGGCACTGTGCTGTAAAATTACTTACATGCAGAGCTCCACGGGTGGGTACTGCTTTGTTCAGAAAATCTTTGTGTACTTTATGGGGGAAAAATCTATCAGCTGAAGTTTGCATGTCCATTTTATGAAGAACAATTCTGTAACAAATGTTTTTATTGCTTGCAAGTAAAACCACAGTTAAAGTGTTCTGCCTGAGGAAATTCTGCTTGGAGCAATTCAGAAATGACTTGGGCAGTGTGTGTAGCAGTGACAGGAGCTGTAGAGCTGTTAAACTCAGAGGGAAGTAAAATGGGGGTGGCTTTATGATGTATGGGGACTTTGCTTTTTCCTGTGTTTTACATCAGTGACCACCACTTTTGCCCATTCCTGTGTGAAAACATGTATTTTTCCAAGTAGTGACATGCACATGTATTACCAGCGTTGGAACAGCTGTGGGAAGCTAATCCCAGTTTCCCAATTAACGCTGTTAACAACTGAATTCTGAGCTGTGATTTTTTTTTTTTTTTTTTTTTTAAGCCACGTCGAAAGTAATAACGTATGCAGGAATTCTAGTGGGATATTGGAGATCTTGATTGTATCTCCACTGACAAACAGTGTATGCCTGCTCTGCCAGAACTTGCAGAGGCTTTGTGTGTGTACACGGCACAGCTCCCTGCTGACCTCATCTCAAACCTAGGTATTTTGCACTACAGAGAATGGTGCTCAAACTGAGGACAGTGACGTGTTATTGAAACAGAATGTGTTTGTGAGGAGGGGGTGGGCACTCTGTTTGGAAGCTCACTGGTGTTTCGCAGCATATTTGTAATAGAAGGCAGAAGGAGCAGTTCAGCATGTGATTTGTCTTCTGCTGTAATCAAAGCAGAAGGCTGAGTCATCAGTGGCTGAACTGGAACTAATTGCAGAGAGCTTTGCCGTGGGGACTTCCTCTTGCATATAATTCCCTGACAGATTACAAGTCTGCTGTGCCAATGTGAAGCTGAGTGAGTTTCAGAAGCAGCATATCTTTGCTTTCGTTAGAATATTTTGGGGTCTTTAGTTGTCAGAAAACAAATACCTGGATTTGGTATTGCACTCTATATATATGTGTGTGTGTGTGTGTATACCTGTGTATGCTTATACATACATAAACACGTGTGTGTGTATGTATTCCTCCCCCCACCTCCATGGAAATGAGCTTAGATGTAAGAAGATGCAGCACAAAACGTTTGGACCAACGCCTGCCCCTGTGTTTTGGGCAGTTCTGTAAGACTTGATGTCAACCAGTGCTTGCCACTGAAGGAAATGGTTGGGTGAGCTCCAGCCATAACCAGCTGCTGGAGATGGAATTTTAAAATGTTGTTTCCAGCTTCTTCAGTGTAGATGTGAAGCTGTGAGATATTGGGATGTTTATGCAATTGTGTTGCTTCCAAGGGAACTTTTATTTAAAATCAATATTCTATGCAAAGCAGTGTGGGCAACCTCAGTAATTTGAAAGTCAAGAAAATGCAATCCTAAGACTTAATTAAATTTTCCTTCTATAAAGATGACAGAGAGGCTTTTCTGCAGCGCTTCTACTTCTCAGTTGTGGAGTTCTGTTGAGCTGTGTGGAAAACTCTTGTTCTGCTTTCATCCTGTGGATTCTCAGTAGCTGTGTTCCTTAGCTGGGTGGTGGCAGTATGTCTGTGTAGGCTGTTAGAATGAGAAGGCATTTAATTTCATCCCATCCTTCTCTTTAGCAGTCACGAGAGCGCAGTGCAGGGTTTGTTGCAGCCATCCCTTTCAGTCCAAGGAGATGAAATACTGTGACTGCTGGAGCTAATGTGGTTTATTGAATTTTGTATCTGATTCTCACCAAAACCAGAACAGTCCCCTGTAATTGCATTTCAGAGTGGAAGTCCAGGTGTGCAGATGTGAAACCAGCTCTTCTAGTTGCAGCAATAAGGTAGCTTAGACTTGCAGTGAGCTTTTCTGCTTTCAGTCCCTGTGCATGAACGTAAATGGTTGACAGAAGTGAACAGGACTAATTAAAATGTGCCTGGGAAATGAACGCATTCACAAACTTCTTTCCCTCCAAAACTGTGTCGAGCTTTCAAAAATCCATCTCTAGCAATAGCTCTTCTGTGGATTCCTTACTTAAGATCTAAGAGTTACGGCTGCTCTGTTCGCTGTTTGGAAATCCTGAGAGTTGTATGAAGTTTCTGTTTGCGGATGAAAGAGCCCTTGAAGAAACCAGACATCCTGGGTGCTGCTTTGCAGGCTCCTTGCCATGGGAAGGGCATTACTTTCCCAACTCTGCAATCCCTTGATGAGTTCAGTGTTTGAATTAACATTGGCAGTACTGTTGCCTTTGTACTACATCACAGGTTTGCACAGCAAAGAATGTTGTAAATTCCAGTTGTGCCTGATAGTCGAGATAGCTTCATTAGTTTACAAAGCGTGGATCTGCTCCAGCTGATGATGGGAATGTGTTTCATAGTGGAGTCGGTGCCAAACAAGGAGGGGAGCAGTGAGAGCTGTGCTATTAAGGATGCCCAGTGTAAGCTGGTTGTCCTCACAGAAGGGCCGGACCCTGAGAGCTGCATTGGATGCCACAGGGCTACCAGGGCCCCAGAGCTGAGCAGCCTTTGTGCAAGGCTGAGGAGGACACTGGGTCTCTCTGCTCTTTATTTTATGCACGTTGCTCTCATGTGAGCCGGTGCATGTGGTGTGAAGTCTTTTCTTGCCTTCCTGTTTCTCATACCTCAATGTGGGTTGTCTTGTTGGTGAGCTGCTTGTTGGCTTGCCCTGTGAGATGCTCTGAAATGCTGTCTCCACTTCCTGGGCTGTTCCATGCTGCTTCAGCATTTGTTCCTTAGTTTTAAGGGGTCTTGTCTTCCCTTCCCCCCTTTTTTGTACAGCCTTTTTGTACAGCCCCTGTGTACATTCATCTTCTTGCCTTCAAAAAATGGTTAAAGAGCTAGCTATGGATAAGAGAGTCCATGGCATTCCATGGAATTGTGAAATCTTTGTAGAAGATCACAGAACTTGCTGATTGCTGTTATCCTTTACTGAACCATAGTTTACATAGGAACTGTTACTACCTTTAACACTGCTGTGGTATTTTTACTTAAAGCTTTTGTGTTTAATTTTTGTGATGGTGGTGTGTGGTACAGACAGCAGGTCTGGAGCTGCTGACACCCTGTTGTTGCAGAGCTAGGTGTTGTAATGCTGGGCTGTGAGCTCTCAAGTAAGCAGCATCAACAGCCCATATTACTAGGAGCATCTCCACCAGAGGGAAGCAGTTGGCTTTTTGTTTTGGTGGTTTGTTGTGGTTTTTTTTTTTTTTTTTTTTTTTTTTTGTTTTTTAAGTTTTATTTCTTTATGCATGATTTGGGATCCTCAGTAAGCGACAGAAAGGCATTTGTTGTAAATATCTGTGGCTTGGTTCTTTTCAACCTTGTTTCTGCTGAGAGACAGTTTTGCTTTTCCTCCTTACGCTCACCTGGAGGCAGTGGGGATCAGCTTTTGCTTGTTTGTTGTTTTAGCTCAGTTATTTTTGCACTCCTGCCTTGGAAGCGTCTCACAGCTCTCTTTGTGTTTGTGCTTCTGCACGCACAAAAACGGTGAGAGAAGGAGTGGTGTTTGTGGCTGTACACGAGGTGTGAGTTGCCACGGCCCTCTGGTGTGAGCTGGATGGACCACGATGTCTCTTCATTCATCCTCCCTGCTCTTTTTTCCGTGGCAGAATCTCCAGCACTGCGCATCGGTTCAGCAGCTCTTGATGGCAAACCCATGAGGCTTTAATGGTAGTTTTACAGTCTTCAAATAAATGGATTTCTGCTACACGTTGATTTAAAAACTTCATATTCTATTTACTGACATCAGTTCCTCTTTCGATAAATCTTCCATGGTTTGCCTATTGCTGCTTTCAGTGACATGGAAAGTTTGAGTTTTTGCTTAACTGGAACAGTGTACTACTAAGTTGAGTGATAGGTAATGCTTCTGCTTTCTGATAAAGAAGTAGCTAGAAATGAATAACAAGTAATGAAATGTTGCCTGGACCATCTCTTGCTTTAAGGCACTGGTCAGAGGGAACCAGGCTCAGTTTGTTGTTGTTGTGTTCCCCTCTCCTTGTAATTTTCACTGAATTGCTGCAGTGCTTCCAGCATGACTGCTCTGGAGTACTTCACTGAAATTGGATTAACATTGATTTGGTATTTTTACTTAAAGCTTGTTTGTATAAATATGTTCCTTCTTCTGATAAATCTTCTTGCAGTTATCGCTGTGATGACTTTGTAGTGAATGATACCAAGCTGGGGCTGGTGCAGAAGGTCAGAGAGCACCTACAGAACTTGGAAAAGTAAGTGGTGTGTTTACTACCTATGGTTTGGGTAGGCTGACAGAATTCAAATGGGATTTCTGTTCTCTGTGCATATTTAGTACATTTTGGTCGTGATATGAGTGATACTGTGCGTATCTAAAAATGCCTTTTCATCACCAAGGAGCAGAATGGAAGAGGTTTGGCTGATCATGTACATCTTGTTTCTTATATGCTGTGCCTTTAGAGGCTGCATGTGCAGGAATTTAGAAATTCATTAGTTTTCTTTCTCCCATGTCAATAATCCCTATATTGTTCCTTAGAAATAGGACAGGATTTCCAGAACAGAATCACAGTTTCATCAAAAGCAGAAAAAAAAGTTTCTGAAGCAAAGAAACTGAAACTGAAATGTTGGTGGAAGTAGTTTTCGTGTTATTTGCATAGTTTGGTTTCCAAGCAGAAAGACTAAGAAAAGTTTATGAATTTAAACTGTACAGAAGAAACATGTGTTTCCTGTGACTTTTTCTGGCTCTCTGCCGTAGAAAAGTAAATACTGTAATCTCTGTGATGCAGATGCTGTGGCCTATGCTAGATAGCAAGTATTTTTTTTCTTAGTTTGCTTGCAAATCTTCCCTAATGCTAAGTGGAAGCATATGTGCATACAGTGCTTCCCAATGTATTGAAATGCCCCAGAGTTCCAACAGCACTCCTCTGAGAAGTCGCTGCGATCCAGAGAGTGTCTGCGTCCTTCCTCAGTGTGTTGGGGACTTCATAAGTAGCGTTAATGTGGTGAGATGTAGGGCTGTGTGGGCACAGTGAGAGCACACCTGGGCAGATGTCGTGGTGGAGGATTCCATCGTGTCTAATGACAGCTTTTGGATGTTTGGAGGGCTTTTCAATTCAAAAACAAAACGGAATTAGAACAAAGCCTAAAAGCTGGAACGTGCTACAGTTCTGTTAGAGAGAAGTCCTGAGTGGAAGAATCCAGGGCCCCTGATTTCTGGTGCTGTGGAAAAGAGAAACCTGTTGTTCTTGTGGCATTGTATGAGTCTTACCCAGGTGTTGCACCCTGGTGTATTTATACGTCAGAGAAGCTCAATACATTACTGACTGCACTTCAGATGCTTCTGGTCTTCGGTACTTCACTTTGTCCTGGCTTTCTCAGAGTTCAGGATGACTCTTCCGGCAGAAGTATTTTATGGAAAACTCTCTATTAAGCACTCCGTTGGTCGTGGGAGAAGATGAAGGCTATTTCAGATGAGAGGTGGCACGTAACAAGGAATGTCTCAGGGTACACACTGCACTATGCATAGCCTAACACAGTTAACTCGGACCTGGGTGTTGAAAATAGGATGTGCATCTGTACTCTATGCATTCTGTTTTCAGACTATGAAATGCACCTGTGGTGATCAGGAAGCTCTTTGCTGTCTTAATGACAACTGATGGCAGATGTGGTAACTGTTATGACATTGGGATGATTATCTGTTGTCTGCAACATTATCTTGTTTCCTGCAAGATTTTGTTTTATACTAACATGTTTTATTTGCTTCCCAACAGTTCAGCCTTTACATCAGACAGACACAGGAAAAGAAAACTATTGGAAAACTCATCTCTGAACAGCAAGTTACTAAAAGTAAATGTAAGTATAACAGAGCTAATACACAGTTTTGCTAAACCTTTTGAGGTTTATAGTTGGGCTAAATTTAAAGTACTTAGCCAGCTACCAACTCCTCCCTGGTTTATTTTGTCTTCCTCATCTCCTGACCACACTGAGGAAAGAGCCTCTTCTCATTAAATAACGTTTGATACTCTGCTGTACTTCTGCTGGCCTACACTTTGAGCTTCTCTTTGTTCCTTAAGATCAGTGAGGTGGAAAACAGGTAGTACTCAAGAGATTAAAACAGCTACAAGGAAGGTTTTATTTTCATTTCACTTTATTTTGTGCAGACGAGGCATTTATTTTGTTCCTTTTAGAGCGCAGAAAGAAGACAGAGAGGCAGGTCTTTGTCTAAAGGGGGATGAGAGAGTAGTTTTTAAGAAAAAGTAGAGAGCTTTTAAAACTTCTAAGAAACAACTGATGAAATTTGCTTTCCAAAGCAGCTGTGAAATATGCTGAAGACTGTGCTCCCTCTCACGTTCCACCTTCCTGATGGTTTGACTTCACGTCTGTTGAGCAGTACCCAGGAGAACACAGTCCAGCTCTGTCTGAAAAGCTGCACAGTATTTTCCAGTCAAAGAACGCTCCAAACCAAATGCCTGTTTGTGGTGGTTAGAGTTGAGGGATCTTCTAATCCACATAATTTCTCACAGATTTCAGGGAGGGGGAAAGAAGAGAGAGTGACTCGGCTCTATGTGACTGCCTTGTTTTCACCAGAGGGAGCGTAGAGCAGAGTGCTGCCTCCTGAGCCCCTGGGCCTGCAGCACAGCAGTGAATTCCAGTGCAGCTGAAGTAATGGCTGTCTTCAGCTATGAGAAATAATTGTCTGAGCGGGAAGCGAAGAAGCTCTGATTATGAATGGAAATAAGAGGGGAGGGATGGCAGAAGCAAAGCAGTCAGTTGCTGCTTTGCAGAGTCTTTGGGTTTAGTGACATTGAAAATGTACTGCCAGGGTTGCTTTGGCTTTGAAACCACGTTTTTCAAATTGAGTAGATTAGTGATTGTTAAAATTTGTGTTGATATCACAGTAACAGCTCTGTTGGGAGAAAGTGGGTGAGCAGGGATGTATGCATCTTTAACCTAAGCATCCTCACTTCCAGGGAAGCACCACTGCCCTCTGTGCCACAGGCCTTCGGAACCTGGGGAACACGTGTTTCATGAATGCCATCCTGCAGTCGCTCAGGTACTTCCTCGCTGTCAGTCAGGGCTGAGCTTGCCAGAGACAAAGCACAGGTCCATTACTGGGACTTCTGTAGCAGAGCGTAGAATCAGTAGGTAGAAGATGACACTGTTAACTTCCTTAGCAGCTGCAGCTTGTTTTTGTTAGGGAATGCTTTCGATAACTATCACAGTACCTGTTTGTCAAAGCAGAGCCAAAATGTAGTTGTTTCAGGTATTTGGGATGATGGTGGTATTTATGGATTCAGTCACTCATTTACAGAAGATAAGTATTTGTTACAGTATTTCTAGTATTGTGGAAGAAAATATTTAAAAAAACAACCTGTTCCTGTTGCCATCACTTACCATCACTAGGTGAAGTTCCGTTCATGGATTTCAAATAACAGACTCCAGGATTACATCTTCCCTTTACTCTCTGTCCTTTAAGGATTTCATTCATTTTTCCTTTTTTTTTTCTTTCCCAGTAATATTCAGCAGTTTTGCTGTTACTTCAAAGAATTGCCTGCTGTGGAGCTGAGGAATGGGAAGACAGCAGGCAGGAGAACTTACCATACCAGGAGCCAGGGAGATAACAATGTGTAAGCAGAATCGTCTTTGTTGTCACTGAACTTTAATGAAAATGGCAAATGCTGAACTCGTAGAGCTGCTATACACTTTCAGTGTTAGAGAGTCACAGAAAATGATCCCTAGAGGATCAGTGTCGTAGAAAAATAGTTGGCTGCACAAGAAAAAGGAACTGCTGCTTGCAGTGGGCACGTGTCAGCCCTGTCCTGCAGGGAGAGGCAGTCAAATCCATCAGGAAGTGCTAAGGTAAGGTGAGGAAGTGCTAGTTAAATACTGCCACTTGGTTGTGCCATTCAGAGCCTGTAACTTGTTTCAGCAAGCGTTGAAGCGACCATGTTAGTAGACTTTACAACACAATGGTGAAGGGTACATAGATTTCCAGTATCTGAAATATAATTTTCCTAACCTGTCCACCTCTGATGTTATGGGTAGGATTTTGGGCAAACTCTTTGAAGTACTGGAATGTACTCAGTCATTACAATTTTAACCAAGGTAACATCTGATACTTGTACCATTGAGCTAGTAAACCCTCAGGAGTTACAATGCAAGCCCATATTCATCACCAGCTTTTACTTTCTTTCCAGTTCATTGGTGGAAGAATTCAGAAAGACACTTTGTGCTCTATGGCAAGGAAGCCAAACTGCATTTAGTCCAGAGTCCTTATTTTATGTTGTTTGGAAAATTATGCCAAATTTTAGGTAAGTTTTGTAACTTATTATTTTTTATTGTAATCTTGTATTGCTGGTGTCCTGATCTCAAACCTGCTGAATGTGGGAGAAGGAGAATGCAGACTTCCTGTATGCCCATAAATACTCCTGGAAAAAAATCTTTACTTAGGTTTGCTTTTGTGTTTGTCAGTAGATCTTTTTTCCCCACGCTTTGATCATGTGCTGCATGTGACACTGATGGAGATGGCAGAGATCTCAAATGCTGAAACACTTTGTAAAGTGCTTGTAAAGATACTTTGTGCCTCGTGGCAAAAAAGCAAAAGTGCCTTTAGGTCAGAGTCATATTCCAAGCTTGCTCCAATAATAAACTGATGAAGTCAGATTAAAAATGTGCAGGTCTACATGCAAATGTACTGGGTAAAACTTCCTTGATTCTCTGAAAGCACAGTTATCATCATTAGTTGGACGTGAAATGAGGACTGTAATAAAACCAGCCATTTTGTGCCCATACTGACAAAAAAAGAAAGACAATGGTTACTCCAGTAAATTGAAGTATCATTCCTCTCCAAGGTCTCCCTGTCCTGGCCCCTGAACCTCTTTCAAAGGAGCACTGAAACCTGTTAGGATATATTGTGATGAAGGTAAGTTGCTCCATGTTCTCAGGTAGTAAAGATGCTGTTATCTGTTACGCCTCTAGCAGTGCTGAAAAGATGCTGTGAACATACACGAGTAACCCAAATAATGAAAGCTGTCTTATTCTGTTCTTCACACTGCCGAGTCTGTTTCAGTTGGCTTAAGAGAATCAAGGAAGTTTAATACCAGTGGTTTCATGCAGTGACCAAAAACTCCATCTGTGATGTCTTTGATCATTTTTTCCAACGACAGTCTTCACTGTAATTCCCGATAGGCTAAGCAAGAAACAATTGGAGTTCCTCAAGCAAATTTTCAGCACTGTGGATTCTATCAGAGTTTTTAAAAGTGTTTTTGTATTGTTTTAGGGTTTTAAAATTATTTTCCCCTTATTCCCGCTTAACTGGGAACATGTGCATGATTAACTGGTGAGGAATCACTTGGAGAGCAGTGTCAGCTGGTCAGTAAATCCCTGCTCCCATGTGGTCCAGTGAGAAAGCTTGTTCAGTGCTTGACCATACCTTGTAAAAGGTGATGGCGTTCCTGTTGTGCATTGTGTGCTGCTCACCAGATAGAGTGGAGGAGCTGGTCAGATGCTCAGGAAAGGTGGCTGGAACCAATAGCTTACCAACAGCAGAATGGCTGCTCTGGCTGTGCTTATGAAGTGATGGGGGCAGGGAGAGAAAACATACTTGGAAACTTGGTTTAATTGTTTTTAAGCTTAAAGATATGTCAGTTGTTGAAGGCGTGTGCCTGCTTCAGGACTGCAAGTGCTGCTTTTCTTTCAGAAGGTTACTGACTTTGTTGCAGGAAGTTGAACAAAAAAAGGGTTGCTTGGGCTCGTGATGGTTCTCTGTCTCATCTCACATGTAATCTGTGTAGAGAATATTGCTTATGGTTTTTAAGACTTGTATATGACAAGCACAGCCAGAGTGTCTCTAAGCTCAAACTCTGCTGCCAAAGTCCTGCTCCTTGACGTTGTGCTGCTTTGATTCTGCTGCGTGCCAAAATAGCCTGCAGCTTCATGCTGAGTTGCAAGATGTGTGTTTTGTAGTCTTACTGCTGTATAAATAGAGTGCTCTGTTCTCCTAGTAAATGTCTCTCTTCATATCTTGCTATCAGTAGGAAAAGGGATGTCAGCAGTGGGCTTCTGATGTTACAGTCAGATCAGGGATGTTACACAAGCTGTCAGAGAAACTGCATTTCAGCTGAAGAGCGTTCATCCATATCCTCACAGTCTTTTCAAGATCTGCATTTAGACTTAAGCTTTTTATCAAATACAGAGAATCTTTCATCTATAAATAACTTATTTGTGTGCCAGCGTAAAACCCGTGCATCAGGATCACAGCCAACAGCGTGGAATGATTCCAAAGGTTATTTAGTCATACCTGTTGGAGATCAAATGCACTGTGTTAGGAGTTCTTTGAGGAGGAAGTTGCTGTTAGGAAGGTATCTGAAGCAAAGTAGATGCCATAAATGTAATCTTCAGATGAAAAATCATCATAAACAGCTGTTCAGTAAGCAGGAGATACCTGCATTAAATATGCTTTTTACTTAACGATTTCAAAGTTTGCATTGTCAGAGATGCATGTGGGAAACCAAACGCTGAGAATAAATTCCTTTTATCAGTGGGGAGGGGAACAAGCAGGCAAGCAAGCAACTAGATCTGCCAAAGCATCACATGGCTTTGTACCAAATGAAGAGCATGTGGTCATTCTGACATGGCACGGCACCCATACGTTTGGTGATATCCTTGAACAGCACCGGTTTTGAGACTTCAGAATGCTGACCATAACTGGGTCCAGAGTTGAGATGAGCAGAGTGCTGGCTGAATCCAGTTATCTGAGTTGTAACAGTTCTGCAGCAGCTCTTCCATTATAAAACTTACCATAGAAGTTCCTCGTGGAGATAGCTGCACAGTGATGGGGATGTGAAGGAACAGAGGTTGTGGTTTGTTTGCACATCAGTGTATCTTTCTGAGGGCTTCAGTTCAAAATACACACGGCTCTTTAAATCCTGCTCAGTATTGCTAAACAAATGTATGTTGTTCTGAGTGATGTGCTCTGTCTCAAAGTAATACAGCCCAAACCTTTGGTGATGATGTTGTTTTTGTTTTTGCTCAAGGGGTTACCAGCAACAGGATGCCCACGAGTTCATGCGTTACCTTTTGGACCATCTACACCTGGAACTCCAGGGTGGCTTTAATGGTGTTTCACGTTCAGTAATTTTGCAAGAAAATTCTAGCCTGACTGCGAGCAGCAAATGTTGCATGTAAGAAATGTTTTCTAATTATTTCTTCAGTACCTTAGTGCCTTTGTGTAGGTCTGGGTGGTGGATCTGAAAGTTTAAGTGCGCGTTTCCTTGTTCGAGCTGTCCTTAGCAAATGTGTAACGTCGCAGTTACAAAGCTGCAGGGACATGGACTATGGTCCTACAGGATCTTCTTCCTTTCAAAAGGAAGTATGGCCCTCAGATGAGCACTCTTTTCCTGGCTGTGAGCATACAGAGTAAGTTGTAAACACACTTCAGAAGAAAAAAATCTGTGTAGTTCCTATTCTGTATGCATATGGAATTATCTTCTTTCGGAGTGATAGATGGCTTGAAAAATACACAGGCAAAAAGGCTGCCAAGTAGCTGAATGCTTAAATTGTCAGTGGACCTTGTAGATTAGGGAGAAAGTAGAGCAGCTTCTATTGGACTTGAGGCAGTTTCCCTGCAGATGGTCTCTGTATTTTGTTTATTCACCTGACGCACACTTAAAGCTGCTGGGTTTTTTTGTTGTTGTTTTCCTGCCACTGTTGATTTTCGTGTTGTTGTGCATCCTGAAACAGGCACTCATCTGCTTATTCATAGAATCACAGAATGGCCTGGGTTGAAAAGGAGCACAGTGATCATCTAGCTTCAACCCTCTTGCTTTGTGCAGGGTCCCCAGCCACACACCTCTCTTAAAATACTGCTCTTCCTGAATTTTGCTGGGTGTGCTTTTTCTCAGATTAAAGCTATCACAGGGGGAAAGCATTTTAATTTGCTTCAGGAAGCAAGGTCAGGTCAGTTTGGTCCTTGGATTCTCTGAGCAGAAGTTGAGTGAATTTTCCCTTTCTGTAGTGATGACTACACTGGGTAGCATGTAGACATAGTAGACAGCTCTACTGTTTCCCCCAAAAACAAGTGTCTAAAATTGCTCTTAGAATTAAAGAATGCTTGGAAAATAAACCAGTTTTGTTTTCAGTGTGCATAAACGTGTCTGACCTTGGGAGAGAACTTAACTTTGAGATGTGTACAGTAATTCTGCTGTGAGCATGGAGAGGTGGAATACAGTAGCAGTGAATTGCCTTTTGTCAAAGGCACACTGAGGTCATATGTGCTTAAATGGTTTCAGTGTGAGGATGCTGTGAGTACTCTCTTTTTGAGTGTCCCTTTATTTGGGCAGCCATTTCCTTCTGCTTTACAGTTAATATCAGCTCTGCTTGTTAAGTTATAGGTGGAGCACTGATACAGAACATGGGTTTTTGCAAGCTTGCAGCGTCAGAACTACAAGCACAAACTAGCAAGTTATTGCGAAGTTGTATAATAAAATGGTTTGTTCTCATTGGGCTATGAAGTCATTACCTAATCTGCAGAAAAGATTCAGTAAGAGACTTAGCCTAATGGAAGTGTAGAGGATGATGATGCTGGTAGATACTGCTTAGCATATCTTAATGCAATGTAAGCTGTCTTTGGTAGCAAAACGGGAGAAATGTAGAACTTGATTTAAAGGAGTCCAAACTACTTGCAGCAAAGAAGGGTGAAGTTTCAAAACAAAATGGTTGACCTACCTGTGAGGGAAGAATTTTTGTTTGGAAACAGCCTTAGTCACAGGGCACCTTGTGAGAATCACAGAACTGTAGGGGTTGGAAGGGACCTCCAGAGATCATCGAGTCCAACCCCCTGCCAAAGCAGGTTCTCTACAGCAGGTCGCACAGGTCGGCATCCAGGCAGGTCTTGAACATCTCCAGAGAAGGAGACTCCACCACCTCCCTGGGCAGCCTGTTCCAGTGCTCCGTCACCTCACTGTAAAGAAGTTCTTGCACACATTGGTGTGGAACTTCCTATGCTGCAGTTTCCAGCCGTTTCCCCTTGTCCTGTTTCCACTCACCACTGAAAACAGTCTGGCCTCGCCATTCTGCCCCCCACACCTTAGATACCTGAGATAACAGACCCAGTTCACTCAGCCTTTCTTCATAGAGGAGATGCTCCAGGCCCTTCACCATCTTTATGGCCCTCCGCTGGACTCTTTCCAAGAGATCCTTGTCTTTTTTGTACTGGGGAGCCCAGAACTGGAGGCAGTGCTCCAGATGAGGCCTTACCAGGGCAGAGTAGAGGGGGAGGATCACCTCCCTCGACCTGCTGGCCACGCTCTTTTTAATGCACCCCAGGATGCCATTGGCCCTCTTGGCCAAAAGGGCACACTGCTGGCTCATGGCCAACCTGTCGTCCACCAGGACACCCAGGTCCCTCTCCGCAGAGCTCCCCTCCAGCAGCTCATCCCCCAACCTGTACTGGTGCATGGAATTATTCCTCCCCAGATGCAAGACTCTACACTTGCTTTTGTTAAACCTCATCCGTTTTTTTCTGCCCAGCTCTCAGCCTGTCCAGGTCTTGCTGAATGGCAGCACAACCTTCAGGCGTGTCAGCCAATCCTCCCAACTTTGTATCATCAGCAAACTTGCTGAGGGTGGCCACTATCCCTTCATCAAGGTCATTGATGAAGATGTTGAACAAGACCGGACCCAGCACAGACCCCTGGGGGACACCACTGGTTACAGGTCTCCAGCCAGACTCTGCTCTGCCAACTCTGCACCTCTGTGTGATAAAAAGGGACTCAGCCAGTACTTCAGCACTAAAATACCCAGCATCTATGTAAAGAATGTGCAGTTCAGTTCGTGTTTTCTGTTGGCGCGTGGTGAAGGACTGCAGCAGCTAAATACCTGCAGTAGGCACTTCTGGGATGGGTGAAAGCCCTGTGAATGAACAGTATCTCTTTGTGGACTAAACTTCTCTGTGTAGCAGCAACGAGTGATAAACTAGTTGTATGAGGTATTACAAATGAAGACCAGACCAGATTTCTAACTTTTCTTCTGTGTTCTGATTTGCCTAGAAATGGAGCCTCCACTGTTGTCACAGCCATTTTTGGAGGCATTCTTCAAAATGAAGTCAACTGCTTAATATGTGGAACAGAATCTAGAAAATTTGACCCATTCCTAGGTAAGATGCCTCTTGTCTTAAAAATAAATAAATAAATAAAGAGAGTGGGTGATACAAGGTAGGACAGCAAATCTGAAATTTGATTCATTTAGGTGTCATATGCCTGGACCACAGGTTTAGTGTGGAATGATTAAGCATTGTTTTATTCCACCCTAAAGCTTTTTCTTTATGCTTGTTTTCCCAGATCTTTCGCTAGATATTCCAAGTCAGTTCAGAAATAAACGTACTAAAAATCAAGAAAATGGACCAATGTGCACACTACGAGGTAAGGGTGCCTGGATAACGAGCTCATTAACGAGAACTGGAGTGTACGCTCACCTGTTTCAGGAGCCAGGTTATGACTTGATGGCATGTGCCGTCTGATTTTATCAGATGCTGCAGTAGAAAAAGGTGCAAAAACAATTTTCCACGTATGCCTCACCCATCACTACGTATTGAAGTGCTGCTTTATTAAACTGGGGCGGAGATGTGCTTTGGTTTGAGATGTGCAGGTCAGCTAAATACGCAGGAAAATACCGGCACTGCTTTCTTCATGGTCAGTGCTTTCCATCTTGTCCAGTTTTTCCAGCGCACATTTGTGTAGTCAGTCTATAACAGCTGTACTGCTGAGGCACTGTGCTTACAGCACGTTTTGTGAGCATGCCCCTCATGCAGAGTGAGATTGACTCTTGTGAGTCTCTGCTTTTTAAACAGTGTAAACACAGTCCTGTAAAGCTTGGCAGAGTTGCTGCGATTGATCTTGTTTTAAAGGATGTTAATCTTGATGCATCCATAAATCTACCTGATGGAAATTGCAAAACACTACGTGAAAAAACTTTTTTTTTTCCCTCTGCTCATCCTTTAGTTAAAACCAGATCACTTCTGTAAGTTGAACATTTGTTACTGGAACGTAATGGAATTACAATGAAATAAACCATTGTGCTGAGCAGTGGGAAGGAATCTTGTTTGAAGGAGTCTTTTTTTTCCTCTGGAACTGCTTATAGCTGTCTTTGTTGAAAGGAGCAAGGAACATTGCATGTCAGAACCTGCTGGTGTGTGCCAGCTGCAGATTTTTGGAGCACAACCTGCACAAGACTGCAATGCAGGAGCACCTTTATGCTGCTGAGTTTGCTGCATTTTGTGTTACAAAGATCATTTGCTATAATCTTGATTTAGGTTTGTGTGTGTTGTTTTTGTTTCCAGATTGTCTTCGCAGTTTTACAGACCTGGAAGAACTTGATGAGACAGAGCTGTATATGTGTCATAAATGCAAAAAGAAACAGAAGTCCACCAAAAAATTCTGGATTCAGAAACTACCAAAGGTTTGTATAAACATGAAAAGTAATAGCATGGCAGTTTGTCAAAGAAACGGCTGCTCAGCTGTTCCTGGACCAACACCTGACCCTTCCAGATAGGCAGAAGCAAATTCAGCCATTTCCTCTAATGCTTCTCTTTTATTTTATTAATCCCTTAGGTGCTATGCTTACACTTGAAACGATTTCACTGGACAGCATATCTAAGAAACAAAGTTGATACATACGTTGAGTTTCCCTTACGAGGCCTAGACATGAAATGTTACCTGTTAGAGGTATGGAGACTCCCATGGCAACCTCCTAGAGAAATTCTTTACATCACATATGTCTTTGTTACAAATTACAGCAGGTATCGCTGAGATCTGAAGAGTTTTGTCTTTTTAACTGCAGCCTGAAAACAGTGGCCCAGAAAGCTGTCTCTATGACCTTGCAGCTGTTGTTGTGCATCATGGCTCAGGGTGAGTACATGGAGTAAGCCTGCTTCAGGGCAGAGATCTCCTCACTGAATTACATGCCAGCTTATTTAAGGCTTTTCTTCTCCTGGTGAATGTCTGTATATGTCAGTGGTGGAAACATGCAGTAATTTACAAGCTTCTGTGGAACTGGGCTGAAATAACATCAGACGGATACATTTATGATGTAGTTATTCCTGTGAATTCCCCTTGGCAGTCTCTAGGGGTAATCACTAAAGTGAAAGAATGAAAAGCATGAAAACTAACGCTGAATAAAGGGTCCTTCCAGACGTTTGTGCTTCATTTTAACATTCTTAGTATAAGGCAAAGATGTTTTTCTCTTCAGTTTGCAATGCACATATGTGTTTATGCCAGAGTGTGTTTGAAACACATGTAGTAGTGGCACAGTCGTTTCTCCTACAGGAGTGAAACCTCAAAGTGAATGCTAATAGACATGTCACAAAGATGAGTACTATTTGTATTTTGAAGTGAAATTGCTGGGTATGGGTTAAGTTTGGGGGGGTTTTTTTGTTTTTTTTTTTGTTTCCCAACCCTGGATGGAACTGTTGAGAATAACTGCAGTAGTGACAAAACAGCTGTCTGTCCAGGGAAGAAGCTGTAGTTATAAGAAATCACTTCAGGCTGTGAAGGGGTTTAAAAAAACCCCTTCTAAAGTCCTTTCTAAGGAAACTGTCATATTAATCAAATCCTTGTTGATATCCAAATTTAATTCAAAGATACTAAACAAAATTTTGTCTGCAGACCACTCTTTCTGCTTGAAACAGAGGGTGGACAATCTAAAAGACAAGACTCCTAAAGGCAGCCTTCGTAGCACCACAGTGCATCTGGTGCTTTGAGGTCAAGGGAAAACTACAGGCATTAAGGGAGAGCCAGCCATGGCTAGGACAGAATGAGGCGGCTGGAACCATTAACGTGTTGCAGCAGCACACAGAAGTGAGAGCAGGCCTTCTCTTGAGTGGCAGGGGATGGAAATTGAGAGGGTGTAACTCTCTTAGATTCAAGATGTGGCTCCAAAGCTTGGGTCTGTTTAAACTGCTCTTGAAGGACTTTTTTTAGTAGCCTAGTATTTGTTTTGCTGCGGGTGCTCTTGATTAAATTTAGGTGTTTCTTTAGACCTCAATGGGCAAATGTTCTGTAAAAACAAAGCACAGTACAATCTTCATAGCTAATGCTTGACTTCCCTATAGGCAAATGTGGAAGTTCTGTGTTGCAAGAAGCCTTGCTTGCACAAAAATAGTGGCATGCTAGGAAGTTGATATTTAAAAACCCAAATTTAACTCAGCGTGAAACCTTAATCAGAGAACTTAGAGCTCCACAATGAAGAAGGGAAGAATCATACCGTCTGCTGTAGAGAGCTGTCAGTTCCTGGAAGTCTCTTAGTCCATTACTGCCTAGCAGCAAATGGTCAGTCTCTTTCTGATTGTCCTTTCTCTCTTCTCCCTGCCGTGCTGACAGCGTTGGATCTGGACATTACACTGCGTACGCAGCTCACGAAGGTCGTTGGTTCCATTTCAACGACAGTACTGTAACTCTGACCGACGAGGAGACTGTGGTAAAGGCCAAGGCCTACATCCTCTTCTATGTGGAACGGCAAGCCAAATCTGGATCAGATAAACTTTAATACCTCCTTTTAATTCTCACTTATCAAGTCCACGGGACAAAACATTTCCATTTTTCCATAAATACTTGATCCAAGACTATTAATTTCATTGTGCACTTTTCAATTTCCTCTTGTGGGTTTTAGTTTTGTCATGTCAGTGGTAGCATTTGACTTACTGAACTTGGACACAAACTAACTTTTTTTTAGTTATACCAGAAAACCTCAGCAGATTTTGATTTGCTGCTTTAGTTGTGATAACTCAATTTTTATATATATATAGTTTCATGAAATACCTAGTTATTTGACTTTTTTTATATTAATGTTTCCAGTTCTCACTTTCTAAAGGCACATTTACATCAGAGAAGCTTTCTGTTCTCCTCACAAGCAAGACAAATGTGCTTATCACACAGAGCAGTATAACTATGTTGCTCTCACAGCTGTTATATAGATCAAGGAATTGCTTGCACATAATGTTTTACCTCGTGCAAGAAAGTAAGCCGTGACCTCTGACCAATCATTCTTTGTCTGCAGAAGAGATGAGATGCAGCATCATTATAGACCAGGTAATTGCTGCTATAGCTGCTATATTGGTGTGTATTCAGGCTGCTGAATTTCATGAATTGTTGTAAATAAACAGTTGGTTTAATTGTATCTATACTGCAGAATAATTCAAGTATTCTTCACATATGCTTTTCCCACCCCCAAAACGTCTTTAAAAGTTACCTTAAAATATATGCATCTAAATTGTCTTGGTTAATTTTATTATTTTTTTCTAATCAGACTTGAATTGTTAAAAGTTGCCTCTTTGTTAGACTGTAATCCTAAAGTTTGATCATGAACACTTCTTTGCTTTAAAACTGAGAAAATTCCTGGCAGTGGGACCCCAGCTCTCTTTCCATCTGGGAGCTGGGAGCACAGCCCCTAAGTGTGGGGTTGTGAGAACAGCCTTAGGCCTGAGTATATTCTGTCTGCTTCAGTGCCTGTAGTTCACTTGAAAAGGAAGCGGATGGAGTTTGAGATGCTTGATGTGAAATTTATCACTTCAAATACGAACTGAAGGGAAAACAGCCTGAAGGGTAATCCAGAACTGCTTGTTGACTGGAGCAGATTCCGGTAAGCTGCAGTATTTATCTGTTAGCCTGGTGTGGGATCTTTCCATTTTCAGTCTCAAGGTTTACACAGATGGTGTGATTGATGCAATTTGTAAGACCTGACAGTGCAGTGGAGAAAGCTGTTCAGAGTTTTCAGCTCTACTCCTCCTCCACATAGTGGAAGTCAGATAATTGCTGTTAGTGAGATTTTAAAAAGGTGGTCAGGAGAAAATGTTGCAAAACCCAGGAATTCTGAAAACACCCAAAATCTGACAAATGCTTCATTTCAGTGCTTTCCTTGCGCCCCACCCTTTCCAGCTATCTACCTACTGCCCAGCCACTAACCGGACATTCCTGCAATCTGAAAAGCTTACTGGTAAGAATAGCTTTTTACTTCACGTAGAGCATGCTATCAGTAGAAATATACTAGCCTGAAAGCACCCAAGAACTGAAGTTTAACATGTGAGTACTCTTTTCATTTAATGCTTCCAAAAAGACCAAATATGCAGCAGAAATTTCCCTGCAAATTGTACTATGTAGCTCAACCTAGTGCAGATGGGTAAGCTCCTGCTTCCTTGCTGTGGGTTACCTGGTAGAAATACGAACAGAAATTATGGTCAGGTGAGTTCCTTTTAAAATGTCAGTCTTATGGTTTTTTCTCCTTAAACCAGGAGAGATTGACTGACTTAATATAAAAGCTGTGGAAAATGTTCCATTTTCCTCATGGTGTATGAATATGTGAACTGAACATTATTTAAAATCTACGTGATTATCTGGTACATTAATGGAAGTGTGTGTATATATATATATACATATACTATATATATATATGGTATATATAGACTGCCATTAATAGTCTATATATATAGACTCCCATATCTATATATATTACATTATGGGAGTCTATATATACATACAGATATTCACAATAGATTCTATATATCCTCAAGTTGAGCAGTAAATAGAACTCTTAATTGTTTAAACTGCAGATAGTTTGTTAGCTCCCCTTTCTCAGTTTCACACAGAAGACATTTGACAGACTTCACTGTTGTGTGGGATGTGAAATATTTTTTACAGCATTTAAACCCCAGAGGGCAGCCCTGCTGCTCCCAGCTGGGGCATTAAGTCAGTTCCATCCATGTCTGCTTGCTGCTTGGCTTGCATTGTTTTCTGGAGTTTCAGTGCAGGGAATACAAACCTTAAACTGCACAACTAGCTGTGGGCCAGAAACAGTTTAACGGGCAGGAGTCAGGTGTATGCAAACTAGTGATGTAAATGTGCCTTTCTGTAATTGTAAGAACTTAATTTGTAATCTTCATCGCCATTCACGTACTTGTTTTAAGCAGCTTCTTATTTCTGTTAATTTTTGGGGTCAGACCAATTTCTCACTTAAGCATTTACTTTCAGTAACACTTTCTCTGTAATGTTAAGGTCTTGGGCGACGTTATCCAGCATGGTCCGTGTCAGATGTGGCCATGGGAACGCAGTGCAATCACATCAGCCTTGTTTCTTGCAGCACGTGGTGTACGGACTTAGCCATATGCTTTCCTGGAACAAATACATATAAACCCTTTCCTAATTTAACTTTCTCCCACTGCAAAACCAGATGGACAGCATGAACAGTTTGTTGTGGCAACACAAGTATTTCTCTTCCTGGTGGAGAACTTTGCTTATCCACTGTATTCTATTCAGTGTGGTGTCAGAAGAAAAAAAAAAAAAAAGTAAGCACTGAACCAGTAACCTATACTGCACCTGGCCTAGTATTACATTTTTAACCTTACTTGTATAGCCTATATTTATCTACTAGCTTGTGGGAGGGGAGGGATATCTCATTTCATTCAAGCCAAATGTTTCTACTTAACTGCTGATCATAGTACATGCTAACAGGCAAGAATTTGTCTTGCTTGTGACTGCTCTGCAAGCAGCAACTGCTCTCTGCAGTTCAGAGACTTCCATATTTTTCATCAAAATTTGTCTGATCGAGGGTTACCCTTTTTTGTTAGTCACTGTTTAGCCATGTACACAACTGGAGACGTGATTCATGTCAAACAGAACTGCAGAATGCCCAGCTCTCAGAACACTTCTGCTCCGGTGTGTTGTATATTGAGCATTTAAGTGAGTGTGGCATTATGCAAAATGCTACAGCATTGACGGAGCTCTTTCTCGTTGCGTAGGCAGAAGGGATTTTTCCAGGTGTGAACAGCTGTGTGAGATGAGAGTTTAAAGCTTGTGGGGAGCAATGGATGTGTTTCAGAAGCTGAAGACCATTTACAAGGATTTTGCTAAAGCAGTGGAAAGCATAACAGTTGGTGTTCAACAGCCTCCCCCGTGTTTCATTGCTGATGTGTCTGTGTCTTACTGATGAGGTAATCGGCACCTTGAAAACTGATTCCGATGTGCTTTAGGATATCCTCAAGTACTGTAGTGCCATAGTTGTAATTGTTTACCATTAAAATTGTGTGTAATTTTCAGTGGGGATCACTGACTGTGCTCATCTTGTGTGTTATTGGAGCATTTCCAGGATGAATGTGAATTACATCTTACTCACACAGTGTTTATGGAAAACGTGCCATTAAAGTGTCTCTTTTTCCTTAGGCAGTGAAACTTCTCTTGTCCTTCTGCAGGCTTTCAGAGTCTCATTAGTGTTCATCAGTTTGCCACCCTTGCTCAAAGTATTTTAACTTCAGAGAAAAACAGTTAAGAACATTTCAGTGCTCTCACTGTTTAATACCTCTATCAGAACCAGAACCTTTAAACCCAGAGAGGACCCAGCTGTACCAGGTCTTGTCATACAACAGCTGTTATAATTGGTCAGACCACAGTGTGTCCTCTGTGTGCTTCAGAAGACCACCCCCAGCAATGGTAACTTCATAATTAGAGTTTGCTTGTTTGCTTGTGTTTTTCCTTAAAATAATATTCTTGTGTTTATTACAACTCTGGAGTAGCCTCAACTGTTTTATCCTTTTCAAAAGTGAAAGTAAGTTCTAAAAACAAGGTAGGAAGAGACTGAGTTTGAAAAGCTAGTCTGAGAACACAGACCAATTCCCAGCATCATGTCATGTAAGCTGCAATTCTCCAGTGACTGGCTTACCTGGTACGTGACATCATCTGCTCTTGTCTATAGCTTGATAAAGTCCTGATGCTACTGGCCATAGCCAGTTTCTGAGCATGGGAAGGAAGCAGGAATACCCTTCTAACTTGAAGGAAAATGCTTAATGACAAAGGATATGAAACCAAAAAGGCAGTCAATAAGCACAACTTAGCATTTACAGAAGAAAATTACTAACTTGAAAGAACTGCACTGAGCCCACTAGTTGTTTTCTTTTAGCCCCTGTGGCCAAGGAGTATGCATTACTCATGCCATGGTCAGAAGTAACAAAACTGCTGCAGACTGCAAATAGATTTTTCTCTTGTTTTGTCAGAGTTTAGTTACAAAGTGACATTTCAGACCAAAAAATAGAAGTTGAACTTCGGTTCCATTTAACCCTCTCATACTGAGACAAATGCAATTAAAATATATATATATACATAAAATTTCCCAGGTACAAAAAAGGTGCATGATTCCAGAAAAAAAAAAATCTTTCAGGGGCTGTTTTGCTCTGCACACTTACAAAGGAGTTAATGATATCACTGGACAGATGGATATAATCCATCACACACTTTTTTTCTTCACAAACACAGAAAGGCACAGGGATGGTCATTATTGCTTTTAATTCTAACCCCCCAACCCCCCTCCCCTGCTGTTACTGGAATTTTTTGAATGAGCCTCTTGAATTGCAGTGTGCTAGTCATTGAACAGGAGGCAAAAGTGCAGCCTTAGAGTAATGAATGAAAAGGAATAAAGTTACCGTATGCTGTAAAAGCTAAGTTTGGAACACGAGAGGCTGGCAGAGCAACCCCTCACATCAGGACCACCCTCTGCCCCTTCCTGTTCATTAACACAGCGCCAGCTCTTTGCTAAGTAACAGGCTTGCCTAAAAATAAATAAAATAAAAAGATCCCTTATAAGGAAGCATTCTGTGAAAGTCAACCCCTGCTGTTTTCTACATGCCCATTCCATTCCCTTGAAGGAACAACAGTTTCAACACGCATTGCCCTTATCCTTTCTCCATTCTTAACTTCTGCACCAGTTGTTGGCCAAAAATAAACACCATTCCACAACCATATATGAGCAACAGCATTCTGGTGTTCCCAACGCCTTCCAGCACTGCCATCATTCCAATGCCAGCAGACTGTCAGCTCCTGAGCACGCTGCAAGGGCTATGCACATAACCCAGCTGAATCGGGAATGCCTCCTGCATCTCTTTTCCTTTCTGGACAAAAACAGCAGGAAAAGTTTAGCAAAAACATGCCATAAATTGCTAGAAGTGTTTCAAGATCCTGTGCTTTGGTCTTTACTGAACTTTAATTCTCCAGTGGAACTACAGAAGCGTAACTTTCTCCTGGGACCTGCTTTAAAATACTTGTCCATCTGCTGGTATTCAGAGAGAGTCAAGGTGTGTAACATTGAGGACTGGATGAAAAACAATTTCCAGAAAGACTTCTGTAGCAGGCATGAGAACACTGTCACTGATTTTTTACTAGAAGTTGGCAACAGGTATGTGCTTTGGGTGTGGAATTTATTCTGCATTACTGTAAAAGTTAGCTGCTTTGAAACTACAACATTTAGAAGGGTTGACTCAACTCCATACCACCTACCTGACTGAAATGGGGCAGAGAGCGAGTGCGTGGATTGTGCAGTTTTACTGTTGATTTTATACTGGGAATAGTGCATTTTCTCATCGACTTTCCTTAAGCCTATATTTTTTCCCTTTTATTGGAAGAATGTTTAATTAATACAGGAAAGAAGTGCAATACTGTTTAGTCAACAGCTGCTTAACTCAACCATTTGGTCAATGTAGAGGATTGACCAGGGGGAACTCCTGAGGGAAAGGCATGGTTTCACATTGTGAAAGGATAAAAACAAGCGCATTACTAAACAGTGTTTCTTTACTGCTGGAGTTTAACCATGTCTGTGTGTCTGTGGGTTTTATAAGCTGCAGTAGAAGAAAAGTGCCACTATGGAAAAATAACTCTCAGACCACATTGCTTCTTCTAACAGCTTCAGTGCCACAGAGCAGCTCTAAGAAAAAAAGTGCTAACCTGCATTAGGAGGAGCAAATGTAAGTCAGAACCAATCGCAGTGCATTTCAGTAACAGCAAGGCTGGCACTGGCCAGATCAGAGCTGGAACAGCACACCTCTGTGCTGCAGCCAGCCCCCAGCTTAGTGCCGAAACGTGCCAAACAGAAAGCTCTGTTTGGAAGTAACACTTTAAATCCACCAACAAACTGGGACAGTGACAGAATGCAGGGTGCCAGTGAGAACCAGCAACAGGGCAAAAAAGATTAAAATATGGGATCAGGATAGAATGCAAATTTTCAGTAGAAAAATTCCTGAGTAACTACGACAACAGATGATAAACCCTTCTGATCAATGAGCCACAGACCATTAGGAAAGGCATCTGTCCCTAGGAAGGAGGGGCATGGGAATAACCATTCCCTCATTCTGGGCCCTGGCATGTCCACCAAGATGCCACGCTTAACCCTTCCTTCCGTTTTTTGCCATCACAAATAAGAATTCAGGAAGGGCAGCAGACCACTGCTCTGCAGACAGTTTAACACTGAAGTGTCTTCCTTCTCTACAGAATACGTAAAGATTATTTGCTGTACAAAATGCAAAAGTGGGGTAGCAAGGATTCCATCCAAGTTCAGCAGCCACCTCTAAACACATTAATGTCCTTAAGTTAAATCTCCACTCCTAAAAATGACAGTTACATTAACAGTGATCCACCTCATCCATGTTAGCCTCCCCAAGTCTGTGAAGCAACCCTCCTAAAGCATTGCAACAGAATTCCTAGCACTCTGCACCAAGAGAAGAAATATTAAATTAATATTTAACGTTGCTCTCTGAAGTATGAGTACTTCAGTTCTGTTGATGAAACTGTGCAAGATGGGTTTGTCAGATCCTTCCTTAACTTTTGCACACATTTTTCTAACTGTTCACAAGCATACACAAAAAGAAGAGAATGTGGCTGGCATGATCTCACTATTACCTCTGCTCTAAAGGAGAAATCAAGCAGCATTTGGGGGGTAAAAGCAGCATCTGGGTGGAAAAGGATGTACTGTTTTTTTAAGGTAAAAAAGAATATGCTGCAGTTATGGCTGTCCAGCTGTGGTAAAGAACAGAGAGACCCTTGTTTGTCCCCACTGCTGTACACCACACCTTAAACCCAGTACAGCCTTTGAGCACAAATTTTCAGACAGAAGTGCTCCCTGTTGCTGCAGGCACAGGTAGGCTGGCAGTCTTGCACTGGTGTCTCTCAAGATCAACATTAACATTACTGTAATCACTTTCTCCCTCAACAGCAGAGCCTAAAGAAGTCCTGGTGCTGCTCAGAGAAAGTTGTAAGCAAGAAAGCAAACAATGTACAGAAGGACTGGGGGGTTGGTGCATAAGGCTCCTTACAAACATGCCTGGTTAGTGTAGCAGTGAGGAACCCGCCTGCACAGGCAGTGTACATCATAAACATACTGACTTGAAATAGGACTTCCCTGTACTTTCTCAGGTCTACACAAACAGCATACACAATTTTATTTTCTTTTTTAAAGCTTTTTTCAATTTTCTGTGACATTTAACAGAGTTATTACCAGTTTCAATTATTTGAATGAATTGTGTGGGTACCAAACATCAACAAACCCCGCTAAGGGAGATGCTGGCACCCACTCAGTAAAACCAAAGAGTTGCAGAGCACACGCAAAGCCCCATAAAATCATGAGAGTGGAAGTGTCTTACTTGCCTACGCTCAGAATGTCTACAAAGCTTCACTGACTTGTCCACAAATCAATTCTGACCTGAACCCATGATCTCTACGGGGTCTTCATCAGCTTATGTACACATCCACTTCCCCTTCTCCATTCTGCCAACTGAGCTACAGATGCTGACAGCAACAGAAAAAGCAAAGGAAGGTAAATAAGAGTGCCGTGATAGGAAAAGCTGAGCTTTCAGGCCTATTTGTGTCCCTCCCTAATCATGCTTTCTTACCCTCTCTGGTGGAAGAGGAAATATTTTTTCAACTTCAATATTTATTTTTCAAGACAGTGGCTTCTCCAAGTTCTGTATGTTATTTATTCTCCCCTCATCTCACCTTCACAATTACGTTTCAGATGTCCCAACCTGCTATCTCTGACCCTCTCAGGATGCGGCCATGTTACAGATGATTGCCTTTTGCTTCTCCTCAAGAACTGCCCAAACCTCAAGACACTCAAACTGGAAAACTGCGCGCGGATCACTGACCGGACGCTGGAAGCAGCAATCCTCTATGGGGGATCACTGCAAACGCTGCACGTGGATTTCTGCCGGAACATAACACAGAGCGGGCTGCAGAGAGTTCAGGAAAAACGTCCCTCAGTAACACTGAGAGCAGAGAGGAGTGCTAACATGATTCCAGACAGTAAGCCGGAAAAAAAGTTGGTGGTTGAAAAATTGGCCAGAAAAATGGCTCTGCTTTAAGTCATAAGGATGGCTGATTTCCACTTACCTCTAGTGTGGTGCTACTTCAACTACCCTTAGGTAATCTACTGTGCTCTGGTTTAAGTCCAAATAAATGGCTGAATGTTTTGTAAAAGCTTCACTGGAAAAAGGCATGAGTTTTCACGCCTTTTAAAGGAAGAACACCTCTGCTTTTGCTGTTCCTTGAAACTGGAAAAATCACGTTTGTGTCACATAATGCAGCACTTAATTAGTCAAGTCTAAAAACGTGAATTGGAGAAAAGCAACAACCAGAAGACCCTTCAAATTTTCATTATGACAACACAGATCATTTTGGCAGTAAGGTACAAAAAGGAATTAAACTAAGTCGTCAAACACAGTAAAACTTCACTTACCAGCAATCATGAACTTCATCACGAAGTCAAAAAAAAGGGTTACATCACAGATATAAATCAAATTTGCAGACCTGAACCAATCATTTGTTCACCTTTTCTCTGGAGAACGCTACTGCTCAGTATCACATTCTGCTCTTATCAGTCCCCTCTAAGCATGACAGACACCTGTACTGCTGCACTGCAGGGCAGGTGGCTGAGCCACCTCTATTTACATTTAGCATTTAATGCTTTAAGCATATTGTGTTCCATACTGCGTTGATCTGCAAAGGAACTGAACAAACACACTGTCACACACCTGTTCCTACCTCCGATACGCGTTTCTTATCACTGCTACAGTCAAACGCATTTCATCCAGTGCAAAAAAGCAGAAGGGAAATGATGATGCTTTGAAACAGCTCACAGCCTACCCTGCTGCAGCAACTCTGTCATTAGCAAGTTACAAGACTGAGCTGCATGCATTTTTTATTGTATGTGTATGTGTGTATGCCTATATATAGTTATAGATGACTTAAACTACAAGAATGCAGATACCCACTGGTAATATTTACTTTTCTTCTTCTATATAAACGTGTTTGTATATGTAAAATACTCTTAAACTGACATAAACTTACGATTTTCTCAGACTATCTCCAATGGACAGCAATGGACAACTGAGCCAGAGCATTCTTTACCTTTAAATGCAATTACATCTGAGAAGCACTATGCAGTAAGAGTGAACACAATTCCAGTCTGACTTTGATGTCTGAGCAACTGAAAAAAAGCCAAACAGCAGATTGAAAGGAATGCGTGCACAATGCCATGATAGTGAAAACAAACAATTGGATAAAATAAAAATAAGCAGTTAGTTTGAATCATGCTAAGATAGAATATGCAAAGGACAAGAGTAGTTTAAAAAGGAATTGCACTCAACTGTTTAATGAACATTTGTATTTACAAACATCAGCATCCCCTTTTACTTAATTGCAAATTGTTTCCAAAAATACCCTCATTATCCAAGAGCCAAAACACACAGTCTGTGCAAAACTGAATTCTCAGGTACAGTTCTATTACCTTCTGTATCTGACTGAACACGCGGGCAAAATGATGAAGGATTAATGGCATAAAGGAGGTTCAGTACACAGTAATACAGTCCTTTCTGTAGTGCATATATATGTAAATATATATGTACAACACCTGGAATTTAATCCAAGATGTGAATATATTCCTCCACAACACAGTGATGAGATGCAGAAATCTGTCTGATTTGAAACATGAAGCAGCAGGAAACTATACCTGCTTGATCTCAGAGCCCTGGCCCTCCATCTCCCAGCACTGTTAAAGGGCCTGTCTGGCTATTTCACGCTACAGCCTGGTTCTTGCTTGTTGCTGAAGAACCTTTTGCCTTCTTCATGAGCCAACAGCAAGAAACAACTTCACCAGATACAACCTGGAGCTGAAATTCTTTACAATTCTTTACTCAGCCCTTTGAGCACCATCAGCTGGCACCAACACACCAGTTAGTCTTGGACAACTGGGAAGTTTCCCTGATAATCCCTGCTAACCTACAGCAATCACAAGCAATAGGAATGTCTGTCTTCTTCTCCAGACTCAAACCAGTCGTGTACCAGGGGAATTGAGGTTAATGAATTTTCTCCCCCGCCATGAGGCCCCACAGCACCCTTATCAAGGGATTCCAGTGAGAAGGAGGGGAAATCAGGCCAGGGCAGCAGAGAAGCACACCCTTCTCTTCAGCCCGGTGACGTCGTGTTCCTGAGCACAAACAGCATTTGCAGCAGGGCACAAATTATGGTTGTGGTATGGAGACCAAAGAGGATCATCTTCCACAGCACTTCCCTAAGACGCAAATAAAATTTCTTTGTAATAGTACATTACTTCCCTAGCCAAATCGAATGTTACTGAATACTGCTGATTATAACACAATTACAGCTGCAGGAGATACCAAACACATGTGGTTTACTAAAATCAAAGGCAGATACTTGGAATGTATATAAAATCCACAGCTTCAACCACTATCCTGCCACCTTCATTTATTGGCACTCTGTTTCTGAGTCACAGCGGCTGTGTATTATTACTGTCAACAAGGAATACTCTGGAAAAGTGTCCAAATGAAAGTCAAGAAGGAATCACGTACAACTTTAACTTGTATTGAAGTACATGGCATAAACAGTGGTACACCTGAACCTCAAAGACATGAAGAACGCAGGGCACAGTCCTACCCATCAGACAGTAGAAGATAAACATTTCAGGGTGTTCCAAACATCACAGCCTGACTAAACATGGTAATACTATCATTTCCTGAGACAAAACGAAGTACGAAGACTAAATAAACCAATACACAATTCACAAATGCATCCAAGCAACCAATTCTCGAATTTGCTTTATTTTTCTCTGCATAAGGAACCCTGCACAGGCAATTCAAATTAGAACAAAATAAATATGTGAATATTCATGTAAAACTGCCCTTGCTAATGAACAATTATACACAATGTACAACCCTTCATGTCCACTGGGAGGGCTTACAAATGTACTATTCCCAACAAAAATGCACCCAAATGTCTCCATGCAAACTTATCAAAAGTGACCAAAAAGGAGAAAAAAAATTATTGATCATACTTTTTTTTTCTTTTTTTTCTTTTTTACAATCACAAAAAAATAAAAACATCTAATTTTTTATTACATTTAGAGTAACTAAAATGTGGCCACTGTTTATTAACATCTGCTTTTATGCTCCTAAAACATCTATGGTTACCATAAAATTATGTCAACAACAAATTGGACTTAGGGCACTATTTTCAGTAAAAGGAAGATGATTTTGTTCACAGAATGTTAATAATCTGTGTCTGAGCCCTCTGCATTGTCCACATTCCGTGAGAGCATATAATTGTCCATATCTATAGACCTGCAATTATTGATTGCATAGCGCAAACGCTCTGCCATGATTAGTTGACTGGAGTAAGGTGGGAGCCTCAGTTGAAAGAAACAAGTCTGTGAGGTAGGCAAGCTGTCGTAAGGCTGTGGAAATGGATAAAAGGTGGGACACCGGTAAGTTTGCGAATAAGTAGTAGAAAATGCAGCATATCCATATTTCATTGCTTCCATCTTCCCTGCCTCTATCGTCCAGCATTTTCTCAGTTTACCTCAATATTTCTCTTAAGAAGCAGACTGACATCTCTTGTTTACATCTCCTGTCTCCTCCTGAATGGTGTGACACACTACTGTTATATCAACTGCTCTGACTTACTGAGCTCGGTAAGGAAACACAACTATTGGAACTCTTGATCGCAATATTTAGCAACCCACTGGAAGATAACAAACAACATTCAAATTTATGTACCGTACCATGCCTTAGCATGAGGTGACATGAAAGATACCTAACCAAAGATGACAGTCCAACCACTGTTATCTTTGCCCAAATATTTGATTCTTACAGTTAGAGAACGTGCTTTCACTGCCCAAAACAATGGCACAATGCAAAATGTAGGCATCCTGTACACAATGCGTTTCAAGGATACCTACTGTAAAACTCAGGCTTCAGAGTTTGTTAACGGTCATATGACAAACTTATGGGAGTAAAAATCATCAAATGAAAAAAGGAAATGCAACAGAAAATGACCGTGTACGAGTTACAACAGAAGAGGTTTGGTTTCCTCATGCAAGAGCTTGTCTTGACCTCCAATCACAGAATTATAGTAAATGCACCATATGAATTCATATCCAATTCATGCAGTGTTCCAGCTCCTCCACTATTAAGATCCTTGGTTTTAATACCTCAGAGAATACCCTACTCCACGTTTTCTCTGTAAATGTACAATTATGGAAACCTGGCTCCTATTGCCAATGGACAGATTAAGCTAAATAGGAATAATAAATACAGATAACGTTAAAAAAAAAAAGAATAAAAAGAACAGCATCTTACCCTATCAACCTTCATTATTTGGAATCGCTGAGAGATATCAGCTGTGTTGGCTGGTAATCGAGATCTTCCTGACACAAACCTCATGAAAAGGACTCTCTCCTCATTGGAAAATTCTTCCAGGGTATGCCAGAACCACTGCACGAGCTGATGCTGCTCATCAACTTCTCTGTATCGCACAACTTTCTTCAGAACTTCAACTGATATTTCTGGCATTCCACAGACCATTTGCTCCAACTGCTTAGCAGTCAGAAGAGACAACAAGGGAACGGGAACAATCCAAGACATGCCTTCTCTTACAGCAGCCACCTATTGCCCAAAACAGAAGAAACACTGGGAATGCAATTGTCTTACCTCTGTCACATACTGTAACTTCCAAACAAATGCAGTGGCAACTTATCTGCTGAGGAACAGGGTAAAAGGAGAGAACGTCTGCCAAATACATATGCATCCCCTGTAAGGTCTACTACATCCTCTCTCAAAATTCTGGAGAATATTAAAGGTACAAAACTGAAATTATTTTTAATAGTAACTGCAAATGACACAATATAGAAGAACTTAAAGTGCAAGTTACCAGCACAAATAATAGTGAAACCAAACAGTGGTGCAGATATCATACATCTGAGCTGGAACAAAGTTGGTTTTTTTTTCTAGAAGACATGATTTGGTTAACCTTGTTTAGAGAGTTATCTTCCTAATGCAGGTAGCAATACCCTGCATATACCTATACATGGAGTGAAAGGAAAATAATTTTCCTCACAAGTAATTAGCATATTTCATGCTTTTATGGGCTTCACTACACAACTGACAGAATACACAGAACTATGAAAATAGATAATTAATACTTCTCAGAACATTTAACGTTGTATTTTTAGTTTCAGTGCTAAAGGAAAAGAGAAACAGTTTTAAAAACCAATGTTTGTTCATACTGTTTACTTCAGCTGGACTATGTTGCTGTGACATCTAATAATACTGCACAGTAAGTATAGTTGTGTGGAGTTTCCCAAGAGGGGATGACAGTTGCAATGGCACTAACCTAGTGAAAGAATAGCACTTATTTCTTTTGTCAAACATGCATTTGCTAAGGAAAGCAGGCCTGGCCTAAAACAAGCAAACAAAATAGAAAAGTTTGCAGGGGAAAAACAATCCTCGGGACCCATCCGAGATGCAGAAAACCAAGCTTTTCTTGTTCTCTGGAATACGAAACGGAAACTTACATAAGTAAAAAATGCTGTTCACATTAACAGTGGAGAGGATCACGATATGATTCTTACCTGACGGTCCATTTCATGAAGTCTGTACTCAATTGCCCTCTCCACATATTCTTTCCTGTTTGAAAAGGTAAGTGGGATGCTGTTCCCTCCAGGGATTATGGGAACCATTTTGCCATCAGCACTCTGGCCAACAAAAGAATCTAAAGGAATCATCTGTTACACAAAACAGAAAAGCTTTGTTCAGCTTAAGTCACTCGAGTGATCTATGTTTAGTATTTTACTATCAGTCATCCAGATTATACTCAGATCACAAACAATTCCAAATGCACATTAAGTCCCTGTTAGCCCAATAAAACAAACAGAAGTGTTAAGGTCAATCTGCTAAAAGCAATCACTTTCATAACTTACCTCATGGAAATTTTCTTCAGTAATCCCACTGTCTTCAATGTGAAGAATGCTGTTGAGGGTCTGCACATAGAGCAGATCTACCTCCTCCAAATCCTCCAAGATGAGTGGGATACAACAAAGTTGCTTCCAGACCATTGGAGCCAAATGAAGATCTAATGGCTTTTTTGTACGAATAGCTACACCCATGAGAATGCCCAAAAATTTAAACTGCATCAGATGCTCATCTAAACATGCTGAGGGGTTAAAGAGAAACCTGAAAGAAAAGACATCGAAGGCTACAGTATAATTTCTATGCTGCTCCATTAGAAGCAAAAGATCAAGTATTTGTAAGCACTGCACAGTAACTGCCAACACAATTATCAGCAACGGGTGATCGCTACGACACACTGCAACATTCCTGATGCTATGCTCAATTCTGCAAGCCAGAAAGTTTGTGTTACAAACATGCCCTCCCCTTCACGTCGAAGCAGCACCGCAACTTGGAGGAAAGAATATACTAGGGGCAATCATGAAGTCTCATCATTTGGTAAAATAAATAAAATAGTAAACAGAAATTAATTTTCACCTACTGACACATGAAGTAAAAAGAAGTTCTAGATAACTTACCTATCCCTATTGTAGCCTACTTCAGCTGTGGCATTTGGGGAAGGAATAAGCAGGTCTACTACTCCAGTTTCAAGTTCCTTAAAAAACAGTAACAACAACAAAAAAACATTCTTACATGGGAACAACTGGAATATTGTGACATTATATAATACATTACAAGACAGAATATTGTACTACAGTGATGATAACTACTTAAATATTCCTGTGTAATGCTTAAGGGAAAGAAACAAAACGGGGTGATTTTTATTCGTAAAATCATGTTTATTTAAAGACCTGCCTTTACATCAGACTATAATGGTTGTTTTACTGTGACTACTCTGTTATGCATTGCTGATACTTGTTCTGGAAATGATCAGAAGCCCTAAACTCTACACCCTATTGGTACTTTTTTGCAAGAACTAGAGATGAAACAAATGTTTTCATTAGTTATGTTCTGAACTTTCATTAGCCCTTTCTCATATTTAATGCAAACTGCTTAGGAAAGAAACATAAATCATGAATTCGAAAAGACAACAGCAAGCTGTCAGCAGCAGAAATATCTGGGCTCAAGTGAAGGTAAAAGTGCATAAATTCTGCTGGTGAAACTCCTTTCCAGCACTGAACCTGAGAAGTGACATTTATTTTCACGTATGTGAAAACATACACGATCTTATGAAACATCGGTCAGAGGACAGAACTGAATGGATGGAATCTTAGTGAAAATATTGGCCGGGGAAAAAAGGGTGCCTGCAAAATGCTCCTGTAACATGTAGGGGCTATTGCAGAACTTCAAGGGGATTTACTTAACACTAAGTTGTACTGTGGTTCTTTTCCATCTCCTTGCTACAATCTAAAGGTTTTTTTTTCCCCCCTCAGAGGCATTCCCGTCGGAGCCAGTTCTAGTACTGTGGCTCAGGACTGAAGAACAAGAAGAAATTGCTATGTTGCATAAAGGAAAATTGACAAAATCAGACAAAACAAACAACTCTACCAGGCATTTCAAACTGATAGATTTTGCCTACCTGACACATTTCTGTAATAGTGTCATCAAACACTCCCCCTGCATCATCAGCTCCTTCTCCAACCAGTTTCACTTTCCAGGCACGAGAAGGCAGGCGAAGGTCTGATGCGTTCAGCTTTACCACTTGCCTTGCAATCTGTACAAAAATGGGTTTGCATTTCCGACCCCTTTTGAAGAAAAGAAGACACAGCCATACAGTGTAACTCATAAAAGTGAATACGTTACTGAAGTCATTTGTTCATAATGAAGACGTACAGAGTTTGATATGCAACAGGTTATGGAAAACGTATGAAGATCAGTATTTGCTTGGTATCAAAAACATTGCCTGTGAAAACAATACTGACCTGGTTGATATTCTTTTTACAGTAATCTGAGGACCATAGTTTTTTCCCTGAACCATGGTCTTCCCTATAGAGCGTACCATAGGGAGCGTGTACACTCGCGGTGCTAGCAAGGGTCTTAGCTGTCCTTGAACTATTCCCCATGTTCCAGCATTATAATGAGATGTACTGTTCTGCAATAAAGCAGTATGAAAATAAGCATATTAATAAAGGTCATTAGTTCACTTACATAGAATAAAACCTTCGTAATTACTCACTAGCACTTCAGTATTTCACAAAGAAGGTAGGCACTTCTTTTTTACAGCTTTGAGGACAGCAACTTTTTGAAAAATACTGGCATGTTAATATTAACATAACTGAAAATATATAATGGTACTTTGACAAAGCCTGGCTTAATCCAAATTTGTATATTTAATTTATTTTTTATATAAAAAAAAAAACAAAAAACTTACAGACTTTACTACTGAGGCCTGGTGAAAAACTTGCTAGTGATATGGTACAACACAACAGGACTAAAATATATATTTTAAATGGAGTTTTACCTGATTATTGGGACTGAGGTTAAGTAATCTCCATGAAGAGTACATGAGGTCAGAGAAATGGTACAGCAGTCTGAGCCTTGCTCTTACTGTATGAATGCTCACTTCTTTCAGTGCCCCATACTGTGGTGGAATGGCATCAGGCAAACCAAGCTGTAAAGGCACTGATACACCTGCCACACGAGAGAGAAAACATCATTTTATAAAGGACTGCAAAACTGAGAGACTAAGGTAGTTTGAAAACCTGGGTGGGTGGATATAAACTAAAACAAATTTGTGCCAAACATTCCACAGCTCCTGTTACACTCATCCCTCATGAAACACAAAGACTAACTCCAATGACCATACAAACCATCTCAGCTATTTACCTGGAGCTCTGGGTGGAACCGGGGGTGCTGTCCAGGCAGCACTGTGGCAACGTCCTGCTGAAATTTGCCGAATATTCTTTCCTTGCAGGACTGTTATTAGGGTTGGTTCTCTGACATGGTTAGTATGGCCAAGTCCAAGCTGACAAATTGTAACAGTTGTAAGACACAAATAAGAATCAACAAGTGTGATAAAGCTTCTAGAAAACTCTCAAGGAAAGATTCAGAACAAATGGTAAAAATGTCTACACCATATACTGGCTTAAAAACATTCGCCTCGTAGATCTTTTGTTACGCTTGCATTTACCTTTTATTTTGGATAGAATATTACATCCACGCTTAATGGCAGTAGCAAATCTAGGTGGCAAAGAGGCCTGAGAATAGCTAGAGATTTTTTACACAATCTTTTGTACACTGAGAAATAAAGCTATGCTGCTAAGTCATCTATTGCACAATCCTTCTCATGCAGTCAACACAGCTCATACCTCTCCCGTGCAATTTGAATATCACTTTTGCTCTAGCAAGTACATTCCTGCAAGTGTTTGAAAAAACGATCAGCATGAAATTTTACTGAAACTCTTCTGATTTTTTCCCAGAAGTTTTGAATTTTGTACTGTAAAAGTGGTAACTTTGTACTTCAAGAGCATACAAAATTGTTTCTACAACACCACCAAATTTTTTACACTGCAATGGAAAGTATACAAAATAGGCTTTCAGAATCAAGTTCCTCTACTTTTCTTTTTTACACTAAGTTTTTCTCTTCCAAAACAGAACAAAAGCATGATTGTAAAAACAGACAAACGTTCCTTTTAGAAATTATTCTAAATAACTTGCTCAAAAACCATTCAAAAACTCATCCCTGAAATGCCACAGCACTAACTTTGCCTAACATTCTTGAAACACCGAGAGTCAAAACATCAAGAAGCTCGGTCTTATACTTGCAGCATACAAAACTCAACATCTGAAATCCTTCCAAAAAATGTGAGTTATACACTGGGTGTGGGAAGAGAATGGACGTTTAAGGGCAGCGATAAAAATCAGTGTCCCAAAGCAAAGAGAATATTTAATATTTACTATTTTCTTTTGACTTGTAAAAATGATTTCATATAAAATTAATCTTTTCTTTATGAAAAGAATCTGATTGCCAACCATCATAATTTTCTTTTTTTTTTTAGTATTCAAACACAGTTATGGTAGGTCATGAATCAGTGAAGTTTCTTTCAAAAACCATTTCGACAAGCAAGCATTCAGATAGAAAATGATGTCAGTGCTTTCCCCACCTGCTGCCATGCAGGTGCACGGGAAATGAAGAAGAAAATTGTGGAGAAAACCTGAAATGGTATTGTAGCTGAGAGGACGGAAAAGAACAAAAATGAAAGCTTGACTTTCCACCAGATACATATTCCAACCACATCTATACAGTAATAACATGGTTAGAAATAAACAGGGACATACCTGCCCTTCAGAGTTGCTACCCCAAGCGTATACATCGCCTGTGGATGATAAAGCTAGTGTATGCTCTGCTCCTACAGCTATGTCTTCTATGAAGACTCCTGACAGTACTGGGACTTGTTGGGGTCTGTTGTGATTTCGAGCTCGACCTTCCGGCAAACCAATAAGGCGATCTGAAATTGCAAGGAAATGCCTATATATATATAAAGATCATCAAAAATTAATTTTACTTGCAGGCAGAAGTTGGGCAGGGACAAAAAAGCAATTCTCAATACTCTTAGAACTGGGACATCAGTGCAATTTATTATGCAGAAATCTAGTGTACATTTCCTACAAAGCATTGCTGTGCTTATGGATACTGCTGAAGTAATTTGCACTTTAAAAGTGAAACAAAATCAAAAAATTAAAACGAGTCATCACATGATTTTATAACACATTTGAATTAACTGACTCGAAAAGAGAAAATGTGTTTAACTCAGCGATGCTGGCAATTTGCCTGCCCAGACTCTTAACAAATTGGGCAGATATAGACTCTATTAGGTAAAGCAAGCGTTCAAAGAACCCAGTGGTTCTAGACATATGAAATTCGATAAAATTTTATGGAAACACCTGTCAAAAATTAAATGCAACACTCTTCAAAAACTAAATTGTGAGGCTATAGTGAGATCAAACTACGTATAGGCCTGAAATTAGATCTGTGTCTACATTAACACAGCACTGTTGAAATTCCAAGATTACTCTTATAAATGTATTAATGTCCTTCACTTTCATTTTTCATTTTCAGTGTACAAAAACATATAAGGTACAAAGGTCCAAATGTTAGATTATCCTACCTTGTCCAAAAGTATATACATGACCATCTTTTGTCAGTGCAACAGAAAATTGTGTTCCACAGGCAACTTTTTTTATGCCAATTCCACAGAGAATATCCACTTTCTAGAAGGGTAAATGAGAGGACAAAGAGCTGTGGCATTATGAAGATATAAGCAGAAAATAAACATGGATTTCATCTGTAACTTCTGTTTCCAAAAAGAATTTTTATAATTCCCTCAACGTAATACATATTTTGTAGCATTACTCTAATTAAGGCCTGTGAATGAATAAAAAAACCTGAGACACTGTTTTCTTATTCTATGCACAATGATTCAAAATACCTTTTATTTATTGGGGATTGGTGAGAGGTGGCACGAGAGGAAGTGGACAAGTATGTAAACAAGCTTACCCACAAATAACAAAATTAAGAACCTCTCTCCTTTGAGCTAACCCTACAGTTTTCCCTATTTGTATTATCTCTGATGTAGGGTTGAGTATTATGTACTCGAAATTCTTTAAAATGTCATGCTTAGTATAACATACTAACAGAATTCTTTATGGTAGATTTTATTAGAACAGTATAGCATATAGAATTAATAATGTTAATTCTGAAAACTGCACGCTGAATGCCGTGTAATATGTTTAGCAACAGTGAAAATTTATGCAGAGAATATTTTTCCCTTTGAATTCTAACCTGTGGTGAGGATTTTGCAGTGGAATTTCCCAAACCAAGTTTACCATAATCTCCATCTCCAAAAGCCCAAACCATTGAACCATCCATTGACACAGCTACAGTATGATTGAGTCCACAGGCCACCTGGTTCAAAGAAATATGTTATTATCACAGTTTTTGCCAGTACTAACTTGAACAACCCAAATACCTTCAAGAAAAGAAAAACACTGTTTAAAAAAAAAAAAAAAAAGATCCCTTTAAGGACATTCAAAATTCTATTACAGCATTTGGAAGACAACAGGCTGGTTTTTTTGCTTGCTTGTTGTTTTTAGAAATTTGCTTCCGCTCCCTCTCCTAGAACCAAAGAATAGCTTCATGCTAAGCATGCTCACTGCCTAGGAAAATAAAATGCGTCATGAATTCATACTTCATAATTAAATACAAACATGTTACAGTGTTAAAGAAAAAAAGCAGTTTTGCAGAAAGAGGCTCAAAAGTCTGGAAAGATATTAAAAAACCCAACATTTTTTCAAATTCTGCTATCACAATCAAAACTCAATCCCAAACATAAAAACAGAACACTGAAATTCATTGAGAATATTAGCTTTAAATGAAGATACATTGACAGTTTTAGATAAACCATGCCTGTCCAATCTGGTAACCCTCCAGCGCTGTCACTCTTTCCGGAAGTTTCTTATTGGAAGTATTTCCAAGCCCTAATCGACCATAATCACCATTTCCAAATGTAAAAAGTTTGCCATCTGCTGTCACCACAGCTGAGTGTTTGAAGCCACATGACATCTGGAAGTAAAACAAATATGATTTTTACAGGCGTCTTGTTTTTTGAGGAGTAAACTATTACACACTGAACTATGCAGTAACTTCTTCATCTTACAAAACTTATTCACATTATAAAGTCATAAAGCACAGGTACTACAGCACAAATTATTTTAACAACCTACTTTTGCTTTATCCTCACAGTAATGTTAAGAGAAGGACAGGTGCATACTTGTGTGGATACAGGCCTTCAGGCATTTTTGTTTATTTTTTCTTTTCTGTTAAAACCAAATACTGTCTTCTGGAAGCAGGTAGCTTGCTAAGCACAAATTCTAATAAATGGCATGAAAGAATGCTGAAACTATTGCCAAAGCCTGGTATCTCTTTTTTTGTGCTGCTAAGCACACTTAGTAAAGAGAAGGAAAACAGGGCAACTCATTTTAAAGAACACTGTTATCTGACAAAGATCAAGGTATAAAGTTCTGAATTGTGTCTACATTTTGACAGTCTTTACATCATCCTTTTTTCACAGGCTCTTTCAAATGTTCAGACTTCTCAAGTAATACGTGTTGAGTAACATCACAGCAGCAATGAACCTTGTGATATTAACTATTTTCAACTGGGAATTATCAACTTGCTTCTTAATGCTCAGCAAGAAGTCAAGTTTCCCGTTTTCCTTCAGTACACGAATTCAAATTGGCAAGACTGACAGTAGTTCTGGAACATCTCTATTACTGACTGTACCATTTACCTAAAGCCAGTATTCCTAAGTACTAAGTTAATGTATTTACAGTTTGTAAAAGGAAAAAATATGCTATGGAACCTGCACCACTTCTTCTCCTTGCAGAGCCTCTATCTGTCTAGGCCTGCGCTGTCTGTCGCTGTTCCCATGTCCAAGTTTGCCATAATCTCCATCTCCCCAGCTGAAGACTTCCCCGCTTTCAGTCAAAGCCATGGAATGTCCATCAGATCCACAAGAGGTCACCAGCTGAGTTACAACAAAGCCTGTTAAAAAGAATAGAGAAAGCAATGTTTGCAGTAAATAAAAATGAACTCTTAACATGCTTATATATCCAAGTGCCCCAAGGGGTAGCAAATTACGTCTGGGGAAAGGCATCAACCAGGAATATACTGATCTTATTGTAGCAATTCCCTTGTATTATTACTTTGAAGAAACTCTGCACCTTCTCACACACAACCTATGCTTCTGACCCGCCATTAGTTTTGAAATGCAATATCCCTATCTTAAGCAAACGTTTTTCCCCACAGCACTCTTGAAATTATGGAATATTAAGATGTTACTAATTACATAATAAGGAGACATAAACATCTAGTTTGTTTGTTCAATTTTCAATTAACGATTACAATATTTTAATGTCAACCTGTGAAAATAGCATCAACACAAATAATTACATTAACTATCAAAATGATGTTCACTATCAATCAATTTAATCTTTTCAAAACAGATTCACCTTGCAGTGCTGAAATGACTGTTAACACATGAAGATCATCTGAATTTCCTTGTCCCAGCCGTCCATAGCTTCCTTCTCCACAAGCCAAAACTGTGCCATTAGCTTGAATGACAAAAGTACAATTCTGACCACAAACAACCTGGTCAAGAAAAACGCAGAGGAGTTTTTATGGTTTTTTTGTTTGTTTGTTTGTTGTTTTAGATGCAGCAATCTGTATTACAATTACAATGTATCATCTTATTTTTTCAACCATTGCTTTCCTTTTGTGATTCTACCAAGACCTCCATTCTACATCTTTAGTCACTGCAAATACCTTCATGACAGCCCTATTAACATAAAACATCACTTACAATATATTTAATACAATATGTTTAAAATTTTTATTACCTAATTATATCATAACACACATTTCTTCACTGAAACTTGCTACTGGTTTCAGCAAACCTTCTTCTAGTGAGAGAAAATATAATACACTCCTACCTGAGATTTACTCAGTCTTGATGTTTCTATCCTGAATGTCAATTTTATCTCAGAAAACAAAATGAATTATTAATTATGGTAGAAAATGCATGTTTTGAGATACTTAATAGTAAATTCAAACAATAAACAGAAGACATTTTCAGAGAGAGATTTTGACAAACAATGCATGGGATAAATCAATAACAATACAAACATGCGACTCTCTTTAGGTGATCACCTGTTGAGCCTGAGAGAACGAAGGTGCTGCCACTGGTACCATGACATTTCTACCAGCTTCTGCTAATTGTCCATGTCTTCCTGCTCCCCACAGATACACATCACATTTACCTCCTAAGTGCCAATCCTATGGTGCAGCAGGAAAAGAATGCTTTAGAGAAAGAGTACTTGCAAAAGCAAAATAAATAAAATAAATAAATTTGCGTTTTACTAACCTCTGGCCTTGATGTTGCCCAGGACATTATCTGTTCATCCATACCATTGATCCATTTACTGTTATCCTATGTAACAAAAAGCACAGTTACCACATTCAGTTCAAGAGACGCACATTATTTTGCTGCTATGTCATACTTGTTCCCTTATTAACTATGAACAACATGGACATTCAAAGCACTCTACAAAAATACAAAGATAAGAGTGAACAGACAAAGCCTAGTTCTTTACTATGCCTACAAATGACACTGTTACTCATGGTTCACAGTCAAAATGTAAATAAAATTAAATAAAATTCATGATGAAATAATCTTTTTTAAAGCTTTTTGAGGCACATGTTCTCTGAAGATGTTGTAAGATTGCTGATAATAATTTACCGATCCAATATTATGATACGTCAGCCAAAATAAAAAGTCATAAAGACCATTAACATTACTAAATAATTTGATGTAGGAACATGCCAAAAAGTTACTTCAGCCTGACAGCTTGATTTAGTTTGTGGCAACCCAGCCCATGGCAGGGGGTTGGAACCGGATGATCTTTATGGACCCTCCCAACCCAAGCCACTCTATAACATTATGAATATAGCATATTTCACCATTAGGAGAGTAAGTTCATCCTCTGGAACAGGCTCCAGGTCTGGAACAGTAAAGGATTCTGGGAACTGTGCTCCCTTTGCCAAGGCTTCAGCGGCTTTTATGGTGGTTGAGAAACATTCCAGCCAGGCCCATTCCGTGGGACTCCAGGTTGAAGGATCAGGGAGGCAGTTCTGGTGATGAGGTGGTACTGGGGGATTGCACAACAGCTGATCTAGGTGGAGGCCCACAGCAAGCGATGCCAAGCATTGCATGTAAGGACTGTGAACAAGCTGGTCTCCACAAACAACATGGGGCTAAAGGTGAGGGGAAGGGGAAAGAGAAATCACACATGCACAGTTAGGAACATGAATTCAGCAATCTGGAAGTAGGATTTCTATAAAGCTATTCCTACAGACAAATACTTTCTTCCATTCTTACATTCCATTCCATTCTTTTCTAAAATTTTGAATATTTTCAAACTAAGAGATTGCTAGTTTGGAAAATATTGAAAGATATATACAGATAAGATGTAGGAAATTTTGAGGGGGGAATCTCAGTTCTGAAAGACTGAAACCAGATCACCACAACAGTGATCCCAGGAGACAGGAATTTTAAGTGTTCTCACAAGCTCTTACCTTTTCATACGCATACTGCTCCTGAAGCATTATTGGCAAACGTTCCAAGAAAGCTCGCATGCAAGGAGCCATATTTAATCCTAGAACTCCTTGCTGTTTCAGTGCAGTTCTACATGTTGCAAGGATGTGATTGGAAGATATCCATTCTGATGTACAGTTCACTACCAACACATCCTGTTTAACAGCAGACACAAGACATGTTAAAAATATTCATAAAATAAGGTCATTCAGCTCCACTGATTTACTATCAATTATCTTAGTTTCCAAAGTGGATAGAAAATATTTGTATTGTCTCTGTTGATTAACAGTCTACTGAAGAACACTATGGAGTAGCTCACTCCACACTGTTACTTCTTCATACGTTACTTTCACCTTCGCAAGGCAGCATAATGATTATCATTCCAAGGAAGAATGAAAACAGATATTAACAAGCGGAGTTAATTTTTGTGAACAGCATAAACATAGTTAAATGTTTGTCTTGTAATATCATCTCCAACACCAGGGTGGAATTCAGGGAAGACTTTCAAAGAATTTCAAATACTTAGAACCAAATCTAGAACAGCTCTACTAACAGGAGCCATAACTTGTGCCAAGTTCATCATTATTCACAAAAGAAGTTCTCTTCTGGAACAACCAGCTGTTGTTTTTTAATCACTTGAGGAAGTCAGGGACTCATGCAGGCTTGCATATATAGCTATATTGCCACCTTTGAAACTTCTGTTCAGATACGAGCATACTTAAAGTAAACATTGAAATAAATTTTGCTACTCCTTAAAAAAATTCTGATGTTGAGACTGGTCTAGATTAAATTATGTTACTGTGGTATCTTATTTGTTGGGAGAAAAGAAATTCCTCATGCTGTGTAAATAAAAAGTCTTTATCCTGTTTTTGTGGCCATTTACAGTTGCTGCCAGTAAACAGAAATGCTGATGTAACCAGTGTGTAGAGTCCTTTGCAACCACAAATTCAGAAGGATTCTCCCCTCGACCACCCAAAATTCAACATGAGACATTTAAAAAATAAAAATTAAAATAAATCTGTTTAGGCTCAACAGTAGTAGTTGAAAGTCAAAATAACGTATCTTGAAAATATAACAGTTGAGTAGGCTCAGTTATTCAAGCTGCTTTGGAAACAAGTACGCTTACATAACAAAGCCAATAAATAGAGAGGCCCTGTCTGCATAGACAAATAGGGAACTTATATAGTTCCATAGACAAAGGGAACTTTCTTTTAATAAGATAATTCTTAATTACACGAACAATTGTAGAATTACTTTAACACACAGTGTCACCTTTGATCTGTTACAGCACGCAGCCACACCGACTTCGGGTATCCACACGGCGGTCTGAATAGCTCCAGAACCTATCACAACACTCTGCAGCACTGAACCATCCTAAGGAAAGAAGTGCTCTGTGTCACTGTGCAAATACAGCTACTTTTCTATTTAAATACATACAAAGCACATTCCTAAGGGATGATATTCACCAAGCTGTTCAATAATGTCTTCAAAACTGAAATGCCAATGCTAAAAGCTAAAGTCTATCTAGCACTTCCACCTTACTAAAGAGATAATATAAGAAATGATTCAGAATTATTAAATAAGAGACAACGTATGGTTCCTGGAGAAAGTTCTTGTAGTAAAGCAATGTTGTTCCCATCTCTAAAGCAAGAATGGCTACTTCTGCAAAGGCTAACTAATAATAAGACTAAAAAGTGAATAAATAATAGAACCATAACCTACAAAATACTTAACAGTTAAGTTTAATTTAAATTTATATTTATTGTGTATCAGATTTCATTATTATTTTACATAACATTTCCTTTCATATTTGTAACACCCCAGAAAAAAAAAAAACGAAAAGTCTGATGCCTCAACCACTGGAGACAGTTATACTAAAAAAGTACGTTACCTCTATGATGACCTTACCCGTAAAGACCAAATATTCATGAGACCACCAAGTCCACCAGACACTAATGCCAGCCCATCAGGACTGAAGGCAACAGTCCGAACAGGGGTAATATGTCCTCGCAGTTGAAATACACACTTGGCTTCAACTGTTTTTCTGTATCCATCCTGAAAATTATTTTGTAGTTATGGAACACTGAACTTGATACAGAAAAAAATTAGCTTCTATATTCTGTAAAAAATACTCAATATTTGTAGAGATACAGTAATTTCAATACGATAATTTAAAAACTCCGAAATTATTCTTGTCACATTATCACCATTTCTCCACATACAAAATGCCACCAACACTAAAAACTACATTGCAAGCTGATGTAACACATGGAAAACTAATGTTGACTTAATTTTATATAGAAACAATTTTAAACTCTTACTGAATTTTATTATAAATTTATCAACTTAGGAAAAATAGAAGCAGTTCAGTATATAATATTTAGTGAAGTAAAATTCACTTCAACCAGTGACTTTTCAGCTTCTGTTCTGAAAATATCTACACACATACAAATGCAACATAAACACTTCTTTTTAGCAAATATCTTCTGCCAGGAAATCTGAGATTTGAGTAACTTGTTTACATTACCTCCTCCCTAACTTCAGAACAAGCAAAGAGAATTTCTTAAACACTACATCTACTCCTACCTGGGCACTTGTTTCTTGGTCCCACCATCCTTCTGAGTATGCTGAGCTGGTCTGCAGTGTGACTGCTATGTCCTGAGGAACAGCCCAGACACACACCAAACCATTGTGGCACCCTCTAAAAGAAGTCAGGGTAAATCAGAAAAACAAAGTAAAGCTATTAATATAAAATATAAACAGAATGTCCTAAAAATATCAGATATCACTACCTTCCTATGAAACTATATCTATCTATACATCTAAAGTGCAGAGGCATGTAATCAATGGTTAAAAGCATTCCTTCTGTTCCACTCTCTATCTTCCCACTCCTCACCCCACACCTTTTCAACTTTCCCTAACATCACAGTCTCATACTACAAAAAGTATATGCAGAAAAAGTTCAAGCACAGGTCTATCATGCACAGAGAGAACAGCTGGCAACATGACAAGAGCCATGCTTTTCATTTTCACTCTGGTGCCTCAGAGTTCTCATGAAAACTGGTTTACTGAGCAAATGTTATTTGAAAAAACACAAAACTTTACTCTTGACATTAATGACCAAGAAAAAAAAATACAATAAAGCCAAAACAAACAAAAACATGACGTACGTAGCTAGCAATAGCTGTAACTTGGGACCTTTCCCTGGAAGACCACACCAAGCAATGCCATTCACAAAAGCTGGATGGGGCAGTGAATGCAGACGTCTCCAAGACCCTCCCATGTATGCCCAGAGTTTCACAATTTCTTCTTTGGCACATGTCAGGAGAATTTTACCAGTTGGATCCCACTTCATACTAACAATTGTATCCTATTAATTAAAAAAAAGATAAGAGTTGGTATGAAGTAACACAGTAGGAACAGAGAAAACCAGAGCTAATGCAATGTTTAATTATTGATAACGCAGAGCATTTTATTCTCAAATAAATTTCAACAACTAGAGAGAATGACCTGCAAATACGAATTCAGTACATCCTATTTTTTTTTTTTTATATTGAGTAATTGCAGAATTAACTTAATGGTACTGGCTTCACAGGCATATTAGGTAAAGGGCCAGATGAGGCTAACTGACATCAGAAAGAACAGGCCATAGAGGAATACTGAAGTATAGTTTTATTACCACAGCAGACCCACTTCTGTGACTGCCATGCTTCAAATACCAAGACCAATTCATGGAAGCACACAAGATGCTTTTATTAAACTTCTACTTTGGGAATTCTCTTCTTAACCTAACAACTCATTAGTCCAATCAGTAGTGACTTTTCATTACAGACACTGAAGCAAAGGATCAAAACCTTTGTGGCTGCACTGTCAGAAAAAGGTTTTTGCTTTGCATGATACTTTAAGCTCTACAAAAACATGTGAAAGACAAAACTGAAGTGTTATGAGTGCTGTTACAAATCAAGCCTTTTTAAAACCAAATACACCTTTAATACACTGCTGAATCTAAACACACTTTGCAATCTCTAATAGCAAAAGGATTATAATTCTTATTCCTTTTTTTAATTTAAATTTGGTAGACTGTTCCTCTGAACTCAATTGTGTTCAATGTACCAGAAATAAATAATCTGCTCTTGACTTTATAAATAGCTTTCGAATACACAAAATAGCTTAAGCAGATCCTTTCCTGCTGAAATTACAGATACATTTTTAAACAACTAACTCTACCTTGTGTGCATCAACTAGAATGATTTCTCCTTTTTCAAGTGGTTCCTTTGTTCCTATTAGCAATTTCCCATCTGAATAGCCAACTGCAAATGGTTTATCTTCGCTGAACCAGGCCAGGCATGTGACAGAAACTGTGACAGACAACACAAAGCTTAATTAACCCAAACTGAGCATCAGTCCTGACAGAAGTTTTTGACAGTGTGACTGCATAAAACATTAAATGCATAACTTCCCCCTCAAGTTACTTGACTTTTTTTTGTCTGAGTATTTTCTTCAATTTGTATATAAAGACAAAAGAGAATGCGATCACAGAAGTTGAGATCATTTTGTAATTTTTTGTTATCATTCTCCTTCATTAAAATACTTGGATATATACATTCTTGACACGGGGAAAGGAACTGCGCTGGGCTGCTTCCAAGAAAACCACTGAAAGCAACGTCAGCCTTTGTTAGTACGTATTGCCTCCATTGATTCTGCCCAAAAAATGGCACATTTCTAGACGAAGCCACATTCTTAGTGGAAAACCAAAAATGCTACCCAAGATGTGCTATTCGATGTCCTCAGTGACCAGAACTATAAATAAAAATGGGTGTAATTATGGAATTCAGATGATATCGTCTACAAACCATCTATAGACAAAGGAGACGCTGCAAAAAATCTGTGTCTTCAATTCTTTTAAGTCATACAGCCAACGTGGCAATTTAAAGCAAAATTAATGCAAATATTATAACCTCTTTTCCACTGCTGGTGAAAATGCACAGCTAATGGTGGTGACCAGGTTAAAAATATGTTGAAAAAGAATGTTTTGATGCTGAAAATTTGCTCCTTTAAATAGCCTTACAGTATTTTCTATATCTATTGTAGTTTCCATGGAAACAAATAGAAGGCATTACTTTCAGAGTAACCTACGTATATCGCTTTTTCTTTTTTATGGCAGGAATCTCAAAATTTAACTAAGGCACTACTAATTTTAATCTCTACTTAAATACTGATACAGTCACCTACCATCCTTTCTGTAGCAGTGTTCCAGTTCTATCCGGTGCATGGTTGAAATATCCACAACTTCAATAAGTCCAAGAGACCCATCCATACGACCAATTAACAATAATTCTCCTTTCCATGCTGCAGCTGGCCCTTCTTCTGGCCAAGCAAGTGCAGATACCCAGTGAGGCTGAAGATCTAATAATCCTTTTCCTCCTGGGAAAGCCCAAAAATATTTCAAAATTATTTTTAATTATTTAAAGCATTGAATTTAATTATTTAAAATTATTTCATCTTCATAAAGAAAATAATACAGCAGAAATACCTTCCATGAGAAAATATGAGAAGAGTCTATAGTCTAGAGCTAGAATATATGACAAATTCACTTAAGTGATGAGACAGTGAAGCAATGGACCACTAACCTACACAAAACATAGACAATAAATCTCAATGTTCATCCAAGATAAACAGTTTTATTAAAGGAGAAAGCTAAATTCTTCAGTACTCAGATCACTTACATTTTTCTTGTGAATTGTCTGTTAACACGGAGAGTTTAACCACTGATTTTCATAAGTACAAAACAACAGAAAGATGTTTCACAGATTACAAGTGACCAAGTGACTAACAATTTTCCCAGAGTTTTAAAATTATGGTGGATTAGTTAAAAACAGCACAAATGACAGGAAGGATGTTAGAGAATACATTTACAGACTCTTGCAAAGTGAATCAATGAATTAAGAAAGGCCCTTCTGGATCAAGATCAGTCCTCCTTATCACAATGCAGTTTCTCTAACACATCTTAAGAAGTATTTCCTTCCCAGTTGTCATTCTTCCTTAGAAATCATTTGATATCACAAGCATTTTAATACCAGAATCTTTCTTGCAGTTATTTATGGCCTATTTATTTCCATTTCTTCCTGTATCAATAATATCCATTTGCTTGCATAGCTGCTTTTGCTCCACAGGTTTCTCCTAGTGTTTACTTTCCTAATGTAACAATTTATAATCTTCAATTTATAATCTTACTCCTCCCAGATCTTTTGTTCAACTAAACAAACCAACCTCACACATCCTACTCTCAAAAGGTTTTCCTTCTCATTGAACACTGTCATCAGCCATCCCTGCATTGTTTCAGTAGTTTTGGCACTCTCCATGCCTTTTGAAGAAGGTAAGTCTTGTGGACTATGGGAGAACACCATATTTGCAAACAAAAATCACCAGAAGTGATCAAGTCTCAAACCTAAACACATCAGTGACATCAAGAATTTGTATATGGTACTCAGTTTATCCATTTAGTTTTAAGACACGTATTGATTTGTGGTTAATGCCTTAATTAATTAAATAGATTGACAAGATATTATGGAAAATGGCAGATACTAAACTGGAGAGCACACACAAATACTTAGGTTAACAAATATTCAGTAACTTAGCAGTTTTATTTACAAATACATTTTACTGTAAAATGTTTACAGGTAGTCAGTGCATACCATTGACTTGCCATATGTTCACCATCTTTTCTGTAGCTCCAGCCAGATACTTGCCACTGATGCTCCAACAGATGAGAGACAAACTGAGGTCACTGGGTGACCCCAGACTTTCTTCAGAATCGCCCTCTCTGCAACAGTACAGAGTAATACAATTAAAAAGAGCACTTTCTTTAGGCAGACAGGAAAAGAGAGAATTCATGAAATATTTAAACTAAAATCCAAAGTCTTTCTGCCATCATTTTAGATTTACACAATAAATTTATTCTTCCCTGCTCACAGTCCTACATTCTATTTAAAACAACTACAAATTATAAAATGAGTAGCATCAAACAAAATTTAAGAACTGCTAAGAAATCACCATCTATCAACCTTCTGGTTCATTATTGTTTCTTTACTCTTCTGAGTTAACTCACATAATCTGTACTGAGGAATCAGATTTTAATCTTTTTCTTCCTTCTTTTTTGGACACATCCAAATGATAGAAAAGTCCTTCCCAGACAATTCCATGAAAGAGCAGCAGGAACTCTAGGCTCCTGAAGCCCAGAAGTCACAAATTCTTTTTTTTTTTCTCCCCACACTTCATTGGAACCACCACATTCACAATTATGTTATAGATTTAAACTGTTCACAGGAACCTCCAAAGGAATATTTTATCTTTTTATTCCTCTCGTATATCATAGTCCCTTAGAGTAATATTTTAATAATTTCCCCTCATAATGAATGATTAAGAATATTTTTAACAGTTTTAACATGATCTCCTTATCTCTGAGATGACTCTAATCAGCATGATGTTCAAGTTCTGCTTTCAGTTTTATCTTACATTGCCTGCCATAAACACAGTAACAATCTTAGGAAAAAAGAAAGATGAAATGATTCCTGTGCAGAAGATACTGCAGGATTGGCTCTTCTCATTACCTTGCACAACTACAACGTAAATTAAATATCTCACAGTTACAAAGAATTGACTTACAATTTGTTGAGCACACATGTCTGTTGCAGTGAGTACTGCTTCTTGGTAACGTTCCACACCCTTATGGTGCCATCATTTCCACTAGTCGCCAAAAGTCCCTTTTTATTGCACCAAACACATGTCATGACCTACAAATGTTAAAGAGATCATGGCAAAAATGGAGTTTAAACCTAAAGCTTTGGTAACTTTGTTCACTAATAACAATGCAAACTTAAGCCACCAGAACAGAGCATCCTGCATTGATGAAAAACACAATATGCTCTTCCACATTTACAATATTGTACAGTGTAAGTATATTTTATGAGGACGTTGCACTTGACCCATGCTCCATGGGGATGCTATTGCACAGAGTACCAGAATAAGATGTTAACTACTATAGCAGAAAAACTACTGCAAATTAAGATCTAAATTAAGATGGACTCAAGTTGCGCCAGGGGAGGTTTAGATTGGATATCAGGAAAACTTCTTTACAGAAAAGATTGTTAAGTATTGGGACAGGCTTCCCCAGGCAGGGGAGGTGGTTGAGTCACCATCCCTGGATGTGTTTAAAAACCATGTGGAGTGGTGCTCAGGGACACGATCGAGTGGAGGTTGTTAGAGTCAGGGCAGCATGGTTCGGTTGTGGTTGGACTTTATGATCTTTGAGGTCTTTTCCAACCTGAGCAATTCTATGATTCTATGATTCTACTATCTAGCCCAAGAAAAGCTGATTCTACATGTAGTGCACTGTGAGGACAGTTTCTTGCCTCCTGTAATAGAAGCTTCAAAGAAAGTATGCACTATTATATATTGGAGATACCTTCAAGCAATAATGTAGTTCATCACAAAAACATTACATTTTGTGGGAAATATCTCAGTCAGTGTATTTATAAAACAATCATTTTAATTTTTTTTTTTCTTCTCAATTCAAAAAAAAAGGAAGAAGAGCATTAAAATTCACGTAATTTTGGGGGAAATCACCTGTTTCTGATGAGCTTCCAGTTTTATGAAGGAACATTTTCGTAAGTCTCCCCCCATATCAGCGAGGGTCTGAGGAATAGTTTGATTATCACGATCATGAGCTGCAAGAGTTCGCACCAACTGCTGAGCAGCCCACTGCCTATGTTGTGAAGATAACCTTGAAGAAAGGCAGCAGGCTGCTAGTGCATTAGCCAGCTCCAGAGGGCCTACAGCAGAAGGATCATAGGAAGGATGGGCATACAAATGGGCAATTAAACCTGCTTAAACAAAACAATGAGATGATGCCTAGATGAGTACCAAACAGAAGTACATAAATGAACACAGCATTAGCCATAATTTCCAGAAAAAAAAGAAGAAAAAGATTAACAAGCATTTTATAAGAACGTTGCAATTACATTAACTATTAGGAAGAAAACCTGTTCTGATACCAAGAAAATACAGCCCCCTTTAAAATTTCACAAAAATACCCAAAACACCATAACAAGAGAATTATGAATATTCTTATTCTCACCACATGGAAAATGGTCGTTCTAAGAGCAAGCACTGTCTAAACCGCAAAATGGATCCTCTGAGGTAAGCTGCTCTAAGGATGTCCTTCCCTCCCCTGAACAAAGAAACAGCCTGGTGTTTCAGGCTTTTCAGAACTTGCTTTTCAGTTCCCTGACCTCTCAACAGCAGAGGTAACAACATTTTGTGCACCAGAGACAGAAAAGTACTCAGGTACCAGGAATCAACTATTCCCCTTAATTATTAATTACTCCCCTTAATGTCAGTATGTGGCACAACTGGGGCTGAACACCACACTTGTACAGCTTTCAATACACACAAATGTTTAGATTTCTTTTAAAGTGATAGAGAATTTAGTTACGTAATAAATCAATCTTTCTAAGTAATTTGTGCCCTAAACTATAACACAACATAAACTATTTTTGTGAGCAAATCTATGTATAGATTATTCTAGCATCTTTCCTTAAACAGAAATGAGAGATCGAAGATTTAACAATTAAGTGATTAGTATAAATAAAAGCCTTATCATACCTTTCTTTTCAAATTCTGCCTTATCATAATTTGGCCTCAGTTTGGCCCCTTTGTCTGCCAGCAGTGCTACAAGCGCCTGAGTAACCACAAAGTTTGGAGAAGTTACAAGTTTGTTTTCTTCAGCGATTCCTCTTAAAAAGCTTGGCAAAAATTTCCGTTGAATTGGATCATCAACTGTGGTCAAGTTTACACCGGTTGCTGCAGAAATCAAATTCTGAAAATAAACAATAAAATAAAATAAATAACTAAAAAAAAAATCTTTAAAAATGATTATATTTGGAAAGAAATCATAGTTTAAAGTTTGAAAATATTTTGGTAGAAATTCTCAGCCCCCAATTCCATGTGCAACATGGAATTTAATTCTTCTGACCTGGGGATTGAATATCTGGTCTCAGTGGAACCAGCCATTCAGATCCAGGGATCAATCAATCAACAAACAGTCAGTCTCAAGTAACCACAAATACCAGCAAAAACTAATGAGCTTCTAGGAGAACTTCTTATGAATTTTTTGCGCCTGAGTGTAGGATGCAGTAACGCGTAATCAAGTTCATTATTCCATCCAAAAACTTGTATTAATGCATGATTATATTTCAAACTCCAAATAACAAAGTAAGCAATCATTCTGATTACACGTAAGTGTCTTCACATGCATGAAACACCACAGCATTTCCACAGCTGTGTATCATCACAAAGAATCTCTATTCCACAACTGACTCAGTTAAAGAGTCGGAGAGGGCAATCTCACAGTTTAGAACAAAAAAGCACAACTTATAAATAGGAACAAAAGGGAATGCTTAATCTCATGTAGAAGTAGTTCAATATACATACCATACCTGCGTACACAATTGCACCAGAAGTTTAGCAGCACTAGGAGTGTTTGATGCCAAACAGCCCACTGCTGTGCTCAGGTAGGCAAGACATGATATAGGCTTGCTTGTTTTGCTGTGGATTCCTCTAGATCGCTCTGTTGAACTTGACACAGTGCATGGACTCGTGGAGAGCCCTGCTCTCCCTGCTGCAGCGAGACACATTAAACGAACCAAAGTTCTTATGTCTGTTAATCCCAAGGATTCAAGACCAGCTGCCAGGCTACAACTGGAACCACTGTCAAAAATGAACAGAAATGCTCTTGGTTTTTTTTAGCGTAATTAGAAGTAAAATTGTATTTGGACAAAACTATTCCCAAACCACTACTGAACACTGCCTGCTTGGTTAGCTGGACAGTATTATCATTCAGGGGAAAAGGGAAGAGGCAGAAACAAAGCTGTAGTGTCCTTTCACTCCTTTTAACTTAAGGGTGAAGATTAAAAAAAATATATATATTTTATAGTCTTGTCCTAAGAAAAAAACTTAAGTTTAGCTCATGAACAATGTTATATGGATAATTCATGTTTAGAATTACACTATGGTAACAGACATCAGATTTCTGTGACTTCTTCACATCCTCATATAGCATCAAATCCTGCACTATGTCTTCTTTCCTACAATGTTTACCTTTTATTTCTAGTACTTGTCTTAAACAAAAGCCAATTGGCAGATACAGAATCATTATGTTTTGAGTGGCCAATGTTACTGGAGTCTGCTCTCAATGTGAGACATGGAAGTATCTTTCAATAAGTTTGAAGATAGGGTTTGAAGGAACAAAATCAACGAAAGTTTCTCTCTTAATAACATGAATTAAGTACATAAAAAGAGCATCACTTTCCCAAATTAATCACAAAAGTGCATCTACACCAAACATTACGACATAACTAGATTCAAATGAAAAAGTTTTGCTAAGAATGCCACAAACCTGACAGACAAAAGTGAGAGTGCTCTCATAACCATAGTTCTTGCAAGAAGGACTTGTGCAGCAGCTGTCACTCTTCTTAAGGCCATAACACGGTCGTGTGGATTTACTAGGGCAGCTGCTTGTTCTCCTAATGTTATCCTGCCAGAAGAGCTTTTTTCTATAGAGCCATGACAACCTTGGAAATAACAATTTGTGTTAGTGTTTAAAGAGCAAAAAAACATCATATGGTAATAAGCACAGAAGCAAATCTGGCATAGGGTTTTTAAAAAAGGCTTCAGTTTTCAGCATGTCAGAAATATAGAAAGTGGTGATGACTGAGCAGAAAATACACTTCTAAAACTCTACATAGTTTAATTATTTCTTTTTTTCAAAACTTGATAGGTAGCAATTTGACAGTACTGATGTTAATGCTAATTCCTCTGCTTCCCTTGCCCATTTAAAGGGATCTACAAAGTTAAATACCTATCCTGCATTTCAGTATGACGATCAGTAAATCACCAATTAAATCAATGAATCTCTGAGTTGTGAAAAAAACATGCTACTACCATTCACTGTAAAACTTTGGTCACAGTTTTGTTAGTAAACCAAAGCTTCATGTCTGCTAACAAAAATGCCATGCATACCTCACTGACTTTTAAAATAGAAGGAAAATTAAGAATCTGTATTAGTTTCCTTATGAAACAGGAAAGCAGGAAAGACTGTCAAAATATTTCTGCAACAATCCTATAAAATCACACCAGAGGGGATGTATGTGTTCTGTGAATTAAATTCGTATCAAATTTACCTATTTGCATCAGTGTTTCTTCCATACTGTTGGTGGCTGTCACCATTGCAACTGATGCACCTAGAGGGTCACTGTCAGGAAACTGCACAGGTTCAGGTACAATACGTCGATCATTTAACCCAAGAGGTCCAGCCAGTAATTCAAACTCCTCTTCTCCTGTCAGCTTTTCATCCTCATCTACATCTAACATATCCCAGTCTTCTAGAATTGGAAAAGTACAATTAAATGTAACTTTAAAATCTGAAAGTAGTAAATAATGTTAATTAATTTTAAAAAATATCAATATGAGGAATAAAATATGAATTGCAGTCAGCAGCTTAGTAGCCTTGACTCCCATCTTCATGTTGTGCCAATAGCAAGATTAAGTGAACTAGAAAAACAAAACCCCCCTTTTGCCCCACTTCATTAAATCTGGTCTTTTTTTTCTATCACACAAATTTTATAGAAGATTCTCTGAGGCATCAATTTAGCTGTTTGTTAAAACACAGAAACAAGAGGTCCCTGTATCTAACAAAAAGACAACTCTACAACCGGAAATACATCAGGAAGTGTGAACATACAGTAACGTTTTAAATCACAACAGGAGATACATATTCTAAAGGACTGAACAGTAAAGACAGATACTGGAGGCTTCTCATGTTCACATTTATCAAAAAGTATGTGCAAGCTCTTAGGTCATTATTGTACTATCCAGGCCTTTGTTTTTCCTTCCCATACCTCAGTTTGCACCCCCCATCCCATAATTGTAATTAAATTATGTACTCCATTACTCCATTCATTTCCCAGACATTTACACAGACATCAATTTAGATTTACTTCTTTTTCCCTCTCTAACTCACTCTCCATAGTTACAATCTCAACAGCTTTTATCTGCTGGAAAAAAAACAAAAAAACCTGCCCTTAAATTTGGGAACACTCACATTTAAATCTACACATGTGGCAACTCATATGACTGTGATTGTATAAGCTACAAAAAGGCCCAGATTCAAAGGATCACATGAGAAAGATTTTCTCCAGTCATTAGAAATAATTTGATCAGGTGTGAAGGACATTATTGAGACACTCTCAACTAATAAGAAGATAGAAGTGTAAGCCTAAGGCCAAAATTTCCAGAGGGTAACTTATGCTAATTAACCTCTCCTAAAAAGGCAGCTGAAGAAATGTATTTGAATATTAGACTTCACGTAGACTGAATGTAGTTTAAACTACAACAGCTCATTCACCAAAATTAATTACAAGACAGCAAATGAAATACAAGGGAAAAAACGTCACTGATTTATTTCCATCTGAACTTAAAAGCAACAATGAAAGCACTAAATCTAGTCTGAAGGTATCTTCAAGTAGAGTTTCATTACACGTTTATTTGCATTTATGGAGAAAGAAAAGCACTTCAGAAGTATTCAGTATCTTCAAAAACTTGAAAACCTACCTTCATAGACACTGTCTTGTTTACCTATTAAATCAGGAGCCTGGCCTTTGTACCTATAAGAAAAAAAAAGAATGAAAAAAAACCAATTAAGTGGCTTCTATCATTTATATACACGCATACCAATTTTAAACCTGGATTACTCTAAGGTTACTTTACTGCTATGTAAATACATATATGAGTTCTGGAAATAGCAAGAGTAATTAACAATGTATTTTGCAGTATGAATGTAGAAAAGGTACATAAAAGTAATGGCATATTCAGAAAAAAAGTTTTTCAAGATCTGCAACAGGAAGCAAGATTCCAAGAAATAATTCCTTTTTCCATTAAAAAGATTAATGAAGACAAACAAAGATTTCAAGCCTCAGTTAAATAAAGACATTAATTCTATCATAAATTTGTATTTCTTCATTCAATTTCTTAAAATTCATAGACTAGTTGATACTTCCAATTTCTTTTTTTCCTTCAATACAGTGTTCCACTCTTTTATTTCTGTACCTTTCTGAAGTTGATGTTTTGGATTTACTCTTCAGGGCTAAGTACTTCTCTCTGCAGACACCACACAATAAATAGTAAGGATTTCCACTTCCACATTCACCACCAAACCATCCATCCACATAGGAGCCATTGCTACGATAGCCCTGACGGTTGGCACTGCGCCCGCAGCCTGGATGGTTTCTTTTCATGTGTTGATTGAAGCTGACAACACTTGATTCACACAGTTCACAAACCACTACTTCTTCTCTGTCTTCAGATTCACAAACATGCTGCGTAATAAGATTCTCACGTTACTTACAGGGAAAAACATCTTCATACTCGATATTAAAAAACATGCCAATATTGTTAAATGGATGTTTCTGCCCATTTCTACTACACAAAGTAGAATGTGTGTGGTAACCTTGCACAAGGACAAAGCAGAAACAGACAACCAGATCATCTCAGAAGAGGAAAAACATTGGGACATAAATTTAAAATCTTCCTATTTCATTTCAGATTTGACTAAAAAAAATCCTGACTAGCATTTCTCACACACAACATTGCTAGTTTACATTTAATACTGTGTTTAAATTATCCTGCATGAGACTAGATTATTAAGGAAAAAAGAATCCATTGTTTGCAGACAATCAGCCCTTACATTTACTGTGCAAAACAATAAGCTGTGTCAATACATTCCACGATTCTATCTGAATTTATAGTTTATTCTTCTAGAACTACTCCTGTGTCCTAAGTGCTTTCATCAAGATGCTCCAGTGAAGCAAAGTCTCTGAAGATTACACATGCATACTGCATCTTGCTTCCATATCAGAATCAAGTACTGTTACAATTAGGAGATGAAAGTTTAGTCTTGTAGGCTGGTCATCATCTTGAGATGGATAATCCAAAGATTAACAACCTACTGTTAATATATTTCTCTTCCATCCCAAAAGTACTTTGACTAAGCTATACAACAACTGAATGAGGACAGTGTATAAATCCTTTTCAGATGCTGACATATACATGACATGATGAAATCAAGAGGACAAAACTGATTTAAGTGCAAATTATGTTGCTACAAATGAGATTTATTATTGCTAATTTTATTATTATTAAGTAAAACAATTTCACTGCCAGACAATGTGGCCTAATTTGCTTTTTAAGTACTATCATCAAAACAAACACACTAGTTCTGTTGTCACCTTTCAGGGAAGAGGGCAGGAAAACTGTACAGGAAGCATAGAGTAAGAAACACAAGAAAGCATTATTCTTAAGCTAAAAGTGAAGCTACAGAACACAAGATTTTAGCATTGCTGGCTTTTAGTAAGTTATTTCAAACTGAGATATAAACTTATGCATGTTACTTTAAATTAAGAAATGCAAACATGCAAAGAGCAGTAAGTTAAAGCAGCCCCCGCTGCAGTCACACACACCCAGGTAGGCCAATCCAATACCTCCGGGATCCACATTCCCAGAATATCATTATCACTAGCCAGGTCTTGACCAAACATAGCTTCCATTGCTTCATCGTCAAGGTCAATTTCCAACTCCTCATCCAAGTTGAAGTCATAAAGAGCCCCTGGATCTTGCTGCAAAGATATCCCTTCTCTTCGACTCTGATTTCTGTGGGCCTGTACAGAGCGGTATAATCCCGCTCGAGTGCAAAAGAAAACAGTACTTTTATTTTGCATGTAATAAGCATAAATCCACTTTCAGCTATATTTTTCCTTGTTTTTAAATTCAGATAATCACTATTTTCTCTCACCATGCAAAACACTTAATCTAAAGACACAATGATATACATCTGCAAAGGAGACTTGTGTAACTTTCATGCTAGGTACCAACACCCATCCTCTTCATCTACTGGACAAACAAAAATCTGGAAGTCTTTCAGAACACCTACCAGCACGTGCTAGCAGTGTTCGGGCAGCTAAATCAAATTTGTGTCTTCTTGTTACAGATGATCGACTTCTAGAAGGAGGTCCACTTGCAGAAGCAGCATTATCCACATGATCCATATTATCAGGGCTACAAGAATTTGTAATCAACAGGTAAATAAAAAACAGATTTAAAATTTCTTTGTTAAAGAAATAAAATCAACACTTCTGTCCCTGCATCAATAATTCCCTCAACAAGTAACACTTAATCATCTATTTTTGCCACTTGAAATCTGTGAGTTCTCTGTGAAATTGCATTTTACCCAAGACAATTAATTAAGAAAACCTATAAATGAATTCCTCATTAGGATCAAGGAAGCTGAACAAAAGCATTCTCAAAATACACACTGCAGTTCTCACCCCCCTGGTTAGCAAAAAGCTGGTATGATCTGCAGCAAGTGTCACTTAACGTAACTACTTTTAGGATTAAAATATAAAGTAAAATCTTTCTTACTAGATTAATACGTTGTTTAGATCTAAAGTTATGAATATGGCTGAGAATGTAAATCTCAGTTCAATTCTCTGGACAAGACAAAAATTTCTTTAAAAGAAAAAATGTAGGAAGGTAAGTGTTCATGAATATACTGAAGAAAAAAACACAAACTATCAAACAAAAAACATTCTCCAATGAATTTCTGCTTTATTACTACTTATCTCACTGGTAAAAATGCAGTCTCTCTGTTTTCATTTTTTTGTTTGCTCTTTTTTTGAAGGAAGGACACTCAATTACATTCTTCTCCAGTTGTGTGCATATACAGTACAGCAAAGTAAACACAGAGTGCAGAGTAATTTAATTGTATCTTTGCTTTCACCAATGTAACAAAATGCAGAAATGGCATTACAGTGTTTCCCATCAGTAACAATGACTTTCCATTCCAGCAAGAGATTATAAGGTATTAGAGGAAAACTGCATTGTTACCTTTCACTAAAGCCTTCTTCCATTTCAGCGGCATCAGCTGAAGGGATATCACCTGGTGACTGCAAATAACAATGATCACCAGATTTTCCACCACTGCCAGAGACTATCGCCCCATGTCGTGCATCTGCAGTCACATCTGGCTGGGGTTCTTCATCATCTTCATTTCCAGGGTGCTCTATCATCCACATAGCAAGCACTGTGATGTTCTGTGCATCCGCTTCTCCTCTGGCACCTGAAAGCATTGAAGTCACTATTTAAAACTGTATTATACTGCACATATAATATATACAGCATATATATATTAATTATATTACACCAGTGATGGTAAAAAAAATCCATTTTTTCTCCCAAATACTTACAGCACTGCAAAACTTAAGTATGAAACACAATTTGTTCCAATGTAATACTAATCTATTTTTTCAGTTTAGATTGATATTGTTATCGATTACCTGTGGCTTCCATGGCTTTTGCAATCTGCCTGAGGGAGAATCCCATTTCTAGCAATGGAACAGCAATGGCAGGAGGAGGAGGAGATGTTGAAAGTCGGCTGCTTGGATCAGACAAAGCTTAGAAGACAGAAAAAAAAAGATCTTTCTTTAGTTTTTCCACTTCAGCAAATCTCATTCTGATTTGGCAAAGATTTGTTAGCTTCAGATAAGGGAGCAATTGCCTTAACAACTTCCCTTGCTGTTACTTTTCAACAGAAGGCAAGATACAATGAACTCAGACAGCGTTTATTCTATTTAGTCCCATTTATATTATGTCAGCCTCTGTTCAATCAAATAGGACATTCATAATATTTAAGCAACAATTTCTTTTGAAGTATTTCTAAGGAGTTTGTTTCTGTTTCAAATTCTATCAAATTATCTATTTGATTTATATGCAGGTAGTCAAGATGAAAGTTACCCTTGCCATCAAGATTCAAAAATGTTTTGCGATCACATTAATACCCATTCCTCTTAAGTAAAGATCTCTCTCTGGGTCAAAGATGCTGGCATATATCCAAAAATCTCTGCAGATTATATATATACAGCTATTATATCAAAAAATCTCTCTGCAGGCTATGGGTATTACTTCTGCCCAAAGTGACTCGAGAGTCTCTAAAAATATTAATTACAACTCAAAAAGTTTCACTGAAAACATAATTTCCTCTGATCAACAAAGACACTAAATATACTGACAAACTCTGTTGTAAACACTGCATAATGATCCAAAAGCAAGTCACCTCATCAAAAAATGAGAGATGAAGATGGAGCAGACAAGTTGCTACAAGTGTAACAGCAGAAAGAGACAAACTAAAGCATGGATGTAAGAGAAAGAATAAGAGGATAGACTGTTTCTCAGCACCAAGTAAGAAATTTGAAGAATATACTTTAACTTAGTCTACTGTATTCATTTAAATATCTGTAGGCTACTCTGAAAGTAATTATTCCTATTTATTTCCACGGAAACTTAAGACAAAGAGCACAATAAAATTTGCATGGCTATCTGGAACACGGTTTTCTTTCATGCCACTGTCACCACTGCTGAAATGCACCACGCACTGCCTCACTGTGCTCACACCCACTGTTCAGTCTCCATAAAGGTTTAGCAAGTGTTGATGAACTGTCATCAGGGGACAATTTTTTTCTGCCTGGAGAAATTCAATTCCACACCTTTGCTTCATACCCACCTCCAAGTCAGTCTCTAGTATGTCAGACTGCATCACAACAAAATGAAGTGGAATACTGGTGGAAAGGTTTAACCTCTACTGCCATAGCACCAACTTCCACCTCTGACATCATGGACAAACATAATAAAATAGAAGGCATTACTTTCAGAGCAGCCCTCATTAAACATATACATATGCTTTGGATCACATGACAGATCTTCAGCAGTCTGGGATTCTCACTCAACAATTTGCTCAGTTCCCTTGTTACCCCATTCTGTATGCACACTGGAATGGAACAGATTTCTGTTTTAAGAAGCAAAGTGCAAGCAGTAGCACAGTCCTACCTGTGAAGAGATGCCTCCCATTACCTTTACAATTCCAGGGAGTCTCAAAAAGGTCTTAAAAAGCTATACAGAACTTGTGTGAGTTTACAGCTGTCCATATTTCTGTGTGTACTGACAAGTATACCTGTACGATTCGTAGGCCTTGCAGACTGGGAATCAGGAGAAGTCAAGCTTTGTCTCCTCCCAACTTCATCTGAAGGAGAAGTTGGTAACGAAGATATCGGAGGAGTCTGAGCACGTCGTGCTGGCAGCACAGTTGTAGTAGGATAACTGGAGAACATTTGCCTTTTAAAAAAAAAGTATATATTTATATGAGAAAGAGCAACCCTGAAAAAGATCTGACGTAAGAAATACATCAAATTAGACCACAACTTGCCAAGTGCACCTTACAGTACCTGAATTTTGCAAGGGTAAGGAGTAATACTACATATATTTAGGGGAGTAGGAGAGGAACTCTGTAGGAATAACTCATTCCAATTTTTTTGCCTGGACAGTTAAATTCCCAGACATGCACCTAAAAATACCTCACAGATCAAGGGCAGTCTGAGGAGAAGTAAACTCACTTCCCCATTTCTACATTACATACTGAACACAGCCTGACTAATCATTCCTTGTAAGGTATTTTACTTTTGCTGTCCTGGTGATAAGACTTTGTTCTGGCTTTCGTCAAACTGCATCTGCAAAACCTCTCAGAACAGAGATCAGACATGTCGACAAAAGCAATAAACGGAGGACTATATTCAGCATTAAGCAGATTTTCCTCCACATCTCAAATAACCTCCGCAAATTAATTTAGATTCACTTCAGTATGCGAGGGTAGGATGAAACAAACAGGTCTGTAGAGTTGCTTGCAAACTAAGATCTATTCTAGTCTGAACATCAACTATTAATTAAAATGCAGAAATGTCACTGACTTGTATTTTAAACTGTATCAAATAAAAATGAGAACTGAAGAAACGTATTTCCTCCTGCTCAATAGAACTTAGATGCTATACATACATATATATAGTTTATATAAAAAGCTTAGCAGCTTTCTAGTTTTAGAAATGCATGTCCTCAAAGTAACAAACTTAACTTTGTATTTTGTGGAGGCAGCTCCTAACAGCTGTTAATGTTTCCAAAACCTCACAGAGCCAAAGACGTACATGATATGTAAGTAAGAAAATGTTTTACCTAAGAAGACTGAGTGGCATAACACCAGGAGATTCAGAAGCAGGAACAGTTTCAGTATCTGTTACTGGAGTAGTAGCAGTAGTAGTATCCTCCAGAGAGCTGCTCATGAAGGAGGTTGTGCTGGAAGCAGAAGGGCTGGTTGTAACTGGTGTTTGGGCTTGCTGAGACTGATCACCTTCTTCCACTTGCTGGTCTACTTCTGCAGCAGAAAACAGACAGTGCAGGAACATTAATGAAACTTAACACAGTAAAACAGTACTTGTGGCTAAACTTAAAAAAAAATAAAGAAAGAATCTCTCCCCTAATAAAGAGGTGTGCAGAAACTCTAACACCACAGATACCTCTGCCAATTACTCATGGACTTAAGTTAACAGACTGGTCTCTGGTTGTCATACTGATAACAAGGTGAAGAGTAAGTAAAACTTTATAATCTTCAGAGAAACCATTTACTTGGTTAGACCTTATGATACCTACTGTTGTAACATTTAGGATTATGATGTTAGGCAAAAGGGCTGATCAATTACAAAGCTGTTTTTAACTTACTGGCTTAAGTAATAGATTTTTGAAGGGTTTTTTAGTTGATGTTTAAGAAATACCTAAGATAGTAAAGAAGCAAACAGCACAGGGATTATCTTTAATATCTTAGAGAATTAAAAAAAAATACTTCAGATAGTTAGGTATTAAAAAACACTGCAGATATTTTCTTTTTAAACTGATTTAAATCATTTCCCCAAAGACTCAACCTGTAATATAGATCTTTTTTTAAGACAAACAGGAATGATACGTGTTCTCTCTTCAAGTTCTGCTAGTTCAGTGCCAAATATCTCAGGAAAATAAACAACCAAAATCCAAAACTGATTCACAAATTCTCATGAAGAGAAACAAAGTGAAAGAACTCTCAACATCATCTGTTAACGTGACTGTATACAATCATTCTATTACAACAGTGACCTTTGCAGTCCTTGTGTGATAAACGAATTCTTCCAACAAATACATACAGAGCTGCTCATTTTCCAAAAGCATAAAGAAAAATTAGGAAGAGGCTACATTTCTGATTTACTGATTTGTATTTACTTTTTATTAAAATAAGGGACTGGAGAAAGGCAAAAAAACCTCAATCAGTGCTGTATCTAAAAAGCAATTAAAAAGACACTGTAAAATTTCTCCAAAGTATAGCCCCTATAAAATTACAAGATTATGTCATTTGTATCATTACTGTTTCTAACCATTGAAATACAAGTACACAATAGGTTAGCACTGTACTTGAATAATTTTGAAAAGGTACCTGGTTTAAGTCTGCCACCAAACTGATCCTCCAGCAATCCATGAACCACTAACTTGTAGATCATGGCTTGTGCTCGCTCCAAATCTGCCAGTCCTAAGGCTCTTTTAATAGGTGAGCGCATGACTGCTCGCTTCACCATGTGTCGCATCAGGAACTGCAGGGCAGCACGCATCTCCACATCTTCGTGAACAACTGGAGAACTGGCACAGTCTGAGTTGTGACCATTTTCTGCCAGGACTTTTGGTATTAACAGTAGTTCAGCATATTTACTACAACTCAGAAGAACACTAAGTGACTTCATAGCACCAAGATAAAGATAAGATAGCTGTACGGCTCTGATTTCTGACTGAACTATATCATGATTTCTTGGTGAATGTTCATGATTCTTTTTTCTTCCTTCAGCAGGCTGGTGTTGGGGTTCCATCCCTAATGTTGATGGTTCTAGGGAAAAGGAAGCGATTTCATTTTCTGATTTAGAGCTTGCAGTGCTATGTCCTTTGTTATCATCGGCACTCAGTGCTGATCGTGTATCTGCTCCAGCATCACCCTCCATTTTCTGCTCCATTTCACCTTTGTCTTCAGATTCATGTCTGTGTTTTTTCTCATGTCTCTTGGTGCTTTGTTTTCCCATGTCTTCATGGATGCCAGTCAGATAGGTAAGGTCCAGCAACACAGTAGCTGTCAGCCCACGAAATCTTGCAACATCAAAAGGCAGTGGCTCACAGGGCTCCAGATTATACAGTGGAGTATCACTAGGCGACCAAAAAGTTGGGAAGCTTTAATAAAGATCAGAATGACACAGGAAAAAGCAAGTGAGGGAGAGACAGGAGGAAAGTACAGGAAATAATGTCGGCAAAGTAAGATGTAAAATACGTTTAATGAAATAAATGAACCAATTCTAAAAATTAAATGCAAACGGGGGAAAATGAGGTTATGATCAGAAAATGGGGAGATATGATATCAGAGCAAAGGCAACAAAATGCACAGGTTTTCAACAACAACCATTAAAATCCAGAAGCATCACAGAAGCTATCAATTAGTGCTGACAGAGCATCCTTCTGTATTATTTCAAAATATAAAACACACTTCTAAGATAATTTACCCTACGTCAAGTTTTATTCTCACATATAAGCTGAACTTGTGAACAGGAATAAAAGGTTGGATATAAAAAACTGATTTTTTCTTAAGCATTAAGTAGAAGTTTTGACTGACTGCACACTGATTGCACGGTGCTGTACAAATTATTGGAAGGAGCACACAGCTGATAGCTTGTGACAATTCTGTCGCTGTTTATGTCAAGACAGACCCCCTAGAGAGAACAGGGACTTTCTAAACATAGGTCAGGAAGCCCAACAGACAGATAATGGATGACTACTTAGATAAGCCATATTCAGTGATACCTTTGTTACATTTAGGAATTACACTTGACTACTTTTCACCATAAGCAGGATAAAAATTCATTAGCCTGTATTTTCCCTACGCCTTCTATTTTCCATTACATTTTCCTATGCATCCAGTAGACAGAGGATTTTTAAATCTTCCTTTCACTACCCCTCCAAAATGTCTCCCCCTTTCATAAGGTAAAATTCTACTTTAAGATGGAAAACAAGTTTTATTTGGATTCTAATTACGGAAGTACATTCTGAACTTAATTCTATGAATTACCATTGTCAACCATCAAGAATTGCACCACTTCACTTAAATAGGATTTGAAATCACTTTAAGATCACACTGCTTTAAGGTCATACGCTAAAAGGGCATACTTAAAAGAATTTGTATCAGGAATTTAATTCAGTAATTAACTGCACTTCGGCATATTTAATTAAAGCAACAACAGCTTTTGCATAACGACAAAATAGGCATAATGTTGCAAAAGTTTCAAGAGGTGATCTGACCTCAGTTGTTTCAAAATGTAATTTTAACTGATGGCAAAATAAATTATTACTACTCAATTTCTCCACAAGATAAAAGTTTTACTGTAGCCTGAAGAATACTAGGATTTTAGTGAAGCAAATCTTTCTACTCAAAAGCCACAATTCCTACAAGAACACCACTGAGCCTACAGAAGGCTCTAGCTTCATTTCACAGCTTCCTTCCAAGTGCCCTCCCTTTGAAAGTGAACCTGCAAGAAAGGTGGAAAAAGAATCATCTCCTTCCAGCTTTCTCTCCAAGATCTGAAGATCCTGTGCACAGCAGCTCCAGTGAGTCAACATCAAATACAGGGCATTCCTTTAGCTTTCTAAGGCAGGTCAAAAATGAATAAATGCTGCTTCAAGGCAGCATTGATTTGAGTACCCCCATCCACCCACCATTAAAAGAAGAGAACCTTCCCACTTCATGACTTTGCCTCATCCATAAGCCCCACAGAGCAACTTGTGCTCCCCTAAGGACAAAACACCAGCGCAATGAAGAGATCTGTTCTTAAATCTGATAAATCAAACCACGATTCTATTCAGAATCAGATTCACCATTTACAACAAAGTGAGCAATTTCCCCAAGTAAAAACCTTATGCCAGAGGCTACAGGAAATTAAGAGAGCAATACACATTTAAAAAGAAGCAATGTTAATTACGAATTTGGGAAAACTGGCAGGCTGGTCCCATTCCAACTCCGAAAACTTGAGCCCAAAACTAAGAATTCTAGTGATGCCAATCAATTCTAAGCTATTAAAATACATTTGACATACCAAGCATTTTATTACTAGACAATGTTGAAATGTAACCCATATTTGTTTATTCTGAAAATGCAATTTTGGCTGCATTATTTTAAAGTTTAAGCTTAAAACAACTGGCCAACATGATTCCAATGTAAGATGTACGTTACTTTTGAAGATTATTGAACACAAAACACCATTAGATTTTGAAAAGTGTAAGAAATGAGCATACTGTACCTGATAGTAATCTCTGCTTCATCCCATTGGACCTTAGCAGATGTACTGCCTTCTTTCACTACTCCAAGTAAAGTGGCATGACGTCCAGTTTGCTTGTGTACACATCGACCTCCAACTCTAAGTCCAGCATCAACTCCACCAATTACTGCCAAAACAGGCCACACTTCCACACACAGCATCTTCAGCTGCAATTCTGAAAGGTCTGCCAGACCATGTCTGTTATGCTTGCCCTTCTCCTCCTCCTTATTTTCTTTCTCCTCTCTCACCTCATTCTCCTCTCGACTCTGAATTGAGCGACTTTTCTTCAGCTTTTGACCTGCTTCTTTAAGACATGTTTTGATTTTATTCAGCCTTTCCATCATTTTTTTATTGATGCAGTGTGTCCAACGGTCGGTGCGATGAAGGATACGAATGAGTTGGATGGTGGCTTCTGCCAGCACTGCAGCAACAGGACTACAGATGGGGTCACCAGGTAGCAAGTCTCTCGGTGTACCACGCATCTGCATATCACAGATTTTCACCTAAGTGTTTAAAGAGAGCAGTTATCTTTTTAATCTACACAGGAGCTTATTTTAAAACAAGAGACTCCTGATGAATAGAAAAAACGAATAGCATTATCTTTTTTTTTTTTTGGTGAGGTATTCTAGGAATTCCAGTCTTATCACTGCATTCCTATAAATTCAAAGATACCAAAATTCCAACAGTCAGCGCTTTCCCATAGAGAACACACATCTCAGAATATCTGGAATTCCTAACACTGTATTATCTGTAGTTTCTATGGATTGTGATTTTACGTGTAGATCTATTTTTTGGTAGATTGCACATGTAGGAAAAGTCTAGATAGTATGGAAATAATGTAATGCTGTTCATGCCTTAAAACACAATGAATCAACACTGACATTCTCAGTACTTGTCAACTGCCATCAATCCCCATTCCCCAAAAAATCCCTTCTACATCCATTGACACAGACTAGGGAAAGCAGAGACTTGGGACCAATGCAGATGAACATTTATGTTACCTTTTCTCCTGGATTACTGCTATAGAACATAACACAAGGATATAACTCTGCTGCATCCACATCTTCAAAAGCTAGTTTTGGCTCCTAGGTAAAACAAATTAACAAAATAAAAATCAGAAACTTAGAACACCTTAACCAGCGAAAACACGACAAAGTTATATTCTTATCTTAACCATTATACCTAGCTTTATATAAAATAGCTCTATACATTTATGCCAAATTACTATTAAAAAAAGCAACAGTCAAAAACCAAACCAAATACAATCAGAAAGAAACAAATACCTCTCCATTTTTACCAAAGGAAATAGTTCTTGCTTCCATATCTAACACGCATGTGATGAAATCTCCTTGGGTAAAGCTGGACAGAGTCAAAGTTTGCTCTCCATTGTGATAAAGGTTACCACTGTAGGCTCTATACAGCCACATATCTGAGGTAGTGCGATGGTTGAAATCGTGTACTGGCCAGCGAGAAACACCAACACACGTGCCTTCATTGCCTCGATTCTCCTTCACAATGTAGAACTAAAAGGCAGATAAAAAAAAGTCAGAATACACACTGTAACAGAACAAAGCAATGAGAACTTGCCTTATACATATTCATTAGTACTTATAACCATGTTACTGACAAGCATTTAATAAAAAATAAATAAAATTAATCAGCTAAAATCATATTCTATTTCTAAAAGGATGCGTTGGTGTATAGGAGTAGTCATTAATAAGTCATTTAAATTTGACCTGATAGTAATGGAAAGAACTATCTGAAAAAGAAATACAAGATTTTTTTTCTGACTCAGGAAACACAGAAGCTGGCATGTAAGCAATAAACATATTACTGAAATAAACAAGCTTTACTCTTCACCTTCACAACAAGAGATTTGTGTAGATTCAAGTAAGAAAGAATTAAAAGCCTTATGTTTAAAGACAATACTGACTACAACTGCATATTTATTTGTATTTCTGAATAAACCATTCAGATGATGTAATTAAAGGCTAATCTCATCACATAGGCTTTCTGAAATAGAAAAAACATTTTCTCAAATATTTCTCCAAAGGAAAAAAATCAAAATCTACATAGTTCAGAAAGTAACTATTTCAAGACTACCACATCCATTTTTAACTACGAATCTCAGGAACATGTACCAGCACTTCTACAAACACTCAGCATGTAATCAATGCCTCCAACCTGCGTACTGAAACATCAGCTGAAAATTTACTTTGAACAGTAGAGTGCTCAAGACCAGCCACAAATTCTTCCCTTTGGATTGAAAATGTAATTTGTGCAAAGATGCTGTCATAACCTAAAAGTCATAGTTAGCTACTATTTCTAAATTTCAGTATATTTCTATAACAAGGTAAGAAAAGAAATACACTTTCATTCAACCTACCTTCCACTGGTAACATCCTGAAGTGACTCCAGTTGATGCCAATCCATATCCTTTACCCCCACTTCCATGAGTTAGAATCTGCCCGTTCTCCACTATGCAGCACTGTGCTTTCTCAGGGTCGAAGGACACTTCCTGGATGGGAAGATTTTCATCTTCATCTTCAGACTCTCCTTGCTTCTATCAGAAACAGGACAAAACATCTGTAATAAATGTAACTTAGCTGCACTCAAACAGAAGAGGAAGCAAACCATAATTACCTGCAGCTTCATTTCTTGTTCTTTCTCCTTTATTTGAATTGCATGCTTAGCTTGAGCTATAGGAGCCTCCCACATACAGTCAGACAGAAGCGAGAATAATCGTTCAACAACCTGGCATATCAGAAAATAATTCAGATCATCCTAAATCCAAGATGAGGTCAACAAATAGCATTTTATTTTGCTTCCTAAGTATAAATGTAAAAAATAGGTAGAGCTCCTAGATAAGCAAGTATCTAAAATGAGCCTCATCTGATTTGGATTCTGAGCAAATCTATGAAGCATTTACAACTCTAATGAGACTTTCTGAAGAAACAAGTGAAAAACTTATAGCAAAATATAAAGACCTGAGCCATCTGATCATCTTCAACGCCAGATTCACAAGCAGGTAATACAGCTTCTAGTACATGAAGTGCAAGAAGTCTAGTCCTCAAATTTCCAACCAAGGGAACTCCTGAAGATGGAAGAGTATGTTAATAATCTACAAGTGACTTCTGCATCAGACACGCACCTACGATTTGACTTGCATGCCTCCAATGGCAACCCTACACATAGCAGGGGGGTTGAAACTAGATGATCATTATGGTCCTTTTCAATCCAGGCCATTCTATCTTTCTATAACATGATTAAATGCACAATTTTCCTAAGTATGACATGCGTACAACTACTGAGGTTGAAGAGCTAAAATCAGTGTGTAATATATGATCAAATAGGACTTGATTTCAGGAACTGCAAGTATAACCATTAATCACATTTTGAAAAACTCTTACCTGAGCAACACTTCTGAGAAGCAATGTTAAGAAGTACTTCAGTCCACTTTGGAGATGCCATTTTTGACTGAATTGCTTTTGAAGAGACGACTCTACGCAAGAAAACAAGGAAGTCTCCCAAGTGCAGCTCTGCTGCGTGTTGCTTTCGGAGGGCAGCTATAAGGTTAAATAAAAATTTTCATTTACATCTATTCTTTAACAGTATCTGCAAATAACATACTACTAAAACCACAGTTGAAAAAAATATTAAAACAGACATTTGTAGCTGAGTTTTGTGATGTTATCAGTTTTTGAGAGTAAGGCATCCAGAAAGGATTGGATAGGTTGGACAACTAATATTGCTAGGCTACGCTATATGGAATAACAAGCATTTGGGAAGAAAAACAGTGCACCATGTGATATTTGTGTAGCAATGGAAAATGAGTGCTTTGGAAAACTAAGATTTATAAACAACTGTACAATAAATTGTTATATATATCTTACCAAAAGTGTGGGGTTATAGAACAATACCTCAGTATTTGCAAGCTCTATATATTTAATATAAAGCCAAGCAACTTAAACATAAAAGTAATCATCTGACATCTATCAGAAACTTGAGCTGCTAAAATATTAGCAGTGCTTGTTATTGGCAACAAACAGATCCAGAAGTAAAAATATAATGATCAGTTATTGAATTTTTATTTATGAGCATAGCAGTATATAAAGCAGCTATTGCTAACAAAATGCAATAATGAAATGTTTTTCATTTCCTGAGATTTTGATGCAAAACACTACACTCCCTCATGCCTCAATTCATTTTAAAGGAGCTGCTATCTTTACAAGGCAATGTCTTCAAAACAGAAGGCCTTATAAGCTAACTTGTTAATGAACTAATTATGACAATTAATTATCTTAGGAATTCATCAGCCACCCAATTACTGAAAAGGAAAGAAGGCTGTAACCACAACCAGCAGCAAAGATACACCTAAAAATTTCTTTGAGTATATCACAGTATTTCCACAGAAATGAAAAATGTTTTTTAAGGGATTGTAAACCATGTGAGGACTTTTAGGTTTCAGAACATCTCTTCTAGCAGACTTTTGAATACAACGCTCTGCACAGTACAGAGCAGATGCAACAACTGTGTGAATTACACTACGTTTATTTGCAGTTCAAAACTCAGAGAAGGGAATTTCTTTGACCACACTTTGAAAAATAATACCAGCAATCAACTCATTTTCAGAGAAAAAGTGTTCCTCTTCTAATTATAGACTGAAAGGAGTAATTCTTATTCTCTACTTAATCCTACCTTTAAATGGATTGATAAATCTAATGTGAGCATAAAATTACTTGATTATATTTTAACCTAATCTACAGAGTTAAGAATGGCCCAGCAATAGTACAGTACAGTACAGCAGAGTGAGGGCTTCAGCACTTAGTGCTTCGAAACTGTAACAGAAATTATGCAAGATAATTACCTCTGAAGTCTCTCTTTTCATTCTCCCCATTTGAATCTGCCTTTTTTGAATCTGCTTCATGCTCCTCAACTTCCTCTTCTCCAAATGAAGCCATAAGCATCACCCCAGCTTGTGATAACAAGTTTTTTAGCTGACTGCATAATAAATCCAGCAATGACTGGACCACCTTTGGGCTCAGTTTGTCAGCATAGGTTCTATAAACACACAATAAAGTAGAAACAAAGAATATATGAGAGCTGATGAAAAGAACTATAACAAAGACAACTATAAACTCAGCATAAGTGAACACAGGGGCTAACACAGAGCTAATTCTAATCCATTTCATTGCAGCAGGTTACTTTGCTTTATCCTCCACAAGTTCGGCAGATTGCTCTCACATGAGCCTCACTTTTAAGACACTTAAAAATTGTCCATTCTTTATAGTCAAAGAGTATTTTTCCAGTATTTCCAGGGGAAAAAAAGCAACAGTTCATTAAGTATAGTCCCCTGAAATTTCCAAACATGAAGGCATTTTGTCTCTTTTCTTACATAACAGAATTAGCAGGAAAGTGTGCTGCTTTGTATGAACACTGAAGGTGCATATATCCTGTACTAAATAATACTCCTACTCTAAACAGGCAATACTTTCTCACCTGCATTTTTTTTTTTTTTTCCTTTACAGAGTTAAACTGCAAATATTTAAGTGTTGGCAGATTTTTGGATGTTGTTCCCTTGTCTAGCAGAGACCAGGACTCGCCAGAAAACTGCCTTGTGCTCTGAGTAGAAGCATTACGTACAGCTCTGAAGAACTCCTACCACATTATTATTGGCATTGCTTTTACACAAATGAATATTACATAAAGCCTCTCCATATTAACTTAACAGCCCTAGACATAAAATCAAACTTCAAAAAGGGGGAATACTGCAAGGCAATACTTAGAGACCATAAAGTTCCAAGCATTTTGATTCAAACGTCTCACCCACAATTCAAAAATATTTATCAGTCTTATGTGCATCTTTCATATGAATAACGTAACTATACTTTTTTTCCTTCACTTACATGCTTTTGAACAATACTTAATGCTTTAAAGAAAAAAAAAAACAAAACAGTTACTCCTAAAGGGTGCTAAAAAGCCAGAAAACTACATTTTCTGAGTAAAGGAGCAATTAATACTTACCCCGTGGTGATAGCAAGGATCTGAAGAAGTCTTGTGCTGGCTACTTTCAAAGCTGTGCTGAGCTGGGAAATACCAGTTTTGGGCAGCAACTGTAATGGTTGTCCTAACATGGTGTCTGTGCCACACAGCTGTGATAGCACGTTTAGCAAACCAGTAGAAATAGCCAAGGAGACATCAACGGGCTGATAGTGCACGCTTAGAGCAAAGACTGTTACCAACAGAAGACGCTGCTGTGCTTCTAAGATTAAAATATAGTTTTTAATTAGCAACCTGTTTACAGAAAGAATACTAAGACAAACAATAGTAGATTAGTTTTAAGAAAATGTAACAAATTAAATTACTGAGTGAAGAGCTGCTGTTAACGCATGCTTTGAGGTAGACTTCATTGTGTACCAGCACAGCCTCTTTCACTCAGTGCGCTCTATGTCACGGGTGTCCAAAGAAAAACATCCTACAGATCTAGCTTGTGATGTAAAGTTTCTGATACAAAATCTCAAAAGAGATCAGCCTCTTCTCTCTAAGGTAAGGATAAGCATGTGAAATACTTAATTTGCTGCTTGTACTTCAAGCTGATTCTCAAGGAATTTATTTCAGTTGCATTTAACTGTAAGTGATGCCAATGAAATAATTCACATACGTACGCCCATTAGGCTTTATCAACAAAGCAAACTACGCAACTCTTTTCTGTACTGAAGATCTCATTCAATACAAGCACAAAGGCACAAAGAGTTGCAGAATTCCAGTTATCCCTCGAGGACAGAAGCACATGGGAATATCTTGGTAAAGGACAGGAGAGGGGGATTTCAAAAACATGCCGTATGCCCTGTTCTTTGAGTGTAAATTTAAAAAAAAAAATCACAGCTGAATGAAGAATAAAGGTTTGGAGATTCTTAATCACTTCTGAAAACTGATGTCTGGAAAACCTAAAAAATTACTTGAAATGACAAAGATATGGAAACATTAATGTGTAGCTCACAGGAATTGGAAGGCTTACAGTACTTAAAAGCCTTAAAACAAGAAGGGCTGACACTTGAAGAAAGTTAAGACAGAAAAAGGTTAAAAATACTCTCTCTCTTCAGAGAAGTTATTAGCCTGATTCCTTATCTGTGAATTCTGGCTGCTGATATCAAAGTATGCTTTGTTACACTTAGAATACGTTGTACCACGTATCAGAGGACACATTTTACAAATCTTGCTTTCACTCACCTATGTGATGCTTATTAGCTTGCAGAGCTCTTTCCAAGGTAGCAGACAATTGCTGGTAAATTTTGTGCACAGCCACCTGAATTTCAATCTGAATACTTCTCTTAGCTGCTCTGATACCATCCTGGCTCAAACAAAAAATGCTTTAAGTACTGATAACACTTTTATCATCCAGTTACTGAAACAAAAAAAACACAACAATTAAAATACATACCTGGTAGTGATGCAGTCTTACACTCTCTCCTTTGGCACCTGCATGTCCTACAGTGCCCAAACCAAAGCATCCAGCAAGAAACTGTAATCTAACAGAAGTTAGCAACGAAGATGACTGAAATCCTGGCCCCTGATGACTTCCCATTAATGCCACACTGCCTTTTTCCTCCATCCCTGACAGAAGCACTAAGATTTGATGAAGAGCTTCCAGACGAAGCTAGAAGTAAACACAATCAAAAGATGAAATTAAACAGTAAGCATCCTTAGAAATCAGATCATCATCAGCCATGAGCAAGAGTGAATGATGTAGCTGTTTTCCAATGGACACTTTCTGATAGTACCCATGTTTCTGACAAATCACAACAAAGAAGTACATTTTTACATTTTCAAGAAAAATTCTCCTTGTCAGCATCCCTTTTAATTTCTGAGTAATCAAGCAATTGGCCTAATCTAGTCAGCACAAATAAGCTACATAGAAAGCTTCATATAAGGGAAGCAGTTTACATGCAGTTACATAGTTTAATTTCAAAGCTACACTATAAGTTCTAACCATATCAATGCTGCATGCAGCACATTGTCATGGTTCTATGTTTTTGGTTTTGTTTTTGTTTTTGGGTTTCAGTATTCCACATCAAAACATCATGTAGTGTACGGGGCATTAAAGTGTCACTGCCCCAATTCCAAGTACCTATCCCTGTACATTACAGCAGTCACGGGATCTGGCCCTTCCGGGTGGGGGGGGCGCTCTCTTGCTGCCTGGCAGTGGGTGCTGGAGGGTGCTTTCCTGGCCGTTCCAAGCTTTTTCAGGTTTGAATCGGTCCCGGGAACTCTCTCTCTCTTATCTTGTCTGATTTATTAATCTCAATTTCAATTAAATTGTATATATTGTGTTATTTTGTATTCCGATATTATAGTAAAATAAGTTTTCCTCCATAGATTGTTGCCGCTGTTCTTTTCCTTCCTTCCTTGCTTCCCATTTTTGTGGGACTGGGGTGGGGGGGGAGGGCAGAGGCCTGTCGCCCCTGTCACGAACATAGATTGATCTAGTCAACTCCGTGACACACATACAGGATAACCTCCCTGCTCCTCTGAAATTCAAGTCTGAAATTTAAAGAACAATATGCAAAGAAACGTTTAAGTGGATCCTTTACTTCCCATTTTAGAGCTTAAAACAAAGTTCCCAGATCCAGTTAAGACATTTTAGAAGAAAAACAGGAAAAAAACTCTAAGACAGAATTTTGAAAATGTTTTTAAAAATCCATAAAATTCAAATATATGATGAATAAGAGAAGATTTTAAATTGAAACTTACCTCAGCCCTCAACTGCTGCTGCTCCATTGCAATTATTGATGCCTGCGGACTGGTGGACATACTTTCCTCTGGTTCCTTAAATCCTGGAGAGTTTCCTACATCTCCACTTACAAAGCTGACAACATTTTCAATCAAAGTATGAACTCCAAGAGATCTTGAGAGGTCAAAATCGGACTCAACGAATGAGTAGGAGGAAGTGTACAACCAGTCTCTGCTGTGCTTCAGTCGAGCCCATGAGTCAGTTAAAGGTTCCATTTGACTGTGTATTGCTCCTAAACATATACATGATAAAACCTCATAAATTCCAATTTACTAGCCAACACGTTATGACAGTAGCTAAAGACTGAACTGCTGCTATTCATACAGGTGGAAAATGAATATCCATGATTAATCATACCATGCATTAAGCAACTTAGAGCAAAACATTTGATTTAAATTTACAGCAACTGCCCAAGAGGAAAGGCTGTATTTCTTTTAATTATGGCAAGCAGTATTGCAACAAATTGCCAAGTGAGAGAACAAAAAGACAGAAGCCACTTGAACTGCTCAAGTTAAAGCTCGAACACTGGAAAAAAAAACGCTTTGCAGCTAGATGAGAAAATAGTAAAGAAAAGATCTGCTACAAAAGAAATAGTGCAGTCTGTATATTTAAGGTCTAACTGTAAAAGAAAAACATCTTTATTCTTTGTTTTAATCAAGTCATACGTTCTATAGTTCTGAAAAAGCACAAATGTTATTTACTGAATGAAATATCTGCAGAGTTCCCGAGTGCAGAAGGGCAAGTAAACCAAGGAAAATTCATGGAGAACATTTAATTTTTTTTTCTGGTTCTTCGATAAGTGTGTACATCAAATTACCATCTACAGCATGTATTAAAACTCCATCTTATTCATCTGACAATTTCACAAATTAATGTTTTAAGCTTTTGAATTACACCAGCATGTCATTACACTATCGAAAACTTTACCTTCACTAATTAATATACTCCTCTAAATGACCATCGGTTGCCTGCAGCACTGGAACTTACTTATTATTATATGTATGATCTCACCTCCAAAAGCATTTTGCTAGACTGCTTCTCTGTCACAAATGAATGCAATGCCAATACTTTCACTGGTAATTAACTGTACATATCAGTTTAAAAATAATATATGTATGTTTCTTACTTATATCAACATACATATTGGTATTTTATTACTTCTGTAAACACTGTTAGCTGAGTTGGAGCTGTGTATTACAAGAGATTAGTCTCTGATGAAAAAAACTTTCCCTCTGCATAGATAGGAATGTCTTGAGACCTATATGTAAACCAAAGTGAATCTAAACTGACTTTGAACATTCCGTTTGAAATTTACCTTAAATGATCTACACACGGTTTTGCAATATTAATGACTCCTGTGTATTTCAGATATTGCTTGGAGAAAGACAATTCATTCACAGTACTCACACAAACCTACATTAGACACTTAACTTTTAAAAATCTGTCTGCGAGGTACAAGGTTTGAACATTCCTAAACCTCCATTTTCAGGAAAAAGTCACACAAATTCATGAAACTCAGCTTTTGAAAGCCCACTTTCCTCAGTTAGGATGAGTTCCAATGTTAACAGCTGGATACTCGTGTCAGGACCTCCTACTAAACAATTTTTACTTGCAGTAGCTCTAAGAGCAGCTGCTCACAGGAACTATGAATGCAGACACACAACTTTTTGAACTTAGGACAATGTTGTTACCAATCACTCTCCATCATTTTTCATGAGGCAAAGCAAAAGGCCATTTTTCTGCACCTGCACATCACCTTCCCACAGCAAATTACAAATACAGAATACTGTGGAAGTCTGCTTTCCCTTTGTAAATCAGGGAGCTAATCTCCTATTAGTTGGCAAAAAAAAATTAACTGCTATAATCTAGAAATTATAAAAACCTTTCTACATCCCATTACCTTTTCTGGAAATAGCGTCCATGTGCATTTATACAGCATTCCATGTATCTGCTACTAAGCAAACTGCAATGGCCTCAGAAAGAACCAACACAGTACTTAGAAAATTTGACCTAACAGAGTATTTTGCAAAAATATGTGCAAAACATACAATAATACATAGATAATACATAAAACAAACAATAATACATAGATAATAAAACGTTTGTTTCAAACATTACTTTTCAAAGTGAAATTCAATCTCCTAGTTTCTGCTGTTTATGCAACACAGTAATATTACCTGGCTCCCAAAGAACTGCCTGTTTTGTCATGTTTAATATCAGAGAATTTTAAGAAAACCCTCTTACTCAATTTTATACCTGGTCACTACATTAAAAAACACAAGTAAAGACAAACATCATCTTACCCTAATTTTAATACTCACTCCTGTACTCGTTTTAAAGCTGTCCATTAAATACTAATTTACATGCTAAAGAGAACACGAGATATAAAGGACAGCATAAATGGGCACTGAAGTACAGTTTTCATCTAAGAGTTTCCTAGTATATGACATGTGAACAAGGCCCAGGAAGAGGCAAACTGAAACCTGAGATTTCCTACAGTAAGCACAAGCCTGACTACTTCCACATATATAAATGTTGCACATATATCAACAACTACTTCAAAAGACACCTTAAGCTCTGCAGTCTTTCCACAGCAGTAGAGGTTAAAGCATTCCAGAATAACATTAGCTCCTCTGTCCTCTACCTGTCCTGCACTGTGTCATGCCACTTTGAAGCACAGAAGAGAATCAAAGGATTTGTAACAAAACAAAAAGCAATTCCAATGCCTTAAATCAAACTTTGGGAGATATGGTCTCACATATCAGCTGAACATCAGAAGAAAATTTAGTTTTGATATTAAAAGAATTTCTAAAATAAGATCACCACTTATATATTAATAGACAAACTATCTCATATTTGAAAAATTGAAGGTCTTAGTAAATCATTTTAGTATCAAAGGTAACAACATTTAAATGTAAAACAATTCTAAACTGTTTCAAATTGGAGAGATATCCAAGGATTATGAGTCAGAGACTAAAAGCAAAACAACTGAAACTGTCTAAATCTTTATCATTTCAGTTACAATTCAGAAGTCAAAGTATATGCTTATACCTCAAAATATTTAAGAATTAGAAGAAATCTAAAATTTACACTGTGTTGGTTTTTTTTTTGAAGATGTTAAGTATCAACAGAAGATTTGAAGTATGTTTGTATAGTATCTCAGCTAGATTCTGTGCAACATCAAATGCTCAAAAAAAAAATGGTGCTAGTATTTTTTTTTGCTACAATCACGGGAACAGAATTGCATGTAAGAGTAATCTTTAAGGTTACAGTAAAAAGAAAACAAAACAAGTTTACTTGTCCTTGAAAGCCAGCTTATAAAAATGAGTTTTCTACATGAATGTGGCACAGCTGCAATACACACTCCATAAAACATAAAACATGTAGGGAAGCCATAGAGGAAAAAAATAAACATGCCATCAGGTACTTGCTTGAAGCTCTTCTTTTTTCTGGGGCTCAACTGGCCAAAAAGGAGTAAATACACTACACACCACACAAGAATCAGAAGACAAAAGCAGACATTTGAAACAGAAGACAACATATTCATAATATCTCTTCCTCATATTACACTGACTTTAGACTTAAATGACCCCGTTCATCTCAACCAATACCTCAATACATCACACAGCAAAGTTTAAGGAAAAAAAAAGTACACATCTATTTTTCTTCTGAATTAGCATTATCTAAGTAATAGACTTTCTAAATTTTCAACCATCCTTCCCTTTCCAGGGAAAAACACCACTCCCTTTAGTACAGTTACATACATACATGAGAATATTTACTCCTTCTACTCAAACTGACCCCTGAATTTCAAAAATCAATACAAGCACTATTTTATTTCAAGTTAATTTGAATGTAATTTAAGTTGCTGGTTTTTTCCAGAGTTACCTAATTGTGTTAATAAAATACTGAAGTACAAACAGGCACAATGGCATTCACTGAATTAAGATTTACATGAAGACCAGAGGACGTGAAAAATGTTTGTGATCGCACTGATAAATATGCATTCTTTATTTCTAAGTATTTAATGCAGTAACTATCTTTATTTAGTGCATTAAATACAAATACAAAATACAGTATTTTGAGGCATACTCTCTGGATCTGCAGAACTGAAAAAGTTGAAGGAAAAAAGCAAGGACAAAAATAAAACCCAGTGGGCACACATATCAGGGGAAAATCTTCATTATTTCATCATCCCATGTGGAAAGAGTTTTGAAAACAACGTTTTTTGGTTCTACCAGAACAGAAAGTTTAGTAATTCAGAATCAAGTAATAATAGCAAGGAGCAGGATACCCAAAAAGTAGGAATACCACTGTCTTACTTCTGAGCAGATACAATAAATGGAGAAAGCAACTAGATTAAAGACTGTACAAAGTGGCAAAGATGTCGAATTAAAAGACAATGCTCTCCTCCAAGGTTGAGCTGCAAGACCACAGGAACAACTTAAGAGTAATTTTTCCTACTACTGGCATTCTATATTTCAATTTATGATTAGGAACAGCTTTTATACCATAAAAATAAAACTATCACCAATAGTGAGATCCGATTTTTAAGGAGATGTGATCTGAAGTTTGGATGGTCATTTGCTGATTTCAATAAAGAGAAATCCTAAAATAAGTCAACCCACCTCAGAGGAAGTTACTTTCTTGCCCATTGCAAAACAAGAACTACTTACCAAAACTCTACACATGGTGCATTTTTTGCAGGCTTTGCAAGGACTGAATACTCCCAGAGTATTGCTGATTAAATTGGGGAAAAGTACGAGGGGTAGGACAGAAAAAGATCTGCATTCACACATTGCTTTTCTGAGAGGTGAAAATCTAATCCATCATTAGTAACTGGCTAAAATCACCACTTATTCTAATAACATGAGGGTATCAGAGTTGATTGATAGCAATTATGCATTCTCTGTTGAGTACGCAATTGATTTGCTTCTGGAGGAAAACTGACCTGGAGGGACTGACCATTTGAGACATGATACAACTGAATCTGCAAAAGTAATCAGTGATTCCCATCAATTTGAACAATTCTCCAGCATTTCAACTAATAGTTGTTTCATCCTCCAATTACTTTTTATGGCTTACCTACTTCAACAGACAGGAAGAGGAAATTTTCCTGAAAATAGTATGTTGGTTGACATTAAATGGGTGTCAATAACATCAAGAGGGCAGGACAGCGCTTTCGGAACTAGACTTTAAAAGCTGTTAACAACATGGGTATCCACAGCTCCTGGCAGTGTTTGCAGGGTTAAAAGTGATCGGTAGCCAGTTCTCAGACATAAAGGACCTCAGAACATGTTATGAATCTTGAGAATGAAAGAGGTTTGTCCTTGGAAATTCTATGATCTTCTTCCTGCTTACCCAACACAATATACTTGGACTTGGGATACTCCCCTTAGGAACAGGATGCAGTAGGAACCCATAATAACTTAGTGGTGAAAACTTCAACCTTAAGCTGCTTAAAGTAACAATGCTTACATTTGTTTTGTAGAAACAGAGGTGAGAAAAAGACTGTATGCTTTACTTTACATTAATTGTAATTTGAGAAGTATCTCGTGTCCACTATTCTTGTAATGCATGATTAATCAATGTTAGCACAACAAATACAAGATAATTACAATGTCATTTAAAATTTTAAACTTCCTGATTGTCATTAATGGACTCTGACTACACATTTTCACTTAAGACACATTAACATATTTATTCTGATCGATATTCGTTATGTAAATGAGCATTGATAAAACTTACCCCTTTTTCTGTGTGATGATGCTAAATCCAAATCAACGTTTCGTCTTCCACTCTAGAGTAGAAAATTAATAAAAAGCTCATTTCTTTAAGTGGAAATAAGTGGTGCATAATATTCAAGTGTTTAAAATACAACATTCCCTCACAAAAATTTAAAAAATTAACAGAACTGTAACAATTTCAATTCCTGTTTTACCACCACTATTTTCTCTTAACAGTGGTGGTTATTAGCAAAGATCCCTATACTGAAACACAAACCTGAGCAAGTGACAAATGCACAAGATACACCACCTACACAGAAAATAATCTGATGATATCCAAGGCACATAATACTAGCTTACTTACCAGTGAATAGCCTTCCTCATCTGATTCTGGCTGAGATAAATCTGATTCGCTTCGTGACTTCATCAGTCTATAGTTTGAGTTTGCATGGATTGAGCGACTCTCTGCAGTAAGACTTTCACTCCTGCATCAGATGTACAAACACAACACAAAGTAAACGCTTTTACTAGCCAATAATAAGAGTTGATAAGCAAATTCAGCAAGTACCACAGTTTTATTTCAGAGAAGACTATCACGGAACATCAGAAGACTACAATTAAAGAGGATTAACTCTGACAATGATAGAGTCACACACACTCTTGCTTTAAGGACTAGAATTCCAGAGGCAGAGCGAATAAAAGGGTACTGAATAGACATAATCTCCCTCTAAGTTTCCCATCATTACCTTCATTTTAAATTTAAGTGAGGAAAATGTCACAGCAACAGAGTTTCTGCCCATCAGAAGTTTAAGCAGGCTCAGAGGCTCAGTACCAGCATCAGCTACCAAGGACTGTATGCAAATTTATCAATCCCTGGGCTACATTCTAAAACACACGCACAGATTGAAATAAAAATTTATACGGAGCATGTTTAGAAAAACTTGTGTTATCAAGACTATCTTGGGTTACAAAAATCACATAGTGTTTATGCTCATTGCACCATACATTTTTACAATTTCATGTGCTATCTGCCTTTGTTACACTCCCATGCATAACTACACAGTCTTGCATGTGCCAAGATGCTACAAAACGTCTGAAATTAAGCACAAATGTCAATTTTTTCATGATACACTGATTCTTTTTTGCTTTTAAACATATCCTACAATGATCTTGGATGCTACAGTATAAGTGACTGTTTACACATAATGAAAACACAAGTATGGTAATAAAAATATAAACACTAATTATTTTTAGGAAAAATAATGAACTTTTCCAACTACATCAAGTTATCTGTACAGTGGATGACCTGGACTCTGTTAGTATTCATTGGTAAGCTCAACCTTGAAAAAGAAATATGGCCCATGCAGAAAAGGCTCTCATTAGAGATTCATCAGTGTGGACTAACAAAACTGAGAAAATATCACTGACCTCAAAAAAAATTCCAAGCCAGCACTGTAAGCATTGCTCTGGACAAAAATGTTTTAAAAAAATTTCTAAGAACCCACAGAAGAAAACTGGTATTATTCCATTGCTTGTAAAGACAGAACAGTTAACTAGGTAAGCAGTTATATCTCACCTTGTCATTAGTCCAATCCCCTCAGGAGCAGAAGAGGGAGGGTGCTGTAACTGCCCATCCTCCCTTCGCTTCTGGAAATCCTCAATAACAGGGCTCACTCCCAGGATCAACAAGGCAGATCTGTGGATTACAGAGTTGCATGCAGCAGTATACACATCTTGGCCTTCTGTCAGATCAGTGCTGATTCTTCTTTCCTGCTGGGACTGAGGAGGTTGATCATCAAGCCTAGTCCCTGTCCCAGTGTTCATCCTATCTCGATCCCGACTGCGAGCTACTTCACGGGCTGATAGGAAACATTGAAATATTTCTGTAACATGCAACACAAAAAGAAGGTCTTAACTTCTATGCAAAGTTACATAGAACAAAATATTTACCAACAGATCAAGCTAAAAAATGTTACATTACAAAGAACAACAAATATTTTTTCCAGTGGTAAAATAATACAGTAATACAAAGTCGTAAAGGATATCACAGAAACAGATGAAGTATTTACACAGCGCTAAGTTTAAAAGGAAGGGACACCATAATTTGACAGAACACTAAACACTATTTCACTGTCTTACTGCAACCCAACTGGTAAGTGGACAGCATCACAGAGACTGTTTCATGCTAGCCTTTTAGCACATATATAAAGTAATGCACCTGCAAAACTGCATTTCAGAGAACAGCATATCTGCAATTCAACACTGAAAACTGTTCTACCCTTTCATTAGCTTTTTTGTTCTAGTATAATGAAGATGTCCCCAAAACTTTCTAGCAGTAACGAGAGAAACAGTAGTTGGAAAAGAAAATAAAGTACATATTTATGGAAAATATTCAAAGTCAATTTTGTTTTCTAAGTTTTATATACAAGTTTTATATATAATAAATTCCATACATACTAATACAAACTCAGAGATTGGTTGAACAGAAATTTAGAGAAAACATTATGAAGTCTATTACTGTTGTATGCAGTTTATACAAGTGTTAACATGGATGTCAGATGAATAAGGGCCATCTGTTTGCTCAGCATTCACATTCCCTTGTATTAAAGAATTTTCTGACCCAACAAGAGCCCTGTATCGTCTTATAAAAACTTCTAACAATGTTAATACAGAAAAATCTAACACAACCTTTTCAATCTTTCTCCCACTCTACTTTTGAGAGAAAAACAAACTAACTTTCCAAAGCACTTTACACTACTGACCCCCACAAGTACTTACTACCAGCTGTCATAACTTCATGTTCTCTTTCCTCTTCTTCATCTTCTTGTTCTATGTGTCCTTCTTCTCTGTCCCGTTCTGCCTGCTCCTCCATTTCTGCTTCTTCATCAATTGTACGAGTAAAAGAATGCTCTTGAGTATCCACATCAGCTGATTCTTGGTTATCCAGCATCTTGATAAAAAAATAGAAATCTACAATGAAAAAATTCTCACCAAAATAAAAGCTGAAGGTAAAAGGACATAAGCATTTAAGAATTTTTTTCCATCTAAAAGATATTTGTGATACCATATGAAATAAAACACAGACAGCTGTTTGCATTCAAAGCTTTAAATACCTAAGTTGGGAAATTCAAATTTCCTTAAGTTTTACTCAAATTATTTTCAGAGAAATGTCTCCTCAGAAGGCTTACTTGGACACAACTGTCGCACTTTGATACTTCAGCATATGAAGTACGTTAATAAAGTTTTAAAACCCCGACAACCATTCTATATACAAAGGCTACTCCAAAAGTAGCCTCCTATCTTTTTATGTTGGCCCACAACATCAGAGCAGATAGTGCTGGTATGACAGGCAGCAGAGGTTGAACCTTCCTGCCATTATTCCATTATTTTTGTTCCCATCAACAAATGGCAGCACAGGGGCAGTCTGACAAAATGACACCTGACATGGAAGTAGAGATGAAGCAAAGCTGCTGAATTGGATTCCTCTATGCAGAAAAAATAGCACCTATTCACATTCATTAACTGAACGTTACTGAATTACTAAAATTCAGTAGGGAAGGGGAAGAAAGGGACAGAGATCGAAAAATCGTTGAATTCGTTGGTTCTGGAATGGCAACCAAACTCCATTGTGGCTAACAGAGCTAATCAATCTAAATCTACATCCAAGTACAATTCTGTAAATCTACATCTCTTGTACAACTCTGAGGTACAGCATACTATTGCTACATACACTGATAAAACCAGGCTTCAGGCTGTGTTCTCTTCAGATACTGCAAATCATTTTCTTCTAGTGACTTAACAGCAAATCTGCTGCAGATTAATGGATACTAATTATGTGTTGCACATTTGCATTTGAATCCTGAACTTTTTTCAACAAGGCAGAATAAAAAGACATGTAACAAAGGAAACTAACATTTGGATATCTTGCTATATACTGAATTCATCTGTTACTAAGGTATTACACAGTATTCCCTTAGCATGCCATTAAACTTTAAGAACTCAAAAATATTTCCAGTCTTACCCATCTGTCTCTTGATGATGATCTAGTCTGAATAAGTTCCATGTTCTTGCAGGCTAGCAAGCGACTCCGAACTTTATAAACACAACGGTATACTTCTGCCAAGGCTTTGCCAGGCTGATATCTGTAAAAGAGATTCCCCCCCACCCAAAAAAAAATCTTACAAATTTTCTTTTAGAAATTAGAATTGAGCTTTTAAAGACAGTTTTGAGTTACTTGCCTGCTCTCACCACAGGCTTGACTGAGTAGACTTGTATGTTTCAGAAGAGCGGCAAGAACAAATCTGGACACAGTATCCAGGAGTGATTCATTAGTTAAAGTTGCAGTATCCCAATCTGAAAACAGAAAGGACTCATCAAAACCAGCTACTGTTTCCAACAAAAATCATTTTTCATGACATCATATAAAAATCTTCATCCTTTTAAATCTTTCAGTTCATAAGCACATTCAACATTAAAGAAATAAGTCAATAATTCACTGCTGCTTCAGAGACAAATATGTTTTGGCCTGCTCAGGATATCTGTGTCTAATACTGAGCCAAGGAGGGCACACAAACAGGATAAACAGAAACTCAAAGAGCTGAGTTAGGCTGCAATCTCTTTCAGCAAGGATATACAACTGGAGCTCTTTCCTTTATCCGGCCACTGAGTTACATGGAATTTTTTTAGAAACTTGTCGTATTTGAGGCCTTCTGCACTCTTTCATGTTGTTGAATCCAGATTCAAAAATTATTTTGCAGACTCACTTACAATGAAACAGCCGTATCTCCATTATGAGAACCAGCAATTTAACAGAGCTTAAGCACATGCTTCACTGCTAGTATCAACAAGAGATATTTTGAGGTCTCAAAATTAAGGTTCCCTGAATAATTCCAGAAACTTACATTTTCATTTCAAAATGATTTTCCTCCACTTTAAAGAAGGACCATTATGAAAATAATGCCATTCCTATATAAAATATATAAATATTTTATATATTTTATAACTATATAACTATAAAATAAATGAACTCCCAAGATAACATCCTCAAAGCTCCATCTACACTCGAGGCAGAAATAAAATTATTTCCCCCCCACTTCCATACATGTACTTTCATAATAGTATTTTTCTTATTAAATATTATTTATGAATCCTTGAAAGTTGCTTTAGAAATCACAAAAAATCTGTCTGTGAAAATATGAATTTTAACATATCTGCTCCCCTGAGTTCCATGACATTGCATTTGATGCTATGCTGTTAACGCACAACTCTGTCATCTTATATTGTAAACTAAACAGGACCACACCAACTTCCAGAACACTCTACTCCATAACCAAAATAACATCAGTCAGCCCATTCAGCTCAGATTTTTCAACTAGACAACCAGCATTCTTTTTTTTTTAAACTGGAATTCCTAATTCCATGGAGTCCAAAACAGAATTATCTCTACTGCTCTCAACAGACAAATAATACGACTTGCTGCCTTCTTGACCTGGCCATACTTTGGCCAGAGGTCAGCAGCAAATAATCTCTGGGTCTCTCAGAATTTCAGTACAGCAGCAGTGTTCTGTGGTTTTATGCAAAGGAGGCCTAGTAAGATCGAGCAGGAACGAAGACTACAGGCAATAAGGATGAAGAACCACTGACACTGTAATGCCAGCCTCTCAAGGACTTGAAAAACTTATTATAACTTGAAAGACTTATTCTTTCATCCCACTCTTAGCATATTTTCCAAGTTACTTTGCCTTTCTCCACCTCCCTCCTCCCCATTATTATTGTTTTTCTTAATAACTGCAAATTTCACCCCACTCTACTATGAAAACAGAAATACAAACATCTCAATAAGGAAACAAGAGTCTCCTTTTCTCATACTTTGGAGGGGAGAAGAACACTGAACTACATGCTTGCAAATACTGGAATCAGTGTCAAAATTAAGGAAAACAATGGAACACAACAATAAAATATATTAATCGTGTTGCCGAATTAAAAGTTGTTGCCAAAGAAAACACAAGACTTCAGTAGGAACATAGCTGAAAATGCAATATATATTTAACTTACATACACATTCCACATCTTACCTTTACTAACAGCATAGTCTTGCATACTGATCCACAGGCTCCTTGCTGGCTCTTTTGTACAACCCAAGGCCAAATCAACATAGACAGTAATCTCAGGTCTCAGCTTATAATCAAAAGGCTTCTGTTCCTCATTTCCAGATAAGGCCACTTCTAACAAGGAGCTCATGCATTTGTCTAACAGAAGGGAAACACTTAAAGATTAAACTCCATAAATTTTGAGGATTACATGCATCTCTCTTGACTGGCAGACAAACATATTTCACTCTCCACTCTATTCCACAATAAATAAATAAACCAACATACTTCACTGTCTGGCTACAAATTCTCTGTAGATTAGGAATAAAGTGATTTTGTTACAATTCATATCAAGTTCATGAAAATTTAGAAGCATTATCCTCTGCTTCAATATCATAATCCTGCATCATTACTTCTCTCTGATGTACAACCACCTCTAACACACTTGGTTGGGATGACTACGCATGCTTGGAAGGGATGACTAGAAACAATAGTGCTGAATGCTTTCAATGCTTCTAGTAAATGAGAAGAATTTGTTTTTAATCATGTTTTCAACTAATAAAGACTCCACTTTCGAAGTAGAATACAATTTAACATAATATTTTTAATGAAGAATGTGAAGAATGAATTGTATATGAAACAATGGAGCCCCTGATTTCTCTGTTAAATGCCGAACATCTAAAAATAAAACAAATTTAAATTAACTTAGTGAAGTTTGCGTTACTTCTTTCACTGAGAAACTGTATGAATATTCTAATTCTCTCTCTATGGATTTCCAATACTCTTTGTAAACTGTAGCAAATACTTAAATAGCCATTTTCCAACTTCTGGTATTAAGCTAAACAGACAAAAGAGCTGAAATAGAAACTCTATGTACAGAGACTTGTACAAATGTGACCAAGAAATTTCAAAACAGAACACAAATATTCACAGTGACAGTTTTCTGTATTTAATAGCTTACCTAGATGAGGAATATCCATTTCTACTCCATCGCTGAAAAGTGGAGTTTTCAACCAATAGGCTGTGTCTTGCTCCTCAGGGGACACTGGAGGTCCTTGAAGCATGCCACCAAGACACCGCCCAATAAGTAAAGCTACAGTTCTCTCTAGATCTACAAGCCATACCCAAGACTGGGCAGGCTGTGGTAAGGACACTCCAGCAGGATCAATTAATTCAGGTCCACCTAAAAGCAATGAATCACCAAATCAGTCACTGTTGCCCAGATGTTAAAGCCAATTCCAAAATTAGTAAAATTAACTGCAGGTCTCGTAACATTTCCCACTTAATAACAGTTGATTTGCCCTTTTTTGTCAACAATTGTAAACTAAAGAAAAAGCAGCTAGGACAAATTGATCACTTCGCATTTCAAATTGATCAGCAGCAAAAGCCATAACCATCCATGTCACAGCAGCCCACGCTCATTAGGCACGTTCAACATGGACCACACGCAGCCTGAGACAGCTAATAACACAGCCTGCCCTCACAACACATCATGGTGGTGGCTCTTCCCTGCCAAGCAGCCCCAGGCACACGTGCACGACTCAGCAACAACCAAACCATCAGTGTGCTCCTAGCACTGTCTCAGCTGAAACCAGGACAAGGGAAGGACACAGTGAGGTGCTAACTCCATGTCCTGCACCCACCACATAACTCAGTAAGCTGAAATCCACTTCTATTACACATTATACATGCACTTGTGCTACTTGGCGAGTAAAACACAGTGACTGTTGGTAAGATTTCAACCTAATGTAATCTCGAAAGATAATAGAACCCAGTAAAAGAAAAATTGTGGATGAAGGAAGAGTATACAGTGAAAAATGGACAGGTAAATACCTCTTTGTAGAGGCTGTTAATATGTTTAATTTATAATGAAGCTGTGTCAGAAGGATCTGGCAGCACACCTTCAGGCAGTCAGCAGCTTATAGAATCTTTATACTCATAGAATCATAGGATGGCTTGGGTTGGAAGGGGCTTTAGAGCTTATCCAGTTCCAAGCCCCTGCCAGATCAGGCTGCCCAAGGCTCCACCCAACCTGGCCTCAAACGCCTCCAGGGATGGGGCACCCACAGCTTCTCTGGGCAGCCTATACCACTGTATTACCACCTGCTTAATAAAAAAAAATTAATCCCAATACCTATTCTAAATATCCCCTCTTTTAGTTTAAAACTGTTCTCCCTTATCCCACCACTATACGCCTGCATAAAAAGATGGTCTCCAAAATCAATAATTTTAAGTTAACTTACATTGCACAATGGAAAGCAAAGTAAAATTTGGACTAGAGAGGAAATAGATCATGACAATATTTTTCCATTTACAAGTAAAGAAAAGTACTTTCATTATTACAAATTTAGTATTTTCAGTTATATATATATATAACATATATATATATATATGTTATATATATATATGTGTTATAACATATATATATATACACACACATATATAGGACATATATATATGTGTCCTATATTGTTCTTGCGTTCCCAAAGTCATCAGCATACATTCCAGGCTGCACAGTAAAGAGGTCTGCCCACAGCTCAAAATATTTCACAGCAAGAGATGTCAATACACTTCAGAATTTAAAAATGAGATGCAACAAGACACTACACATAAAAAAGCAGTTTTTAATAGAAATTAAGTCTTCCACTATAAAAAGCGATATCACAGAGTTACCATCGAATCATTAAGGTTGGAAAAGACCTCTAAGTTCACCGACTCCAGCCACAGACCCATCCCCACCATGCCCACTAAGCCATATCTCTAGGTGTTGTATTTCCACATTTCATAGAATCAATAAGATTGGAAAAGACCACTAAGATCATATTTTAAAGCACTTGGCTGTGGGCATCAGGTTACTAGAAGCACGCGACCTGGTTTGAGGCAGGATTATAAATTCTGCACCGCAGTTTTACTTGGATAAGATGAAGCACAGCACCCTGTGGCACTGCTCAGCTCCCAGCAGGCCTGACATCTGCTTGGGCTGCAGGATGAATCATGGGGACAACAGGCAGCAGGACGAGGCCATGCTGCTTCCCATCTGCTGCCACTCACAGCTCAGAGCCAGAAGAAACAGGGCAGCCTCTGCCAAATGCAGCCCTGAGGACAAGCTAAGGAGGCATTCCTCTGCCTTACAGGTCTCCAGCTGGTCAATAAAGAACAGAAACCCCTTCCCACCAACCCAGGATACTCTAGTCTTTATCTTTCATATTAAAAGCACGTTATTTATTACTCTTACCATGAAGTGGCCACTGTAACTCTTGATCTTCTAGAAGTGCTGCAGCAGGTAAGAGTCTATTAAGACGATCCAGAGGTGGCAACAGATCTAGCAGATAACTCAACAAAGGGCGAGCCACTGACACAGGCAGTAACAATAAAGAGTTGACAATCTGAGACAGCATACTACCAGCTGCAGAGACATAAATCACATCTACAGAGAAAAAAAAACAACCAGTAATTAGAATCTGGAATTGAATTGTATTATAGGCACAGTAAAACAAGTCACAAAGAATGGCACAGAAACATCTCAGCTGTCTCAGTATGTCTCAAAACTACATTTTGAATTGGAGGGTTTATTTAATAACCATAAATAAATTCCATATTTTCTCCTGCACTTTTCAGCAATTAAAAAACTGAATGCTAAAAAACAGTAATCTAAACCAAATATTACTGAAATAATACTATAGAGAGACAATTTTTATATATTTTTTTCTTTTAGTTTTCCTATGTGCAAAATGTCCTGACAAAAACATGAACTTGATGCTATGCTTGGGTAAGACAACTAACCTCTTTCTTTGAAGAGACTTGGGATGTTTATACTGTGCAGGTGTGAGGAAAATAAGGATTTTTATTGTTCTAAAATAACAAGAACTGTCCTAAGCTGCCAATCCTGCCATTACTCATTTTTTTCATGAATATTTACCTCTCAGTTTTTCCCCAACACTGCCATTCCAAGAACTTTCCTTAAGCAGCGTTGCAGAACGGGAATAGATATCTGTAGCATGAGGCAACAGAAGCTGAAGGTGTTTATGAAGCAGTGCCACACTGCTGGAATTCTAGAAGGAAATAACCATAAAATATCATAATTATATACAAATATTTAAAGAATTCATTATTTCTATCAGTTTTTTTTCAAATACTCAGAAAATTTTTATTAAAAATTCTGATACTCATGCATATGGAGGCAATTTTTTCCCCCTTTAAAATACAAATAAGGATACATACTTCACTAACACTGTTGATGTGGCAAAAAGCCAGCAACTGTTTCTGCAGTGAACATAAAAGCTCATGAAGATGAGCAGGTTGGCTGTTTTCTGATGATGATGCACCCAGTAAAAATTTATCACTGTTTTTCTCCAGTTCTCCAAAGGCTTGATCCTATTTAGACAAAAGAGAAAGAAAAAAAAAACAACACAAAAAACCTCACTCTCTTCCAGATTTTTTTTTCTTTCAATTCCCAAGCGCTATTATTAGTTTAACTCAAGGAAAACTGGATAAAATAACTCACTCCTCACCCTGACCCCCAAATCACACTATGTTGAAATAAGTAATATTTCTTAAGATACCTAAATGTTTTAGATCAGAAACCTTCCTAGCATCACCTAGGATGGCAGAAGGTAGAAAGCTGCTTGACCTCCTTGCAAATTCTACAGTAAAAATGGAGTCAGTTTCAAGAAGAAATTTGAAAGTAGCTGGATATAGATGACTGTTGAATGTCTACAGAACAGAACTAAAAATTACCAACCCTAACCCTCAGCAGACAGGGATAGTATGCTGGAGAAGTAAAGAGCTCTGATTTCTTTTCTCCTTTATATTTAACTGGCTAGTTGAATAAAAAGGTGCAAGAGTCATCAATTGCACTTATGCTCCCCTTAACTGTTCATCAGCCAACACTACTCTACAGCTAAGAACAATAATGTATTTGACATACTACAATAAGATGGCTGACCTCTACTTGATGAACTACTGGAAGGCAGATTGCTCAGTGTCAAATTAAGCAAACAGACTCACATTCCTAGCTTCTTTCTCTGCTGGTATTATACAGACATAAAAGGGTTCCATAAAGCAATCTACCTATATATTGATGTGCTACACCGTATCTTCCAAAAAGATTTGCAGCCAAAAGGAATAGGAGTCAGTACTTCACTCTGATAGGAAACACTTATGCAAGCCAAGTTAAACAAAAAACACCATTCCAAGATCATTACACTGATAATGTTAGAAGTAGCGAATTGATTTTAGTCCACCTCCAGAGAGAGATATATGGCACTGCTGCTTTAGATAAAGCAAAGGAATACCATTCTCTGGAATTTCTAAACATTCAAAATATTCAAAATTCATAGCCACTGTAACAAAAAGTAACTACAAAGCCTATACATACTGTATAAAAACCCAAATTTCTTAGAAGAGTCTTCATTAAGATTTCAGCTAAATGAGTATCTGGATGACTGCTCTGGACACTGTAAGTTTGATCAGAGAGATTTCCATAGCTGATGCATAATGAGGAAGTTTCTGTGGTATCAGATGGCGAGCTGTAGCCAAGTAAAGAAGCTACATGGGTGTGATCTTGCAAGCTTGTCAAAATAATATCCAATTGCATTCTCTGGGGAAAAGAAAAAGAAAGAAAGAAGAGTTCAGAAACAATAAAATTCTTGTTCATGAAGTCAAAATAATGAAATAATAAAAAGGCATTACAGTTACAACACTATTTTTGTGTCTTAAGGTAAAATTGTTAATCTGGAAGATTTTACCAACAAAATCCAAACGCATTTTTTTCCTGCATGTCTTCAATACTAGAGAATAGATCAAAACTTTGAATTAGATAACTACACCCAGTAAAAACCTGAGACTGACAGAGTGAAATAATACACCAGACCAACGCATTCTTTACTTAGTTAGAATTATGCATGTCATACAGTTTTGGTTTTTTTCTTTTTTATCTATCATTCTAATTCTAGGGAGAAGGAAAGGGACAAAAAGCATGACAAGTATAGATTAGACCAAAAGTGGTGGCAGATACAGAGTAACGACCTTTCATTTCAGTAGTGTTCCCTACTATCGCTGAAAAAAACCTCACAACATCCTGAAAAACCTAACCTGTTCTACTTCTTTGGGGCTTTTAGTTTGCACCAGTACAAATCAGAAATCTTCAGAAAATTAGAGTCAGAAGATTCCTCTTTACAGTTTCAGTGTCAGTGTTAATCAGTCTATTCCACAATAAAATAGATGTTATCTACAGAACTGAATAACAGGTACTCTTATTTTTTAACTTGAAACTACTGCAGAAGCTTCAGCTCCTACTGCCATAAAGAACAAGAACAGATGCTCCTTCTTTCCTTCCACTTGGAAGGTACTTGGCAAGTCTCCTAATCTGTGAAAATTCCTTGTCTTCACATTCATCAAAAGAGAAAAAGGGAAAAAGTTACAACCCGCTAATCTTTGCAAAGTAGAATGAAATCCATGTAGGACAACCATTATACTTCCTAACAAACAGTTAATTTTCTGTTTCCACGATCTAGAATCTCACTTGGCCAGGCTACAGAGTTAAAGTTGGGCTTTTCAATGCATTCCACCAATAATGTGCTAGCTTTACTGTTCAAAATCCCCTACTGTTTCAGCACATGAACATACAGTACTGCTTTCAAAATGCAGCATATTATTCCCTTGACCATACCTGTCCTTTTGACAAGCTTTCCCATCTATCAGGACCCTGGGGTAGAAGCGAGTGCAGCAATTCCATTCTCTCACGCAATGGAGGAAGCAGCATTGTTGCTCCTACTGAGAGAGTCTCAATTACGACCTAAAAGTCAAGCAGCAGAAAATACTTCTTGGATAGGGAAAAAACAATCAATGCAACTGCAGCTTTAAAAAAATTCACACAGTACATGACACACATAATGCATCCAGAACATACACTTAATTTTATTTGACATGAGGTTTCTAATACAAAGTAGCAAATTCATCTTTTATTCCAGGATGTACGCAATACACTGAAGGTATTAAATTAGTCCAACACATTGTCAAATTTGAAGATCTTCATGCATTGCCATTTTCTTAGAGTGCCATTGTAAGGGAAGATGATTTAGTTTAATCAATCTAAAGATTAACAATTTTCAGTTCTCCATAGTAAACTTTCTCTGAACATAAAATTAAAGTCCATTGCTACGCAAGTTCATCTCATTTTAAAAGCAGTATGAATAGGCAAATCTTTCTCATTGATAATAGTTTCAGTATCAACGAAACCTCGAGTGCTGCGTTCAGTTTTGGTGCAGTAAAGCTGTGAGGGGTCTGGAGCACAAGCCTTACAAGGAGCAGCTGAGGGAACTGAAATTATTTAGTCAGGAGAAGAGGAGACTGAGGAGATCTTATTGCTCTCTACAACTCTCTGAAAGGAGGTAGTGGTAGGTGGGGGTTGGCCTCTTCTCCTGAATAACTAGTGACAGGACTAGACAGAATGGCTTCAAGTTGCATCAGGGAGATTCAGTTTAAACAACAGGAAAAAATTTATTCTCCAACAGAATGGTCAGGTGCTGGCACAGGCTGCCCAGGGAGGCAGTGGAGTCACCATCTCTGGAGGTGCTCAAGAAATATTTAGATGTTGTGCACAGTTTAACTGGACATGGTTTAGTGGAGGAATATTGGTGGTAGGTGAACAGTTGGACTGGATGATCTTGGAGGTCTTTTCCAACCTTGGCGATTCCATGATTCTATGAAAATTGAACAGTTGGCTCTACATCTGAAATTCACAGTTCTCATGTATGTAAAACAATTTTCACAATTTTTTCACTCAATTTTTCACAGCTCTATTCAGTGGTTTTCCACCTTGCTACGAGTTAAGTGTTCTGTTCTAACAATTCAGTCTCACACAGTATTTTTTAACCACAAATTCAAGCCGAGGATATAAGCTATTTCTTTACTGGGGCCACTAAAACAGTTAGTTACTTTTGTACACTACTAAACTACACAGCATCATTTCTTCAAAGCTGGCAAAAATTTACAGAGAAACTAGAGTCTGATTCTGTAAAGACCAAGTATCTGTAATTACAATCAATTTCCACTATCTATATTCGTTCCTCGTGTTAATTATCCCATAATCTGAAAGTTTAAGGCTTATTATTACAAGCAATAATGACTAAAACGTTAGCAGGAAAAAAAAAACAGCGAGCAGAAATTCTTAAGTAAACATTCTCCACTGCTTTTCAGATTATAATACAGTGATAGTGATTCATTTCCCAACTGTAATGAATAGAACTGTATTAATCAGAGTGTCATGTTTACGCAGTTAGAGAAATTTCTAATAACATGCTTAAAGAAAAAAATATAAAGTAAAAAGTAGATTTTTTTTTTTTCTGTGAACAAAGTAATACTTACTTCTTGAATTTCATCAGGGACAGAGGAATCCATCAGTCTGAACAACAAATTCCGAAGAGGACCCGCCTGCCGGCCAAGAATACTGGTAGCTACACCTCCAGCCAGTGCAAGAGCCAGGTGATTTGACAGCAGCTTCAGGCACAATTTAAGGAAACTGTGATGCTCCCTGGAAGAAATACAGCAGCATTCATATTTTCTGTGGTTAGCCTTATTCATCCTCACTGACTTGTGCACTAAGATTTTCACTGATTGTATTTTGCAGATCAGAAAGGTAAATAAATTATAACTAGAACTTCACATAAATTCATCTGAAAGCCCACTGCTTATCTGCCAAACAAACAAACAAACAAACAACAAAAGGCAACAACAGAATACGACAGTGTCTTGGCTCACAATGGTTCCAAGGGCATTCCACTTACAAAGGAATCACTAGAACTGAAAGGCAAAATCTTTCCAAAATACATGTACAGACCAACAGACAGACAAATATATTCCTCACATAAAGAAAGCACAGAAACTGTTTAGGAACTAATAAATGTAATCTTCTCTCTTTATATTTGGAAATGAAACAATCAGATTAAAAACAGAAAGTCAGGATATTAATTTCTGATCATCCTTCTTGAAAACTTTTGAATTTTCTTATTTTGTGGAAAGGAGAAAGATTTCTTATGAATCTTTGACACCTGCAGTGCTGTTTGCAGGTGTCTGTGAGGAAGCATTCATGCTTTTGTATTTTAGAGTACTGCAACTAAAACATCACTTTTTGTGTAAAAACTTCAAATTGGGAAAGCTGTAACAATGCCTACTGATGATTTGTAAAGAGATTGTTTTAGTCAACATGGTACTATCAAGATGGGCTCAGTTTGTTACACCTAGTTTGTCTCACTTTCCAGAAGAGAGGAATTAGTGGAAATCCAAAAGCAAGAACGCACTTCTTGTGTATTTGTTTCAAACCTTCCAAAGTGACACCGCCTCGCTACTAAGATCACGTTTGTGACAAGCAGCTTCCAGTTTCAAAACCTGAATATCTATCAAACCCATGTTGTGGTGACGATGAAACATCTCAAACTGCCCAATAATAACCACTGTCTGCATAACTGAAGCAAACTGCTGAAACTGTGCTGCTATAATTTATTGTTAAGTTTCACAGACAAATTTGTTCCTGAAAAAAAATGGAACCAACCTTCAGCATTTTGTTCAAACAATTACATTTCTCTAAATAACACTACCAAGAAGCCACACGCAACCTTTAAAAAGGTCTTTTAAACATTCTGCATGACTCCTACATCTCTCGAGGTTCCTTGAGCTCCAAGTAGGAAGAAACAGCCCAACCTCACATACTAAAAATGCTTGTAGAAAAATATTCTAATACTTCTGATTAAAAAGCTACAAAAGCTTATAACATGCAAGTGTTATATATACCTTGATGAAGGAAAAGGAAGAGGGGGAATTTCACTGTTAATTTTGTCACAATAGTGTTCAAGAAAAGAACGAAGATGTGAAAAGGTACTTTCTTCAAGGTCTACACAGTAGGGTCTGTGCCATGCCACAACTTGCCTGAAATCAAACACCAAAATAATTAGTAAAAATCTTCCAATATTCCAATTTAAGCAGATTGAAGCGAGTGCCTGATCTTACTGACTTCAGTTTTTTTCTTAAAATAAACCAATATGACCAACTTCTTGATTCTAGCAGGTAACATATGTTCTTTTTTTCTGTAGACATTTTCAAAAATCAAACATTTTTCATTTGTAAACATAAACATTTACAGCATCATGAGCATAAAACCATCAAATTAGTGCAAAAGCTGATACATTCTCACAAAACTGCTTTAGTACGAACTCTAGATTATAAAGAGGTTTTAATGAAATACAGAGAGAATTCAAACAAGTTAGTAGTTCCACTTGGTACTATTTGAGGCTCATTATTTTCCTCAACTGACTTTTCAACAACAGTTCCCATTAAAACAGGACATCTTGAAACTCTGGATTATCTTCCAAATATTAAAAGAGTTTTTCTATTCCTCTCTGTTAGTCTGTATGTAAGTCTGAGGTTTATCAGTTCACTGTAATCACTTGATCAGGCCTTTGCAGTAAAGTATTATTTCAGGCACTGCACATTAATTACTAAACCATTTATTTAGGCACCTGTTTTCAGTTCATCTTGACATGTAACCACTTAGGAAGTTACTATGAAGGTTAAATTTATGTCTAATGACTTATATGAATTTATGTATTTCCCAAACTCTTACTCTTTGTTGCCTTATTAGCTGAAAGAAACTACATAAACCACAGAACATGCAGTCAGAAGCACAAAACAAAGAAATACTGAATTTTCACTGCCTAACTTGATGGTTTTCAGTAAACAGGTCTTATTTTTGTCTAATAGCAGATAACAAAATTTAAATGTACTAATATCCATATTATTGGTGCTGCTAAGCTATTACTTTTGTACTACGACAGTTTGGAAAGAACAAAAGGAAAGAGAAGGATAGAATTTAAAGAGATTCTTCAGTCCAAAATATTACAAGCAGAACACTTTAAAAGCATTAGTGCCCTCAGGAAAATATTAAATGCATCCAAAGGGTATTATATTTTTAAATAAATATATATCTGTCCTCAAGTATCACCATTACCTGTCTCTTGGAAGAGCTGTCCAGGCAAGACTATGAGAGGTTCCTGCTGAAATTTGTTGAATTGAAACTCCATCTAAACCACTGACTTTCTTCGGTTTGGTAATGGGACCAGTAGAATTTCCCTGACCACACTGTCCCATTGAATTGTTACCCCAAGCATAAACTTCATTATCTATAATTGCAAATAGAGCAGAAAACAGAATCTGAGATACAACTGCTTCTGATCAAAAGGGAAGATTACATATCTTCATGCTTAATTTATTTTACCATGAGAAAGTGCCAAACAGTGACTGTCACCAATTGAAATATCAACTATTCTTGTAGCAGCCAGTTCCTCAATAAGTTTGGGTCTGAGAGCAGTCGCCTCAGAAGAGCCACAGCCAAGGCATGCACCACAGCCCCATGCATAAACCTAGAGCAAACAAACCACAAAATATCAGTGTCAAATCTGCATTATTGGCCATCATCAGCAATGTACTGGATAACCACTTTCACAATGACTGAAATCATGTTTTCAAAAGAACCATGCAGAGTATTTTCATCGCTTACATACATTTAATGTAATCTACATTTATTGTCTCCAATCACATTTCTGTCTAGACAGCAGATCAGCTGGGAAGGCTGTCGCAAGAGGAGAAACTACCACAATAAACTTCAGCATTCTTGATCCATACTTCAAAAACACATTCTCTTTGAATCATGGTGAAGTGGGAGTTCAGCTAGGTTAGAAGTGTAGAAAGGTTTACTGTATTACATGCATATACATTATACCACTGCAGGACCCCATTTACTACCCAACATTTATTTCCAGACTCTCCTGTAATTTTATGGATTAAAAATGAAACAGTTAACGTGTATTTTTAAATACACATTTTAAGATACTATTACATTATTTCATTACCTCAGGTGGTTAATGCATTAAAAATTAAAATCATTTCACTGCTTTTTGTTTCCTGAATCTCATTTGGTCTTGTACCAGTTACATTTCTTGATCTAAAATAATTATTTGCTGTGGCTAACGAAGACTCTTGGAATGTGTACTTTCGTTTGACTCTGCAGAACATTCTGAATAACTCTAGCCTCTTAGAATCTCAGTACTTTTAGCCAGACTCACATCAGGAGCTGTACAGCCGTACACCAGCATTCATGAACTAGCTGTATGTTTTCTCAACAGCCAAAATAATAAATGCTGAAATAAACCCAATCTGCCTTGTTAAATACCAAGTGCCATTGTTTGAGTGAAATCTATTTGCACCAACCTGTCCTGTTGATGTTAAGGCAAGTGAAGACTGGCTCCCAGCACAAACTTTTCGAATAAACATTCCTTGCAAGGCTTCTATAACTTTAGGTTTATATACTCTATTTGTATCACCATGACCAAGTTTGCCTAAAAAAAGGAAAAATTACAAGTGGAAAATATTTTCAATATATAAATGGTGACAACTGGAAGTACCAAAAAAAAATTACTTTCAGATTTCCAAAACATCAGGGTACATTTTTAAAATTAACACATATAACAGTTTTTATAAAATGCGTTATCTTTCAAATACAACAATTGCAGACTTTAGGAAATATGGTGTACTTATACCTACCATTATCTCCTCCTCCAAATGACCATACTGTTCTGCCATCTTTGGACAGAGCTATCGTGTGTGAACTGCCACAGGAAACCTCTCCTACATTGCTAATATCTTTCACTAAAGTCGGAATGTTGCGGCTGTTGCTGTCACCGTGACCTGAAGAAAGCAGAAAAAATCACCTTCTTTTTGTGAAAATTCCTATTCTGGTCTGTAATCCCAGCAAAGTTTTGCAAAAGCCATGTAAACTGTAGTCATCACAGAAGACAATTTTCGCCCACTTTTTGGAAAGAGATCTGCAGTTAGGTTAACAAACATTTCATTTTTATAATACCGTTTTTATAACACCTTTTCACTTTTATAATACCACTAATAACAGAACTACTAACTGCCTAGTTATACTAGAATATACTAGTACATTCTATACTAGAATAACTAGTGTAACATTAGTGATTGGGTAGCTATACTTCCTAACACTGGGCAGCAAGTGGCCTGAACAGAATAAGGAATCTAAAATAATGGCAGATTCTTTCTTCTGGATATACACTGCACAAATGAAATCAGTGCAGAAAAACTGCAGAAGCCTAATATACTACAGCACCACCTACTTTAAGAGATACTGCATGGTATCCCTAAGTGAATGTTAACAGGTTCCTATGACTTAATTGAATGCTACTTCTTTGCTGTGCACTGGAACCCATCACTGCATAATTCAAACTACATTAAGAATGTAAAAAACACATTAAGCTAAAACTCAGTGAGACTTTTTCCCCTCTAACCTAATGTCCTTTTCTTAAAAGCTGGGGAAGGCTCAGAACTTCTTCTGTTTCCCCTGAAAACCTGTGACAGACTACACTGTAAAACAACATCCCCTCCATCTTTTGTCCCCAACACAGCTACTTGCTTTTACCTCTCCAATAGGAGATCATGACATTCAAATCAAAGAGAACAGAAAGGAACTAAAACTCCCCTTGAAAGCAATTTTCTGAGCAAAATCATCTGGTTTAAAAGAACCTGTTTGAGAAGGGTGGTTTCATACCAGCCATGCAAGCTGCATAGCAAAGATAATGAAATAGACAAAAGCGAACTTGAAAAAAAATAAATTAGAGATATTAAGAAGTTAAATTTAACTGAAATGATAAAGTTAAGTGTATTAAGATAAAATGACAAAGTCATTTCATTAAACAGAATGTCAGTTTTCCTTATTGGCATCACATTATAATTGAAGACTTGATATCTTCTACCAGTTATTCAACACTGTCCAAAAATCCATTCTACTATCACTAGGCTACGTCCATCTAGAATTCTGGTTTATTTTACATGTCTACTCTACACACTTAAGGGGCAACAACTGTGATGTACAGTCTTATAAATGAAAGGCAACTTTTCCTGGAAAAAGAGTAACAGAAGACTTATGAAATTATCTGCATTGATTTTTGCCTATGTACACACATGCTCACATGTGTATATACAAGTGTATTTAGATGGGATAATAAGAAAAAAGGGGAAACACACGTATAGTATCATTACTAGATGCAGGAATTCTCCCAAAAGCACTTCATGGTATTTTAGAATTACCTAATCTCCCAAAGTCTCCTTCTCCCCATGTATACAGCTCTCCATCTTCTGTAACAGCAGCACTATGTCTGTATCCAGCTGACACACATACAACAACCTATGTTATGTACAAAAAAAAATGTTTTCATACAATTTGTATAAGAATTTTGAAAGCTTAAGCAAGTCTACTCTAGGAAGGAATATGTGTACCTCTACCTCTTCACTTATGTAGAGCAAGTACACATTTAAATTTATCTTCACTAGCTTTATCATTTAGCACTTTATGAGCAGAAAACAATACAGACAAGATTGTCTATAAAACAGTCATGACTTATTTTTCAAGCAAATTTAACATAACCACAACAGCAGCAGAGAGAAGCAAAAGCAGATGTTAAAAACATTGGCCAAAACATGGACAGAAAGGCAAATGAAGGCCTTGTAGGACAACACAACTGAAACCAGGAAAAATTTGCATATGAGATTGTCATGATGTTACAGCTACCAAAAACTGTTCTTCTGGAATGTCGCTGCAGTTCAGCACAAACACGCACACAAGATTTAAGAATGTGAGAAAGTTTTCAACAGTGGCAATGTTGGTAATCACGTGCCCAAAGGCAATCAACACATTTCAATGCTTTGCTGAAACAGATCCCACTTCAAAGAAAACTTAAATAAAACACAGAATATTACGATCTTACATTTCAAATATTACACGATATCTTAACCGAGCAGACCAAAACGAGGCGTGCTTCTATCAAACTCATACCTTTCCTTGCAGTGGGCCCTGAATAAGTTTGGGATATTTCTGAGTTGAACTGTTTCCGTGTCCCAGTTTTCCATAGTCACCATCACCCCAGCTGAAGACTTCCCCTTCCGTTGTGAACGCTAGAGTGTGCCCGTCAGATCCTTTTGAAGATGACACTTTTTTAATGGATCTATGAGGCTCAAAAGTCAGTTTTTTCAAAGTGGACTGGTTATTGGAATCACCCAGCCCTAGTCTCCCATAGCTGCCTTTACCACAGGCTCTGACAGAGCCATCCGTAGAAATTACAAAAGTGCAATACTGTCCAGCTTCAATCTATAAACAGAAAGGATAAAACAGTATTCAGATAAAATAAATCATTCATCTGTAGGTCAAAAAGTACGTATTCTCAAACAGGATGTCATTTTTCTTTCTGTATCTCTTTCCTGTAGTGCAACGTAAAAAAACAAGAAGAATTTGTGGAGTTCAGCAAGCAATAAAATCAAAATAACTGAAAATATTTTATAAGGAAATCCTTTTCTTTACGTAAAGGATGTGAAATGGTCATTAAGTCATCTTATTTAATTGCATCTCTTTTACAGACTATAGAACTCAGGCTGCTTTCAGATCTTTCAAAGTCATGAATGGTATTTGACAGTTTTGAAGATACATTTTCTTAAGATTAAAAAGACGAAAGTAAGTCATTTCCCTTCTGTGTATCAGTGTTCTGTTTAAGCAGCTTTTTTAAATGCACAAGTTTGCTTTATGATGCCTGGTCCTGCATTTAACTGGCATAAAACTGTGCAAGTAAAGTCCATGAAAACAATTTCAGAAAACGTACCTGAATTGTCTAGAGATCCCCCAAAATGCTTTTACTTAAGTCAACACTGCTAAGTCAACAAAGCAACAGAAAAGCAAACTATCCTGTGTCACGCATCACTAGAAGTGCTAAGCTGCAATGGCAGAATCTGTTACTGAGAGCAGAAAGAGCATACTGTATATTGATTTTCAGAAAGCTAATTAAGGCTTCTGTGCCAGCAGCTAGCCCTGTTTGGACTTTTAAACTAGACACACTTGATGTGAAAAACACCAGTTGAAAAGACAATTGAGTATTTAAGGTATCTTTTAAACAATGAGAAGGAAAAAAAAAACCTACAGGCAAGCAAATTCCTCTCTACAAATGCATTTCACTGCAAGCTAGATAATTCAGTCGCTCTTGTTACATGGTATCAATCCATTTGTAACATTAAAAAAAAAAAAAAATCCTTTTTCCAGGCAACAATAAAAGTAATGAAATACCTTCAGTAAAGAGAGTTGTGTAATTCGTTCTGAGAATCATTCCCTCATTCCAACCATCAGCACACTTGGCAATAAAGCAGTGTTTTCCAGTTTTGTACTACAACTATGAAGCTGCTGAGCCTTACATTATATAATGCTATAGATATCACCCACCGTCTGTGCATCGGAAAAACTTGGAGCAAGCTTGGGTTGCAGTATTTTCTCCTGAGTTCCTTCCACCAGTTGATGGCTGCTGTTGCTACCCCAAACGTAAACTTCACAGGTTTCAGAAACAATGGGAGCATCACCCGTTTGAATGCTGTCAGGGCTGGCACATGTTCTTGAATAGTCTGATGCCATGCGACAAACCTGTTAAAAAGAGATCTATTACACAGCAGTATTTTCATTTATTTTCCTACAGCAGTGATGACTGATCCAAGTTAAATTCCCTCTCACTATGACACTGCCTAAAACACAAGTTATCACCATACCTTGTTAATGCGTTCAAATAACTCTGTTTCTCTGCATTCTTGCTTTTCACCCTTTCCTTGCCCACCTTTTCCATTCCAGAATAACTCAGCAGATTCTGTGCCATACACATGCACACAACAGCCAGATGCAATGTATAATTTCCTTAAATTCAAGCTTCATTTCATGACATACCTCTTCAAATAAACATAGAGCTGCCTCGTAAAGAGAACATAAGCCATCAGATGTTCTAGTTGGCTCTCTCCATTGACTTCGATCAGCAGATGATCCCTGCAATTTTTAAACATTACTGTGAGAAAAATATTTCCATAGAGCAATGGTGCAACTGTACAAAATACAGCAGTGATTTGTTCTTAGAGTACCTATGTTATCTGCATGCATTCCAGGGAAACAAAAATATGCCAGCACTAGCTAAACATTCTTATTTTTGCTGTTTTTGCGAAAATATCTGGGTTTACAGTTAATTTATCCTGATACCAATTTGCTCTAAAACACATTTCATTCGTGTTTGTCTAGTTAAATCATAAATTACTAATCATTACTACTCTTCTTTTTACACAGACTCTGTATTTTGGTCTATAACTTTATATCCAGTGAAAAAAGAACCACACAAAAACAACAGCTGAAGTTGTTCATCAGGACATTTAATCCAATGTAGATCCTGCTACCACCCATTAGGCTGGGAAAATACTGAACTGAATAAATAATTTGATCTGGCAGCTCGCTCCCTTCTTTCCATCACACAGAAGGCACACAGGCCATACACAGGCATAGGCACACAGCATGCAGTGAGTTTGTGATCTGCACACAAGACTCCTTCGCTGCTGCTGTACAGATGCTAGATGTCTTTCTTCAGTCAAAAGAATGTCACTTCAGTCAAAAGAATGAAACCTACCTAACACAGCAGAAAATCTACTTTCTTTAGAACGTTAGTGATAACAGACCTTGTGCAAACAAAGGAGATAATCTGCTACTGGCTAACGTGAGAAGAAAACAGATTATATTTAATTTTAATGGGAGTAAGTACTTTAAGGAATTGGTCCAATCTAGAATTTCACAGAAGTCTTTCATTAAAATATTCAGCAGTAGTAAAACTACAAATAGCTCCACTCCTTCTCACAAATCTGAACATAAAGTGAAACAAAAAAGTATTATTTCTAACTTGCATTACCGTGTGCCCAGAATTTTTTTGTATTGCTTTCCAATTGGATTTCAATAATCTGTGCAAAGCACCTGATTTTATAACAACTTACGCATTCTCCATCATCAGCACTCTAAAAGTTGAATTTCCAACTTCTTTAAAATCTTAAATGTTTTAGATTTATGTTCATTACTAAGCACTACAAATCTGAGGGTAAAGAGGGAAATCAGCATTTTGGAGAAAAAGTCCTTCCTTGTTACAGTCTGAGCACACGAGGCAGAAGCATACTACAGCTTTTGACTGTATGTTAGGCAATAATGCCAAAGTTTTAAAAAGAACATTCGCTCAGGATCAGAAGTAATCATTCAAAAGACAAAGCTATCAGTGTGCCTTACTTACAAACAACTCAGTCCATTTTCTTAGGGCATTATTACTTTTTTTTTTTTACACATTAAAGCTAACAACTACCATACACAGTATTCAGTGCTGAGCAACCGTATTTAAAGTTAAGAATGCATCTACATTTGCTACGTAGAAAACTCAAAGCTGGTATACCTACCAAAGATCGTCGCATCTGCATTAATATACTCATAAAGCAATCAAAGCTGATCATTCCTTCCGGACTTTGTAGCAACTTGGTTTTCTCCATGGTGTTCACTACAGCTGAAGCATTTAATGCCATTTCTATCCACTCAAGAAGGTATCGCAGGGAACCTCGCTGGGCAGCCAAGCCAAGAAGCAATTCAGAAGCTAATCTACGACCTAAAGTGTCTGCCCCAGAGTTTGGAATTGTTACTCCCTTAAGAAATGTTGTCACTTGCGATAAACAGTCCAGCCCCATTGGTGGAATCTTGCTTTCGTTTGCTAAAGATAAAGGTGGTAAAGAACTCACGACTTCTATTGCAGTGTGGATAACATCATTGCAAAGACTGAGGCCAGGGCCTGACGCTGGCATCATCCAACTTTGTCTCAGCAGTGCAAACAACAAGCTTAACCCAGTCCGAACGCCCATTTCTATGAGCGCATCCGTACTCGACCTGGGACGTTCACTGACAGAATGCACATCAGTTGATCCAGAACTGCTTTCCGGCGAATGCTGCTGTTGCTTCACCTTACCCTTATCATGATACTTATTAGAAAGTGCATAGAAGACTCGCTGCAATACAAGGAGACGTTTTCGAAGCGCTCCAGCAAACGGAGAGTCTGAGCATACCATCTTAGCCAGTGCCAGCTGGCTGCTAAGAAGGGCATCCAAATAGTGGTCCTGTTCATCGCTACTTAGAGATTCCCGCTCAAAATCTGGTAGCTGAGGTCCTTTGAGGCACAGAACCTGCTGAGGCAATGGCACTACTTCTTTATTGCTAACTAACTTAGCATATAAGATAGAAGCTCCCTCCCTCGTTGCAATAGATTCACTGTCTTCTGTGATCCAAGAGCTGTTCAGATGTTCAAGCCATTTCAGCTTCACGGGTGGGACCATAGCTGCCATGTTGGTTTATTCTTTTGCCATTAGTCCTAAAGATGAAGAAAAAAAAAGTGAGCAGATGGGCAATAGTATCTACTGAATTTTCTATTCACAGTAGACCAAACTCTATCAATTCTTCAGCAAAGCAAGCAGCAAAACTTTAATTCCCAATTTTATCAAAGTTCCACCATTTTACCCATATAAGTGTACACGAATCTGGCATTCAGATCCAATCCCAGTAGCATAAGGGTAGTATAAAAAGACATTTTGAAGATTAATTCTGATCTTCATTTTAAACCAGTACATAGACGTGCAATTGCCTTAGCATGCTGTGAGAACTGCAGAGTGTTTGTACGTAGCCTGAATTGATATACACAGAAGTTCACACAAAGTAAATTTAATTCTGCTATATTCAGTGAAAGTACACTTTAATACTACTTGAAAAAAAATGAATCTTCTCTTTTCAGATGGCAAAACTAAAGATAACAACTTCAAAAAAGTGCACAAGATCACTTAAAACTGTACACGAGTGAACAGAGTACCGCTGAAAAGCTTCATGTGACAATAAATAAGGCTACTAATTTAGGCCATTAACAAAACACTTGACCTTACAAAGCTTATTAACTCCTGCAGCCACAAGTCATTCTCTCTCCTTTCTTAAGGTAGGTATCTTAAAATCAATGTCAAAATATTGAATGGAAACCAGGACAGGTGCACGTAAGTTACGTCAGGGTGGGCCACTGAGTAATCCTATTCATTCCATGAATAAGATCTTCAGAGCCAAATATACATTACTATTCCAAATAAATTTACTCTACTGAATATTACGTATTCTCTTATATTAAAGCATTTCATCATCTATGACTTCAACAGTATTCAAAACTTTTACTACAGATTTTAACAAAGGAATCACTAACAGCATGCAGATAAAAGGAAAACCCAGAAGTGCACACTGCCTCACCAGGGCAGCTCAAGCTTGTTGCCAAACCAACTTGACAGCTTTTGTCATTCTTTCAAATCAAAGACATCAATGAATATAAGAGATTTTTTTTTTACTGGCAATTTTATGGGAAAGAAAGCAAAACAAATAATACACTCATGTGGCTCCAAACTCAATTAAAAATTTTAATGAAATTTCTACAAGATTTCTGGAAACCCTGTGGTTAAAATGCAATCCTTTGCCTCATACCACAAAGCTTTTTTTTGGCTAGCAGCAGTCCTTAAACCTCTGCTGTCTTTCATGTTGCCTGAGCCCAAATCACCATATATACCTGAACAGAAAGGTCCTTATTTTACTTTTTATTCCCTTGAGTGACACAGGAGGAACTGAGTTCTACATTAATGGCCAAACTTTTGTTACAAAACCCATATGTGAAACTCAAATGCTTTGGTATCCACCCATTCACAAGCTTAACAATTAGTTAGAAGGGTCTGCATTTTTTTTGTTCACTGTTACAAAATTCATATCCTAAAATAAACGATCAAATAGAAAAAATACACTTCAGCAAATTACAGAACTTCAGACCTTATTGAAATTTCATCTGAGTTTATCAACCTTCAAACTAAACTTGGCAAAAACTCCATTTGATCACACTGTGTTGGAAAAGCAGGTTATATTCTGGACACAGCCCTTCTCTGGGGAAGGCATGCCATAGGTGTTGGCACAGGCAGGAGGGCAGCTCAGTGTGCACATCACCTTGTAGCCTCCCAGTGCTCAGTCACAGTAAACAGCCCTGGTATCCAAAGTGAAAGTGTAAGCCCTTAAAACACATTGCTCATAAAGGCATACAGTATTCATTAGACAAACAACACTGTAATAAGCTACTCCTAAACATTAAGGTTGTGCAAATTTATTGAGAAACTGTATGATGTTGAACAAATAATGTGGAAAAGAGAAAATTTGGTGGAAAAAAATCATCCAGTTAGCAACTAGTCATGTTTAGCAGACATCATTATCTTGAAACCTACAGCTCAATATTTTAATCAGTGAGTTGTTAAAATAACGACAATATGAAGTGCAAAGGCTCTTCTATCACTGCACACATGAGAGAGAAAAGCATGCCAATGAGAAGAAATAAGATTGCAAGCTTGGAATTTAATAGCAAGACATGAAAGCTTATATAATTATAAAATAAAAATTTCTTGTGCAAGTAGAGAACCTACCACTGGGAGACCCAAAAACTGGAAGAATGAAGTGACTCACAAAGGGATTATGAGTCATGATAGAGATCAAATACACATCTGAGTAGAATTAATGAGCAATTCTAGAATGATTAGACAAGGTTAGGGTAAGAGAAACATTGTTACACAACTTTTAAAAATGCTAATTAATTGAAATTCATGGAAATCATTTTTCTCACTGAAATCTTCAATGCAATAAAGGCTGACACTGGAACACACCAAGATTATTCCTCTAGCCCACCTTTGCATAGAACCTAACTGAAGAGAAGAGCAGGATTCTGGCTTCTTAGCATAGCTAATTAAAAAGAAAAAAACAAACTTACAAAAACAAGGAGAAACCTGGTCTATAAATATGGCATAGAAAAGAAAGGAAGGGGAATGGCTAAGTATATTACAAAGGGAGACCACAGGCAAATGAGTTTGAAACAATCACAAATGAACTAAGTACGATGTTAACCAAACCCACACCCAAATGCCACTGGTACCAAGCACAAGCTGCTGCAGAGACCAGTGTTTGCACAGTGTGCAAGTGCTGCCCTATGGAAAACACACAAGGTTTGCATCACAACAGCACTTACTACACCTAAGCTCTAACATGTTGAAATTTCAACAAAAAATAACATAATATTCTGAATTAAGGAGATTTGTGCTCTTTGGCAGCCTGAACCCTACTTGATACCTTATTTATAACTAGGTTTTAGGTGGATGGGGGAAAACCCTCTGCCATCTAGTGAGAGGATGTGCCTACTACAGCTGTAATGCTCCTAGTGCAACGCGTTACAGAGCAGCTTAGCTATGCAAGGAGTTCCCTGAATCAACTCCGACATTTGCTTTGCATCACGTTTAGCAGCCAGTCTTCATTCAGAAATTCCAAAACGTGTTCACATAACTCAAAAGTGCAAATACTGCTCTTTTTCCTGAGTACTGAATTTTCTCTGAAAATGAAGACTGAAGCTTGAATTTTAGCTCTTGGTAGTAGTAACCTGCTGTCCTACTGCAACTTTCAAAAGACGCTGGTCCATTCTGAAAACAGTATTTGGTTCATCTTGGAAATAACAGGTGACAGATAGCCAGATGTACTGACAGCAGAGAACTGACTTGATGCATTCTGAAAATGCTCTCTGAATATGAATGTAAGCTCTCTCTCTCGCAGCTGACATGGAAGTGCAGTAATTACATATCACTGTAGTTAGTAACAAGGGCTGGCACAGCTTATTGGTAGGGTTTATTTTCTCCAGCTCACACCTGGGGCTACACATGTAAGGTTTATATCTGCTTCTTAGAGCAGGCAAAAAGAAAACTTCTGTCTTTGAAAGACCACATGAACAGGCTCACAAATGCTCTACTACTGATGGCTACACGAGCAGCTAACGGTGTGGGAGGCATCAATGCCACAGTGCAGGGCAGCATGAAGTACTACCAACCTCCTAAATAAGATGATGACAGCTTTTCAAACAAGCAGCTGCCTGGCCACAAAAGGAGAAGTCAGAGATACGAGGCAAGAAGTGGAGAAAGGAAGTACTTGTCTTTCATCAGCAGCAGTACAAACAAAAACAGTTCTACATCACAGAGCTTCATTTGGGTATTCAAACACTGGAACACATAAAATGCTCTTAATTCACAGTTGCAAAAACTTCCTGGGTGTTTCTTCTAGGTGAGACCAAAAGATACATCTGGAACTGCAACAAACAATTCTCAAAAACATCCCATCTGCATTTCAGTACATTGCTTTTTTTTGTGTGTGTGTGTGTGTGTGTGTGAGATTTCAAATAGAAAATACCCCTTTCAGCAAGCTGAATAAAAAGTTAACCTCCTCTCAAATCACTGACCAACATATTGATGTTCACATCTTCCACATGAACAGCTTACCCCATCACATCTCGTAAGACCCCCAACCTGGAGCACTGAGCCCCCCAGCACAAGGAGGACATGGAATTGTTGGACGGTGCACAAGGGGCCATGAGGATGTGAGAGGGCTGGAGTACTTCTCCTGAGATGAGAAGCTGAGGGAGCTGGGGCTGTTCAGCCTGGAGAAGAGAAAGCTCTGGGGGACCTGCGTGGCCTGCCAGTGCCTGCAGAGGCCTACGGGAGAGCTGGGAAGTTGTAGTGATAGAACAAAGGATAACAGCTTCAAACCAAAAGAGGGTAGATTCAGATTAGTCATCAGCAATGAAAATCAGATTAGTCATCATCAGAAAGGAAAACTCAGAGGGTGGTGAGGAACTGGCACAGGCTCCCAAGGAAGCTGTGGATGCCCCAGCCCTGGAGGTGTTCAAGGTGGATGGGCTTTGGGCAACCTGATGGACTGGATTGCCAGAAGGATTGGAAGATGATCTCTAAGGTCCCTTTAAACTTAAGCCATTCTTCGATTCTATATAAACAAGGCATTAACTAAAATAGGAACTGCCACATGCTACTACCACTCAAATTTTACACTTAGGATGAAGCTTTGACCACTTGCAATAATTAGTAAGCATAAAAGCAAGATAAAAGGCAGCATTTCAAACTCAATTAAATCAAGTTAATAGGAACTTTGAACATTATGAAATTATAATTAAATGGCTGGCATACATTTCCACACCACCAAGAACTCAGAGAATGAAAGTTTATAATTACTGTAATTTCTCCTTTTTCCACATATTTTTGTTAATCTGTTTACTAACATGGTAATTGAGTTTAGTAAAATTTGAGTAAAATTGTCTCTTTTAGACAGTGCTCCATCTAGGAAAAAAACAAGCACAAAGCCATGAGCCTGCACGTGTTTGACAGCAAGACAGAATAAGTGCTAATAATAATTAATAAACTTAAGATCTTCCCTTCTGAGCTAAAATATAAAAGAAAGGCATTGCATTTCTGGGGAGAAAAGAAAATGACATGTTAGCCACCTAGAGAGCTGAATTGGAAATACCAGTGTCACTGAAGGGTCTCTTTTCCTTACATAGGAATTAATTCAGCCTGCAATCAGCCATCTCTGATGCGTTCATTTTTGCGATCTAAGCATCCCTAATTAACTAATAATTCACATAGGCTAAAATGCGAAAGGCTTGTTGCAGGCAATCATTAAGAACAACAAAAGTTTCAACAAATTTGCTTTCTATAAAGAATACATTTCCTATCACTAAGAGCACAGACCGCATTTCCTAAAGAAAAAAGGACCATCCTTCCATCTGCAATAAGAAATGAAAAAAAGGCACCAGATGTGGACATGTGCATAAACTGAACGGAAATGCACTGCAAAGTGATAAGCCATAAATACAGTTTGTTTCTTCTCCTCATCACTGCAGCAATTTAAACGCTCGGAAAGTGAAACTCGACTTTGTAATTAATCCCAGCTTATTTTAGATATACACCCCATGCCACCGACTGCCCCGAGGTATGAACAGTACCCAGAGGGAATATTCACCAGCAGATCAAACACAACAGGCATTTCGCTACAGACATACAAACATGTTTGGTTTTGTTGGTACTGTTTTCCAGAATTTATAGTGCACTCTATAAACATCCCATGTATATTCTTCTGAAGCATAAGGAACTGCTGTGTAACACCTCTTTCTTTCCAAAGTGGAGTAACTGTTTCAAAATGCCAAGTCAACAACCAATGAAATACACTACAGGGGATAGGATGTCAAATCTGATTTTGAGTACTTGTCTGCATGAAGTGCCATACCAAAAAAAAAAATTAAAATGAGACGAAAGAGTAAATTTTGTAGCAAAAGTACCACTACCTCCTGAATTACCAGAATGAGAGAAAAAAAAACCCACAAATAATTAAAAGCTTTCATAAAAGTATTTGGCTGGCTGTAAGGACTGTCAGATCTCTACAAATCTCTTTTCCAGGTTTTTATTACAGCTTCTGGAAACCAAGCAGGTCTTACGTCTTCTCACTCTGAGGTAAGTGGGACAGCTTTGATCAACCACAAATACAAAGAACTACTTACTAAAGGCAAAGAAAACCTAAAACTCTTTAATAATAGACAATCTCAACTTCAACACAGTCAAAGGACTTGGGAATTTGCAAAAACAACCCAGTAAATATCCCTTCATTTCAATACAGAAATGGGGTGGGGAGGATGACACTAATTCACTATGGGGGTGAAGGGCAAAGCTGAAAGGCCCACGGACAGAGCACATACACAACTTCTCCAAAGGAATTTCTGCAGTCTCAGTTTTCCATTTCAACTCGGAAATTATAGGGGACACTTAAATTTGTCATCAAAGAACTGCCTCCACACAGCTGAGCAAGTTCATCCTAGCTAATACAAGTCAGCAAGAAGCTCCCTTACAGCATTCAGATTCTAAAAAGATTACTAAGAAAGTGTTGTGTTTCCAAGAGAAGGATTAATGTGTTAAACTAAGGAAAGGTGGAGATGGGACAGAAGCAACACAAAGTGATTACACTTAGCTCCTTTTTCAGGGAGGAAAAGGAAGGTAAGGAGCTCTAGGCATCTCCAAGGATATGATCAATTTCCTGCAAGAAGAGATGAGAGCTGAAGCAAGAAGTGTGGTGGGTTTTTGCTGTGTTTTGTTTTTCATTTTCAAATAAAGTTTTACAAACAAGCATAAATAAGTGGCAGGCAAGATCTGACTGGTGTAAGAAGCAAAGAGCCCATCAGCTTTTCCACTCCGTGGCAAGCACGTTCAGCTTACCAATGGATAGGAACCACCCACATGCATGGAGCAATTAATTACAGGGGTTTTGATTTTCTTCTTCAATTATGATCTCCAACACAGTGCTTCAACCTCACTGCCAAATGCAAGTAGCTACTGGTACTCTATCATGAATTTTCATCACAACAGAAGCCTACAGATATCCAAAAGAAGGTATAAACTGCCGCCCAGACCACTAAAAGGAAAACTGAAATTATACACAGCCAACTCAGAAATCACAGAATCACAGAATTGTAGGGGTTGGAAGGGACCTCCAGAGATCATCGAGTCCAACCCCCCTGCCAAAGCAGATTCCCTACGGAACCACATCTTCAAACACAGTGACCGATGTCTGCGTATGCTTCACGCTCAGTTATCACCGCACAGCTCAGGGCTTTCCTCTCCCTGTGTGCAAGGACCAAACAAACAGGCACCGTAAGACAGGGATAAAGAGCAATACTACCCTTACATGAAGCGTAGTCAAATGCACACGGTGAGCCATGGGCATACAGTTGGACACTGTCTTTACAAATCACTTGTCACAGCCCATAGAGATTTCCAAACCTGCAGAATGGTTCTTCAGCTAACACAGTCACAAGCTTCAATGGTGTCTACAGCTCAAAGTCTATCCCTCCATTACCTTTCTCTTATCATTTCTTAGTAGTAAGATGTCCCAGTAAGCACACCTGACTGCACTTTTGCAAGCCTGCATTCAAACACAAATCATTGTAGATCCTTCAAAATATTATTGTAGATCCTTCAAAATTCCAATCAGATTTTAAGAGCTTCTGCAAATTTTTCTTGGCCAATCAAAAATATCAGAAACATTAAGGCTTGTAAGGTCAACCTCGTTTCCACAAGTAAGACATACAACTGAAGGTAGGTTTAAAGATCTGGTCGCCATCACAAACTCCTGCTATTATGAATGCATGCAAAAAAGAAAAGCTTCTTGCTTGAAGATGTGCAAAATACCATATTCTTCTGCTCAGGAAACTCATGGCATGTTAGCCAGAGAAACACAAGACTCCTATCTTCTGGGAAGCAATGATTCAACAGTAACTTAGTGCAGTGCTGCTGCAGAGAAAATGATTTTAGCACTCATAAAAGGACTTGAGCACCTTTTGAACAGGAGAAAGAAATTCAACATTCTATCCAACTTCTACTTCAGCTAATTAGGTTTCTTTCTGCAGCGCCTACTAAGCAAAATGTATTATTATTCATTTTCTGCATAAATAATGCATTATGTATAAAGCAATCAAAACCAGTTTCAACAGCCTACCCCCCAGCAACTGCAAGATAAGCTCAACTAGGAAATTATTTTAGTGTTTATGAAGGAGCAAGTCATAATACCCCATAGCAAATAGAGTGGAGAAGTGAAAAGATGCATTAGAAGGCTAATGAAAAAAAATTTAACTACAAACCACAAGCCTCTACATTCTGGAAAGACTAAGTGCCACCCAACCAACCACAGCCTGAGAATTAGTATGTATAAATTAAGATGCAGCATCTTCATTCAGTACAAAGAAAAGACATCTTCTGAAGCCGCTGACAGCAGCAGGCACACAGGAGATACCAGCACGGCCTGAATTCGATGCACTCAAATATTACCAACTATCTGCTGTGAACTCAGGCTGACTGCAGTAGGAACAAAGCACAGTTACTCTGGCAGAAACGAAGTGCTCGGACTCTCACAACAACTCAGAAGCAGCTGAGAGCCTTGATTGTCTGCAAAGCTCTTGAAAGCCCACCTGTACTTGGAAGGTTTCAAACCTCCTGAAGATCACAAGTTTCAGAAGTGCTCGCTCCCCTTTCTGCAATTAGCAATTTCAGCAACCTCTGTAAGATGCTGACAACATTTAACTTAATTTTATGGGAGCCTAATTACAAAAGCTTGTAAGACAAGAAGCTGGAAGTCTGCGCAGTTGAATCAAAGGCAGCAAATATCAAAACTAAAGGATGTGCAAAGAAGTGGCCATGACACCCACATGCCTGAGTTCTTTACTGCCTTGCTGTAACAGCACAGCGCCTTTCCCAGTGGACAGGGAAAGTTATTTCTAAACGGAGCACAAAAAAAAGCAGAGCTTTAACAGGTAAGCAGAGCTGCATCTATCTGAAGGACGGCGCTCTGCAGCACGTGTTCACTGACTCAATCTTTCTCCAGTTCCCAATTTCATTCCCTGTTTTCAATGTGAGAGCTCCTAGAGGAAGCTGTGCTACAGGTCCTTTGAGCACTGTGACACCTGGGTGGTTTCTGAGAAGGATGAGAACATTCAGTACTTAAACAGATGGCAGCCAGGGCGTACCACCATTTTCCATGCTGGTAAGAGAAGTGCAACCTGTGTTTGTAACAGTGAGAAATAATTCCTGCGGATGGCCTGGAAAAATCAAGCTGTTGTGTGCTCTACACAAAGCTCAGGAAGGATTTCACAATCAAAATAATCAGGTAATTCTACCAGCTCATCAGGAGAGTAACTCAGGTCATTCCCTGGCACACTGACTATCCAATGGTAAGAGATTTATGTGTTGTTAAAAAACACCTTTTCTCCAATGTTATTGTAGAAATAACATTGAGAAGGCAGAAGTTCTGTGTACACACCTGATTACAGGTCTGGAACATATGAATTCTTCTAAATATGACTGAAAAAAAATATATACAACATGCTTCTATTTCCTGCCTCACTGTGATGACAATACAACTCCACTACAGAAGTGGAATCCCTTCAAACTTGGAGCAGATTAGTTTGTAGCACGAGCACTTAGAATCCCTATAAACCATTCCATTAACTGAAATAAACATAACATTCTTACCACAAAACCCAAGTCGTTATCTAAGTCTTTTTAATTATCAGTTCAATATTCCATCAAGACTATGAGACATCAAACAATGTGGTTATTTCTCCCGTGTAGTGTCAGCAGAAGCAGTGCATACCTCTAACCACTGCCACCAACTTCCCTCCTCCTACTTTCTCTATTCCTACATGACTGTTCATATGGACATAATGATGTACTGCAGCTGAGAATTTGCTGTATCGAAGAATTCTTCGTGTCTGCTGTCGGTCCTATGGAAATACAAAGGAGGCATTACTTTCAGAGTGATTTACATACAGTATTTGTATGTTATTGCTTTAATCCCATCTGACTTAGCAGCAGATAGCAGAGCTCCAAACAACACTTACATACCTCTTCTTACAAGGTTTATTTAGAAACATATACACAAAATTAATTAAAATCCTACCTTCAGAAATTAACTAAACGTACAACTTCAAGCAGGAATCACTCCCAGACGTGTGAGCACTTGCATTCAAAAAGCAGCATGAATTTAACTAAATCAACACAATTCTTACAAATCCTAACGAGTGCTGACCTTCCCTTGAAGCTCCCAGTTTTTCCAGTTCTGAAACAACCTAGACAAAAAACCATCAATAATGCAGTGTGCTTTTTGAAATTCTAAACCACTACAGCTATCAGATATTTCCCAATCCATCAATTCAGGGGGCAGCAGTGACATTAACACAGGCCAATTGCATCTGGTGGTGTTTGCAGACAGCTGCAGGAACTTCTGAAGACTTCTGCTTATCAGGCCATAACTACAACTCTCACTATTACCAGGGATGCTGAGTTACCCCCTAGGAGCGTTTCAGAGCTGTTTCACTTGATGGACCACCACACCTGGATTCTCTCAAACCACTGAAACAGTCAGAAGCATGAATCAATGGCATTACACAGCTCCAGGATGAGGACCAGCATTTTCTTACATACCATTAAGCAGACAACAGCCAGAGACACTTCACGAACAACCTGCAGATCCCTCACAAACACCATAAGGACAGAGTTCACCCAAGTCTTCCCATAGGCCAACAATGTAAAACCTACAAACAACACAACATTTAGAATATCCTCCACATTGCTCATGGCCAGGGCAAACAGTGACACTTAAAGCTAACGCTAACAGAACACAGTGATGCCTAGTTATTTGCTCAGTATTTCAGAACCACAGAATGGTTTGGGTTGGAAGGCTCCTTAAAGATTATCTAGTTCCAGTGTTTGCTGCAGGCAGGGACACCTCTGTTTGGACCAGCTGCCTAAAGCCCCATCCAGCCCAGCCATAGTTCCTATGGAGAAACAAATCTTCATTTGTAACTTTGAAATGTTGTTGTTGTTACTGTTGTTGTTATTATTATTGTTTTGGGGTCGTCGGTTTTTTGGGGAGAGCATGCAAGGCACACAGACTTGGAGTCAGACTTCAGCAAAATAAACTACCTAGGAAATTTCTGCTCAAGGAGTATCAGTTATGCTGTGATATAACTGTCAGTGCAACAAGTGTCCCTCTTTTCAGGGTCTGCAAAAAAAATAAAATAACTATTATTTGCTTTTTGCTTTAGGTTAAGAGGTTGTAAGAACACTTTACCAGAAAATTCTTCTTTATGAAGGAGACGTAGGCAGAAGCTGGAAAAATAATTCACCTCAAGTTTCTTGGGAGCGGTCTGGCAGGCTGACTCACATGAAATCTTCCTTTTGCTTGGAAGAGCCACGATTGGAAGAGTGGCAGCTGTAACATCTCACCGTGGTTTTCAGCACTTTCCCAGTCCTTTCTTCCTCAAACCATTGCACTGTATTCTAGACATGAATGGAGATGTCTGCTTCTCAGCTCTTCTTTTTTACTAACCACTTTTGATGATTCTATGGATTCTCTGTTACTTTCTCAGCTTTTGTTTTAATATACTGCTATGTCTCTGAAGAAATAAACTGATTTCTGTAAGCATCTCTGCCAAATATTAACAACATTTTTTTCTCTCCCTTCTGCATTAGTGCATTTACAGCATCCAGGGATTTAGTAAGACTTGCATTCAAGGACCCTGTTGATTAGATTTTATTTATAAAGAGGGGGAAAAAAGCACATAGCTTTAATTTCTCATACACTTATCTTTAAGTTTGTCCTCCTTCCATTTGTCTCACAGATGTTATTTGGACTGACCAGCTAAAAGCACAGGATTATATTGGCTTCAATAGCAGGCCTGACGGTAAAGGAATAATTAGCCTTAGAACAACTGAAAATCTCCTAGGAGGAAAGACTAAAGCTGAAAAAATACCACCAAAACCTCAGCACAGCTTAGCTGTTACACATCATGGAGCCACCTCTGCTTTACTGTTTGGACAGGACAGGTTTGTTGCAGAAGTAACCTGAATTACAGTATCAGTAATTTGGTTTCCAACTTTCGAGCATGAAGTGACCATAAGAAAGGAGGAAAGACAGCGGATGCTGTGAGCAGCAGAGAGACATCCACCACCTCTATTCATGTCTGTGTGTACTTCATTGTCATGCTGACAGATTTGTGTAAATGAACGAAGAACAATTTGCTTCAATGACTACCCATACTTGCTCTTTCTCATTTAGGTCTTTAGGTCCTTGCTGTATTGCTGCTCCAGATTTGTAAGACACTTGTTGTTTTTTTTTTGCCTTGTTCTACTGTCCATCTCCTATTATCTACCATCTCTCCCTTTCTTTTTTTTCCTACCTCAGGGCATTTATTGCGTGTTTAGTTTCACTTCTCTATTCCTATGTAGTAATTTGTCTGCAGTGTCAGCATTTTCTAGCTTACCATTTTCTCCTGTTCCCATGACTGTGTAGATTCCCATTCACCTCCTACCTGTCATTAACAGTGAAATCAGACTAAATATACTGGCCAAGAAGACCATTTTAGGAGTATTCTTTCGTACACCGGATTACAGTAATTTTGGTGTGAGCAAAACACCATTGCCTGTATGCAATAAAACAAGGAGTAAAGTAAAAGAGAGAGGTTTAGATTAGACACAAGGAACACATTCCTTTCTGAGAAGGTGGTGAGGCACTGTAACAGGCTGCCCACAGAAGCTGTGGACGCTCCATCCTTGGAAGCATTCAAGGAATAGAGAAAACCCTCTACAGACCCCTTATAACTTGTCCCTGATCTAAGGCACAGAGGCAGACTGTATGATCCCCACAGGTTACTTACGACCTGAATTATTTGATCAACCCCTTATCAAGTTTGTGATTAATTTTTATCCGTGGAAAACAGTGAACTATATCTTGTTATTCTATTTTTTAATATGAGGACTGCTCAAAATTGATGCCTCCTATTTTGTTACACTGTTGGTGTGGCAGTAAAGGTTGACCCTTCTGCCCAGCGTTCTACTCCATTTTGTTGCCATGTGAGAGGGGAACTGTGACAAAATGCTGTCTGACATGGAAGAGCAGGTGAAACAAAGGGGTGGAATTGAATTCCTCCATGGGGAAAAAACGGCATCCATTGACATTCATCCACACGTGCTGAGTACTTATAGAGACCAAACAGTGGATGTGAGCAAGTGACACCGTGGGTGATGCCTTTCAGCAGTGGTTGCTGACAGTGGGTCATCTGTGCTGATGCAGATTTTTAAGTGTGACATGCAGGCTCTTGTTCATCACTGACAAAACTGCACGGCTGATCACAGAATACCCTGAGTTGGAAGGAACCCATAAAGATGATGAAGTCCAACTCTTGGCTCCCCACAGGCCCATCCAAAATTCAAACCTTATGTCTGAGAGTGTTATCCAAAAGCTCCTTATACTCCAGCAATGACCACTGCCCCACAGAGCCTGTTCTAGTGCCCAGCCAAAGTATGATCAGAAAATGGCTTAGTTTGGAAGGAACCTTAAAAATCCAGGTTGGATCCTGAGCTCCAACTCCTTGTCACAGATAGGGCTGACACCCACCAGAGCAGGGCCCCATCTAACCTGGACTTGAATGCCTCCAGGGATGGGGCAGCCTGTGCCACTGCCTCACCACCCTCTGAGTAATGAATTGGAAACTAACATCGAACCTGAACTCTCCCTCTTTTAGTTCCAAGCCTTCGTCCTACCAATACCAGACCATGCAAAAAGTCAGTTCCCTTCTGCATATAAGCTTCCTTCAAGGACTGGAAAGCCACAATGAGGTCCCCCCAGAGCTTTCTCTTCTCCAAGCTAAACAAAGGCTGAGTGAGCTGGCCTTCTTCATAGGAGAGGTGCTCCGGCCCTTCCATCAATAGTCTCAATCTAATCACTTAGATTAAAAACCAAAACAGCATAAACACATTTATTTCAGTTCTACACTGTCTGCAACACTTTAAATTGAAAACATCTAATAGTGTTATTGAGCTCTTTGGATCTGTTGTAGTTCCCATATTTCCCATGAAAATAAATAAAAGGCACAGCTTTCAGAGCAACCTAAGTACAATGGAACCCATTTACTTCAATATTAAAGAGCAAGAAAATGTACTCAAAAAGCGAGACTGGAACTTAAATGCAAACAAGTAAGTTATTCTTTGCATTAGTATTTCCATTTCTTGACTCAGAGTATAACTAGTACTCAAAAATAAAGTTGTGCTATATAAATTTGTGCATTTGTAGGGAAATGTTTGAGGATAACATCTCCATGTTAAACCTCACTGAAAGCAAGAGAAAATATATATATATATATATATATATTTTAAGTTATCACCAGTAATGAAGACTCTTACTGCAGGCTGTTCTCTACGCAGCAAATTAATTCCAGCTCCCAGCAGAGAACACAATTGCTTTAGCCACCCGAATGCAGTCCCAATCAGCTTGATGTCATCAGGTCAATCTCAACAGGCAGTCAAGGCCAGAGAATATACCTGGCCAGTTCCCAGGCCACAATTACACTTGCTGTTAGCTGGCAAATTCCACAGCCTGGGTTCCAGGCTCTTTTTTCTCCTTGGAAATTACATGGGTGACCGTGAAGTTACTGTGCCGCAAAATAAGCATCTGCAGCTTCTTCAGCTGCCCTTGGAAAGAAGTCTCATTTTATGAGGTTTAGATGTTTTGAAGGAGAAAACACCTCCTGCATTTGAATATTTTATGATGAATGTCACCACTGTGAAGACAGAAGAGAACAAAACCTGCCAGCAATATCAGGGTTTGAGCCCTTCTGAGAAATAATCACCAGAAAGCAAATGCTGAGCACTGTGTTGCTTGTGTTTGTACGATTACTCCGGCAACAGGAAGTTAAACCAGCAAGATACAAATACACCCTGTATGTAATCAAAATATATTTGTGAAGATATCGAGTCAAATAAACAGAAGACTGAGCATCACTACAGTATCTGAATGAGGTCTGTTTCTGTTTTATTGAGCGGATAATGGCTTCATAACAACCTGTGATCACAACTCAAATGTGCTCTACCAAGTTCTTCCGGAAATCCATACGATCCTTACACCTTCACCCCTTTTAAGTAAAGAGGGATAAAAGCATTCTTCTACCCCACAATCTCATAAAAGCTACATGAGAAACTGCAAGAAAAAGAAGGATACTGCAAGTGAACCCTAAAAAAAGTATTCAAATGTATATTCCTTTAATTTTAGCACCCCGTGTATCACGACTAATTTCACATAGAGTTCATCCCATCTGTAACACCACTCCAGCTATCACTGACACTTTAAACCATGCAAGCCATGACTGCACCGTTGATTTTTTTTTAAAACCAATTACCCATCTGAAATGACTTTTTAAGGCCACTTAAAAGCCTTTCCTAATTAACTTATATCCATTTATTTCAGTTATGGAATAAGAGAAGGAAAAGCTTTCACCAGTGAGCTATTGTTCAGCCAAGGACTAAACGAAATTTAAAGAAACCAACTGTCCACCAAAAGTAAGCCAAAAGACTTTATATCCCCATTATTCTTCATTAACAACTAGACAGGCCTCTCAGTAACTGCAAAGAAACATGGTAACCCTTAATATTAAGGCAATGAACAAGATATACGTTCTTGTTTAAACGTATCACGTATGAGCAGAGAGGGAAGTCTCAACCAGACACAGGTTTGTTTATAGTTGGAGAGAAGGAGCCTTGATGCTTCATTCTAAAGGAAAGACAACTACTGTGTGTAACAGTACAGACTGGCCATGCCCTTCATCTGTCCCATGGCATTTTAACATTGTACAGCTTTTAATCTTCCACACTAAATCAACAGATTCCTCTTCAGATACTGGGAAGCACTAAGAGGCTGACCAGGTTTACAGCCTACCTTTCCAGAGTAAATGCCTACTGTATTTTTCCCATAATTATGTGAGACTCAATCCTGAGATCCACATCCTCTGCAGTCCCACATTCCTAAGCAATGAAAAAGACGTGGTTTCTATGGCACCTCCAAAGAGCAGCGTTAATTCAGGACGTATAAACTTAGAGCTTTGGGTTTTCTTATAAAGTAACAGAACACTTAGCTAGGCTACCAACTTGATCAACATCAGTACACCGTGTGTACATACATCAAATAATCCCAGCTACTGCAAAGGAAGAAGCCTATGAAAAACCAAGCAGCAGAGATGTGACACACAGCTCTGAAGCAACACAAAGATGCGTTCACCGAGGCAACAAATGCACATACCCTGCAAAGGAGAGACGAACAAAGGGGTTTTGCCCCTGACAAACACGGAGAGCCGCCGCATAGAAAACAGCTGAACAACTGCAAGCGAATCAAAGCATCCAGTTTTAAAAACAAAACCGTCAGCACGCCGCGTTAGACTGCAAAATATGTCAGCCGTCGGACACGAGCGATTTTTCAGCGCTGCCAATAGGAGCCAGCACGTACGGCACGGGGCGAGGACGGACCGGCGGTGCGCTCAGGAGATGCGGCACAGCTGCGGCCACGCGCGGCTCTCCGAACGCCGCTCCGGAATTTCGGCAGCTCCGCAGCCGCGGATGGCCGTAACGCCGCGGGGAGGAGCGCAGCCCGCGCCGCAACCGCGCCGGCGGGGGCCGGACGGAGCTCGGTGAAAGCAGAAGGCGGGTTTGTGCGTCCGGAGCGGTGCGAAGGGGCGCGAGAGCCCTGCCGGCCCCTTCCCACGAAGCACGGAGGTCCCCATCGCTCCCCATCGCGGTGCGGTGCCACCCGCCCGGCCCCACCTGCCGCCCATCCCCGCCCAGCCCTCGGAGCCGCGGCCTCCTCGATACCCCGAGCTCCTCCATCCCCCCGAGCTCCCCGCGACGGCTCCGGGGCTCGGTGAGGCGACGGCCGCCCCCGGCCGCACCCCGCGAGGCGGCGCGTTCCGGTGCGGAGCGGCGCTGAAGAGAGAAGCCCCCTCCCCCCGCGCCGCGCTCCCTCAGGGCCGCCCGCCCCCGGCGCCCCGCGGCCGAACGCTCACCGGGCAGCGGCGGGGAGGCGGCAGAGCGCGGTCCGGGTCTTCCGCGGGGCGGGGGAGTGCGACGAGCCCCCGCGGGGAGCCGCGTCCTTTCTGCGGCAGCGGCTTGTCAAAGAGAAAACATGACGCGGGCGGGGAGGGGGAAGGCGGCGCCGAGATCTCGCGGGGCCCGCGCGCGGCTCTCGCGAGACGCCGGCCGCTCCCCGCCCCCGCGGGCAGGGCCGCTCCCCGCCTCCCGCTCGGCACCTGCTGACGGCGCGACCCCGAGCGGGAAAAGCCGAGGGCGCGGCGGGCAGCGCCGAGGGGCGGCCGCGGTGCCGAGCGTGTGTCACTGCGGGGTGAAAAGCTGGTAAGAGAAGCGATGGAGAAACTTCTGTACGAGGAGCAGTTCATCTGTGTGGGCACAGGAGCCTAAGGCAGGCAGAGCGTGGGAGCTTGCAAGAGCTCAGAGATGGGTTAGGGGACAATCGTGTGCCGGCTCTTCCAGTCGGAGAGTCAGAGGTCCTCAAGTGGAACTGGAGTCAGTAGGTGTCAAACTCCAAACAAGCGAGAGCAATCATTTCTTCACACACATAATTAAGCTTTCAAACACTGCTACGAGACGCTGCTGCACAGCAGTTCACGTGAGATCAAAAGAAAAGTAAGAAGTCCACCACAGACTACCAGAAACACAGAAATGCTGTCTCACGAATGCCAGAGATTATTAGAGGAAACACTGCAACGTGCTTGCTGTTGAGTTTTCTTCCCTAGGCATGTGCTGACACATTACACTCGTGGACTGTTGTTCCCCTATTTTGTTCCCCCTTAAAAGCTTCTTAAGGATTCATAATTATTTGCAGCAGAAAGCTGCAAGCAAATGTCTTGCTTTGGAAATACAGTCTGAACCACACAAGCTAAAAAAAACAACTCACAAAAAACACCTCTGTTAGCAACTTATCTGTGCAGTATCACTCCACTGAGAATTGGTAGAGAAAAATCTATTTTTGTTCAGGAAGTCTGCAGTTTCTTAAGTTTTATAGCTGTGAGTGTACTGGCTAATCTTCTGTTAAAACCATAGCCAGTCTCTGCTATGAATCAGCATTTTCTAACTGATAAGCCCACTTTTGCGAGCAAACATCACCAGAAGCAGGGTAAACTCAGAACATTTTAAAACATGCTTTAAACATTTAAAATACGGATGCTTTGTGAGAAATAAGTTCATCAGATACATCAAAATACATTACACTCAGCAATGTCCTTCAGCTACCTCTACGCAAACCTGCCATTCTGCACAACAGAAGTGGAAGGAAAGCAGACACTAAGCAGCACTCTTCAACATGCTAACATGCCCCACGCCCACATGCTTACACGAACCACAGCATGGACACAAACCTTATCATTAACTGCAGGTTTTTACGGCTTGCAGGCTCTACCATCAGCCAAGTGCTGTACAGAACTCAGGTTGCTTCTTAGGTTTGCAGAACGTGTAAAATATTTTCAAATCGTGCATATGTCATGAGTTTTTTGTTGGTTTTTTGTTCATTTGTTATGTTCTAACAGAACTCTTCAACCATCTCACAATATTGAGAGCCTAGGACTGTTGTCTTGAAATTTGGCTATATGCAAATGTGTCTCTTCTACAGGCTCAGCCTTGTTGGAATCTACAAAGTTACAGTGGAGGCATGATGCAGACAGTCTCCAGGTTGGGATCTGAAGTGCTGATAACACAAGAGAACCAAGGGAGCAAATTAACAGCAACGTGTTCCAAATTGATCTTCCTATCATTTCGGAATATATTCAAGTGTGTAGGATTACTCTGAAAGTATTCTAAGTACCTAATTCTCTAAAATGCCTTGAAAAACTATTTGCCGTGTTGTTTGTGATCATTGTTGTTTAGAAAGCACGCTGCCAAATAAAGAGGGGAGGAGTAAGAGGAGCAACAAAAATGAAGGATTTCCAGTTTAACGTTGATAAAGGTTTCATCCTCTGGAGTGCTATGTCCCAAGGACCACTGCAATTTCATATAAAGCTAGTTTTACTAGATAGCAACTATTAAAATAACATTGAAAGCAACGCCATCATTCAAACTAAAATAAACTAGCATGTTTCACTGCTTTAAAAGATGTGGTTTATTTCCAGTCAACATTTTCTTATTCCTAATTCTTCAGTGATGGTATTTGATATTTCACTTCACACTGACAAGGACATCTTGACTTTTTAATGGCATTTTCTCCCCACATGTCCAGGTGTTTCCCAGGAGCTGAGCGCTAGCAGAACTCTGTTCAAATACATCAGTATAGAGCTTGGAAATACCTAGAGTAGACATGATGTGCCTGTGAAGAGGTTTCACATCTGGGGCCTCGTAGGCTGGCTCAAACTCAGAATAACACTTGACAACAATTCATGATGTTCCTCTGCTAGAAGCATTATCTAGGAAAATCTGTCTATTTTGGTAAAAACGCTCCCTCTTTTTCCACATGACTCACTCATTCAACAAGTTGAGCATGTCTTAAAATTTCAGTGCATTTCCCCTACTCAGGTAAATCCTGCCATCATTTAAAGTGTTCTGTGATGCAGACTACGTGCTGAAAAGTCTACAAACCTCTGCAGACTTCTAAGCTTTATTTTTCTGTGCAACTCAGGCTGGTGAATATACAAAATCACAAATATGTTACAGTCTATGGCTAGAGAGAGAAACAGATGGGCAGGCTGATCAAGTACCACCTTGGATTTAAGTTATGTTCTTTAGGATTGTAAGCACTGCCTCACCTTTAAAGAGGGCTGCATACAACTTCCTCACTGCCCACTCCCCACCTGCCAAAAAGTTTTAATACCCAATTTAAAAGCAACAGCAGTAAGCACAGTGACACTGTGAAATGATTAAAATATTTTAAAAGGCTCAAACAGCATCTAGAAGTGACTTACACAGTTTCTCTGGGAATTCAGGAGGGCTCTTTTAGCACCCACCCACTGAAACACCGCCTGAGATACTGCCTGCACTTCCAGCCAGCTGGCACTCAGACTTCTCTGACCCACAGAAATCCCAGGATGGCAAATGATACAAGGAGGTTGATTAGGCCTCCTCATCCTGCAGTAAGCAGGCAGGCATTTTCAAAATTCCTGAGAACCCAGCTGAAGCCAACAGGATCCATAGTCTAAAAATAAGGATATAAAATAAGGGTAAGAAGCTCAGTGTTCTCCCTGGCTTTGCCTATGGTTGCCACTAGATATCTGCTACCTCAACTGAGATTATATAGCATTTCTATCCTTAGGAAATTGAAAAGGTTCCTGAAACTCTTTAGGACACATCAGAAGGAAGATTAGCCTTGCAGTCATCTGCAGCTTCAGATGTGAAGGGAAAAAATAAGGGAAAAGCTGGTAAGATTCCCTTATGGGAGAACTTGAGATAGAGACCAAGAAGAATGGAATCACAGCTCCTCACTGGGAAACAACGTTTGTCCTCTCCCTTTCAGCAAGATTAAGCAGATTACGTCTTTGAAACCTTTGGATTTCTAGGATTCAACATTTAGTTCTCCTGAATACAGGATATTCATGCTCAATTTCCATTTCCAAGACAAGCTTGATCTTGGCTTCAAAGAATAGAAGGAGACTGTGAGAAAACCCTTAAGATCACGCAGGTTTCTAGGGACAGGAAACTGTACATACTGCCCCTACAAGCTGTTCTACCACAGTTGATAAAATGGAAGCTCTCTTCAGATAACTGGAGGCCTCTCAAGTCTAAGTCTCCTGGCTTTCTTCCTTCCCAGCTTTGCTTGGTCGTCTTCTTTTGCTCAGGCCCACAAGACCTGTTTTTTCTACCTGTGATTTCCTATTATTACATTATTTATTTAAAAATAAATCTTAAATGCATCATTTCGTAATCCCATCAAATGTAATTTCTTCCAGACAATAATGAGAACAGTATGATAGTGAGAGAACTATGTACACTCTCACATCTATTATTTTTTCTAAAACTAATTGTCCTTTGTTTAGCAGCCACATTTAATTCCTGATTTTCTCTTCCAATGCAGACATGACACCAGGGCTATGAACACTGTCATCCGGTTTTTGTTTTTTTTCTGTAATGCAATGTCTAGGACTCATTACAGCGAACTATTTATACAGGGCTTGCTCTTAACCACTTCTTCACTGTACAAGGTTAACTATGGATTGTTGCATAAAAATAGATTTGTATCTGAAATCTCTCAGTTAACTGTGTTTTGCTTTTACTGACTTTTTTCTAGCAGACATTGCTAACGCTGGCATGTCTTGCTGTTGTCATGGCAATGAAAGGAGTCTATATGTTTTTGGATGTGACTCAGAAATCATTTTATATAGAAATGGGCCAACAATTAGAAGAACAGATAGTGGATTGTTCAGCGGTAGCACTGAAGCAACTGGTTTAAAGGGGAAAGGAAGGAGAGCGCCTGAACTGTGTAAGAGGCTGAACATATGCTCCTTGATTAGATAGAAGATACCAAACTGCTGCTTGTGACCCCATCTTGCAATTTGGTCCGTGTGGGTAGAATTTTGTCAGCTGAAAGCATTACTGAAATCACAGTGATTTGCTTATGCAATTACATAACCAAACCAGGACCCGGATTTGTTGGAATAAATGCTGCTCTTATTGTCAGAAATACATGAAAAGAGTCTTATTATATACTTGTCTCAATAAAGAAAGGTCATGACACAATCACTTCTCTGTAAGGGCTCATTCACAGACAAGACATGTCTTGTCCAATGAATTCACAATTCACACGAGGCAAGAGAAAGAGAAACATATTTTAGAGGGTCAAGTTTACTGATGGAAGACAAAGGAAGGAGGGTGTCAGCCACTGTTCAGGTGTGCAAGAAGCAGTTGAACCATTAAGAAACACACCTGAAGCCTGCCTACATCCCTCTCTGAAGCGTACAGAGAATCTGACTGCTAAACTGAAAATACCAGACACCCATGTCTTCTGTACGTTACTCATCACAACACTTGCTCTTTTACTGTGCATCCAAGGTATATGAAGGAAGCTGTTATGAGAACATCTTGCCTGTGCAGGCATGCCAGGAGCGGAGGCACTGATATATATGCATCTGTGTCACTCAGTAATTTCATTTTCTGACTCACATTTTGGAGTGTCAGTTCTTCCTCATGGCACTTCCTGTTCCTACCAAGCAGAGCCATGCTAACTGCTATTTATCAGAAAGTAATCTACAGCCACATCCACACAGCCAGCTGGCCCTTGCTGCACTACAAACCCATCACTGCCACACTGTCAGCACTACTCAGAGCTTGAGAACGCAGCTGGCTGCCTCACTTCCCTTGTTTCCCTAGGGATCTCAACACACTGAAATTCAGAGTGGGAGCCACTCTGAAGTAACTCACGTTTACGATCTGTCCATCACCATCTCTTCCTTTTTTATTTGGCTGGTAACTTTTTCACATTGTTAAAAGTCAGTTTCTGTGAAGACACTGTTCTGTGCCTTGGGCCAAAATGATCAAGTCAGAGAACAAATGGGAAAAACACACAGGAAACAGGAGTTTGCACTGGAAGATGAAGAATGAGGATGTAAAAGGGAAAATAAAACAACTATATCTGAACAACTGAACAATATTAAAATTCACACACAGCACTAATTCCAAGCTAATGTATGCATGGATACATAGCACTTTGAGTGTATGCATTTAAATTACTAATTTGAAGTTTTAATAATAAGCTCAACATGACAGCATTCAGCGCACAGCCAGAATGTACCTTAAATGCTTTGTGCTCGTAATCCTATGCATAAAGACACCAGAAGGAGTCAAAGTACCACTGGTAGGATTGTCTCTCCCCAGCTGCACTCTTATCAGTTCACATCTTTGAGGCCTTAGGAGCGAGATTTGGTTCTCCACTGTTAAGAGCCACTGTTGCACAACACCGTAGCTGTGCCTCAACTTCATATCCCTTTAGCAATACTGTTACGAAAGATTACGGTACTTCTTAAAATTGCTTTTTTTTTTTCCCCCTGTAGTCTCCCCTGCACAGTGAGCAAAGCAAGGACATCTCCAGATAGAAATCAGGAAAGATGCAAACCCGAGCTCTAAGTCACCACCAAAGTCTGGTGTCACGTGGATGTAGACTGAACCTAGCTGTCCCTTTGCATTCAAAGCCCAGAGAGGTTATCCAGCTACCATGGCCCTGGAGCAACTGAAGCAAACAGGCTCGTTAGCCTTGGCAGGACATTGGGGGGGATAACGGGAAGATTGCCAGCTGTAGTATGCAAGAGATGTGTGCCTGTACACATTAACTTAATGCACAGTAAACTCACTGCTGTTCAGAAAAGGAATAGCCACAGCATTTCATAAAGCTAATATTTACAGAGAATTGCATCACATGAAACTGGCCTCGACATCGAAAACAACAACAACAAATGCACATTTTTATGTTTCATCGTAATTCTTTCATGCAAAGTGCTGCGATTATTTCTTTCAGCAAGAGGTCATTTAGTTTTATAAGAACATTTTATCAGAACATTGTTTTTAATAAATATTATCATTAAGCCCAGGAAAATAAGCATTTCCCTATACTTGTGATTGCTGTTATGCATTGCTGAAAACTCATCGTAAGAGCAGTAAAGCTGCCCCTACAAGTAGCAATGTTCAAACATCACCATTTTGCCAAGACCCAAGTTACCACACCACATGGAACATGAAGGCCCAGAAGTTACTGTAACACATCTGTACAGCATACTCCAATACACTGGTTAGCAGCATTAAAAATTATGGCATCTCATTTTTCACTGGGAGGTCATTCCTCAAAAAAGCATTTCCCCAAAATATTACTCTGTTTATATCTTTCAACCCAGAAATCCCTTTTTGAACTCAAACTACAAAAGCAATTCATTTATATCCGTGTACATCAATCTTCAGAACTGTAACAGCCAAGTCCCTTCCTCACTTATGCTCCATTTGTTTTCCACTTTGCCTAAGCTACTTCCCTAGTCTCTATGGAATTAGAATAAAAAAGAATAAATTATTTCCTGACCCTCCTTTGGCTTCTGTCAGTCTTCTCAATTCATTTGTATTCTTCCAGTCTCTAAGAGAAAGTAAATATTCTGTTCTAACTGTTGTCTGGAAGCTGCACAATGAGGAATTATTATCCTTCTGCTTTCAGGAATCAATGGCCACTGTGTAAGGCTAAAAGCAGCTTTTCTCTTCCCTTTGTTCTCGTATTTCCTTCCATTCCATTGTTCTTGCTTTCCTTTTTCTTTCCCCAGGAAGCACCACAAACAATACCCTCCCCACCTTCACTTTGAGATGTCAAAATGTTTTCCAGCAGGAAGCATCTTTCCCACTGATGGGGAAAATGCAAGGTGCAAAGAGATTCATCTTATCGCAGTATATTTAGCATAGGCCATGTTGCAGCATGGTACTCAATCCTGTACTCTTACAAGAAAATTATTGCTTATACTGGTCAGTCCAGAAGGATAGGTGAAGAATCACGGAATCAGAGAATGGCCAAGGTTGGAAGGGACCTCAAGGACCACGAATCTCCAACCCCCTGCCACACGCAGGGCTGCCAACCTCCCCATTTAATACCAGCCCAGGCTGCCCAGGGCTCCATCCAACCTGGCCTTGAACACCGCCAGGGATGGACGGGGCATCACAGCCTCTCTGGGCAGCTGTTCCAGCACCTCACCACTCTCGTAGTAAAGAAGTTCAAGCACAGTTTTTGTTTCTGTTCCACAGCACTTCCTGGGCTGCTACCACTGCCAGATCACACTGCTGCTGGGCAAATAAAGTTCCTGCTCACAGAAACTGATACAGAAACTTAAAGGTCACCTTCAAAAGGAGCAGTAAGGAGAAATCTTTCACATGGAACACTGCCAGTATTTTCAGTTCAGGGAACGAAAAAGTGAGACCCAGAAAGATGAAAACTTTTCCAAGGCTACTCCTGAGCCTGCATTAACTCCTGACTTTATAACTCAGTATCAGATTTAACCCAAGAGCTCAGAGGTGCTTCCCACATGCCTGAATTTGTATGTGCTGTGAAGCCCTGGGCTTTACCTTCAATCACTGAGCAACGTGCAGACATTTTCTTCCTTGCCATGGCTGTCATCCAGAAAACAGATGAGCCAAAACAGTTTTACTGTAAAATCCTAATAGCTCAGCCAATTAACAACTCAGGAAGAGACCAATGTGGGTGTGCGGGTAACCTTGCCTATCATAACCTAAGTATGCTGTTAAATGACTAGGATTGATGCAATTTACATTAATGAAGAGGCACTTCTTTCCATCATCACACTGCTCTCTTGATAACTGCATTTCCTTACAACACTCCTGTATCCCCTGCCCCTCAGAAATTAAAAACACCAAGAACCCAAGCACCAGAATCAGAGAAGCAACAATCTGAAATCAACACAAACCTTATCACGTACAACCTGAGGACAGTGTAGCAGCATGGAATCACCAAGGTTGGAAAAGACCTCCAAGATTTTCCGGACCAACCCCAATCATCCTCCCACCAGCATTTCCCCACTAAACCATGTCCCTTAGTACCACATCCAAATATTTCTTGAACACCTCCAGGGACAGTGACTTCAGCACTGCCCCAGGCAGCCCATTACAGTGCCTGACCACTCTTCAGAGAAGAATTTTTCCAAATATCCAATCTGAGCTCACCTGAGTAGTTCACTTAGTTTATTTAAGCATGGAAGGGAAAAAAAAAAATAAAAAATCACACACAACAAAAAACAATACACCTCTCCCTTTGGTCTTCTGAAATCAATTACATACCTACTTGCAGCTCTTTCTAATTTGTCTTGATCATGTGAACTAAAGAATTAACTGAACAATCATCCAGCTGAGAAAGGTTTGGAACCGAGCTGGGAACCTGTCTATTGCTCCTCAAAAATGAGATAAAGGATTTCTGGTCTTCTGTGTGCTACAGTTGAACAACAAATGCGCACTTGGATGGCACATATCGATAGGTTTAGGACAGAAAAAGCCAATTTTCTGTGGATATGCCTTGAAAAAAAAAGAATACGTGCACTGAAAGATGTATTCTGTCCACGTAGCTAGGGCTGCTGAACTGCAGTACGTGCAATGATGAACAGCACTTCCTGAAACATACGACTGGAAAGGAGAGGTGGCCTGCCAGTCCATAAGAGAGCAGAAAGTAGCAATGAGGAAGAGGAGAAAAAGCAACAAATGCAGTGCCAAATTCCTGTAGGCAGTCTATTTGATGGCTGAGACGTTTTCTCCCAGCTTTTCTAGCTTCTTCGCTGGAAAGGGTTTGGTGTAACTAATCCCCATGCCCAAATGCACTAAGGGGCACGCGGCTGGCTGTGTTCCATGCGATCCTCCTCCTCACCTCCCTGCCACCAGCATTCAGCTGATTACCAAACAGGTTTTTCTTGGTGTTATTTTTAATTCCCTCAAACTGCCTATTTCTTTCCCTCGCCAAACAGTAGGAGTTGTTTAGCTCCTCAAAAGTCTTAAATAGCTGCTGGATGCTGCTGGCTGGGACACAGCTCCTGAAGGTGTCATCCCATCACTGAATGGGGCAAGGCGCAGCACAACGCAGTGCCCACCCACAGGCACTGCACCAGCACGGCCAGTACAGTACTGGGCAGGCAGTGGGCCCAGCCTTCCCACACAGCCCACATGAATGCCTGGCCATACATGCCTGTGTGCCATTTTATGGACAAGGTGCACACTGGCTCACTTGCCTCCAACCTTACCCACTTCACTCGCTCCCAAGCAGGTTTCAGAGTCACATTTCTGAACAGTATGTAAAGTCCAGCAGGAACTATTTCTTGTGTCACTTTTTCTGTCGATTCACAGAAACAAGCTGCTTATTTCTGGAGCAGGAAATTATTATTTCAATGCACTCTCAGGTTTCCCTGCTTCATCTCAGAGATAGCACCGATGGGATTCAGCATCTTAAAATCACAACGGCAGTTTCACAGAATCACCGAATCACCCGGGTTGGAAGGGACCTCAAGGATCATGTAGTTCCAACCCCCCTGCCTAGCAGGGCCACCAAACACACACATTTAGATCAGGTTGCCCAGGACCCCGTCCAACCTGGCCTTGAACACGTCCAAGGACGGGGCATCCATAACCTCCCTGGGCAGCCCGTTCCAGGGCCTAACCACTCTCCTTGTAAAGAACTTCCCCCTAACATCCAACCTAAATCTTCCCTCCTTCAACTTGGATCCATTTCCCCTAGTCCTGCTATTGTCAGCCCTTTTGAAGAGTTTACTCCCCTCCTGGCTGTAGGTTCCCTTCAGGTATTGATAGGCTGCAATGAGGTCGCCCCACAGCCTTCTCTTCTCCAGGCTGAACAAGCCCAACTCCCTCAGCCTGTCCTCATAGGGGAGGTGCTCCAGCCCCCTGAATTCCTGTTTCATTTCCAGAGCCAGTCCTTCCCGTTTCATTTCCAGAGCCAGTCCCCTTCCACCAGATCTCACCAACAGCTGCAACAGCGTACAGATGGTCAACAGCTTCCATCTGAAGAATGCAGCTGTGCTGGAATGTCTGATTCAATGTAAACTGAACACAGGTAGGAGAGGATCTTAATTTTGTACAATGTTTGGTTTTAAATGTTGCTATAAATATAATAAAAATGAAGGAATGTACAGATTCCACAAGGAAAAAGATGAAAAAAACCCAGGTACTGTAAAATTACTTGAAATAAAATTAAAATACAAGGAACTCAGTGGAAAAACAGAACTCTTCTAGGAAAACAGGTTGAAGGAACTTTCAGTATACTGTTTTGTAAGGTGACATTTCCCTAGGAAATAAATGCCAATCTTCAAGCAGCAGCTCCTACAATGTTCCAACAGTTCAAAATAGTATTTTAAAGTTCCCCTTCAGCTGTATAACCTGTAGGAATGGTTCAGTACTTTCAAGCCCTCCCCCTCAAGGAAATTGGTATGACATCAGTACCAGACGTTGTACCATTTATATTCAGACTAGGAGCAGGCTGGAACTGCAGTTTTGATCAGTGACTTAAGAGAAGTTATTACAAATAACAAAAACATTCCCCAAATCCCAAACACGAGAACAAATCTGAAATTGTACCACAAGACAATTGTTGGCACCAAACTCAACAAGAGTTGTGATCTCTGCCACCTACTGGAGAGCACTGAATACCATTACTTTGAGGTACACACACAACACCACACTGCTCCCAGTCCAACAAGACAGTCATCAAAAGCTTCTCCTCTTTTAGTTCTCTGGATACCTTGCTTTTTTAACTCTTTTTTCATATCCCTTTTCCTAAAACAGCTTAAACGAACATTAGGCAAACCACATGAATTCTCAATTATTCAATGCCAAACAAAGAACAGTCTGTAATTCCCATGGGCTGGATTAGTTTAACATTACTGAAGTACCAGATTTCCCAAAATACCTGAGAATCCACTTTGTACTATGTAGCACTCTCCCAGCTTCAGTAAGGGAATGTTATTAGAAACATATTAACTCCTGGACTTTTAAAGAAGATCCATTGTTGACCAACTGCCCAAGATATAAGTGAGCTCTTCAGAAAGATAAATACTGCCTAGCATCCTTCGCTGTTAATCAGTGACCACAGCATGTTGTCTCCTGTCCTAATGAGCTACCCCAAATTTAGAACTTTTGGTGCTATAATTAGATAGGGCGGGTTTTTTGTTGTTGTTGTTGTTAGAACTAATCAGCACAGTACTTATTATTATGAAAACTCTCCCAGTTTAGCAGCAGGAGAGGCTGATTTTGACCTAGCTTCTCATACGCCTCTCATAACTTGTGTTGTCAACTACAGACAACAGAAGAGGAAAAAGAAAAATAACTCAGGCAAAGAGCATGGGAGAATCTATGGCTTCCAGCTACAGCCAACCTGCTCAATAACGTGGATAATACTCAAAATTATCTTTTCCTTTATTCCTTCCAAGCGAAGTAGCTGACAGTGCAATTTAATTTGTTCAGAATATGTTGCAAGTCAGTAGTTTTGCTTGTGCTCCTTATAAAAGCTTCCAACATTAAATTGCTTCGTTTTATTAAAGATACACCTTCATTTTTAAGGTAGAGCCCTGTTCACATTGCAAATAAGCCATCACGGAAATTATTACTGAGAAGTGCCTAGTGCAAAGCAGATAAATCAAAGACAACACAACAGTGGAGTACTGATTGATGGTATTTGTCCTCCACCATTTAAATAACCAGCCAGTGCCAAAAAAAGGAAATACTGAAAGGGTGAAAGAAGCACGAAGAGAAACGTTTCAAAAGGAGCATTTTTTTGAGTGAAAGTCAGAATTCACTAGGTCATTTATCTCTTCCAGCTGAAGAACCCCTTAAGTTCGTAGTCTGCTGTCACAGAGCCGTACAACCAGACATGCGGCACACCAGCCATCTTCTCTAGTCCTGCTCTGTGATCTGAGGTGGGATGCTGAGATCAAAGCATATATGAAAGAATATTAGTCAGCTTGTGGAAATCTTATTTAGTTTATTCTGTATTTGCAATTCCACTGACTTCAATTTGGCTGTTCACAGCCACCAGAAGCAAAAACTATTGCTCTCATACACAATGTGTGACAACTGTCTGCTCAGCAGCTGGAAATCAGAAGTGCCACAAAAACAAGTGTTAAACAGTTATAGCCACTGACCCGAGGCCCATAGATATACCTGCTTGCTTTCAAATGCATATTTATTCAAAATGCAGGATTAGACAAACACTTTGTGTAGGTAGAAAAATATATCCAGACCAGTACTTGTAGCTAACTATAAAATATCACATTGCTATAAGAACAGTGGATAAACAGGTAGCTTGGCTGGAATTGAATGTACAACCTTGTTTGTTCTTCCTTTTTCCCACCGCCACAAATGCCTACAGAAGGACGGATTCCAAGCAGGTAGGAAAAGTAGAAAGACAGAAGTTGACCCAATAAGCTTTGATCCGGGGGAAGGAACACTAGGATTTAGGGGATAGTGGATGTGCTCCAAAAATAAATACAAACCTTCATGGTCACTAGTAAAGATAAACAGATGCCCAGTAAAACAAATACACCACCAAGGACACAACAGGATAGATGTGCCACCACTGTAAGACAAAAATACAGCAAGAAGAAATACAGCAGCACCAGATGTGGATGCAATGGTCAACATTAGGAAAATGCATTGATAATTTTTTTTTTCATAAATATGCAACACAGGTAAGTAAAAAAAAAGAAAGGACATAATGTGCTGTAAAATTTGAGAAGGGTTCAATAGGCACAGCTTAGCAGCACTGAGAAACCATGCTGTTAGGCCACAGTATAGGAAAAGAAGGAAGATCATGATGAAACACATGCTACCTTAGTGACTACTGAAAAATACTGACAGAGTTAAACATGGACTCCAAGGAAGAAGCAAATCATTTCTACAAGATGGGATGTCTGTCTTACAGCACATAATAATGCAGCCTGGAATGAAACACAAATGATGGAAAATATTCATATTTCAGAGTGAGGTTGCGCAGCATATAATACAGGTGATGGGGTCAAAGTCCAAAGAATGGAATAAAGCGTACCAGCAAGTGCCAGTGCTCTAAGTATAAGCAGGGTGACATGGCAATGACAGGAGGCATCTCACTGCTGGCACTGCAGGCTGTCACTGAGGAGGAAATGCATGAAATGCACTGATACCCATTTACTAGAAAACAGTTGTATTAAGAAACACACCCTGAGAACTGAAGGAATTCAAGTCATCACCCTTCACATAGCAGTTAAATAAAACAATATAAATGTAATAACATTGCTCACGTGACACTGGAAGGATAACTTTAAATGCTCATGACTTTAAGAAAAAAAAAAAAAGCACTTATCTTGGTTGCAGCTTCGAAAGGACACAGCGGTCATGAAACAACTAAGCTGAAGCAATCTGCATGCTTCACTGCAGGGTGTCCTCCTCGCAAGGAAGCTGACGTGCTACTGTGAAAATTAGGAACCAGCCCTACAGGAAGGTGCTTCAGAATCACATTTGTTGCAGCAGTTTTGCAGGAAGACAATCTGGGAGATTGAAAATGCTCTCACCAACAATTCTGCTCAAGAGACGCTTCTCACATTGCTACTGCTGCTCAATGTCAGGAGCACTGCCACTGCAGAAACAAATGGCAGGATTACTGCCTCACAGAAATACCTGCCTGCAACTTCAGAGCATTAACCGGGGGAGGCTGCAGTTTGGAATGAGATCGCGGCCTGAGAAGCACTTCTGTCTCCAGGATTTCATAGGACAGGGCTAAAAGGAGACATGTAGCACTCGGAACTGTAACATGGACCAGTCTGAGAGGAGGCAGTGACCACCCACACCAAGCCCATCCAAAAGCAGAAATTAAGCTACAGATGTTACGGCAACCTGGGAAAAGAGGAAGCACCCTGTAATGCATGCTTCAACCTACAAGTATTATTGCTCTCACATAGTCCAGATCAGCAGCCTGGCCGGAGCTGAGGCAGACTTCAGCGATGGAGAGCACAGACGGGGGCTCAGCCCTTGGAACAGGACCCAGGGAGGGATCTTCTGGCTTTGCACAGAAGTCTGGGGATTCCAAATGGAGAAACAGAGCAGCGCAAGCCAGGGGTCTTTCAGAGTAACATCTGAAATAGACGCAGGATCATATACTTCAGAGATCTCAAGGTCAGGCTTTTCAATCAATTCTGAACCTGTCTGCATACAGGGGTTTTTTTGTTTTGTGGTTTTTTTTTTTTTTTTTTTTTTTTTTTTTTTTACAGCATAAATAATCCCAATAGCTTCTCATACAAACGTGACATGGGAGCACAACTGAATGACAATATAAGGCAGGAAGCAAAAGAAAAACACCGCACCCCACTGCAGCAGCAGGGCACAGCTCTGCCATGCCAGAAGCAATTAATGAGATGGGAAGGCAGCCAGCCTGCCCAGCCAACAGAACAGCCAAAGAGCACCAAGTCCACAGCTCCAGATCTCATTTAGTTAACTCCTCCTGAAGTTACAGGTCAATAGCAAGAATACAAGGCTGTACTTGAAAAAAAGCATGAATGCAATCTTTTCCTCTTTATGAGCGAGAACTTAGGTGCTAAAAGTTGAGGTTTCTTGCTAATCCTTAGAGGACATTTGATGCTGTTACAAAACGTGCCCGTGCCTACAAGGTGCTCAGATGCCATGGTTACAGGCACAGTATGGGACTGTAAATAGCACGCCGTGACAGAGTCGCACACTCCTCCATACTGCAGCTAGCTAAGGCACTGGGAGACCAGGCAAGTTTTTGTTAACTTCTACCCACATTCGGCTGATCTTTAGCACCTGGGGAGATCACCACTAACATTTTGCCATTGTTGCATGCTCTGAAACAACTGCCCTTAAGATCACAGTCCTGTTTACATTTTTATTGACCAAAACGCAAAAGTAAATGTTGTGTCACACGACGTTCATAAGAGTTTAAATAATGAACCAATTCAACCTGGCACATAGCAGTTCCACCAGTTAGCAGAAAGAAACAGAGCTGAGGAGAGAGCACCACTTCTTCATGTACTTACATGAGGACAGTGACAGAAGCTTTCCTTTGGCTGACTGCAGTTGTACGGTGCTATTAAGTACAGGGTAAGTCCATTGCACCCAAACATTATACAAGCTTGATTAAAAAAACCAGCTGAATAACATTTTTATTTGGAGAGCATACAGCATTTGCTAACCTTCTGCCATTTCATTTTTTTTTTCTTTCCAAATTTAAGCTTTGTGTGTGTGTGTGTGTGTGTGTGTGTGTGTGTGTGTGTGGACAAATTCACCATAATTTCTTGTTCTCTGCTTCCCTGAGGAGTCTGTGAAACAACATCCCTACAAACACCAAGTGCGTTGAAGGCCAGGGAAATAAGTTGGAAAGAAACATTTCAATATATTCTTAATTATTCTTGGTTAACAAGTAAAATGTTTTAAGTTGATACTAAACGAGCATTGACATTGATATAAAACGGGAAACTGGCTCTTCATCTCATTCTAACCTTCCCATGGGAATGCTGAAAATCTGTCTTGTTCCATTTCAAAACAGTTTCTATTTCTTCAGAGAAGTTTTACTCTATGTCCTGAAGAATTAGAGCATGTTTGAAAGATGTGGCACCCACAGACCATGCAGAGCTTCAGTGCAACGTCACACTTGAGAAATAGGTAATTTAGCATTCACCGTAAGAAAAAATGTGTGCGTACACAGCATGAGACTAATCGCTGCTAATCTGATTTTCTTCCTTCAGAGCGAGCAACATACACACACTGATTCCCAAGCAGAAGAGCAGCTTGGAACATTAGAAGCTTCTTATCTTAGGGACCATTGCAAAACAAATTATTTGGAGAATTCAGAAACATTCTAAACAAAATCTTCTTGATCAGATAGGCCAAGAAAACTGGAACTCACCTCTCGATATTGGCTTTGACTTCAGAAGCAATTCATAGAAAGGGCTTTTCCTAATATTGCACATTACACAAAGACTAAAACCACTTTGTTGGTCATATCCCCACAAGCACACAAACAAGCCAGAAGAGCATTAAGCTGTGTCTTCTTTCAGGAGAAGATTATTCAAATGTATGCAAATGCACACATGGCATTGGACAAATATGAAGACTCTAATAACAAAACCTTGTAATAAAGCCGAATGAGGCTACTGCCTTTATTCTGCTTGGTGATCTGTAACAGACCAGCTTCCCATTGCCTTGATTTTTATGTAGTCCTTTAAAAACATGAAGTCTCTGTGATTATAAAACTCCATCAGGACAAAGAGGGAATACCAGTCTGGGAGCACTTATTCTCATTTTGCACAAAGACAGCAATCAGCTTCTGATTGTGGTGTACACCTTAACTGTCCATTTATTCACTGACACCAATCTCAGGACAAGTTACCAAGCACATTACGACTAGCACTCACCATCAGCAGAGCTGTGAAGTACTCTGTAGGCAATGTAGTTTTACTGGGCTTGGTATAAGGAAAAAAAAAAAGAATGACCAAAGCAGATCTGCTGTCATTTGGGACGCCACGGTCCTAAAAGGTATATGGAGATAAACAGTGATATATGAAGCCAAAAGAAAGCCCAACCCTTAAGCATTTTAAGCTACCTCTCAGTAATATTTATTATTCAATTTCTTAACACTATGCCTCTCCCCACTTCTGAAAAACAAAATGAAAATTGCTACCTACTGCTCTGCTTTATCATTATTAAATTAAGATGCTAAAGCCCAATAGGGAAAGCATCCGTGTACCCCTTATAATCCACTATCACATCATCTTAGTGCAGGTATAACACAAAGCATGGCAAGTGTAGCCATATGAGACATATTTACTCAAGCTGGTACCATCTGTGTTACTCGTGAGCAGTGGAGTGAAACAGAATCGACTGATACACAGTCATTTAGGGCCCTGTGTACCCTCAGCTTTCCAGGAAAGCTTCACTAAGCTCATTTTAGATTAAACCAGGAGACACCAACAAGTACCAGCCACCTGTTTTGGAAGGTGCTTTTTGATTCCATACAACGCACACACAAAGAAAGAAGGAAGAAAGAAAAAAGGAAAAACTTCTCACTTGCTTTTGTCCAGGGTTTCAGATGGTTCTTATCACAATACAGAATGGTTTACATAATTCCTCATTGCTCCTGGATGACTCTTAGAAGGATGACAAATGACCACCACCCCCATCCTTTGAATTCTCTGCGACTTGTAGAAGGTCGCAGCTACCAGACAGAGAGGAAAAGTACAGATTAAAAGATTACAGCTGACAACGCTTTCCTAAGGGGACTTAGGAAAAAGTCTTAGACTAAGTCTTAGACTTACACTGAAGTGTGGTGACCACAGCAGCAGCAGGCCATTGAATCTCTCTGATCACTTTTACATTAACTCTTCATACCAAAAATCAGCAAGCAAGAAGGAAAGGAAACTCCCTTCTCTCCCAGACATTCTCTCCTCTTCTCCAGCACAAAGACAAACCCTCCTCTTTAACCACAGAGCTCTGTGCTGAGAACAGACCCTTTAGCAGCGTGGCCCTGGTCTTGGCCACATTTGCACAAGCACTCATTAGAAAAAGCCCTAACCCCACAGCTGGCTCCACAGGAAGGTACTTAAGGATGTGGAAACTGAGGCAGATACCTCCAGATACCGCTGTGTAGTGTTTGTATGGTGTGAGCAGGACTTACAGGTTCCCTGGACCAAAGAGAGCATGTGTTGATCTCCTATCCCATGACTGGGGCTTTCCACTGGAAAAGATGAGGACTCTGGCTGCCACACAAGAACAGTTTATGTGTTATAGCTTAAAATGCTTATGTGTTTAGAGTGCCTGTCACGACAGGCCAAACGGCTTCCGCTTTTAAAGAAACAAAAGGTCACAAATGCTTGAAACCATCGAGACTCAGGAAACCAGTTCTGTGATGCAGGTATCAGCTGGAGCAGGAAAAGAAACTGCAGAGAGAGAAGCACCCAGCGCTCCAGAGAGCAGCAGCTGGAGGGCAGGCCTGGCTCAACCTCACAGCACGTGGCTGTGACATGTCTGCGCGGCACAGAGCTCCCATCCCCTCCTGGAGGGGCAGGCAGGTTGTTCACACCGTGGTCTGAATAAAGCTGTATTTATCAAGTATAGCAAAAGCCAAAGTGCTTATAGCTCCACAAGAATTATTATTCTTATCTCAACGTAAATAATGCCAGAATACTTTAGACAAGAAAATTATTTTCTCAAATATTGTAATAGGGCATAAACTAAAGACCTAAGTCAGTTCATACAGCCTGCCCAGCTCACTGATCAATCATTTCATTCACCACGGTCCCGTTTAAAATGTAATTAAATCCCAGAAAAATCAGATGTCCTTTTGTGTGATACCTCTCTTTCAGCATCACACGTGACACACAGACAAGCTGCATTAATTCAGTCAGATAAAGACCACTACAACCACACATCTGCCTGCACCGTACCTTTCCAGGTGTTTCATTTTCAAGAGCTTAGAGTCAATCCCACTTCAAAATAAGACTGGACTTGTTGCAAACATTGGAGAACTCACTTTTCCCTGCTGCAGCTTTACAAGGTCTGTCAGGACCTGAGGACAGACTCAGGCTTAGTGCTATGACCCAAACTGCATCCTTATGTTGCTGTCTGCCATTTGAATTGTGTAACTGGGTCTAAACTTAATTTAGACCCAGTATTTTCCATCCTTTGTCAACTGAATGAGAGGCTTTAAGCTAAATATCTTAGACTTTAGAAAAACCTTAGAAAGACCTTCCCATGTTTGGAAGCAATCTAATGAAATTCAGATTCCATACCAATACATTACAACACATTTTTGGCAGATAGAGAGCAAGAACATTTTTTAAAGCACCAGAATTACTTATAAGCTTTCTCCCACCCCCAATTATTTATCATATCATCACAATTTACATGTACACCATTAGAGGATACCTCAATCAGTCATTTTTAACAAAACATCCAATGTAGTTTATGCAGCTTATTGCTTGGGTGGGAAGTGAGGAAGCATTTTTGGAACTATTGACATGACACAGTATTATCTAATTTTCCTGACTAGATGCTTCCCACCCTGTGACTGAGCACAGTTCCGTGTATGACAGGAAAATGTTACACCTCTGAGACTGATAGTCACACACTGTGACAAACTGCTATATAAAACCAACGCTCAGCGATAGCCTCATCACCAGCACTAACAGCAAACTAATCCAGAACTCACACTGAGAAAAAAACTCAGAGTCAGGCAGCTCTCCCACTTCTCCATCTCATCTCAGAGCCAGAGCTCGCTCTCCATCCCATCCAGCCTCCCCCAGGCCCTTCCTCCAACCCCCCTTTTCCCACCAAAGCTGCTCATTCTCACAAGAGCCACAAACCCTTACCCTTCTGAAGCCTCCATAGCTCTTTGCCCCTCCAGCTCCTCACAACTCTGCTTATGGACACAGCCTCTGCCTCCTAGCCCAGCTGGCTCCTGGGGCACAGCTGCAGCCATCCCATGAGCACTGGTTCGGCCATCCTCAGCTGGCTCTACTCACCTCATCAGCCCCACAGCCACCCCCAGCTGGCTCTACTCACCTCCTCAGCCCCGTCAGGCTCAGCTCCTCACTGCAGGGTATGCTGCTGCCTTGCACAGATTCTGAGGTTTATGCAAAGAGGAGTGTTGAAATGAAAAACACAGAGAACATCAGCCAAGTCACAACGATCACATGGAAAGCTGAGAGACAGAAAACAAAAAACCCTCTGCGTTCTCAAGCATTTAGCAGTGCTCTCCACAGAATGCTGTCAGAGATGTACTTGCTGCCACGTGCCCATGTTTAAGCAGCATTCCCAGCCCACAAACAGACGTGACAGGAGCAGTATGTTTATGCAAACAGCCGTTGATGCGAATCAGGCAGGACCCCCCGTGAGAGCCCCTTCCATCTGAGGGGAACAGGTGTGAGGGCATGGCCTGGCCAGGCCAATCCCCTCAGGGCCGTGCAACCACAGTCTCCCATTTGTAACCTGAAAATGCTGTGAAACACGGGGAATTCTGAAAAAGACCTCTGGCACTGAGTTTATTTGGTTTTCCATAACCCAAGGAATGCAGTGGTGCAGAGAGGGGAAGCCAGCAGGTGAACTGGGCAACCCCTCACTGAACATGTCGTCATTTTGTTTGGGAAAGATTCCCTCTCGACACCAGAACAGCTTTTCCCATTGCTGCTCCCTCGCAACACCTTACTGCAGTGCTTTGCATGCATTGAAGAACATTTTTTCTTTTCTGCTCCTATTTTTTAAATACATATACCAAAAGCTAAGTGAATAACATAATAAAAATTTGTTCGCAATTCCTACAGGACAATGAATGATATAAACAAGTTAAGCTCAAATTACAACAAGTACAATTGTCACAATTACAAAAAATAACACAAAAAAAAGTGAAGTATAAATACGACAACAAGTACAGAGCTTGTTTCATTCCAAAATCACACAATGTCAGAGAGAGCATGTAAAACATTTAACTAGACCACATGTAATTTATGAAAACCAAGGTTTAAACGTTGGAACTGCTCCACTGATGTAGAAGCTTGTTCTTCTCAGTCTGCTAAAACACAACATACTACATGGAAGCCTAACAGATGCTTCAACCAGTCCCTGTGATATTGGTTCATAGTGCAAAAGAATTTTATGTCTGGCAATCCGTGTCCAGTTACCTCAACAGAAAAAGGGATTCAGGCCAGGATTTCAGAAGGCATAAAGAGTTCTGGGACTCTGAAAGCTCTGCGAACAATACAGGCAGCTCAGAGTAATTTCAAGAACATATCACCAAGTGCTTCACAGAAATGAACACAAGACCAGATTTCCAAAACACTGAAACAAACGAGTGACCTAAATTAAAAAAAAAAAATCATTATCCTACTTAAAACATCATTTAGCATTGTAGAAGTGTGTTGAAAGCAAGAAAACATACAAAAAATGGTAGGAACACTGTCCCACAGTTAATGTTGCTGCATAATCCAAACCCAGCACTCTGCACAGCCATGCTGATGCTGAAACAGGACAGGAGTGGCTGCCAACAAACCAGGTCATGCTGCAGTGTGTTGACTTCACTGAAAAATGTCTCAAAGCTAAGTTGATCAAAGAGAATTAATTTGGAAGGAAAAGAAAACAAACAGAAAACAACAGACATACAACAGCTTGACGTCCTATGATACTCCTTGTTTGTTTAATGCTTTTTTTAATGCTTAAACTGGGGTATGGGTTGGTGGAGAGGGCTACTGAGATAAGCCCAGTTTGACAAAGTGATAATACAGTCACTAAAAACCATCACACCTCCAGGCCTGGGAACAGGAAAGGGTGGACTCAGTATTAGCTGAGGTGCAAAGAGCCACTCAGATTTGGTAAGAGAAGGGGAAGAAAAAACGGTAACAGCAATAGAGCTGGTCTTCAACTGGTGTTAAATTGCCACAGCACTCAATTTAAAATAGAGTTCATAAAAATGTCAGGCTGGCTGATGATCCATCTGAAACTTCTAGCATCCAGCTGCCTACAGTGAGGTACGGATCATTAGAACAACCAAAACTACTGGGGAAAAAAAGAAAAAAAGACAGCCAAAGATTCTGGAGCTGCACACACCTAACACTCCCTTTTTTCACCAAAATGACCTCATCTTCATTGGAGATGAGGAAAACAAACAAACAAATACCAATCAAACAAAAATACCAAAATTCCTCTACCTACTTTCTCTTTCCCTTCTTCAACCTTCTCAATCCCAGTTCACACCTCCCTGCACACCAACTCCCTGCACACTTCCTCCTTTACCTATTTCCTTCCCACTGCTTTTGCCCCTTCTCTACTTCCTTCTATTTACATTACTATTCTTCCCTCAGATCCTACCTTCCTCCTCTCTTCTGCAATTCTTCTTGCACATTTCCATCCTTTCACAGAAGCACTTTCTTGTCAACTGCATTTCAGCCTCTACCTAAGCAAGTATACAAAAATATAAATACAAGTAGCATAATTTTCCTTCTTCCTAAAAAAACTGGAAGACAGGCAGAATTAACCTAATGCATGTTTTCAACACTGGCTTCCACCTTCAGCTCTAAAACTTGAACCTGGATGTGACCACTATAAAACAAAACAAAATTGGTTTCCCTATCAATCTATGGCTTTTTCTAGAAAGCTTGTTTTGCAATTTTTAGTTTACATATTAAAGGTAAAGTAAATATGGATTTTTAACAACTAGTATATTCCAACAAAAAAATAGCCTCATCAGTGCATTTTTTTGTACCAACTGAATAATACTAGCATATTCGATATAAACTAACGTAGATAAAATGATGCAACTTACTAGCACAAAGGAGCTAAATTAAAGTGCTTCTTCACAATTTTCAATACAAACCCTTTGAATAAAACCCAAACATACACAGTTTGGGTTATGTGTAAACGACACCTATGTAACTAGGTGTTAATGAATCTCCAATTTGCTAACAAATTAAAATAATAAAAAAGTCTAATAAAGACTATTTTGGCCATTCCTTAGGGCTTTTCTCAGTGCCCTGTTTTGGTGAAGCATCCCACCATCACTCTTGGTGCACAACAACCTCCAGCCAATAGTTTTTGGGGGTTTTTTGGCTGTGCTCATTATCCATGGCAGCTGTGTTAGTCCTCTTTCAATCAGCCAGGTGGTGGCTACAGAACAATTCTTATTGGAATGGAGGACTGCTGACTGCCAGGTTGTGAAGGCAAAGTTATGGAGTGCAGTGGCACTATGGTTCTCTCTTCAACGACAGCAACAGCAGAGCGAGTACTGCCCACAGCAATCAATACCTGCTATCAAATATTGACGCTATTGACAAATACAAAAATCATAAGAAAATTCTTTAAGACTCGATCACAATTTCCCTGACTGAAATAATACACACAGGTTCAATCACTGTGTGGAATGTGAATGATTCTGCAGTAAAAGTACATCAAGTAGAAAGCCCGCATCCTGAGTAAAGTTGATATCAGAAAGACTGAAATATCAACAAAAAGCTCAAAATATAAAAGCACTCCAGTAGAGCCTTTCCACTTCCCTGGAAATCTGGATCATCAATTTTCTAAAATGCTCAGAAGAATTAATAACATTATCCAGCTGCTGTTGTCATTTCAGAAGTAAGAAGCATCATTCCAAGGATCCAGACAGTAAGGCAAGGGCTGCTGTCAGAGCTGCTTTTTTCAGCACGGATGAAAGTTCCCTCTGTTTCTTGCCTGTGGGATTCCCATTACACTAGGATATGCTGCTTTTCCTCTGATGAGCAGCTTCTCTTTGCAGTAGATCCTCACTGTCACTTTCACTTTCACCGTTTCTCTGAAATAAAAAGGCCATGTTATTCCAGTCAATAAATGAGATACCATGCTGCTAAGTAGTCTGATATAATCAGTATCATTTATAGAGAAAAACAGATGTACTAAAACCAGCAGAGTTTCACTGCAGGTTATGCTCACTGAAGGGTCCCCCATCACACAGCTGGTCATGAGGGCTGTGCAGACTTTTCTCCACAGCTGCTCATTTCTCAGTTGGACAGGACAGTCACTGCTGTCACATCCAAATAACGTGCAGCCCCTATGCTGCCTTTATGTAAAATAAACATGGCTAGCACCTATAAGGTTTGCAGTCACTGTTTCTCCTTTCTCAGCATAACATAACTTACAGTAGCATTAACAGCATACAAAGGATGCCTGGTTTCCCACCCCAAACCACTGACGTCTTGCAAATTTCAATCCACAGTAAAATTGCATTTTCTTCGCCTTTGAAGAATGTACCTACCAAACATTCATCCTGAATTAGGGCCTTTTTCACCAGCGAACGAGATAAGTGGTTGCACAAGGAGACAATGCTGTAAGAAAGCTGTAAGTAAATAGAAGGAAGAATGAGAATATGAAAACACCAATACAGACACATCAAAATACATTTTGTTTGTCTAAGGCATCTTACAATTTTACATGTATAACCTTTGCCTTGCCTGCAGATACCCATCAGCCCAACACAAGCAGGATGAGAAGCTGCTTGCCATACCTTCCACCGCCTTCTGGCATACTGCCTTTTGAAGTTTTGCATGTTAACAACAGATTCTCGCCGTACCAAAGCTTGCTGCTTGTCCAGTGGCTGGAAGATAAGAGATGGCAATTTTATTGTGTGGCTCCCTTTGATGCATGAAATGCTAAGATTCTCCTCACTCCTTAAAGCTGGCTGAAAATAATGTTGGGAAAGCTGTGGATTCGTACAGGTGTAAGCAGAAGAAAAAACTAAATCACTGATCCCACCCTGTCCACCCCGTCCAGTCAAGGGATCTATAGCCTTGATTTCAAACAAAACCCTAAAACTTCACAGTCAGCAGTCTGCAGCTGCCCTGAGTGCTGTGCTCACTTCTAGCCCCTCAGCCTGGCACAAAGGGTGCAGTGCAGGGCACAGGCTTTGCTTCAGCCTCCACTTCTGCCTGCTGCTTCATTACGATCCCCAGAAAAACAAGTAAAAAGCCTGGAACAGCCTTAGAAGCCCAAGGACAGAATGCATGACAGCGAAGCAGAAGAGGGAGATAACTACAATGAGTAGAGGATGCTAAGGCAATGCTTTCGCTTTGCAAAGCCACTGAAGCGCATCTCACTGCAACACCTTGATTTCTTCTGACTGGAGCTCACTTCTGCTAGCCTTTATTCGCATCATTCAGAAAGGCACTGGGAGAGCAACAAAAAGGCTCTACGGGTGCCTAGTGGAAAGGAGGCGGAGCTACTATGAGCACAAGGACAGCACTGCTGCCCAGCGCTTTCTCAGGGGTGGTGGGACGAAACCCAGCACCACCACACTATTGTGTCCCATGCTACTCTCAGAATTTTCACACTTGACCCCTTACAAGAACACTGTCCAAAGATATATTAGGCCTTCTCCTAACGTCCAGAGTTGGGTATTTCATTTTATTCTAGAGCCTCTTTCTCAGATGATGCTTGCCCTGAACCACGTCTCACTCTGGTGTCAAAAGATGGGGACTCACAGCCCACATCTGGGCAACATATTCCAGTGTCTCATTTCTCTTACTGTAAACAAGTTTGTTTGATTTTTCAGTATTTATGCAGAATTTCCTTATTTCAGTTTGTGCCCTTTGTCCTGTCACTGGATAACACCAGAGAAAGCCTGGCTCAGTCTCTTTTCTCTCTCCCACCAGGTATTTACTCAGATTGATAAGCACTCCCCAGGCCTCCTGCTGATACCAAACAATCCCAGCTCTCTGTCAGCTCCAATCCCTTCCATCAATCTCATTCCAAGATGTTTTGCTGAAAATATAAAAAGCTGAGCTGTCATTTAGTATTAGTTACTAGGACACACACTCCAGCATATCTGAAGACATGCTAGTCTTTGTCCTTTTACCATCCTCAGAATATGAGAGCACAAGTCCCTGGCACCTCAGCAGTAAATGCATGAGGAGAAAACTGCAATACCTGGTTACATGGCAAGGGGGAGGAGAAGAGGAGGAAAGCAATTAAAAATTTATACACACAAGAATTCAGACGTGTCCAATATTTTGGGATGTCACCCTGGTGTTAACAGATATTCTGCAGATGCTAAAAATGAAGTATCTTTGAAATCCAAAACCACATCAACGTATGCACAGACCAGACAATTGTATTTGGGAATAACAAAAACAAAGTTCAGTACTAGATTTGGTAAAAGAAAAGAGGATGGAAGACAGCTCTTCAGCTGTTATGGAGTTTAGACAGTCACCACCATTTCAGCAGATCTGATTTGCTTAGGGAGGGAGCAGACAATCCAGAAATACTTACACTGAACTGGGCTAGAATGCAATCAAGGCAGACAGCTGAAAGAGAAGGAGTACCAAAGGAGAATGGAAAAAGGACCACAGGATTTTCCAGCGAAGCAGTGTTCATGAGCCAACAAATTCACTTTTCTCCTCAGACGCTATGGGTATAACATTTGTGCAAGTCAGAGCCAAGTAATCAGCTAGGCTCCTTTCCCATTTAGATGTACACACCACTCCTGGGTGTCCCCCCACCACAGGGACACATAAGCACTGAGTGCATTTCCCCGTGCTGCAAATAGCTAGCATGGTACAACAAAACCTTGTAGAATCAGTTTGAAGAGGAAAAAATGTCACAGTCTGAATGTCAGCTATATATGAAAATTTCTGAGTGCCCTTTTGGTAGCAGAGCCATTGCCAAATCAAAATAACTTGCTTCACACTGCTCCCAGCTGTTAATAACTATCTCCCAATTGCTAAGCAGCCTGCAAACAATGACCCTGTCATCTTCTCAATCGTCAGAACACCTTCTCAAAAACAGTGTTATTTACCCCTTTCAGCCCAGAGAGCACTGACCTCAAGGACTGAGTCACAAAAATATTGACCTCACCCAAACACTTGGGAACAGTGGCCTCATTTCATGTTCCTTCTCGTCATGTCAGTGCATTGTTCCACAAGAAAATCTACACAGATCAGAGGATGTGAGATGACAGCTGAGGGAAGGCAGACAGACTCTCTTCACTGAGGGTCTTTTATGCAGATACTGACTCTCAGTAGTCTTTAAGTTACTTCTTAAGAGTTGAAACTCTCTCTTTAACAACAACAAAAAGTCTGATGTTCCAGTTTGTCTGGACAGCATCTCCTGCATCTTGTAGCTCCAAGGAGCCTGCAGAAATGATGACTGAAGCCTTCACAGCCAATCAAAAGCTGAGACAGTTAATATTTCCAATACTGCTTGGCACTCTGGAGTCCAAAAGTCCCTGGCCAACAGCATCAGTATGTGAGGGACATCTCCTGGGTATCTAAAATATTACCTCTTGTGCAAAGCAAGATGCCAGAGAGCACACTCCATCCTCCAACTATCATGACAGTGTCAACATCACCCCTGTTGAGCAACTGTTTCCAGGACCCTTCATTTCCACCAGCCTCTGTATGTCTTCACAGTGACAGTGACAGATCCACTGTGCCCTACACAAACTGGATCAATGTATGCTTTTATCATTTTTATCTCAAAGTAGGAAACAATGTTATGAACAACGGTGGTTCAAATTCAGGAAGATCATTAAATTCTCCCCTTCTACTACATTTCAAGATCAACTCTGGATGGACCTGAACACGGATACAGGGAATCCTGGCTACTACCTCTGTAATTCCTGTATCTGTGTAACAGTTATCTTGAAGCAAATTCAAATAGCTAAGCAAAGAGGGCATAAAGCAGATGCCCAACAACTCTTCCCAGTACAAAAAAAAGCCTCACAGTTCCTTTTTTGCCACTGACTACATAATCAAGGAAGAATTGCCATCTGCACAAAGAACAATTTACTGGGTCTAAAAATGATTCAAAGTACATGTGAATATACAGTATAATCAATTGAAATCTTTGAAACACAAGTCAGGATTCAAGTCTGGGACAACCTTTCTCTTACTTTCTAAAACTTAAAAAAAGCCCAACAACTTCACACCAAGAACGTTAGTCCTCAATCCCACATGGCATATTAAATTAGTTGTAGTTCTGTCTCATCTTTACTGCAGAAAGCAAATCAGACATGTATGTTACTGCTTGTCATCACTCACATTTTAATATTGGCACTGCAAAATGATATACACAGTAATTTGATCGTTACAAACTCATAATTCTGTCTTTGGAGTAAGTTTCTTTGTTATGGGACAAGAAACTCCACTGAATTTTAAACTGTAGAATTAATCATTAGCTAACACTTGATGGTAGAAGATCCCAATCTGAATTACAGGCCTAAAAACTTCATCTTGAAAAGCCTGATTTTAACTGTTCTTCAGCAGCAGCCATTCTCACAGAGAATTTCCCCATACTACACTGCTAACTTCATTTACTTCATGTTACAGCACAGATTTAATTTTTTGCAAATACTTGCAAATACTTCTTCCATCTGCTCTGTAGAACTGCCCACAGCAGCTCTAGGTGACTATTTCTTTCATCCAAATGGAGATGCTATCATTAATTCTTTATTGGTTTCTAGGCACCCAGCCCAGTGAATACAGACTGAACTCTCTTCTCTGCATTCATTACTTAGTGAACTTCAGGAACCGTAGCGTATGATAAGTATGACATAGGAAATGCAAAAGGATGCAGGTTAGCTGTGGTCCATACTACAGTGATAACCCAGTTCCTGTAAGTTCAGACACCAAGCATGGGAAAGAACTTAAACACTACAAACTTAAGCACTGGGAATTTATATTTGGGTTTTGGTCAGCAACTTGTGCAACACATCAGAATTCCTGTTTCAGTTCTAGGTAATGTTTTTGTGTGTGGAGATTATGCACTGAAACGTTATTTTTTTTAACTGTTGTACACTGAGAGAGGCAGCAAAGCCTGCATGTAACCTGATGTAGAACATTACTGATTTGATTCTGCTACATTGAGATTCAGCCCTGCAAGGAATTCTTCACAGCACGATCTGTTTAATAGATCCGTTAGGGATTCATTGATATCTTTGTTGAAAACAGAGTCAAAGTTTCCATTCACACAGGCTTCATTTCCATTTTCCAGTTGAAAATTACTCATCAAATCCTGTATCCACTTAAGATCCTCAGAAAGCTCTTGACTGAGAGATTCGTACTGACTCTGCAGAGCAGCATATTTCCCAGTTATGACTGTAAGACTGGCTCCTACAGTCTTGATATCATCTTGTAGATGTCTTTTCAGGGATTCAGTTTTGCGGAATTCATACTTGAGCTGAGACAGCTTATGCCTCACGCTTTCATTTTCTTCTTTATACCAAGCTTCTTTTTCATTATAAATGGAAACCAGAGCATCAATGTCCTCCTGCAAAGAGTCGTGGGATGCAGCCAAAGCGCTGACCTCTCGTTCCATAAATGAAATGTCTTCTACTACCTGGGCAAAGCGCTCGAAGTTGATGTAGGTGTTATTAGGAGGCATACTTGAATGGCATTTTATGGTGTACTCTCTCAGTCGTTTTGTCTTGAGCTGTGTGTTCTCAGCCTTCTTGTTTTCTTCGACTTTTGTTTCTTCCTTCAGCTGGTGAGTCTTCAGATAGAGGAACCAACATTACTGGACATTTACAAGACAGTGCAGTAATTCAAACTCTACACAAAGGATGCAGCCTGAATTTCCAATCTGCGGGAGATTCTTTTCTCCCACAGATTTTCCTTCACACATTCAATTAAAAAAAAAAAAACAATAAAACAACAGGAGAAAATGAATGTAGTAAGCAATGTGCATTCATTCCAGTGTGGTAAGTTGAAGACTGGGGCCTCAGTTTCTTTTGTTGTTAATTTTTTAATCAGTCATTCTCAAAAATATCAATATTTGTAAGAGGAAAAACAACAGTCCTGAAAAGAGTCCACTCAGGGCTTTTTGCAGTGCGGAGCAAAAACTGGATCACTGTGCATGCTGAGATTATCCAGAGGTATTTTCTATATTTATGCATCCACAAACACAAGCAACATTTATGATGAAAAAATCCATTCAGACACAAAAGTCAGCAAATCAACACATGTGGTACACACAGTTACATTCTGAGGTAAATTATATTTCCACACTGGTGGTGATCAACTCCCAAATCAAGAAAGCACTATATCTGAGATACAGTGCTTATCATGCAAGCAGAGAAGGATGAAGAAATGCAAAGCACAGTCTAATGTAGGACACTGTACATGCAACAAACATCAAAGCCTTGTTCTCCTCTTTTTGACAACCATGATAATAAAAAGTCGTGATTAAGGTTCGCAGAAATCCCAAGATTCAGTCAGAACCCAACCAATTTCCTCCCAGTACATCTCCTCTTTCAGATGTCAATGGTCTCTAACTGCACAGAGGTCAGATTTCCAATTAACACATCAATAAGAGTGAGAACATTATCTCTGCTCGGCCCACAGCAAAAAGCAAGATCTCCCTTTTTATTTGGTCTTACCGTTATCCACGGATGAGACAGAGCTTCTTGAATTGTAAGACGTTTCCTAAAAAAAAAAAAACAAAAAAAGAAACACAAAAAGTACAGATTTGTGAGAGAAATACCTTGCATACAAGTCCATTAGTCTTCTCTTTGCCTTTGTATAAGCAGTAAAGCATTTATCAAGTTAACTTCAGGCCTAATACTGAAATTCAGGATTATGCTTTTCCACAAGGCATGCTGTTTGTGTGTTTGCCAGTAAGAAGTTGTCCCCATCCCAATTTTAATGCCTTCCTGTCTGAAATCTTTATTTTTGTGTACCCTCTTATAAAAAGTGATAAAAGATTATTCATCCTACAGGCTTAGAGAATAAATTATTTCTATATACCTTTAACATCACTGTGTCTGAATCATGGTATACAATGTTAATTATATCAAAAGTGTCTTCTAGAGTGCAACAGGACATCATTCCTGCCATGTCCTGAAAACAGAATTTGAGAGGAATACTTCAAATCTTATCCAACATAATTGATCCTAACTTCTTCCTGCAGTGTGCAGCTCAGTGAACAGCACCCTATCACCATTCAGAATCAAAGGCAGAACCACCATATTGCTCTATAACACGTGACAAATATGAATGTGCCTGACTTGTCTTTTTTATAAGGAGGTTGCTAGACCTGCACTAGCCTCTCATCAAACCCCACCTACTCAAACCTATTCTAAGACTGTTGCAATTCCCTGGGGCTTGACCCAACAGCTTGCCTCTTTCTAATATCCTTCTTTTCTCCTATTGAAGCCACTAGAAAGAACTGCAACAGCCTGACTTCCCTCTGGGATGAACAGGGTTAAGGGGAAGGAGATGCTACTTCTATGTGCACTTTATTAAAAGAAACACTTTTAAAAGACTGTGGTTCCCAAAGACTGAGAATAAAGCTCTGAATAGCTGTCATGCAAATCCTGGGTGATTGCAGTGGATGCATAGAGACATAAAGAACAATTCCAGTAGGAGCAGATGTAAAAACAAAATGTTCTTGGACCACAGGGAACATTTTACAGGATTGTGTCATGTCCTTGCAGGCAGTTCACAGCAGATTGAAATACTGGAGTGGTAGTTACCTAGAACTAAAGATTTTGCATACCATTTTCAGCCCTTTACCAACACATTGTTGTACCACTTTGACTTTGGAGAAAATGCAGTCATGAAATTGAAATTTAACAAAGGAGATTTCAGTTCCTTTTGTTAGTTTGTGGATGCTGTGATTCACTGTGGGCACAGCAGCAGAACTCTGCCTACCATCTTGCTCTTGAATGGCAACACACACTGCAGGGAAGGCTTTGGAGATTGCTCTGCAGGCTGTTTCACCAGATTTATCTAAAACACCGATGAACGATTCTGAGCTTTCACTTACCGTGTGTCTTTCACCAGCAGTTTCCGAATAAAATCTTTTGCCAGGTCGCTGGTATTGCTGAAAAATTCTTCATCAAATTCATAATTCACAGCTGTGATGTTAGCGAGCGTTTCTTGTTTAGTTTCTCCAAGGAAAGGTGATGCACCACTAAGCCTAGATAAGCCATAAAAAAGAATCGATTGGAAATAGGTTCCCTATTTGTGGATCTCTGTATTGTAGCAGCCACAACACTTGGGAAATAACAGGTCCAGCATCTGTGGTTCTGAATCAGACTCATTCTGAAAGTCTCCAGGGCAGCACTGAGTGCTCAGATAGACATGCACAGATTCTCCCATTCTGAGTATCTCACTGAAGTCACAGTTTGTCAAAATAGGAAAAGCTTCAGCTGAGGAGAGCATCTGTGGCTATGACTCCACAAACACTACCAGCCAGAAAGCTTCTGTCAGGTCAAGCAGACAAATTTATATTTCCATTTGTATTTCCAGAAAAAATCCTGCCTGCAATTTTCTGTCTGCAAAGTTGCTGACAAGTTCCCTGTGCAGTAAGTGTAGCCAGGAGATGTTTCTCAGATGGCATCACAATACAGTGTGTGACCAGAAATCGGGGTGGCCTTGCTAGAGGTCAGCCCTGCACGGAGGAATGGGCACACAGCTCATCAAAAGAAATTCACTATGGAACTTCGGTTGAGATAGAATCCAACCGTTTCTGATCAATGTAAGATTGCATTCTCTTGGCCCTTTCCTCCAACCGTATGGACATAATAGATGTATCATAATAAAAAATAGCACAGTAAGCTTTATTTAGACAGAAAAAGCTTTCATTTTCATTTGTCTACTTTGCCTCTCTCAGCTGTGACTTGACAACTTTCATCTGTAATAACTATTTACCTTTTCTCCACAAAATTCAAATGTCAGAGCAGGTTCATTGCAGACTCTTCCTACCCTGCCCTCCACTCCCCTCAACATGAAGGGATGCAAGCCCGGTTTACAGGAAATATTATTTATAATAAGGAAATTTATTTCATTCCTGTTTAAAGTTGCCTGGACTATTATGCTCATCTCCTGTGCCTTGTTTTGATAGCAAACCTTCACAATGCAGCAGGCTCAAAATAGGATCGCAGCAAACTCCTGTGATCTAAAGTGAGTGTTTGAATAGAAAACTGCTATACAGATCGTTTATTTTGTCTTTACTTTCACTATCAATTTGACTGAGGATTCAGAGGTAAGCAGAAGAAGACATATGACCACATGTGTCATTCAGCCCAGTCCCCAGCTACCACAGCTTCACTCACAGAATAAGCATTTGAGCACAGAAAGTTTTCTCTTCTGCTTTAATCATATAATGAAACTGATGTTGCTGACACAGTAAGGCAACACAAATGAAGTTCTCCAGCTGTTTTTGATGCCGTAAAGTCTACCCCATAGGCAGACTTTATGAGAAATGAATCTCATTTCTTAACAGGTTCTCCACCCTCCCTCTTAAGCTGTTGCTCTGTTTCAGTTAGTCAAAAAGAAGGTGACAAGAAGACTGCTTTCATGAACCACAGGAAACTTGTGAAAGAAGCAGTTCCACAAATTGTCAAGCTCCATCTTAAAACTATCTCAACTGCTTGTTTCCAGTATGTCAATAGAATCTCATTTATTAGAGTTTACATGCTTTTCTCATGAGCATTTTTTTCTTGTGCTTTCTGACTGTGGTGATGTTCCCAGCCAGCCTTTGCCTCTCTACCTTTAAGAAGCCCTTTTTAATGCTGCAAGATGAGTTCTCTGCTTCCTGGATCAACCATCTCTGCTCCTGTTTCAGCTTAAATTCATATTTTTGAATATGGGCGACCATATTTATATAAACTAAACTGCTACCTTTACAAGCAGTTTCAAACTCCTGTTTTCACCAGAAATAACTCTGCTTGTAAATGCTGCTGTTAGATACTTTATGTATCTATTCTCTCCACACTGGTAATTCAACTATTCTACGCCCAACCAACATGCTTGGGCTTTTCTATCCTCTATCACACTGTACTGATGAGATCTCATAGGAAGCTGAAATGCCCACCATCTTCAGAGCCATTTGTTCTTCGTCTGGTCATAATGGCCCTCTCAATTTTTTTAATGCCTTATTTTAAAATTTGAAAAAGCTGAGGAATAAGTTTTTCCATTAGAGGATGTGTGCGCAGCTCCTTTCTTGCTTGACAGAAGGAAAAGCTGTTCTGTAGCAGTGCATTAGAGCTTTAGGAACACTTCTATACTAATGAATGTATTGTTTGTACTCACAGTATGTAGGTGATGACTCCTATGCTCCTGAAAAACAAAGGAGATTCATTGCAAAGCTTCTGCACTATCTATATTCTTTTCAACATATACAATACAGAAATGGTTACAGTATTGCAATACAGGCAGGAAAGCTCTCATTGTTTCAGATAAAAGTCATTATCTAAAGCTAGTTTTAATGAAAATGTGAATTTTACACCAATACTCATATTTTGTGGATATTTGAAATCACTTATTTCTATGCTGGGAGATATTTACCACAGTACCTACCAGAAATACACAGAAACAGTAGGAAGGGTATTTTATTTGGGGTGACTTCTTTTGGCTGCATTCTCAGCAGACCAGATTAGTACGCAGGTCTCCTCTGCATGCAGTGCTCTTATAAATAAAGCTGTCACAGGCACTGCAGGAACATGCTTTCTTTTGAGAATGCTCCTCCGCAGTGGACAGTGGCAAAATATTAACTCTGTAATGGCCATTATTCAAGTTTTTCACTGTAATTTTGCAGAAGTTAACCACTTCTTTTACCTTTTCAGTAAAAGTAATCAGTAAAAAATGGAATGACAGAACAAAGAATATGCAATCATCAGACTTAAGTTTGTTTTGAGATTCCCTTCAGAGAACAGCAGGAAAAATTGTCAGGAGAGCAACCTGGAAAAGAAGTTAGAAGCTTACCACATATCTGCAGCCAGCCCCAGTGGTTCATAGTTCACTATTTCTGGAGCTATAGAAGAGATTAGGAAAAAAAAAAAAAGAAAGTGGATGGGAACAGAAAAAGACCAAAAAACAGACAAGTGCTATTCATGAGAAATCGTATTATAAGAAAAAATTTCTTAATGCAAAGCATCCCCATGTAAGACAGCATGCAAGGGAAAAGACCAAGGTAAGATACTGAGACAAAAAAAAGGTGTCTCTAACAGCACTGAAATCATCTCAGGTCATGGAACAGACGTGCTTAAATGGAACATGAATTACAATTCTCTTCCCCACCACAACCCCCAAAACTCAAAATAAAACAAATAGGAAGTAGAGAGACAAATTAGAATGATGATCAGTAAGCAATAACAATAAAATCAAGTGGAAAAATGGAGGAGAAAAACAATGGGAGGCAGTTTGACTAGAAAGAAATAAAAGAGGAACCTGTGCAATTGTGCAGCAACGCACACAGATTACTTGACCCAGGCAACAGGGAGAAAACTGTAGAAAATTATAACTTGTACTGCAGTGTTTCACAACCTCAGCCTTGAATTTGTGTCTCTAAACATTTACTTGGCAACAACTGACTCCCACAAGAGTAGCCCATCAGGCATACAGAAAGCCTAATGCAGAAAAATATAGCAGATTTCTAGACTTAGGTCACCTTGATACAAACTGGTCACTCACCTACGAATTCTGGAGTTCCAAAAATGTTTTTAAATTCAACTCCATCTTCTATTTTGTGAGCCAGGCCAAAATCAATGAGTTTGATGTGTGGAATAGGGATATTCTTGTCAAGAAGCATAATGTTTTCAGGCTAAAAATAACAAAAGATAGATATTTGTTGTTATATTATCTTAGAAAATAACAGATCTACACCTCCAGTTCTCAAATTTTTTCCTTCCCATATACAACACTGTAGAACAAGAAACACGTGCCTTTTTTTAATCATACACAATTCATTCTTTTGGTAAAGGGATGACATCTCATAACGTGTGACATCAATGAACAGATCAGAATTTGCAACTGGAAAACAAAACTGATAATACAATAAAAATAAAAATAATAAAATAATACATTCTTCCTCTTGCAGTCTTTGTTCTCATCTCAAGCAAAATCTTTCTATCTTCACATTAAGCCCATCTTAAAGATGACTGTTGCCAGGATAGAAGCAACATATCCTTGTTTCCACCCTACTGTATTTAGTTCCCATATCTGATAAGATATGTAACGATACTATTATCCCAGCAGCATTGTGATGTAACTTCGAGTGGCTCTGTGGTGCATCTTGTCCTCTGTTAAATCAGAAAATACTTCCTCGTCCTGAAAGGCCTCCTAGGAAGATGCCAGGCCCTGATGCCGTGGATTTGCCACTGTTCTAACATCAGTGGCTACTTAACAGCTAGAGGGCAGCTGAAGCAGTGCAACTACCTAGTACAAAGACAGCATGCACTTGCTCAGTCCTGAAGGAGAGCTACACAACTGAGTATTTTGCTGAACTGTTCTTGGAATGTACACTGAGAAATCCCATTATTTCTGCCCAGCTGTAACTAATGTACCATAACCTGCTGGACAGTGTCTTAGTATACAGCTCTTAACACATCTGAACCTACTTAGGGAAGGTAAATAATCTTTTTTCTGGAACTAAATTCACACCTGCAACAAGACGACCCAGAAAGATCTACAGGATTTTCTGCCTGAATAATCCTTAAAATGGAAAATGTAGAGATTAGTGGTCCTATATCATGTATGACAACAAGCTATTAGAAGAACATGCAGCATTTCCTACAGATTCACAGGGCAAGGCCCTGAGCCAAAGCTAGAATAACTTTGATATTAGACCTATCTTTACCTCAGTCGTAGACTCCTTGCTCTTTGCCAAATGCAATGGATATTTCTTTTTTTTTTTTTTTTTTTTTTTTTCCAATTATGTTTCTCAGCATTAGTTGCTCCTTGTACTTATTTCACAGGTTTCAGAATAAACTGCAGATTCAATTATCTCTGATGAAGAGCTTCAATGCATTAATTTTTCATAACTTAATCACAAGCTCAAGAGCAATGGTGAGACAATCTGATTCACCGCTGGCAGCTGCCTGGCCTTTTCAAAGCAGATCCTAAGGTGGAAGTGTCTCCTGCTAACACACACACTCACTCAGAGCTGTACTGGGAAAGAAAGCATATGAATAATTTATTGTCATAGCCTATTTTAGCCTCTGGCTAACAAGTCTGGTTTTCTTCCATGGATCTAGGGCGTACGTGTTCCCTGCAGATACATGATGTCAGTTTGTTTGGAGCACGCAGAACAGACTGAAACGGCAAGAAGTCACAGCCACAGCCCTGCACTGTTTTATTCCTTAAGGTGTGTAAGACACTGCAGCTCCACTGAAATTGATGCAGCCTTGATCAGTGATGAGATAAATGTCAATTTTCTTCCATCTGATCAGATCACTGCTTAAAAAAATATATGCCTAATTTAACACTAGTAAAACCCCAGGAAACAGTCCTATTAAATCCAATAGACTTAATCTGTGCATTTGTTTTAGATAACTTGATATCCTCCATCAGTGAAATGATTCCCCACTTATCTTTTCTCATTTCTATTCTGCTTTTTTTCTGTAACATCGCCACTGACCACCTGACGTCACTAACATTACATCCCAAAAAAGGTACAGTCATCAAAAATTATCAGTAGCAGTAACTAAATCAGCCTCTTCACCTTTAAATCAAAGTGAGCAATTTTCTTAGAGTGGAGGTAATTCACACCATCCAAAATCTGCTTGATGAATCTGGTTGCTTCCTCCTCACTCAAAGATTCTTTCTGTGCCAGGAAGTCGAAAAGTTCTCCTCCAGACACCCTGCAAAACACACCAGGAAACTTCCCGTTATCAACTGCGCTCTAGGATATAAAATAAACGTAATCAAAGAAAATTGAAGTAGCTGAACACTTCCATATAGTTTGTAAAGGCCACCTTCACAGACAATCTGGAGCTCTGTGCTCTGGCCTAAGGTGCCAAAACTGCTTTTAGCTCCCAAAACTGCTTTTAGCTCCCAAAACTGCTTTTAGCTCCCTCCCTCCCCTCCAAAGGAAGGATTATCTTTCCCTAATGCATTGATGCTGCAAGGTTTGATTCATCAAGAGTTATGAAGGTCCAAAAAGAGGTGCGCTGTCTGATAAACCTACAGACATGTTGTAACAGGAAGGCTTCGACATTAACTATTCCAACTGCAGTTTTCCAACATTTTCACTTTGGACAAGACACGGGAAACAGAAAACTGCAATAGCCAGCAACTGCTGAATAGTTGCTTACCAGCTGCCACCAGTAACATGAAGCAATGAAATCGGGCAGCAAACTTTTGTCTTCTTTCCAGAACAGCCATTACAGTGGCTGTAGAACCAATACAAATTCTTGCCTGACATACACTGACAGGAAAGCATTCATTTTGTGCTAATAAGCAACCAGATTGTATGTATTTAGTACATACAACTATTTCTTTTGTCTCATATTGAGAGCCCTCAGTGCTACTTTTTCCATACATCACGAAAGAGGATTATCTTGGTAATGAATTGTGCACTGTTTGCAGTTGTTATTCACATTTACACTTACATTTCTTGCCTTCAGTTCACACTCACTGATAATCTATCATAATCCAATTTTTCTCCTGGCGGTTATTTCTCAAAATGGTTGTTTTCTCTTGGGCTGAGATGTACCACTTACCTGCGCTCAGCACTCCAAGCTCAAGAGCAAGACTTGAACAATCCAACAGTAAATCAGGAAAATAGATTTTCGGCCCTGTTGCCTAATGAGATAGCAGTAAAAGAACTCGCAGGTTCAAGTGCTTTGAGTTAACTGAGTGCTGTGACTCACAGGCAAGTCAGATCACACTGCCTGTGCACTGCAGAGGTCTGTTAGGCAATCCATCATTCCTCTGACCCCAGGCTCCTTTCTAACACTGGTGGTGACAGACAATGATTCCCTACTCTGCCTCATTCCAAGCAAACTACTGTGAATGGTCACAAAAATTGCAAGAAGTCAATTGCAAACAAGAACCCCATGTCAAATGCCAGTTTTTGGCTCATTTCTTAGCTCTCACTGATGCTGTGGGTGACAGCATACGACACCATTCTGTTCTGAAGGCACTGATTTACACAGTGCCTAATGATCTGCCTGCCAGTTATGGGACATTTTTCCACAGTTTCCACATTGGCAAGAAACTTTCTATGCAACATGAGGCAGGACATTTCACCTGCAGAAGTCCCTTGGTCTGTAATCATTGCTGCTAAGTGGCTGGCAAACAAAAATAAAGGACTCAGGAATATGGTGCAATAGCTGCTCCAAAAGTAATGCCTCCTGTTTTATTATATTGGCCCATAACATCAGAGGTGGATGTTGGTAGCATGGCAGTAGAATTTAGACCTTCTCCCAAATATTCCAGGATTACTTCCAGAGTGATCTACATACTTACTCCTACTAACTTTTTGTACAATTTACTCAAACCTCATATTAATGAGAAATCATCACACCTCTTCTACTGAGTTTTCCTTTAGATTGGTCTCTTAAGATCTCTGCAGCTCAGGCTAAGTCTTAGACTTTACTACAAGACACTGGAGATATTCAGAAAACAAAATGCTCATGTTTGTTTTAAGGAACAGCCTTTTGCTGGTAAAGTAGCAATGGGAATTCAGACACTCTGAATCTTTTTAATTTTCCTTATTTGTTTTCCTGTAGTGTTTTGTACCTTGAAAGTTCCCTCTGCTAAATTTTCTGGCATTCCTTTGTACATATATTCTCTGACATCCTCAGTACAGTCCTCTGTGCCAAGGGAATGCGAAGGGAATGCCTTTCATAAAGTGCAGTGGGATCTGTGCTCTCCTTAAGCAGTATCTTCTTTTGCAAGTGCTGGTGGAGAGAAGGCTGAGCTGAAACGTTGTCAGGCCCTTTCAGACAGAACTTATTACTAATTCTCATTAAAAAGCCCGACACGAGAAGCTTCTGCAGCGCAAAGGGAGAGAGAGTAGAGTGCCTGCATGGTTACATTCCAGAAGGGTAGCAGAAAGTATCCCAGTGCAGCTGGCTTCCTGCTGGCAGGGCCAGACTGCTGCAGGAGGTGACCGCTGGTGTGTACTCTGAATAGAAATAATTAAGGAAATGAGACTTGCCTGCTCTTTGTACACTGATTTCAGCAGAGACTAGCAGATCTCACTTACAGATTCCTTTAATAACTTGTCGCAGCTGCAATCATTTTTTTAGCTACCTAACCCTACTACCACTTGGAATGCAGACAATGTTCTCTGGCTCCTGAAATGCACAGAGTAAAACAAAAGCAGTAAAAAACTCATAGCTGCACTGCAGGTCACGTTTGAACATCCAGACAAGTGTGTTTTCCAAATCAACACCACAAATGAAAGAGGGAGTGCTCCCTTCTTAGGGGACTTCATCTTGCAAAAAATCCCTTCTTCCGGTCTCATCTCTTTATCTCTTATCACGTCACCTTTCTTTCCAAGGAAAAGAAAGAAGCAAGTGGATGACACTTTGCTCTTCCTGCAAAGTCCAATAAACGATAAAGCTGCCTTATTTCTTGGGAACGCTTACTAGTAGAGGAGTCTGGTGTATGAATCAGGGCTGCCTTTAAGCCACTTTCGTTTTGGCAAAGCAGCTCAAGGCAGAAACCAGGCGACAGAGAACAGCAGCAAGGTCACCGAAAGCTGTGGGGAGCATAACCCTGGGCAGCGTGCACATGGAAGGGCAAACTCTGGGCCTGCCTAGGTGCACATTACAGCAGTGAACTAGGCAGTGCTCTTTCTGCCCCTGAACAAAACAAACAGCATCTGTAGAATCTGTCCCCACATAAAGGGAAGATACTACTGTCAGTGCCAGCACAATCTGATTTGGAGGGGGTGTCAACATTTAAGCCAAAGCCTGTTTTAAACACCCAGGCAGCTTCTTCAATTAATAAAACACTGGGAATATTCTTTTGAAGCTAAAGTCCACTGCAGCTTGTCATAAGATTAACTGGCCATGTGCTGAAAATGCTTATCTGAATAAACTGCACTGAGTATGAGACTGATAACAGTGTGTGAGGAGTAGAAATCATCTGCTTACGGAGAGAATCTACGTAGCTTTATTAGCAATTATCATCATCATCCTCAATTTGTGTGCAGTAGCAGAATGCAGTGGCCTTAATAAGTTCAAAGTACTGTTACACTCAGCCCTCTAAAAATGAAATGATGTCGATGTGGCTTTGGATGTGGCTCTGGGCAGTCTGGTCTGGTGGCTGGCAACCCTGCATACAGCAGGGGGGTTGAAACTAGCTGATCATTGTGGTCCTTTTCAACCCAGGCCATTCCATGATTCTATGATTCTATGATTCTATGAAATAAGCTACTGCCTGACAAGAATACATACAAAATGTACAAGGCCATGTGAGGACAGGAAGAAGTAGAAGATAATGAAATGGGAGGTTGCTTAGTTTAGCTGACAATCAAAGAGAGCAAGCTTCTTTCCTGTCTTCTAAAGCAGACTCCTAGTTACAGAGACTAACATTTGGCCATACACACATACTTAACAGATGCTCACCACCACTCACATGCCATCTGCCAGCAGTCACATCAATCTCCAGCACGCTCCCTGGCCTGAGTGCTGACACTCTTGGAAGACTAGTGGTTATTCATACAGCCTCGCTGTCTGGATTCCATGCACAAGGCCAGGGCAGGTGCTCTGGGGAACAAACAATCTGCATAATGTCAGTTATGGCGTTCCTATAATTCCTGCTTCATACACAAGCGCATAATTTACTAAGTAGCTAAAAACTGCTGTAAGTAGAAGACCTCTGGGTTCCTCCTTGTTTACTACAGCTTTAGTTCAGTGCCATGAATTTACAGACAAAGGGTATGTCACCTTCTGCACAGCTCCTCTAAAACTCAGGGATCTGTACATTAGGTGATATCAACTCCACTAAAGAACAAAATATAGATCAAAAATGCTGTAACTGCTGTTTTCCTTTTTTCACTTCATGGCAAATATTCATCCTGCTGGCCAAAATCATACTCCCTGAGCAGCAAAGCTCTGTTTAATACAATAGCCACTTCCATTGCTGGCTATGATGAGTATGTGCATACAGTTCTGGTCCCTGGTTTGTGTGACAGTGTTCAGCTTTCTCCTTAGAACTTTGTGTGTTGGGTGTTCTAGCTCTACAAAAGAAACTCTTCATTCTTTGGCAATTAGTCCCTTTTCTGAAAAGCTCTACTTCAGCTTCACCACTGTAAGTTGAGGTGACACAGAGAAAGTGATCGTGTAAACTCTACCAAAGCCCCTTAAGATTAACATCTCTGCATGTAATCCCCAACACATAATGTCTCTGAAGCACTGTTAAAAATTATGTGACTGCTTCTCAAAATATGGCCAGGCCTGTCTGTCCAAGCCAGGGACTTTGAATCTCAAATCGGGCAGCAGAAACAGACAGGACATATGTAAAACAAGTCAGATTATAAAACCTTACATTATTAGGCTGTGCTCTGCATCTGTCTAAAATGTTTCATCTCAGTTGCCATCTCTGAACACATGGGAAGGACAGCAGAGTGTAAGAAAGAGATATTGTCTTTGGGATGCAGTATTTCTAGGCTGATGAAACAAACAGCAAAAAGAATTCACACAGGGAATTCCACAGCTATTGGAGAGACCAACAATTTTGATACTACTTCAGATTCTAATCATCTGGCATTTCTCTGCACTGTGAACATGTACTAGCCAGGTTTTCTCACTTCCTTACAGCCAGTGAGAGTATGTATAGACAAAAGGACCAAAGGTGACTCCTTTAAATGTAAAACTCACATCACATCCCAGCCAAGCAAAGGCTCCTTCACCACGTCCATGTAAAAATGATGCCTGACCACATCTCTAGCTTCCCTGGGATGGGCATCTATTCTTACAGGCAGGGACGTGCACAGGTTCTACAGAAAAAGCCACTGTTCTCTCAGCCCAGAGAAGCTGCTGCTGCTAGCTGCTTCTGAATCTCTTCTTAAACAGAACAAAGCTATATTTCACAGCCAAATATGCATAATAATCATCCCAAACCAGCAGCCTGGCCACCCAGTGGGCCACAAAGCAAGAATGAGGCTATAATGGCCCACAGAAGTCCAGGTCAGGAGGTACACTTGTCAGCAAGTCCTAAAAGGCAAGAGTTTTTCCCCATCACATTGCAAGAGAAGTTCTTCATTCCCACCCTGCTGCTATTCACTCTGAATAAGGAAAGTTTGGGGATCTCCAAAATTCTTCCCCTACTTCCTCCCCTCTCCCTCCCTTTTTTCTCCTTGTCTCTTCCAAGTGTCCAAGTGAAGAAAATATGGGTTTAGTAGAACAGCTGAAAATATTGCAAGATTTTTGTGCACTGAAAAGGAAGACTGCAGGAAGTGCAAAAAAAAAAAAAAAAAAAAAAAAAAAGGGGAGTTCAGTGGCCATTTGTGGTTCCTTAAGGCTCATGTCAGGGCAGCACCACGCACTCTGTTGGCAAACTCTTTTTCTCTTATTTTATTTTTCCTTTTTTTTTTTTTTTTTGAAGCTGACAGCAGAACCTGGCTCATTAACAATGGCCTCGGGTGATTTAAGGTGCACCTATGCCCCCAGGACACATGAATTGACCACGGGGCTGTTCATGAGCATCCTCATCCAGCTCTCCCACCAAGACCTGCGAGGCCCGAAAAGACAACAGCTCCATTTTAACAGTACCCCTCATCCAGCCCCAGAGGAAAGCAAGTCCCTTACTCACAGCTCAAGGATGAGAACCACATCCGTCTTGTTCTCATAGATGTCGTGAAGCTTGATGATGTTGGCATGTAGGGTCTGCTGCAGAATGTCCACCTCCCGTTCTATTTCCTCACGCCTCACCCCTCGACGGCTGGCCCGACTCTGACGCTTTTTAATAAACTTAGCAGCGTACTCCAAACCGGTGCTTATTTCTCTACATTTCTTCACAATAGCAAATTGGCCACTGCAACAACAAGATAATAGTCTCTTAAGGCTTTCATACAAACCTCTGGTAATATGCAACAGCTTTCTGAATATGCAAAGCTTGATCCTATGGCCCTTCTGAGATACGCTGTTGAAATCACACAGACTTGTTCATGTTTCAGTGATTAAGTTATGGCTCATGTTCAAATTATCCTTTGCTGGATAATACTGAAGGCATTCTAGACTGCAACACAGCACTGGGTGTTCTGAAAAGACATGAGTGCACTGAAGTACTTCCCTTTAGAATAATCTCTCTGAAAAGAATGTAAGGGATTGATGAGCCTTTGAAAATGCAGAATTGGGCCCAAGTAATCAGTTTTCAAGGAAAAGAATAGTTTATTCATGTTTCTATACTTCACTTGATAGTTTGGCTTTAAATTTAACTAGAACAAGTACAGGTATCTCACTGCACTTCAAGGACAGAGAATTTCCCATCATATTGAACAGAAAGCAGTTGTGTTAAAGATTAAAAAAAAACCACCCAAACACGTAGCTGCCATTTGTTAATAACATTTTCCTGACTTTGTCTCCTAAAGTACAATATTTCACTTCAACTGTAATATTTCCCTTCTGTGTCCTGAAAGGGAAACACCTGGAGGTCAAATGACAAACTCAAACAATAGTAACCCTGCAGGTTGCAGCCTTATGTCAGTGATGTGAGCTTCTCAAGAGAGGCAATTGTTACCAACTCTTCAATAGTAAATAGGGGAATCCACTTTGCTCTCATTTCCATGAACTAGTCTCCCTTCATTGTGCCCTTGAGTGCACTGATGGAACTCAGAGAAGCAAAGCTTCCACAAAGCTGATGTTCCCTCCTTCTCGTTTGTCCTTCTGAAAGTAACTGTAATCAAGCCAAGACATGTCATCTCAAAATTAAGAAAGACAGGAGCTTTGTAGCTAAAGATTAAAATGATACCAGGTCTGTGCAAGACAAGAGTTTGGCAGGAAACAGTGACTGTTCAGAGGGTCCTTCTTGCTCATCCATTTGGAGTCAATAACTTCTAGACAAGGACAATTGTGCTGCATCTGAGGAATGTTTAGATGTTAAGAACTTTACAGCCATACAAACAATGAAAAAAATCATAAGCTATTAACTTGAGTTTGCAGTTAGTTGAACCAGGACATATAAGAGAGCCACTTCTACTTTAAAAGATGGTCTGTAGCTAAAGTAATGGAGGAATTTTGCAGATCTGATTTCTGCCATGAATGCACTGCATATATTCCTTAGCAACCCACTTCCATCCCATCAACAACAAAGGAAATGGCTTTCCTTTCTAACACACCACATGCCTAAGGGTTCTTGTACACCACTTAAAGCATAAAGGTGTCAGTCTTCCTTTGCTGTTACAATAACAGACATAGTAGGATTGCTAGTACTGTACCACGCAGTGTAATAGGCTCTTGTCCCAGCTGATTCTGGAAAGTGGACAAAAATCTCATTTAAAACAGTAATGTGTTTCTTCTTGTGATGGCTCATTTGTAGACTTAAATTAAACACATCTGTGCCTTTTATGCTTCATTTAAATTTATGAGACTGAAATTATGCAAAGAGCAGTGCATGTACAGATTCAAATATCTACTGGCTCCTTAGGCCGCTTAATGAAGATATTAGAATACTCATCAATCTGAAACTATGTGAAACTTCTACAGCTTAGGGTTTCATCATAATCTCTAAATATCAAGTAGTCCTTATTAAAATCAAGATAAATATTTTCCATTATTTTCCATATTCATGCTAAATTGCCTCATCTGGAGACACAAACTCTCCAATTCTTAAGTTTTTCTTAGATCTTAAAAAAACTAAATTCAAAAACTGACATATTTTAAGGAAAAAAAAAAAAACAAAAAACAAAACAATCAACAACCAAGCTTCCAGCTCAAGTAACAAAAAGAATTAAGAATATCTGGTCTCGACATCAGCTTCAGTCAGTTGAAACAAATGAAGTCAGCTCCTCCGCTGGGGATGAGCTTCATTCAGTTACTGCTCTCTCTGCTCAATAGGAAGCCCAGCATTTTCACTGATACAGTGGATTCAATTAACTAAATAAACTACACTCATTTTTAAATAGTTGTGACAAGTTTCTATCGAGCCTTCTTGGTACCTTCTAAGGTACTTCAGGATTATTCATTACTCTGCCTTTTCACAACCACCTACTCAGGAGCATAGACCTGGACAGAATGATGTATAGTAAATAAAAAAAAAACAGGTGGTTAAATTGGAGCAGCTGGAAAACAAGGAGCCAGCGGGGAAGTGTTATAATGGTGAGCTGTCAAGGAAAATTACTCTAATAGCAGTGCTTGTTGACTGCATTTGGTAAGTCTGATGGCAAGCTGCTGCTGACAGGACAAGTCTTGTAGCAGTATCTCTGCAATACAACCTACAAGAGTCTGAATGGAAGGAGAAGTTGTCCACCTCTTCCATTTGGATACCAGTTAAATAACCTCACAGCCCGTCTGCATATATCTGTGATTTCAAGCAGCCAGAAGAATTTACAACTGACCTGAGGAAAACTTAAGCTGAAGGTTAGTTCTTCTTATTTATTTTTCCATTAGTGAAACTTCCTTTTGATGTTGGGAAAGGAAAAGAACACTGTATCCACTTTGCACAAGGCCATGACTGTAATGTTAGAAACTTTACTGTGGTGGTAACACACCAAATATCTTGCAGACTGAGCATATGCTTTGCTTAACTGTAAAATACAACATGTGATAACAGAGGTGAAAAACAAGCAAGTGATGGCAGAACAGGACTTCAGTTATATAAGCTTTTGATAAAACTACTGCTTCATGTAAGTTGTATTTTATTTTGGCAACAGGAAAGGGGCAGGAGGAAGAGCCAGTTGGCCAGTACCTGCAGAATCAAATCATTTGAAGGTAAGGAACCCCACTAAAAACCTTTGCCATGCTCACAATAACTAGAGTAAAAACTAAGGAAATGTCAAGTCTGCCACGTACACCTCGTACCCTACCAAAAATTCCTTAGTCAGATAAGGCTCGGGCTTTATCAATTAACATTTGATAGATTCAGACTTTTGCTAAGAACATGCAAAATACATCTTCATTTTTCCACTATGGCACAGAAATGTATTTCCAAATTGTAGGAGGAAATAGAACACTTCTTATGTTGCTATAGGAAGCCATGGTCTCTTAATGAGGAAGCCAAATAGCTACCCTTGCCTGGAACATATAAAGCATTATAGGTATGCAAGGTCCTTCCACCAAAAGAGCCGTCTGAGCTCAGCCCTTATCTACTCATTTACAAGAAGTCTCTGCTGATGGCCAACCACTTTTCAAGCAGAAAAATAAGGCAGTGAGCTCCTCATCATATCCACCTGCAGCTCCGTTCTCTCCTGCCACAATACACTGCACCTATCTCTGATAAGACAATAATTGGTACACCTCCAGTCCCCGAATATAAGCATAGCACCATTTCTTTAGTCAAGGCATTATAGCCAGGCCTGCAAGGACAAGCTTTATCTTACAGATAATCTTCACTTTTTGCTACAGCAATTTTTATCAGCCAAGATTTTTTTGTAACAATCAAATACACTCCCTAAGTGCAACCTCCCACAGCTACACTGCAGAAGTACTGAGCTCTTATTGGTTTCAGTATGATTACATCCCTCACTACCTTGGCAAACAAAAGATGCGAGTACAGTTGGAACTCAAATTATGCAGCACACACAGCAATTACACTCAGAAACCTTATAATTACACAATGCACTTAGTACTTCATTAACACAGACAGCTGGTTGGAGTCTGTCTTCAACCCACAGAATAAAAAAAAAAGTTAAAAATTAAAGCTGTCACTTGGCCCTCACTTGTTCTCAAAAGCCAGCACTCCATGGCAGAAGCAGCCTCCTCTTTCCGAGGGCTCAAACAGTGACAGACAGCCTGAAGTACTTCTTTCTGGTTTTCATTTTCAGGCATATACTAAACACTTCTTAGGAGAGAGGTGGAAACATATGGGACAAGTGTACTTATCCCCCTAGGATTCAAACACAAGTGGAATCAACACTGCTGCATTTGTCAAATTCATTAATTAATATTTATGCTTCCTGATTTTGCTATTAGATGTAAACTCTAGAGAGCTTATGAGAACGAAATTCCTGCTACAAAATAAGTCTTAAACATTACCCTAAAAGGAGTTCAATCTGTAGCTCTGAAAACTATGTAAAACACCATGAGTTTCATGTTGGTTGCTGTTTGTTTTACAAGACACACACCCCAACTGGTCCAGGCTTTCTAAAGAGACATAGTACAGGTACTGCTGAACTGACTTCCTCAACCAACTCTGCCAGCAAGCTCATGGAACAATACTACTTTATGACTGCTGATTATGGGAGTATATAGAGCTGCTTTTGCTTTTAAAAAGCCCAACGATGCTGTAGGCTTCATACATTTATGTTTACCTAAGAGCTTACGAAAGTAATAGTGACACAGGATAGGAATTCTCATTTTCACCTTCAACATACATAACCTGGAGC